>NC_053389.1:229350624-230045624 GCF_905171765.1 Bufo bufo | reverse complement strand
TCATTAGCTGGTTTTCAGTAAATGTTTTATTTTTTTATTTTGTCAGTTTCACGTTATTTCGGTGACTATTGTGGGTTTTTCTTACCCAAGACATTATAGAGAAGATATGAACCACTGCTAGAAAAATTCTATATCATGGAGCAATTCCAATCTGTTGGACTTAAGGAATTTCACAAAACTCACAAACACTCACATTCAATACGGATCTGTTCCATCTCTGTCACTTCACAAATGGACTCCTTTAGATCCTCCAGGAATTTCTGTAGTTCCTCAGCACCAAGTGCACAAAAATGCAAAACTAATTTCTTCTCTGAACCTGAGAGTGGGCTGACCAGTGTGATCCCATGCGGGTAATCTGAAGGGAACGATGAGTGACATCACAGATCACAATGTTTGACAGGGCAATCTAAACGAACAAAGTTTTAGGTCTGAAAAGATTTATGAGACTAGGAAAAAGTTTCTTGTACAAACTGTGCCACTTTTTCATAGGCTGATATTGCAGCCTAAACTCATACAGCTGCTTTGCACTGGACCGAGAGGCCCCCTGAGGGTTAGCTGGATCCATAACTGAAAAAAAACTCACATTCATTTTCAAAAAGATGAAACTGCATCCCCAGGAGCGGCACCGCCCGGCAGAACGTGTAGGTTGAGGAAGTCTTCTTTTTTGGACAAAGCTTTAAGATCTAGGCAAGATACCCAAAAATGCATATATTATAGTTCATGTCTCACTGTTGCTCTCAGCTGGTTGAGTGCATGCTTGTTAAGAGGTGTGTTTGCCAGCAACTTTGGATGTGAGTGGAGAATAATATATGATATAACAGGAGTGCATTTCCAAGTTAAAAGCGTTGACCAAAATGTTTTTTTTTTTTTTTAATAGGTTGTTTCCTTAAAAAACAGGGCCACACATGTCAACTGAATGTGTGTTGTTCTGCAGCTTCGCTCAATTCCCTTTAATTGAGCTGAACTACAATACCAAACATAACCCATGGACTGATGGCGCTGTTTTAGGAAAAAAGAATCCATGATTTTATAATCCTTTACACCCCCTTAAATCAAAGTATTTGTACCCTTACAAAGCACAAATGCTTGACTCACCAATAGCAGGTCATTAAACAGGAAGACCTCTCGTTGGTGTGCTGCTTGTTTCTGTACTTTATGCACATCGGTCACTTCATAAAGGCGGCTGCAGCAAACGAGACGTCTGTGAGGAACTGAGAGCACCTGGCACAAACAAAGTGACAAAGGCCGCTGTCAGACAGCATACAATCCGATTTATCTTATCACAACATTTTATCAGATCATTTTCTCTGCAAGCAAGTCTGTGCAGCATTGAGAGGCAGTCTACTGTATAACATAGAAAGCTTCTAGTGACCACTTCAGTACATGGTGGTCTCCAAGACAGGAGCTGACAGTACCATGACCATCAGAATACACATGGTGATACTAGATAGTTGTCTTGTTTCTGCGCCTTTTCCCCCTAGTCTTGCTTCTTCTTTCGCAAGGCCACATGATTTCCTATGCAATCACCTAATTTTTCCTTAGTATAAAGAACCTAAAATAAGCCAGTGCAGAACAGAGAGACTCTCAGTTTTATAGGAGACTCACTGAAGCGGTCATAGAAAGTTCTATACAGCAATACAGTGCATACAGAAAGTCTTTCACTTTTTTCACATTTTGTTATGTTGTGGCCTTGTGCTAAAATAAAATAAAAAAATGTTCACAATTTCCCCCACTTAATACCGCATAATGACCAGCTGCGGAGAAACACCCCCACAGCAGGATGCTGCCACCACCATACTCCACTGCAGGGATGGTATTGGAAGGTGATGAGCAGTGCCTGGTTTCCTCCAGACATGACGCTTAGAATTGAGGCCGAAAAGTTCAATCTTTGTTTCAGTCTTGTTTGTTCAATCTAGGTTGCAGTCTTGTTTCTCGCAGTCTAGGAGTCCTTTAAGTGCATTTTGCAAACTTTCATGAGTCTTTTACAGAGGAGAGGCTTGTTTCTGGCTAGTCTGCCATAAAGTCCAGATTGGTGGGGTGCTACAGTGATGACTGACCTTCTGGAAGTTTCTTCTATCTGCACTCAGGATCTTTGGAGCTCAGCCAGGGTGACCACTGGCATCTTGGTCACCTCTCTTACTGAGGTCCCTTTCTCCCAATTACTTAGTTTGGTGGGGTGGCCAGCTATAAGAAGTCCTGGTTGCTCCAAACGTATAGACAGAGTTGTTTCTTTCCAAAGCATGTCCAAGCCGAATTTACCACAGGTGCACTCCAATCAAGGATTAGAAAAAGAGAGGGGGAGGACCTAGAGCTAAATTTCAAGTCTCATAACAAAGTCTGAATACTCATGTCAATGCGAAATTTTATTTTTTTATTTTTAATAATTAAATTTTTACATTTGAACACATGCTGCAACATCACATACTGTGAAAAATTGAAAGGGCCAGAAGACTCTCCGAATGCACTGTATGTAATGATGGTGGTCTCAGGGCAGTAAACCAAGTGGTTGCTATACAACCACAACTCTGTAGTCATAAACAGACATAAACACAGGTTCTGCAAACTTACGCTCTTCATGCCCACAATAGAATTTTCCACCTTTGTTACATAGGTCACGTGATCCTCGTTAGATTTCAGTTCCTTCTGTTGGATTCGTTCATAGATGCCTACCACCATTTCTCGGGGAATGTCTGCTCCGTCATCCACCCCTGTGGTAAAATTGTGAAATCTCTAGGTTAAAATTTGTTGCTGCCTCAACTTCCTAAGAAACTGACAGAAGAGGACATCTCAAGGAATTGGGCTATTGTTTTTTTTTAGGCTCTTCTATAGTTATCAGTAATATTGAACATTTTCTTTCACCAGCATGGGGAATTCTTGCTCTTAATTATGGCATGGATGGACCTAGAACAATTAGCAAGATGGCATAATGTATATTCTAGCCAACTGATCAGATCTTGAAGAGCACGAGTGCTTATAATGAGCCATGAATTTGTCTGAGGTGTTCTGACCTCTGAGGTTGCGTATAAAATCTTCTAGCATCATCTTGCGGTCGGGTTTGATGCTGGGGCTGTACATGTCCGTGTTGAGAAGGATAACGGCAAATGCCAAGATAAAGATGGTGTCCGGGTTGTGGAACTGTTGAACGATGTCTGGGTTACACATACAGTACCGCTGGCTAAATCATAAGGAGAAAAAAAACGAACATGATATCAGCTCCTGCAATGGTGTATCATACTATATTGTTACTTTGTGACAATTACTGTGATGAAGAAACAAGACTGTGTAGCATAGAGAAGCAGTCTGTTGTATTATTATTATTTATTATTAAAGCGCCATTCATTCCATAGCGCTGTACATATGAGAAGAGGTATATATACATAATACAGACAATTGCACTAATCATAAACAAGACAAGTTACAAACTGGTACAGAAGGAGAGAGGGCCCTGCCCGTGAGGGCTTACAATCTACATGGTATGGGAGAAGGACACAGTAGGTGCGGGTGAAGTTGGTCATGGCGGTATGGAGGCAGCAGGGTCACTGGTTGTAGGCTTGTCTGAAGAGGTGAGTTTTCAGGTTTCTTTTGAAGGATTCTACTGTAGGTGAGAGTCTGATATGCTGGGGTAGCGAGTTCCAGAGTATGGGGGATGCACGGGAGAAATCTTGGAGTCGATTGTGGGAAGAGGCGATAAGAGGAGAGGAGAGAAGGAGGTCTTGTCAGGATCGGAGAGTGCTAGTGGGGATGTATCGGGAAAGTAGCTCAAAGATGTAGGGAAGGGACAGGTTAGGGACGGTCTTGTATGTATTTGTTAGTACTTTGAAGTGAATTCACTGGGCAAAGGGGAGCCAGTGAAGGGATTGGCAGAGGGGACAGGCAGAGGAGTAATATAGTGAGAGGTGGATTAGTTGGGCAGCAGAGTTGAGGATAGATTGGAGGGGTGCGAGAGTGCTAGATGGAAGGCCACAGAGGAGAGTGTTGCAGTAGTCTAGGCGGGAGATGATGAGGGCATGTACAAGCATTTTCGCAGATTCAAAGTTAAGGAAAGCGCGGATGCAGGAGATGTTTTTGAGTTGGAGGCGGCAGGTGGTGGAAAGGGCTTGGATGTGTGGTTGGAAGGAAAGGGCAGAATCCAAGGTCACTCCAAGGCAGCGGACTTGGTTGACCGGGGAGAGTGTGCAGCCATTGATCGTGATAGATAGGTCTGTTGGGGGGGGTTGAGCAAGATGGGGGAAAGATGATGAATTCTGTTTTATCCATGTTAAGTTTTAGAAAGCGAAAGCGATGATATAGAAGATAGTCATTGTGGTATTCTTGATAGTAAGGTGGTGATGTCTGGACCAGAGAGGTAGATTTGTGTCGTCAGCATAGGAGTGATACTGAAAGCCATGGGACTCTATGAGCTGTCCCAGGCCAAAAGTGTAGATAGAGAAGAGCAGGGGTCCTAGGACAGAGCCTTGTGGGACACCAACAGAGAGGTAATGAGACGAGGAGGTGGTGCGGGAGTGGTAGACGCTAAACGTCCGGTCTGTGAGGTATGATGTGATCCAGGAGAGGGCCAGGTCAGTGATGCCAAGAGATGAGAGAGTTTGCAACAGAAGGGAGTGGTCAACAGTGTCGAAGGCAGAGGACAGGTCAAGGAGAAGGAGGACAGAGTATTGTTTCTTGGTTTTGGCTGTTAGTAGGTTATTGGTGACTTTGGTAAGGGCAGTCTCAGTCGAGTGGTGGGGTCGGAAGCCAGATTGTAGGCGGTCAAAGAGGGAGCAGGAGGAGAGGTGGGAGGACAGTTCAGAATGGACATGTTGTTCAAGTAGCTTTGAGGCATACGGAAGAAGAGATATAGGGCGATAACTGGCCAAAGAAGATTGGTCAAGTGAAGGCTTTTTGAGGATGGGTGTAATGGTAGCATGTTTAAAAGCAGAGGGGAAGACACCAGAGGTTAGTGATAGGTTGAAGAGATGAGTTAGGACTGGGATAAACACTGTGGTGACGTTAGGGATGAGGTGGGATGGGATTGGGTCAAGTGCACAGGTGGTCAGATGAGATTTGGAGAGTAGAGTGGAAAGTTTTTCTTCTGTAATGGTGGAGAAGCGGGTTTTGGGAGAAGAGGACCGAGCAGTTGTGTAGAGGGTCTGTGGGGACCCTCTACACAAGGACTCCTAGAAGCTTTCTCTGATGTTGACTATCTTTTGTTTGAAATATTTGGCAAAGTCCTCAGCTGAGAAGAGAGGAGAGGGTGGGGGCGCTGGGGGACGGAGAAGGGAGTTAAAAGTGTTAAAAAGTTGTTTAGGGCTGTGGGACAGGGAAGATATGAGAGATGAGAAGTAGGCCTGTTTTGCATCAGCGAGTGAGGATTTGAATATGAGGAGGGATTGCTTGTATGCGGTGAAATGCTCTTTAGAATGGGATTTCTTCCATCGCCGCTCAGCAGCCCTGGAAGATTGTCAGAGTTTTTTGGTCAGGTTGGTGTGCCAGGGTTGTCTGTTAATTTTTCGGGTTTTGTTGTGTGTGAGTGGGGCAACAGTCCAGAGCTGTACTTATTGTGGTGTTATATAGGGTGGTAGCAGCATCTGGGTCTTGGAGGGAACAGATGGTAGAGAGTGGGAGAAGAGAGTCAGAAAGCAAGCAAAAGTCGAGATGTTTAAGGTTCCTGCGGGGGTGTGCTAGTGTGTGGACCGGGGGAGCAGCAGCAGAGACCAATGAAGAGAAGTTGAGTAGGTTGTGGTCGGATAGGGGGAGAGGTGAA
The DNA here is from genome assembly GCF_905171765.1 of Bufo bufo. Taxonomy (NCBI): domain Eukaryota; kingdom Metazoa; phylum Chordata; class Amphibia; order Anura; family Bufonidae; genus Bufo; species Bufo bufo. Next base: position 230,039,881 of record NC_053389.1, on the reverse strand, counting down.
TTAGAAAGGTTAGATAGGGAGCAGAGGTGGGTAAAGATGAGATCCAGAGTGTGACCATCTCTGTGGGTGGGAGCTGAAGACCACTGTGATAGGCCGAAGGAGGAAGAGAGTGATAGGAGTTTAGAGGCGGCCGAGTGGCAGATGTCATAGGGATGCTGAAGTCACCCATGATGATAGTGGGGATGTCGGCAGAAAGAAAGTGTAGTAGCCAGGTGTTAAAGTAGTCAAGAAAGATGGTGGCTGGGCCTGGGGGGCGGTAAATGACGGCTACTTGAAGGTTGGAGGGAGAGTAGATACGAACAGAGTGTACTTCAAATGAGGTGAGCGTAATGGAGGGTGGCAGTGGAGCAGGTGTCTGATAGGAGAAGACCAACTCCCCCACCTTGTTTGCAGCCGGGGCAGGGGGTGTGAGTGAATTGAAATCCACTATAAGAGAGTGCAGCAGGGGAGGAGGTGTCAGAGGGTGTCAGCCATGTTTCTGTGAGACCCAGAAAGGAAAGGTTTTGAGAGATGAAAAGTTCATGAATGTAGGACAGTTTGTTACAGACAGAGCGTGCATTCCATAATGCTCCTGCAAGAGGAACCAAAGGGGCAGGGGTCAGAGGAATGGTTATTAGGTTTAAGGGGTTGCAGAAATTTGTAGAAGGAGATTTGTAGTGGGACATGGAGGTGATAGTGGGGATTTGCTGAGGGGGGCCTGGATTTGGAGAGATATCACCAGCAATAAGGAGAAGCAGAGAAGGTGTTAATAGATGAGAATAGGAGAGGGCATGAGGTATCTGTGTGTGTTTGGTAAGGAAGTGTTTTATGTTGTCAAACAGGTTTGTGCAAGCGGTCAGATGAGAAGGTAAGATGGAGGAAGAGATGAATAGTTCCTTGCTGGGTGAATGTATGTGGGGGTATTTCAGGAGTTTGTGGAAAAATTAAAAATGTAAACATTGTTTGCATTAACTATGTCTGTAATTTCCTGTGGTCCAATTCTGGTATAATTCAGTATGTCCAATTAAGAGTTGCACTTGAGAGATGTTGCATTTGGAAAGACCATTTGGAAAGACCAAGGTCTGGAAGACCTAGGAACTTAGATTTATACCACTCAGTGTTCAATCAGGTGTAAACAAGAGGGGAGGGGGATACATTTGGCCTAATCAAGGAGGACCAGATACAGGGGTGAAATAGTCAATGTAAACAAATACTCAATAAATCCAGCAGGGAAAGAGACATTAATAGTTCAGTCAAGACATACCAGGAGTTAGAAGGAAAGATGAGAGGGGTGGACAAGAACTTCTTTTTACCACTTCAGTACATGTAACAGCACCTAATGGCCAAGATACTATAGGAAATAAAGTGAGATAACCTGGAGAACCACATAGATGCTTCTGCGTGCCATGATACAAAGGTCTTTATGTTTTCCTCTGATGGTATCTGCTCATGTTTGCAAGAAATATACCATCAAAGAGAAGGAGAGGCAGTATATTTTATAGCAAATAGTGTCTAATGCCTTGACCAGCTTCCATTTATGGCAATAACTATATTAACTCCACACACTAGTCTTCCACAGCTTTATGGCTGTGGAACGGTCACAGTAAAAATCTTAATTCCCTAAATTTGTACTACAATCAGAAATTTTTGAGATCAACAGGAGTTGCCTCCAACTTTTTTCCTCGCGGGGAGCACAGAGGTTTCAGTAAGATGTTAGAACTAGGGGTGGGCGATATGGCCTAAAATCTATATTGCGATATAATTTTAAGCATGTGCGATATGCGATATATATCACGATATATTGTTTTCTATATTGGGGGGGGGGTGTTTAAACTTTTTTTTTTTTTTTACTTTTTATTTAATAACTATTAGCCTCCTTAAGGGCTAGAACCCTTGTCATATTCACCCTAATAGAGCTCTATTAGGGTGAATAGAACTTTACACTCTCCCTGCTGCCCTGTGTTTTGTGCACACAACAGCAGGGAGCTGACCATGGCAGCCAGCCTCTCATGTGCCCCCCAGCCTCTCATGTGCCCCCCAGCCCCTAATCCGCCCCCCAGCCTCTCATGTGCCCCCCAGCCCCTGATCCGCCCCCCAGCCTCTCATGTGCCCCCCAGCCCCTGATCCGTCCCCCAGCCTCTCATGTGCCCCCCAGCCCCTGATCCGCCCCCCAGCCTCTCATGTGCCCCCAGCCCCTGATCCGCCCCCCAGCCTCTCATGTGCCCCCCAACCCCTGATCCGCCCCCCAGCCTCTGATCAGCCCCCCAGCCTCTCCCTCTTATCAGCCCCCTCTGGTAACTCAAACCCACCCCCCCTCCCTCCCCAGTATTAATCATTGGTGGCAGTGGCCACAGGGTCCCCTCCTCCCCCCCATCAATGGTGGCAGTGGGCAGTTCCAATCGGAGTCCCAGCAGTGTAATGCTGGGGCTCCGATCGGTTACCATGGCAGCCAGGAGTCACGCTACTGAAGTCCTGGCTGCGATGGTATGTTAGTGAGCAGCATTATACTCACGTGCGCCGTGGCCACCGGGCGCTCCTTCTTCTCATAGGTCTGTGCGGCGCATTGCTAATGGTATAAGCATTAGCAATGCGGCGCACAGACAGAAGAAGGAGCGACCGGCGGCCACGGCGCACGTGAGTATAATGCTGCTCACCAACATACCATCGCAGCCAGGACTTCAGTAGCGTGACTCCTGGCTGCCATGGTAACCGATCGGAGCCCCAGCATTACACTGCTGGGACTCCGATCGGAACTGCCCACTGCCCCCAATGATGGGGGGGGAGGAGGGGGACCCTGTGGGATATGGCCGGCACATTCATTGGTGGCGCAGTGGCCACAGTGCCTCCCCTCCTCCTCCTACTCTGTTCTCATTGGTGGTCAGCGGCAGCCGCGCACAGTGGGGAGGGAAAGACTCCCTCCTTCTCCACTGTGCCGGCTCAGGAGAACAGGGTGCGCGTCGAGAGCGCGATCATATCGCGGTCCGGCGATATAGGCGATATGCACAAAATCCATATCGTGGCACAAATTTATATTGCATATCGCCCACCCCTAGTTAGAACCCTAACTTAAATAGGCTTCCTGATATCTCAAGGAAAGAAACCTAAAACAAACCTGTGTGGTATTGAGAGGCAGTAGCTTGTATAGCGAATAGAGGTTCCAGTGACCATTATGGTGCCTGAAACATATGTTATACTTTGATATTGGCTTGATATTTTGATAACACAATACTTGGGGTAGAAACTGAGAAATGCTGCAATAAAACTGTAGGATGATCATGTGACTGCCGATGAATAGGTCATACCTGCAACACATGCAACTATTGTGAATATGACCGATTATAGACTTACCTGAAGGCTTCTATCAAACGTTCCACCTTCTGTGCCTCACCCTGCACTCGGATGTGTGCCTGGAACTTCCGCAGAGCCTCATCCAGCTCCATGTTGGAAAAATCCATTTCATCCACCACACAGCTTAAGTATAAAGGAAAATTCAGAAAGTTACATCGAACTTTCAACTGCCCTCCATTCAGTTTTCAGAAAAATAGATGAGAAGTAACCCTACCAGTCCTCAAAAGGGTTGTTAGATGCCTTCACACACTGCTTATTTTATTGCATAATTTCCTGCAACTGAAAATCAGTTCCATTCACCTGAAGTCAATGTGCTTGCCGGCCCATTCAAATGATCGGAACTGCAACACAATCTGCCGTGTGTGAAGGCACCCTACCCAGCTTTGACACTGGCATAAACTGACATTTCAACTTAATTTCTCATTGCTGCTGCATTTTTCCTAAAGACCTGCCTGTAGAGGTGTTAGTCATTACTGTGGTACTGACGTTCTATTCAAGACTCTACTCACATAGAGCGATCATGCAGTACGTGGAATTGTGTGAGGACACAGAAAAAAAGTAAGATGGGTTCATGATATAATATAGCAACCCATCGACACAATGTCCATTTAGCGTTTACTATGCCCACATGGCTCCATAGAATGAGATTAACTTTCCCAACTGTGAAGTGTGCGACATTCATTTTCATTCTACCGTTAAATCTCCACTTCACACTAATGTCTTTGATTTCTTGCTTTTTTTTTTTTGTGTGTGATTTGGGTAAAGCAGCCGCATGTATGTGAGGGCTTCAAGCGTGTAATGTGTGTTGAATAGCAGAATGACCTAGTTTCAGAACTCAGGTGAGGAGCGGGGATTCTGTTGTATACGAAGGGGGGGGGGGAAGGTCAATAAAAACCTTTTTTTATAGCAGATCATTGATCGTATTGTATCATAGTTCACCTAAAGAGCTCTAATATCACTCATGCAACTAAAAAAATTTCCATGAGAGATGTTGGCAATTCAAAGAGGATTTGTTATAGGAACAAGTCCTGGGCGAGCAATAATGGCAGCCATATTGGTTATTGTTGAGGAACGGTTGAGACATATGCATATATATCCATGCATGCCTGCAAACACGTGCGGGCATGTATGGTATATATGTGCATATATTAGACATAGCAGCATGGGACGATGTGCGCAGATGTGCCCAGCATCTGCGCACGTCTGCCCATGGTGATCCCCAGGGGCTCATGCTGGCCCCTGTGGGAAATATGTGTCCCCTGATAATGTAGGGGCTTGTGCCCCCCTGATAATGTAGGGGCTTGTGCCCCCAATGTAGGGGCTTGTGCCCCTGATAATGTAGGGGCTTGTGATGTGCCCCTGATAATGTAGGAGCTTGTGATGTGCCCCTGATAATATGTGGCCCCTTATATAATCCCCCTTAGAAGTATGATTAATGTATACATGTGTATGGATGTGCCCCAAGCATCGATACACATGTATATTCATATTATGTCCCCTTGTCATATCCCCATACCATATAAATCCCCCCCCCCCCCTTACATGGACACAGATGCATCAATGTAGATGTGCCCCAAGCATTTACATTGATGTAATCTGGGTGAAGGCGCCAGGATGACCGGACAAGGTCCGGTCATTCTGGTGACCTCAAAAGGATTCAAATTCAATAGAATTTGAATCCTTTTGTTCTAATTATCTGCAGTCCTGCTGGAGATAATTAAGCATAATAGAGAGAGAGGAGATACCTCCGCTCACTCTATTATGTGCATTCTGGCATCGCAATTACCATTGCGATGTCCGGAATGCTGGGAGCTACAGTCGGGAGATCAAAGGATCTCCCGCCTGTCAGCAAGTGCACGCGGCCCTGCGGCGCGCGTGCAGGGATGCGCGGGCAGGCGCGGTGACGTCATCTCACCGCGCCGGCCCACGTGTCCTGCACTGTGAAGTGAGTGCGCGCGCGCGCCCCCTGGTGGCGCGGGAGTGCGGGCCGCCGGGGGATAAATATCCGGCGGCCCCGGCACTCTGAGAGTTAGGAAAGGGCCCCCCACCTGGATAAGCGCATCGGCGCTTAGGACGAAGCGCCCCCCCCCCCCCCCCCCCCCCCTCCGGCTCAAGGATCTGGGCCCCACCTGGCAGAGGAGCGCGTCCTGCGTTCCGGGAGTCAGGGCCTCCCACGTGGCAGCTGCCCGGACAGATGGGAGAGCGCGATCGGCGCTCAAGGCTGCCCTCAGGAGAGAGGATCGGGACCCCCCCCCTGGACGAACGAGCAAGTATACTAGTATCACTCCCTATACCACCAACGATATTAACCCTTAAGTCCCCCACCCCTTATTCCTGTTCCCCTGTTGTACCCCTGATCCTGCAACCCCTGATCCACCCCTATCCCACCAATACACCACCTCCCCTGATTAACCCTTTATTACCCTGATCCCTGGTTAACACTATATCCCCTGATCCCCTACTGATCCCTGGAACCCTAACCCTGATTAACCCCTAGTGGTTACCCTGGTCCTGTAGAGCATGCTTCTGCTCTGCAAACAATCCTTTTAACCCTTCGTCATACCCCCTAGGGACAGTGAATAGTCAGGTGGGGCGGGTTACTGATATTTGTGTGTATGATGTGTTATTGTAATGTATAGATAGTATGTGGGGTGGAATTTGGGATTGTGTAGTGTAGTTAGGATTGTATATTTAGTGCTGTATTGTAGTACTGCGTGCGTAGTGTATTGCGTGCGTAGTGTAATGTTAGTGTATTGCGTGGTGTAATAAATACCGTTATATTTGTACCCTTTTGTGTAGCGTGTACTTGTTAGCGGTAGCGAGTTAGTAAGGCGCATGCAGCTAGCATAAGTGATCAGTGTAGAGCATAGCGAAAGTATTGTGTAATTATTATATAAAGGTATAAATAGGCGGAGTTATCAATAGACGGCTCCTCCTATTTATGAATATTAATTATCGATATTTGCATAAATATTGGTGATTAATATTCCCCCTTTACATTGGCGAGCCAGGCCCACTGCGTGGATTTTGCGCTTGTTTTTGGTCTTAAGGTTGAGGGTCGCTAGTACTGTGAATTAGCGGGCAGGAGAGACGCGGTCAGCGGAGTGTCTGAGCGTCTAGGACCCGATAATTCGTACAGGAGAAGCGATACTTCCCTTAGAGTACCAGAAATAAAACAAAATCTTTTGCAGAGAATCTATAATTGTTCTGTGTTACTAATATTTTTGTATTTGCTTTACACGGTCACCGTCGCTGGGGTAAGAGAAGAAGACACGGAAAAGTACAGCACCAACAAGCATCGCTCAAGTGATTGCAAGGGAGAAGAGCACACGTCACTGGAGGAGATCCATCTTCGTGGGAGCGGCGTACAAGTCAGGCTGGTCGGGAAGAGGCGATCCGGGAAAATGGACTTCTTCCAAGCAGCTGCGAGGTACGGCGCCAAGGAGAAGATGGACTCTCATCAAACGGTGAGTATGGACTTCCCCACACTGCAACACTTGAGCAAACACAGCACATTTAACCCCATCCTCCCCACTACATACAAGTCAGCAGAAATGCTGTGGTCCGATTTGTTAGCACAGGCTTGTAGTTACGACAAGCTTTGTGTTAACAAACGGACGGTTTTGAACAAGGCCACCAAACGGCTTCGGATGCTGGCCAAACTCGTTCATACGTTTGAGGCTAGCATCTGTAAGCCAAAGGAAGTTGCGCTGGTGTCTCGGTCAACGGAGACAATTCCTCCGGCCATTCACTGCCAGTGCTGTGCCAGTAATTCGGACCAGGTTTCGACATTGCAGGCGCAGCTGGCAGAGAATGTGCAGTCTACTGTTGACCGAGATGCGCAGGTGGCTAGGATAGAGTCACAGTTGGTAGAGCTGCAGAGGCAGAAGGAGGAAATTGAGGCTAAGTTGACTCAGTCTTATACTGAAGTCAAAGCCTTCAAGGAGCGGACTGCCTCTACTGACGTGACGGTAGCCAAATTGAAGGCTGAGGTTGCTGTAAGGTCCCAGCTAATGTCTGGCATGCAACAAGTTATCACCAAGTTGGTGCCGGCCCTTTCTTTTTCCGTAAAGCCAGGGTCGGAATCTCCCAAAATGTTGCCCTGTGCAGGGCCACAAGGGGGGAGAGTAGTCTGTGACCGGTCTGATCATCAGGTCAAGCCGGTCCAGACTAACAGAGATTTGTCCCTGATTTTGGGAAAAAGAACTGTGTTGAAGAGTGCGTCCCTGAGGATGGTACAATTCAGGAGAAGGGAGCACGGCTGCAGTGTAGATGGACCTGGGCCATGCAGAGCAAACATCAGATGTTTTGCATGTAGTGGCCTAGGTCACATAGCGAGACACTGCAAAACACACAGGACAGGCACGTGTTTCAGGTGTGGGAACAAAGGACACATTGCAAGGAATTGCCCTTGTGCAAGTAATTGCAATGTGTCCAACAGTATCAGCCAGGTAACAAATTGTGCAGTGGGGTCTAGTCAGCCTGGCCATAACGGGGTTACCTCTCGGCAGCATCACCAGCTGCTGAGGGGTCAGAGTGGCCAAGCTAGGCTAGGCAACATTTGACACCCCTGTACTATTTGTTACACAGTTTGTTCCCTGTGTATGTCCATGTTGTGTGTTTTTGTTATCTGTTTGTATGTTCTTCTTGATGTTGATGGTGGTAGTCCTTGTCTACGGATGTGTTCCACCATGCTGATTTATGTAGTGTTGTAAGTCCCGTCTGCTGTCTTTGTTTCATTCTGTGTCCCCTTGGAGTGGAACAGTGTTATACTGTGGATCGAGAACGTATAGGTTTGCGAGCAGATAATATCACACGGGAAATCCTGCTGGTCGGGAGAAGGCATAAGGACCTTCTCCATGCAGCACACAAAGGATGATGTGATATTATTCTGGGCAACCAGGGTCTCAGATCGATACAGATAGCACTGTTGTGCTCCAGGTTTTCGGTAGGGCTGTGTTGCGCTGGGGACTGGGGCGGACAGACAACATTGGTGTAATGTTGTGCTGCGCACTTAATTCTAGTCCGGTCAGGCAGCACAGCTCTGATAGGGATTGGACGCAGAGTGTTTGGCAGCAGAGTGTGGACTGTGTTCTTGTGTTGTGGGGTCCTGGGGAGCCGGGGCATGACTATGCCATTGGTTCTGCGGGCCTCCACAAGATGGGATCACAGGGGGAAATCAGCCTGGGTACACATGAGTGGACAGGGATGCGGTGCCATCAATAACAAGATGGTGCTTTGTCCACAGAACTCCAGTTATCCTAACCTAGTAGGGTGGCCATCCTTATCTGTTGGTGCAGAGGGATGTGCAGCAGAGGACTCAATCCTCTGAAGGTAGGGTGTTCAGACACCAGTGTTGGGATAACGAGGGGTCCTGTGAGATAAAGGGCAGCCCAATACCTTTCTCTACCCATGGGTCAAAGGTATTGGGGCTGGGAATTTTCACATTAATTGCACTGTTAGGGGAGAAATTCCCCTGGGAGCGCCTGGTGTTTTCTTCTGCCATAGGTGTGATTTAATATGGAGCGGAAGAAAAACCTAGGAGATGCGACAGAAGAGGCCAGCTATTCCCCCTGACACTGTTGTGAAGCTCCAGAGGATCCCACTGGATTTTGGCAACTAAGCGACCTCTGCCTAGAGGTGTTCTAGAGAAGACTGTGCCACAATCCAGCGGGAGCATTATTTAAGGCTCTGGAGGAAGACTTGGGAGATGTTCGGGTGGAAGAACTTATTCAATTGTTTCACCCAGTGAAACTTCTTCTGGTTCTGGTCATATCGGAGGGTCAAGGGACTTACTGACCAAATACACCAGAACCAGACAGAACTTTACAGAACTATCCGGAGGAGGAGGCTCAGGACATAACTCAAACATTGTTCCTGTAGCCAAATATTGTATGGACACACTTTGTTTCCTATGAGGGTTCGGGACGTATAACTTGTACTACCCCGAAACCCCATAGCACATTGTATTTATTGATTGTGTTTGTTGTTCGATGGTGTACCCATAGACACTCTAGGTACAAATGTGTGACAGCCTATATTCGGCTGTACACATTCGCATCCTATAGTCGTTTCCCATTGACACAGGGGTCTGCGACCTACCTGTGTCTTTGGAGGTGTAGAGATATGCCAGGTTGCATGAGTCTCTATGGGTACACATACATTTAATGATTTTGGTGGTGTTGGGAGGGATGTGACATGTGTTTTGTGTGAATGGGGATAAGGTTAGGTCACGATAGGGACAGGCATCATTCATTTGCCACCTTGAACCCTGGAACGGTGAGGTTCTTAAGGGAAGGGCTGGAGGTGTAGTGTGGCGGAGGTGTTCTCCGCAGTAGAATTTAGGTACTATGACATCACCGCTTAAGAGTCTGACCTGCCTTGTAAAGACCTATTAATCTGTCCACGGGAGAACCGCACCCATCAAGATGGAAACAGACGTTGGATAGAAGAAAGTTGGGACAAAGACTGTAAGGGTGAACCCGCTCCAGAATTGGGGGGGGGCGAAGATACCTGAAGATCGGCAGAATTACCGAGAGACTGTGGGGGTGTGGCCACTCCAAAGTGGGGGTGGCCAACACCAAGAGACTGTTATAGAAAGGTAAAGACTGTAAGGGTGAACCCGCTCCAGAATTGGGGGGGGACGAAGATACCTGAAGATCGGCAGAATTACCGAGAGACTGTGGGGGTGTGGTCACTCCAAAGTGGGGGTGGCCGACACCAAGAGACTGTTATAGAAAGGCCAGTTAAAGACTGTAAGGGTGAACCCACTCCAGAATTGGGGGGGGGACGAAGATACCTGAAGATCGGCAGAATAACCGAGAGACTGTGGGTGTGTGGTCAAGAAGAAGACGGTGTATCCTGTGGACGGAGGAGGAGGTTACGGTGAAGGGCAGGTCAGAGGCTGGATGAGGGATGTCTAAGTACCTAAAGATCAGTGTGCACTACAGTTCTTCCTGAACTTCCACCAAAGATGGGGTTGAAGGGGGGCAAATATATCTCAACCCGTTCCCCCATTATATTGTCGTATTATATTCCGACAACAGGGGGATTGTTGAGGAACGGTTGAGACATATGCATATATATCCATGCATGCCTGCAAACACGTGCGGGCATGTATGGTATATATGTGCATATATTAGACATAGCAGCATGGGACGATGTGCGCAGATGTGCCCAGCATCTGCGCACGTCTGCCCATGGTGATCCCCAGGGGCTCATGCTGGCCCCTGTGGGAAATATGTGTCCCCTGATAATGTAGGGGCTTGTGCCCCCCTGATAATGTAGGGGCTTGTGCCCCCAATGTAGGGGCTTGTGCCCCTGATAATGTAGGGGCTTGTGATGTGCCCCTGATAATGTAGGAGCTTGTGATGTGCCCCTGATAATATGTGGCCCCTTATATAATCCCCCTTAGAAGTATGATTAATGTATACATGTGTATGGATGTGCCCCAAGCATCGATACACATGTATATTCATATTATGTCCCCTTGTCATATCCCCATACCATATAAACCCCCCCCCCCCCCCTTACATGGACACAGATGCATCAATGTAGATGTGCCCCAAGCATTTACATTGATGTAATCTGGGTGAAGGCGCCAGGATGACCGGACAAGGTCCGGTCATTCTGGTGACCTCAAAAGGATTCAAATTCAATAGAATTTGAATCCTTTTGTTCTAATTATCTGCAGTCCTGCTGGAGATAATTAAGCATAATAGAGAGAGAGGAGATACCTCCGCTCACTCTATTATGTGCATTCTGGCATCGCAATTACCATTGCGATGTCCGGAATGCTGGGAGCTACAGTCGGGAGATCAAAGGATCTCCCGCCTGTCAGCAAGTGCACGCGGCCCTGCGGCGCGCGTGCAGGGATGCGCGGGCAGGCGCGGTGACGTCATCTCACCGCGCCGGCCCACGTGTCCTGCACTGTGAAGTGAGTGCGCGCGCGCGCCCCCTGGTGGCGCGGGAGTGCGGGCCGCCGGGGGATAAATATCCGGCGGCCCCGGCACTCTGAGAGTTAGGAAAGGGCCCCCCACCTGGATAAGCGCATCGGCGCTTAGGACGAAGTGCCCCCCCCCCCCCCCCCCCCCCTCCGGCTCAAGGATCTGGGCCCCACCTGGCAGAGGAGCGCGTCCTGCGTTCCGGGAGTCAGGGCCTCCCACGTGGCAGCTGCCCGGACAGATGGGAGAGCGCGATCGGCGCTCAAGGCTGCCCTCAGGAGAGAGGATCGGGACCCCCCCCTGGACGAACGAGCAAGTATACTAGTATCACTCCCTATACCACCAACGATATTAACCCTTAAGTCCCCCACCCCTTATTCCTGTTCCCCTGTTGTACCCCTGATCCTGCAACCCCTGATCCACCCCTATCCCACCAATACACCACCTCCCCTGATTAACCCTTTATTACCCTGATCCCTGGTTAACACTATATCCCCTGATCCCCTACTGATCCCTGGAACCCTAACCCTGATTAACCCCTAGTGGTTACCCTGGTCCTGTAGAGCATGCTTCTGCTCTGCAAACAATCCTTTTAACCCTTCGTCATACCCCCTAGGGACAGTGAATAGTCAGGTGGGGCGGGTTACTGATATTTGTGTGTATGATGTGTTATTGTAATGTATAGATAGTATGTGGGGTGGAATTTGGGATTGTGTAGTGTAGTTAGGATTGTATATTTAGTGCTGTATTGTAGTACTGCGTGCGTAGTGTAATGTTAGTGTATTGCGTGGTGTAATAAATACCGTTATATTTGTACCCTTTTGTGTAGCGTGTACTTGTTAGCGGTAGCGAGTTAGTAAGGCGCATGCAGCTAGCATAAGTGATCAGTGTAGAGCATAGCGAAAGTATTGTGTAATTATTATATAAAGGTATAAATAGGCGGAGTTATCAATAGACGGCTCCTCCTATTTATGAATATTAATTATCAATATTTGCATAAATATTGGTGATTAATATTCCCCCTTTACAGTTATACAATAACAAGACAGGAAAGGATGAATCACTAGATAAGTAAGGTGTCCGGGTGACATCCTTTATAGGAGCTGTAATGAGGCCGTATTGATTATTAATGGAGCAATATGCTGAGAGACAATATCCCAGTCAAACGACAATTCACATTGACAATTTTCAGACATGCGTCCCCCCAAAGTATTCAGAGTTTGTCACTTACTCAAGAACATCCCGGTTGAATTGCTTCTTGCTGTTCCCAAGGAATTCGCCAATCATTTGTCGGCTTAGTCCTTTCCTCTGTAGCAGGAAATGTGCAACCCCAATGGGGGTATCTGGGATGAAACCGCGAGAGATTAAGAACTGGATGCCTTTATCAGGATTACTGCAGGAAAAACAAAAAGAAAATCTCGATAGAAGCTGCAAGTTACCAAAGACTGGTAGACCTTTCTTCATTTAAATGAGCACACCACCTTGGTATCACCTGTCAGAACATAACGGTACTGTGTCTAGAAAACACATCTCTGACTGGTGCCCTATAGGGGTCCAAGAACAAAGACTTTCACCAATGTGACATCAAGAGTTTTGGTTTAGAGTTAAAAGATGATCTGTCAACATCCTTGACATGTCTACCGTAGCACTTGTATTTCCCATAAAATAACAATTCTGGAACAACGACCTGTGCATTCTGCCTTTCCTCTGATATTCCTCTTTGTAATCTATGAATAAATTGACAACTGGCATTATGTTTCCCCTTGTCAATAAGGTGTGTCTCTGCACAGTCTGGGACTATCAGCAATGACTTGACTGTATCAAAGTATGTAGGCACATACCATACCCTGGGAATAACAGAGGAAAGCCACAACACTGAGCTGTTATTTCATGGCACATACAAGTATTTACTAGACCATGTCAAGAGAAGGGTCTTTAATTACCCAATTTTCATATCATTAATGGTTGATATTTATCAAACGATTTTAAAGAAAAGGTGGCTTAGTTGCCCATAGCAACCAATCAGATTTCACCTTTCATTTTCCAGAGGAGCTCTGAAAAATGAAAGGTGGAATCTTGGAATTGGATTGGTTGCTATGGGCAGCTAAGCCACTTTTGCTTCACACCAGTTCTAAATCTACCCCATGTACATTTCCCAGGGCACCCTCATTTTTTTTTTCCAAGTTGAACTAGCGAGCAGGGGCGTTGGCCCCTGATGTTTTGTCCCAGGCCCCGAATGTCCTGCCTGAATGTTAGATATAACTGTATTGCCGTTGTTCTGCCAGATTCCTATACCTTGGCAGAATGCTATACCGGAAGTGACGCGGCGCACAGGAATCAGCTTGAGGAGGGTGTGTGTGCTATGTGCTATATCCTGCACTCAGCTCTGCTATGTGCGCACTCAGGGGTAGGGAGATCTGATGGAACATTCTGCACTTAAAAATCTACCTACCCCTGAGTGCGCACTTGCGGTGTACAGTTTACTCAGTGTGAGAGGCATAGCAATGTTGGGAGTTGTAGTTATTTAACTGGGACTGTATATTAGGGCTGAAGGGAGGGAAGTTATTTACATGGGACAGTGAGGGGAAGTGATTTTAATTACATGGCACTGAAATTTGGAAGTGGCTGAGGTAGGGTGATGTTATTTACATGGGACTGTATGTTGAGGGGTAATGTTATTTATATGGGACTGCATGTTGAAGGCAGCTGTGGGAGGGAGTGATATTTACATGGGATTGAATGTTAAGGGGTAATGTTATTTACATGGGACTGCATGTTGGTGGTGGCTGCGGAGGGGTGATTTTATTGACATGGGACTGTATGTTGGAAGGGGCAGGAGAGATGGTGTGATGTTATTTACATGGGACTGTATATTGGAGGGGGCTGGAGAGATGGTGTGATGGTATTTATATGGGACTCTATGGCGGAGGGAGGGAAATAGTGTTATTTACATGGGACTGTATGGCGGAGATGCTGAGGAATTATAATTTCTGAGGAAACTAAACGGAGGAATATAACTACAGGGGGCACTATAAATACTTCGGGCACTTCAGGGAGAGCATTATAACAGTACGGGGCAATATAAATACTGGGGGCACTGTGGGGGCATTTTAAGGCTCTATAGGAGGAATCCACATTATTTCTACTAAGAGCACTAAAGGGGCCATATTACTAATGGGGGGTCTGTAGAGAGCTTTATTACCACTGGGGGAACAATAGGGGGCCTTATTTCTACTAGGGGCTCTGTGAGGGTATTATTAATACTGGAGGGCTCTTCTATTAATGGAGGCACTCTTGTGAGGCATTATCACTGTTGGGTCCAGTAGGGGGCAGTATTACTAATGAGAGTATTCTAGCAGGGAATTACTATTGGTGGGACTATGAGGAGTACTGTTACTATGGGGGGCACTCATTTTTCTTCAGGATCGTATTTGGGAGTACAGAAAAGTAAGGAAGCTAAGATGTCTGTGTGTCACACTCTGCAGAGACGAGGCGGCTGAGAGAAGTGTCTGGACCGAATGGAGAAGATGATGACAGAGAAGATCTACATCAGAGGAGACGTCACCTGGAGGCCCTGGATGTAAGAGGTATGTGCTGCTGTATAGCAAGTACAGTAAAATGTCTTCAGTGTTAGTGTTTGCAGGGAGGGGGGGGGGGGATGCGGTTGTTCAACTTAGAGAATTGGGCCATATGCATTGGTGCTTGGGCCTCAGATTTTTTGAGACCCTAGAAACGCCCCTGCTAGCGAGACCAAGGAAAATGTATGGGTTTTTTCAACAACTTTGACAAAAAACTGCAGGTATGCTTTGAGCCAATTGGCTGGAGTACATATGCAGACTCTCATATAGGCTATGTGCAGATTTTTGTTCTCCAGTGGAAAAACAAGCGCCACAGGGAGGTTAGCCCTTAGGAGAACATCAAGACCCTACTTGAGTTAAGACATACTCAACCCCATAACCCTTTGCCCATTCTCACATATTGAACAGGTTCAGCCCGATGCGGTACAGTCTCTTCCTCATTGTATCAGTTGAGAGAGTTGGTGATCGGCAGCTGGCAGGGTTCTCGCAATAGTACCGAGGAAGGCTGAGGATCATGGCTTGCAAGGCCTCCTTAGAAGACACCTCAGATACAGACTTAGCAGAGGTGGAGGTGCTACTGCTGCTCAACTGTTCTGAGAGGTCAGTAGTTTCAGTTTCAGTAGGAACAGGTCCAACTAATTCCTTCCCAACCCCATTACCATTCACCTCAGGAAAGGAGTTCTGTACAACGTGTGTCTCATGGGTAGTTTCCTGGGAAGGAGGCTCCGAAGTAACTTCTCCACTGACACTGACTCTCTCCTCCTCCATTTTAGAGTTCTGAGTCCCGGCCAAGCAGTTGGACATGGAGAGGGAAGTAGAGGAGGATACTGAAATATTATTATTGTCTATCTGAACTGTAACATCACGGAAAGCCATCATTAATGTACTGCTACTTTTAGGTAAAGTCCCCAGTTGGCTATCCTCCCTTTCTCCTTCTTCTAGTTTAGGTGGCTCCAGTTCTGGATTCTGCTGCATAAAGGTCTCCCGTATCTGGTAGGAGCCTGCCTCAGGGAAGGCACACATGGTCTTCAGGCTCCAAGTGCTGAGGGCATCATCAATAGATTTGGCAAGAGACTGGACCTGTTCAGTGAAGGAGTCTTCAAGCTCAGTTAATGCCCCACTGATAGTAGCTGGGAGGGAGGGAGACCTCACTAGAGGGATACCCATCAAATTGTAGCTTTCCAACAGAGCTTTTTCAGCAGAAGGGAAACTCTCTGGGTTATGTACTCGAATCTTTCGCAAGGAAATGCGTCGGGGGAGGCGACTTTGTAGCAAGGAGTCTCGGATCTTTTCAAAGTTCTTGCTTAGCTGGTATTGTCGAAATGCTGTCTGGATGGTACAGGCTGCCCTGCGAGATACTAGGTGCCCCCCATACTTGTGCTCAAGCATCTCAATCTGGAAAAAAAAGAGAATGGTTATAAAACACCAATAACAGAAAACTAAGTTTGTGAAACTTTCACAATTTTCTACATTTCTGCATAAATTTGACCTAAAATTACATCACTTTCACACAAATCCTAATAGTAGATAACAATAACCACATCAAACATATGAGTTAAAAATATTGGACTTAAATCCTTTAATCCTCCTTCTATGAGGGCATAACTATGGTGATCCACAAGTCTGGCTTTGTGCTACAGAAAAGATCAGCTATTAAAGGTAATCTGTCAACAATTTTATGGTGTCCTAACTAAGGGCAACATTAACAAGTGACAGAACCCCTTAGCAAAATGCTGGGTCACTTTCTTTAACTGACCCAGCCATTTGCCAAAATCTTGTATTGAATAGCATCAGCTCATGAGTCCTCATATTTATGAACTCATGGCTCTCCCCACCCACCTGCTACTGATTCATATGAAAAAGCTGTTAATCAGAGGAAGGTGGGCGGGGAGCGCCGTGAGCTCATAAATATGGGGACTCATTGGCATGCTCTGCTGCTGTTAGGATTTAAAAATGAGGAAAGCAGAAAACTGGTGACATAATAAAATATGTTAGGCTGGAATGGGATTTTATTTGGGGCACTCTGAAATGGTCGGGTGCGCCAAACAACTTTTTCAAATGGTTACATTTATGAATTTACTTGAAAGATTTACTTGAAATCTACAGCATGTGTGCGGGTCAATGGGTCTCACACTGTTTTCTGCTCAGGAGGGGCACCAGGCAGGGGTGTGGTCACCTGTTATTCCAGAGTGGAGAAATTCTAATTCCTGGAGCTACTAAAACTCTACTGATTATCAATTTTGGTCTCAAAGGTGTATTAAATACCTTACCTAGTTATATGTCAAAGGGAGCTTTTAAAACATTTGTGAACTTGAATCAAGAGTTTAATCTCCAGCAATCCTGTCTTTTTGATACTTTCAATTAAGACATGCTTGTGTGGCACAACTTTTTTTTTTTTATTCTTTATTTAAAGGAGTTCTCCGGGAATTTAGAAAATGAAAATACTTAAATATTACTTTATTATAAATATATTCCCAAATGCCTTTCATTAATTATAATGGCTCATTTTGTTTAGGGAACTATTATAAGGAGAAACAAAATGGCCACCGTCCTGTTAGTACACACAGAACCTGTCCTAATCACACAGCAGGACAAGTTACTTCACAACACTGAGCTAAAGAGCTGCCTCATCCTCCTCTTCTGCTTGTCATGGATTACGATTCTGAATACAGATGATAAGATCTTCAGTAGTGTTGATCGAGCATGCTCAGCCGAACACTAGTTCTGCTCGAGCATCTCGATGTTCGGCACATGGCGGTATTGGGCCGAATACAACATGTGCTCGAGCGCAATGCTCGAGTCTCCTCCCTGCACTTTTGTTGGCTGCTATGAAGCCAATAAACGTGCAGGTGAGTACTGCCTTTCACAGTAATGTTGGTTACTGTAATGTTGGTTACTGGCATTACAGTGATTGGCTGGCCGGAACGCGTCACCGGGTGCTATATAGCACCCGATGACACATGTTCGGCTCAGTGTTAGTCAGGGAGAGCTGTGCTGAAGAAGGGAAAGATAGTGTAAAGTGAAATTTTATTTTTTTCAGTTGAAAACTTGTCAGAGACCCAAAAGTCCTTTTAAGGACTATTGTTGTGTGTGGCAGCAGCAATATATATTTTTAGCGCAACGTGCACTAAATTGATAAAACTTTACAAATCCAAAAGTCCTTTTAAGGACTGTTGTGTGGCAGCAATATCTATTTTTAGCGCATCCTGTGCTAAATAACATGCAATAGTTAGGCCGCTGCAGACAGCGACATTATCTGCGCTACATCTCCTGTGTAACGTGTGCGCATCCCAAAAATATCTGTGACATCCAGTGTACTTTTTCCGTAGATGGTGTCCGCGGTGCACGGTGACATTAGCTGCGCTACATCTCCTGTGTAACGTGTGCACATCCAAAAAATATCCGTGACTTCCAGTGTACTTTTTCCATAGACGGTGTCTGCTGCGGACAGTGACATTACCTGGGGTACATCTCCTGTGTAACATTTCCACATCCCAAATACCTGTAAAATTCCCTGTAATTTTATATTAGCCGCTGCTGACATCAGCGACATTATCTGCGGTATATCTCCTGTGTGACGTTTCCACATCCTAAATATCTTTTTTTATTTTTTTGGGCATACACTTACAAATCCTACGCTACTGTATGTGTGACATACTTTCAAGCATATATAACATTTAATATGAAGAAGGCGAGCAGTAAGGGACAGGGAAGTGGCCGTGATGCTGATGGTGCACGCAGAGGCTGTGGCCCTGGGTACGTTGAAACTGTGCCTGCTGCCAGAGCACAAGAAAAACAATCATCCACGATACCTAGCTTCATGTCCCAGTTTGCAGGGTGGTGCAGGACAACGCTCTTGAAGTCAGACCAGTGCGACCAGGTGGTCGGTTGGATTGCAAAAGATAATGCTTGCAGTCTGATAAGCACCACCCTGTCTTCCACCAAGTCCAGGCTCAGTAGCCAAGAGTCTGGTCAACACAATCCTCACCCTGATCCTCCTTCCTTCCACCATGGAGAGTCTTGCCAAACAAGTGATCCCACATTCGGATATTCCAAGGAGCTCTTTTCAGCGCCATTCCTTCATTTGGGCCTCTCGACAAGCCTGCTTGAAGAGGGTCATGAGATCTTGTGCCCTGATTCCCAAACTCTTGAGCATCCACAGTCACAAGAAGATGACTGTGGGGAACGGCAATTAGTGTTTCACGAGGTGGATGATGATGATGAGACACAGTTGCCAATAAGTCAACAGCAATTAGTGTCTCAAGAGTTTGATGATGAGGATGAGATACAGTTGTCAATAACTGAGGTTGTTAGGTCGACAAGTCAGGAGGATGAGCAGAGTGAGGAAGTGGAAGAGGAGGTCGTGGACGATGAAGTCACTGACCCAACCTGGGAAGGTGGCAAGTACAGAGGGGGAGGGATCCGCAGCACCGCAACAGGCTGGAAGAGGCAAAAATGAGAAGGCGGGCCACACCAAACAGGCCCGCAACTGTTCCCCAGCGCACCCCCTTGCGGCAATCTCCCTTGCCAAGGGGTAGGTGTTCTGCAGTCTGGCGCTTTTTTGAGGAAAGTGGGGACGACAAAAGAATTGTAATTTGCAACTTGTGCCATACAAAAATGAGCAGGGGCGTGAACACTACCAACCTCACCACCACCAGCATGATCTGCCACATGGCATCAAAGCACTGTAATAGGTGGGCTGAACGCCTGGGTCCACAATCTGTGTCTACGGGTGACACCACTGCCTCCTCTTTCCTTGTGTTACGTGCTGGCCAATCCCCTGTCGAAGGCGCAGGCCTGGATGCCTCCCGCCCTGCACCTGGATCTTTGTAAGCACCATCAGCGACCACATCCACTTCCGTGTCCCTGGGCAGCGTACAAATGTCCTAACCCCAGGCATTTGAACACAAGCGCAAATACCCAGCCACCCACCCACAGGCTATAGCACTAAATGCGCAACTTTCCAAATTACTGGCCCTGGAACTGTTGCCATTTAGGCTTGCGGACACTAGGGATTTCCGCAGCCTGATGTCGGCGGCTGTCCCTCGTTACACTGTCCCCAGCCGCCACTATTTTTCACGGTGTGTCATGTTCGCCTTACACCAGCATGTGTCCCCTAACATCACCCGTGCCCTGACCAACGCAGATACTGGGAAGGTTCACTTAACCACTGACACATGGACAAGTGCTTTCAACTAGGGACGCTACATTTTCCTGACGGCACACTGGGTGAACGTTATGGAGGCGAGTCGTACCCTGGGATGGCACAGGTGCTACCGACGCCAAGGATTGCGGGCCCTAATTCCATCAGGGTTTCCGCCACCACCTACGTTAATGGCTCCAAATCCCACTTCTCCTCCTCTGCCTCCTCCTCCACTTCCACCTCAGAATTATCCTCTTGCAGCACCAGTCAGCCATCAGTCCGTAGCTGGAAGCAGTGTAGCACTGCAGTGGGGAAGCGTCAACAGGCCGTGCTTAAGCTGATCTGCTTAGGTGCCAAACAGAACACCGTCGCAGAGCTGTGGCAGGGGATAAGATACCAGACTGAGCTGTGGCTCTCGCCACTCAACCTTGAACCAGGCATGGTTGTGTCTGATAATGGCCGTAACTTGGTGGCGGCTTTGGAGCTCGGGAAGCTCACACACATCCCATGCCTAGCCCACATCTTCAACTTAGTGGTTCAGCGGTTTCGCAAAACCTACCCCAATTTGCCAGAGCTACGGGTGAAAGTGCGCCGCGTGTGTGCCCATTTCCGCAAGTCATGGACAGCTTCCGCTGGTCTGTCAACACTGCAACAGCGATTACAATTGCCAGCTCACCGACTGTTGTGCGGCATGAGCACGCGCTGGAACTCGACGTTCCACATGTTGGCCAGGCTTTGTGAGCAGCAGAGGGCAGTAGTGGAATACCAGCTGCAACATGGTCGTCGCCTTTCCAGTCAGCTTCCGCTCTTCACAAGCGAGGAGTGGGCATGGATGTCTGATCTCTGTGAAGTTTTAAGAAACTTTGAGGAATCAACACAGATGGTGAGCGGCGATAACGCTATTATAAGCGTCACCATCCCACTTCTGTGTCTACTCAAATGCTTGCTGCTCACAATTAAGGCGGACACTTTGCATGTGGGAGAGGTAGAAATGGGGGAAGACATTACACAGGGTGATAGCCAGATCACCCTCAGTTCGTCTTCTGAGCGCAAATTGCATAATGATGAGGAGGAGGAGCAGGAGGCGGATGCCTCCGCTACAGAGGGTAGTACACATGGAAGTTTAATTCCATCTGTTCAGTGTAGATGGGCAGAAGAGAATGAGGAGATTGAGAGTCATCCTCCTGATGACGATAGCGAAGTCTTGCCTGTTGGGATTCTGGCACACGTGGCCGACTTTATGTTAGGCTGCCTTTCCCGTTACCCACGCGTTTTACGCATTTGGACAACACCGATTACTGGTTGCTCACCCTTCTCGACCCCCGCTACAGAGAACTTCTCATCTCTCATTTCTGTGGTGGAGAGAATGAGCAAAATGGTGCAATACCAGAAGGTCCTTGTGAAAAATTGCTCCAAAAATTTCCAGCTGACAACGCTGGCGGCAGAGTACATAGTTCCTTGGGCAACCGAGGAGAGGAGATGATGGGAACACACAGCAGTTCCAACAGAGGCAGGACAACACTCTCCAAAGCTTGGGACAGTTTCATGACACCCTGCCAGCACCCTCACCCTGATGTGCAGCCTAGTGTCACAAGGAGGTAAAGATTTTGGAAGATGGTGAAGGAGTACGGAGCAGACTGTGTCAGCATCCTCAATGATCCCTCTGTGCCTTACAATTACTGGGTGTCCAAGCTGGACACGTGGCACGAACTGGCGCTCTACACCTTGGAGGTGCTGGCCTGCCCCAGCGTTTTGTCAAAGCGGGTATTTAGTGCTGCTGGGGGCATAATAACTGATAAGCGCATCCGCCTGTCAACTGAAAATGCTGACAGGTTGACTCTTATAAAAATTAACAAGGCCTGGATTGCCAATGACTTCTCTACTCCACCAGAGGAAAGCAGCTGAACATAAAGGCACTTTAAATGTGTTTTTATAATGTATTAAATACACTGTAGTCCCATGCACCCCTTCCACCACAAAAAAGGGTATATGGTTCAATTTTCCTTTTCTCGTCCTCCTCCTCTTCCATTATATCAATATGCT
This sequence comes from Bufo bufo, assembly GCF_905171765.1. Taxonomy (NCBI): domain Eukaryota; kingdom Metazoa; phylum Chordata; class Amphibia; order Anura; family Bufonidae; genus Bufo; species Bufo bufo. The sequence goes on along the minus strand of NC_053389.1, from coordinate 230,017,847 downwards.
TATTAGTCTGTCCTCGCTCCAAATTCTGTAGAGGGTCAGCTCACCAGCAGGCCCTCACCTACAATCTTTTAGAGGGCCAGCTCACCTGCAGGCCCTCGCATGTAATGTTTTAAAGGGTCAGCTCACCAGCAGGCCCTCACCTACAATATTATAGAGGGTCAGCTCACCAGCAGGCCCTCAACCATAATGTTTTACAGGGTCAGCTCACCAGCATGCCCTCAACTACAATCTTTTAGAGGGTCAGCTCACTAGCAGGCCCTCGCATATAATGTTTTTGTGGGTCAGCTCACCAGCAGGCCCTCAACCATAATGTTTTACGAGTTCAGCTCACCAGCAGGCCCTCACCTACAATCTTTTAGAGGGTCAGCTCACCTGCAGGCCCTCGCATGTAATGTTTTAGAGGGTTAGCTCACCAGCAGGCCCTCACCTACAATCTTTTAGAGGGACAGCTCACGTGCAGGCCCTCGCATATAATGTTTTTGAGGGTCAGCTCACCAGCTGGCCCTCAACCATGTTTTACAGGGTCAGCTCACCAGCAGGCCCTCGTCCATAATTTTTTCAATGGTCAGCAGCAGGCACTCGCCCATAATTTTTTCGATGCTCAGATCAGCAGCAGGCACTCGCCCCTAATGTTTTAGAGAGTCAGCTCTGCAGCAGACCTTCACCCCTAATGTTTTAGATGGTCAGCTCAGCAGCAGGCCCTCGGCTGAATGTTTTAGAGGGTCACCAGCAGGCCCTTGCTCCTTATGTTTTTGAGGGTCACCAGCAGGCCTTCAATCAAAATTTTTAAGGGTGTATGATGCCCTCCTTTGTGTGTAATAAAGGGTGTATTGGAGTGCCGGTTCCTTGTAATTTTTCGAAGCCCTTTCACTTAGTGCATAGGCTTTATGAGTGTAGGAGTCCCACTACCTGAACAATTGTACCACAAAGTGAATGAGGATCTCCATTATGTGATATACAGGTTGTATCAGAGTGCCTCTTCCTTGAAATTTTTGGCAGCACTTGCACTTTTCTATACAAGTAAATATACAGGAAAGAATGTTTCCTAACAATTTTTCCTCTAAAATCGATTTTATCTTCGGTTTTGTGTGTATTATTGTCAGTCTGTAAAAGTGGCGTACTACTCGGACAACATCGTTCCCAGCAGCGACCTGGGAGTCCAAGATGCATCCAGACATCCTCCCCATGCTGTTCCTGAACCATTTCGGTGGTGTTTCCATCAATTTCTGACCTTTTTCTATGAACCAGACACCCTCCCCTTTTCAGAGCAGCGGGTGCCTGGTTTAATGCTCGGGTTCTCCCATTGACTTCCATTGTGCTTGAGCATCCGGAGGTGTTCGACCTAAGCATCTGAACATCCGAGCACTTTGGTGCTCGATCAACACTAATCTTCAGTTGAATCTCTGGAGGAATGGAGTTCATGAGGAGACGAAGTACAGAGAGAATGGACAGGACAGACTGTGGTAATGAAGACTGCATACAAGTGCTGCTGCTCATTAGTCACACCTCCTCTCACCCTACTCTCTGTACTTCATGTCTCCTTATGAACTCCATTCCTACAGAGATTCAGCTAAAGATCATATTAAACTGTGTTCAGGATTATAAAGGAGGATGAGGCAGCTCTTTAGCTTAGTGTATTGAAGTAACTTGTCCTCCTGTGTGATTAAGACGGGTTTTGTGTGTACTAATAGGACAGCGGCCATTTTATTGCTCCCTAGACAAAACAAACCATTATAACTAATGAAAGGTATTTGGGAATATATTTATAATAAATAAATATTTAAGTATTTTAATTTTCTTAATTCCTGGAGAACCCCTTTAAGGAAAATAGAAAAAGCAAATACAATAATCTGACCTCTCAATAAAGATGGTGGGCGACTGATAGAAATGCTGAGAGGCCACAGACAGTACATTATATCTTGTCCAACAAAGCATGACCAGTTTTCATATAGCAGTATAGATACCAGAAAGGCAAATGAAAACAAGATGGTATATCTTATCCAACATGGCGTGAGAGATCTTCATATAACCACATACATGCCGAAAGGCAAATAGACTATGGAAAAATAATGGCAACAAAAAGAAAACATAGGACAAGGTGAGACAGATAACAGAGGGGGGGACAGACCCGAAACAGGGGGAAAGGTCGGTGAGACAGATGGAGAAAATAATACTGGTAGAGGGAAAAAAAAAAAAAAACCCCAATCTCTAAGTCTTGTGAATGGACCCTTAATCCGAGGAAATTCATCCTTCTGAACTGGAAGCCCCAGAGGAATCCTTCTTTCCCTTACTGGATACAATTTATTGATGCAGCTTTACCTTTGTATAAATTAACGTACATAGGTAGAGAAACATCTGGTCGTTTTAATAAGTTCTAGGGATCTTAACCTGGGGCCAATGCGGTTTTGGCCATAGTGCTTGACTGCAAATGTAATGGTGCTGCAGTGTGAATGTTATGTGAGTGGGTTGTACCAACTAGAATCCTTTTTAAAGTGATATGGGACATCATTGTGAAAGACGCTGATTTAATTTCTCTTTTCATTGACCTCTGTTTTGTTGCTTTTGCACTGGGGATCTGTTTTTATGGTACCAGATGAATGGAACTGTTTTCTACTGTTTCTCATGTTTAACTCTGTATTTAAAAAAAAAGCAGCAAAAATTAAAGCTTTAAAAATATTAGACTTGGTAATTTATTTATTGAGGCAAATAATTCAGTATCACACAACTGCGAGTGGCAAATAACTACGGCAATAACAACGGTACATCTGTTTCTGGTAAATAAATTTTACTGGTGGGCCCTAGGCACCCCAGTCCGACACTGGTTATATTGGAGGGTTTCCTCCAATGGAATGCTCTCTTCTGGCTTGTCCAGGTGATCTTAAGCAAACTGCAGATGGGCAGCAATGTTCCTTTTGCAGAGCAGAAGCTTTCTCCGATCCTGCCATGCACACCATTGCTGTTCAGTGAACTGATGGTGGAATCATTAACATTAGCTTATGTGAGAAATGCCTTTAGTTACTTAGAGGTTACCTTGGATTTCTTTGTGACCTAAAAGGCTATTACACACTTTGCTCTTGGTGTGATTTTTGTGGGTTGACCACTCCTGGAGAGGATAATAATGGTCCTGAATTTCAACAAGGAATCTGTCTGAGGGTCCGATCACGAGTCCGCAACTGTTTTGCAGCCGCAAATTGCGGATCCGCAAAACACGGACACTGGCCATGTGTGTTCCACATTTTGCGGACGTCACATGGCCGGCACTAAGATAGAAATGCATTTTCTTGTCCGTGGCTGAGGACAAGAATAGGACATGTTCTATTTTTTTTGCGGGGCCGTGGAAAAGAAGTGCGGATGCGGACAGCACACAGTGTGCTGTCCGCATCTTTTGAGGCCCCATTGAAAATGAATGGGTCTGCACCCGTTCTGCAAGATGGGGACCCATTTTGCGGACGTGTGAATGGACCCTGAAAGTGGATTGGTAGACTCCAAAATTTTTAGAGATGGTTTGTAACAAGATATGTTACAAACCATTTCTCAAGAGTTTGAGAGATGGTTTGTAACATTTTCCAGCCTGATAAGCATCAACAACTCTTCCACTGAGGTCCTCATAAATTTCCTCTTACGTGCCATCATACGCTTCCACAAAAGTGTTGTGAAAATCTGAATTTGATGCCTGTTCTTTAAATAAAACAGGTCGCCCACTCACACCTGAATGTCATCCTATTTATTGAAAACACCTGACTCTAACTTCACCTACAAATGATCTGCTATTCCTAAAGGTTCACATACTTTTGCCACTTACAGACATGTGAATTGGATCATTTTTCTCAATACATAAATGCTCAAGTCTAATATTTGTAACTTATTTTTTATTTGGTTATCTTTATCTACTTTTAGGACTTGTGTGGAAACCTCATGCAGTTTTAGTTCACATATATGCAGAAATATAGAAAATTCGAAAAGGTTCACTAACTTACAAGCATCACTATATCTTGGGCTACAGAAAAGTCACAAGCTCAGGCACTGCAGCTGTCACTGTTATAGAGCTTGGTGGCTGTCACTGTTATGAGCCACTGTTGCTGGCAATGTAAAGGGGCACTGTGGTCCTCACTGTTATGGGATACTGTAGGCATCATTTACTATGGGTCACTGTGTTAGTCAGGGCACTGATGTAGTTAGGAACACATGGGTACTGTAGCCTGTGCATTGGAGGCAGCTACTATGGCTACCTATGTTATTATGAAGTCACTGACCATTAGTGTCATGGAGGGCTTCTCCCCAAGATGTTTGGTTCCAGTTTGCAATCCATCACCTTTTCAATAGTCAAGTCGGGAAGCTTACAAATCGTCTACTTTGACTATTGGGGTGGGACTGATGACAATTCCAGTCATGTGACTCAACATTGGACACCGTAGGGCAGAAGAACTGGGCCTCAGAACTTGTGGTGCTTTTCCGCACAATAATGGGCATGCTGCAGATTTGAAATTCCACAGCATGCTCTGGTTTTGGTGCTACACGAGGATGGGATTTGGAAAATCCCATCCACTTGTATCGTGCTGTATGGGTCTACCACGTCTGGTCCTTCCCTTAAAAGGTCCATAGCTTCCACAACAAAAAAACAGGAAGTGTTGTAAATGTCCATATTAGTGATACACCGATGTTGCGACAAATCTGTGACTGTTTCTATGAAAAGTGGATGAATGCTGCAGATTTGGACTTTTCTATGGAAACTGAGATTTGCGCATTTGGTTTTGGAAACTGCTCCAGTGATTACTGAACCGGCTAGAAGTTTAGGATGAAAATAAATCTCATTACCGAGGGCAAGAACCGTAACACTGCAAAACCCAGAGAGGCCACATCAGTAACAAGGCGTAGAGTATCCTGCAGCCCCGGGCTTTGTGTGATTACTCATTTATTTCAGCAGAAAAAGCAAAAAGAAGGTCAAGGGAAATGGGCTGAAGACCAAGTAGCCCAGGGGGTCCAATCAGAACCCTCTTAAGACCAGGAGTCCTATATACCTGAATGATAAACAAGCATTTTTCAGTTACTCCTGACCTGGTCCATGTTCCTATCACACTGCTTATCTGTCAGTCTTCACTGTAGTCCTGGCATTTCTTTCATGAACCAGGTCGTGCAGGATGAACAATGCTACAGTCCCAGAAACATTTTTAGAGCTAACGTACAAGAAGTGGAAGGTAAGTAAAGCTGGTCAATTCTAGGACAGTACATTTATACTTATATCATTATAGTCCGCTGCATTCATGGCGTCTTATACTGCAATGTGTTATGATCAGGGCTGGATTAGAGCATTATAAAAAGGACAATTACATTGCGCTTCCTCAATCCCATCATCCACTGTAAACGTGTCCCCTAGCAACCCGTTCTAAATATGGTCCCTGTATTGCACTATTACATAGGCACTGAATGGGAGTACTATGTAGTCACTCTAAGGCACTATTATGTAGGCGCTAGGAACTGGAGTATTATCTGCTGTTATCTAGCACTGCATGAAACTATGTGGCTGCCATGTGGTCACTGTATGGTATCATTATGCATGGGTTCTAGGACAGTATTATATGGCCCCTGTACAACACTATTTTCTAGCATTTCTGAGAATCTTTTGAATAAAAATAACCCCCCTTTGGGCATCTTAATGCCTCATTAGCATAAGGATAAAAGTGGATTTTTATGAAGATATAAAGTGAGCTCCAAGGAAAAAGAAAAACCTATGGAAAGAAGGTCTGAAGTGCTGTAAGGACATAGGTTTGCTTTAATATTGATTATCCAGGTGACAGATTCCCTTTACACCTCTGTGTGACAAAACCCTCATGTATTCACTTTACCGCCCACTATGAAATGGGCATACACACGTATGCCAGCACTTTAGGCATTCTTCTGTGAGCACTGTATGGCGCAGTTCTGTGTTCATAAATGACACCAATGTAGGCACTCTGATATATTCACTGGTTGGCACTATTATCTAGGCTCTAAATGAAAGTATTATGTAAGCACTATTTAGTACCATTAATTGATACTGTATAGCACTTCTATACTATAAATGGTACAATAATGTTTGCTCTCTATGCAGTATTATGTATTAGCTCTTTCACACTTGCGTTGTTCTGTTCCGGCATAGAGTTCCGTCGTCGGGGCTCTATGCCGGAAGAATCCTGATGCATTCTGAATGGAGAGAAATCCGTTCAGGATGCATCAGGATGTCTTCAGTTCCGGAACGGAACGTTTTTTTGCCGGAGAAAATACTGCAGCATGCTGCGCTTTTTGCTCCGGCCAAAAATCCTGAACACTTGCCGCAAGGCCGGATCCGGAATTAATGCCCATTGAAAGGCATTAATCCGGATCCGGCCTTAAGCTAAACATCGTTTCGGCGCATTACCGGATCCGACGTTTAGCTTTTTCTGAATGGTTACCATGGCTGCAAGGACGCTAAAGTCCTGTTTGCCATGGTAAAGTGTAGTGGGGAGCGGGGGAGCAGTATACTTACCGTCCGTGCGGCTCCCGGGGCGCTTCAGAGTGACGTCATTCTGGAGCGCCCCGGGAGCCGCACGGACGGTAAGTATACTGCTCTCCCGCTCCCCACTACTACTATGGCAACCAGGACTTTAATAGCGTCCTGGCTGCCATAGTAACACTGAACGCATTTTGAAGACAGATCCGTCTTCAAATGCTTTTAGTTCACTTGCGTTGTTACAGATCCGGCGGGCACCTCCGGCAAATGGAGTACACGACGGATCCGGACAACGCAAGTGTGAAAGAGGCCATATTGCTCTACTGGGGAAGTCCCCCCCCCCCGCCCCCCTATAGAAGGGCTTCCACCAACCCTTACCTGTTTGTTCTTAAGGTCCAAGGACAACTCATAATCCGATTTATTTGTCCCATGAGAGCAGGTGGCCGCATTCTTCCCTCGCTGTATTCGGACCGGGGAGCCAGTATGGTGCAGACTGGCCTTGGTCAGCATCTCCTCTTCTCCAGGCTGTTTGGAAGTGCTGTTCATCTGACTGTCACCTTCCCGGATGTCCCAGGCGGTACACAACAGCTTCTTACTGGCGGAGTCATCACTGTTTCAGAAATATGATAAAGAGGACACATGAGCCACTGCTGAGAAGACTTTAACATCTGGTAGTGAGGAAACGTGATTCCAGCTGGGTTCACACAAATGATAGCTGCCATCAGATCGGCGCCTCAATAATTACCAATACAGATGAGACAGGGGTAACTGGATATTACTCTTGGCGGCCATATTGGTTATTACCCAGCTTTCACCTAAATTAAATTTTCATTAAGTTTTCTTCTGTTTCTGGGAAAGCTAGGTGGCAACATGAATGGATGCAACTGCCACACCACCACCAGTTTAGTAGGTGAGTTACTTACTATCTAGTTATCATATAGTGTGGGAAAGCGGGACGATACCAGTGCACAGGATGCCAGGTTTTCTCTTCAGAAATTTGGGAAAATTGGGTAATACCCGCTTTGGAAGTTGTAATACTGGGCACACTGGTTCATATCTTACATCCCACATATAGATAAAACTATGCAGGGTGACAACCAATATGGTCCTCGAAACAGCTTTCATATGTCATCAAGCTTACCCAGACTCCAGACTGGCAAATCTGCAGTCTATGGCTACTGTATCACTGCAGAATTGGGCATAAATGTCATGCAGGAGTCTGGAAAAGCTGGTGGACAACATTCTTAAAACCCGCAATGGTCGTCATCCAGCTTTCCCAGCAACAAATGTACATAGGAAAAAAACGGAATAACATTTTTAATATTATAACAGATAACGGGAATCATTTTCAATGCCGAAGGGGTTGAGATGTCAGCTGCACCGTTCTACGCTTCCAGTCTATAACCCTTTGGCTGTGGAAGTGTTAAGGTGATTGAATATTTTTAGAAAAGCCAGTGACTTGGATAAGCTGATTAAATATGTTCTGTGCCCTCAGTGTAGGGCGACGTGCCTGAATATTTTATATCTATTAATATAACTGCCATCTGGATTCTCATAATACGCAAACGCACAGACGCTGGCGGTATTTCGGGTCTTTGAATCAAGAGGACTAGGACCATAAAGTTAATGGGAGCTCTGGTAGCGGCACAAAGCCTTCAGACTCATATGGAGGTCAAATGGGTCAGACGTGAATCAGCCAGAACAATCACAAAAGGAGACTTGGAGTGGCATCATGCCCAGCGGAGGATGGGCAATGTGTCTTCATTAATACTCCGAGCTGAGAGTATTAACCTCCTGGTCTGAACATCCATTCAGCTAAAATTACTTGCGGTATCAGTCAACACCAGAGGAGATGAGGCGTGGAGGGACAAAGATATGTAGCACAGCGCCAAGCCTATGAGAAGATGTTTTATGAGGAACGAAGCATGGTACGTGAGACATAAAGAGGACATCTACACCGTGCTGTGTTTACAGGACACCACTCACTGAAGTAAAGAAAAATCCCAAGTCAATACAGTATATGTCCTCAAGACTTCTCTCAACTGGTGTGAGAACCAAAATGGCTGCTGATAAGGTTCCTGAGCAGTCGTACTCATTTCTTACAAGCCTTAGATGAAATCTGTCACCAGGATAATCGCTATTGAAGTAAAGCGATAGCCTAATAGCACTTAGGGGCACATTTATTAAGATCAGCGTTTTAGACGCCGAAGTTATGAAAAGGCGCCCGTTCTAAACGTAAGATAGCTTCCTGGCTGTTTTACATTAATACCTTTTTGTACGGTGTAGAAAATGCCCAGTTGTAGAGGGGTTGAGGCTGATGCCCTCAGCGGGACAGGCAGTGCGCAGGCTGTGTTCAGCACTGCCATGCGCAAGATTTAAACGCGATACAGCAAGGAAAAGTGTGGGGGGGGGGTGGAGTTATACCTTGAATGTGATGTAGGAGGGGGTGGGCGGACATATTGTGGCCGGGTGCCATGTCAGAGAGGAGGCGGGCTTGGGCTCTGCATGAGGGAGAACTTGGGCATAAGCAGGAGGCGTGCCTGGGCTCCTTCGTGCGAGAATAAACACCCCTCTGGGTACCTTAGGCTTCTTTCACACTGGCGATAGGCTTGTCCGGCAAGGGAATAGCCTGCTGGATCCGTACTAACCTTTGCACACATGGCTGCATCTCTGGCACGTCCCCATTATATTGAATGGGTCCAGGCCGCACTTCCGGTAGCAGACGTGTGCAAACGTTAGTATGGATTCAGCAGGCTGTTCGCCAGTGTGAAAGAAGCCTTACTGGCTCATTTGCATACCAAATAAACTGGATTTTCAGAAGATAGAAAACAACTATTGCTGAGAAAAAGGCACATCTGTTAGGCCATGGCTTTACTTCAATAGCGATTATCCTGGTGACAGATTTCCTTTAACCACCTCCGGACCGCCTAACGCAGATTCGCGTTCCGGAGGTGGCAGCGCTGCGCACAATCACGCATATACGCGTCATCTCGCGAGACGCGAGATTTCCTGTGAACGCGCGCACACAGGCGCGTGCGCTCACAGGAACGGAAGGTAAGAGAGTTGATCTCCAGCCTGCCAGCGGCGATCGTTCGCTGGCAGGCTGGAGATGTGTTTTTTTTAACCCCTAACAAGTATATTAGACGCTGTTTTGATAACAGCGTCTAATATACCTGCTACCTGGTCCTCTGGTGGTCCCCTTTGTTTGGATCGACCACCAGAGGACACAGGTAGCTCAGTAATATGTTGCACCAAGCACCACTACACTACACCCCCCCCCCTGTCACTTATTAACCCCTTATTCACCCTTGATCACCCCTGATCACCCCATATAGACTCCCTGATCACCCCCCTGTCATTGATCACCCCCCTGTCATTGATAACCCCCTGTAAGGCTGCATTCAGAGGTCCGTATGAATTTTACGGATCCACTGATAGATGGATCGGATCCGCAAAGCACATACGGACGTCTGAATGCAGCCTTACAGGGGAGTGATCAATGACTGAGGTGATCACCCCATATAGACTCCCTGATCACCCCTCTGTCATTGATAACCCCCTGTAAAACTCCATTCAGATGTCCGCATGATTTTTACGGATCCACTGATAGATGGATCGGATCCGCAAAACGCATACGGACGTCTGAATGGAGCCTTACAGGGGCGTGATCAATGACTGTGGTGATCACCCCATATAGACTCCCTGATCACCCCCCTGTCATTGATACACCCCCTGTCATTGATCACCCCCTGTAAAGCTCCATTCAGATGTCCGCATGATTTTTACGGATCCACTGATAGATGGATCGGATCCACAAAACGCATACGGACGTCTGAATGGAGCCTTACAGGGGCGTGATCAATGACTGTGGTGATCACCCCATATAGACTCCCTGATCACCCCCCTGTCATTGATTACCCCCCTGTCATTGATAAACCCCCTGTAAAGCTCCATTCAGATGTCCGCATGATTTTTACGGATCCACTGATAGATGGATCGGATCCGCAAAACGCATACGGACGTCTGAATGGAGCCTTACAGGGGCGTGATCAATGACTGTGGTGATCACCCCATATAGACTCCCTGATCACCCCCCCTGTCATTGATTACCCCCCCTGTCATTGATCAACCCCCTGTAAAGCTCCATTCAGATGTCCGCATGATTTTTACGGATCCACTGATAGATGGATCGGATCCGCAAAACGCATACGGACGTCTGAATGGAGCCTTACAGGGGCGTGATCAATGACTGTGGTGATCACCCCCATATAGACTCCCTGATTCACCCCCCTGTCATTGATTACCCCCCTGTCATTGATCAACCCCCTGTAAAGCTCCATTCAGATGTCCGCATGATTTTTTACGGATCCACTGATAGATGGATCGGATCCGCAAAACACATACAGGCGTCTCCCTGGAGCCTTCCAGGGGGGGGTGATCACCCCATATAGACTCCCTGATCACCCCCATGTCATTGATCACCCCCCTGTCAGGCTGCATTCAGATGTCCGTATGATTTTTACGGATCCACGGATACATGGATCCGCAAAACACATACGGACATCTGAATGGAGCCTTACAGGGGGGTGATCAATGACAGGGGGGTGATCACCCCATATAGACTCTCTGATCACCCCCCTGTCATTGATCACCCCCCCCTGTCATTGATCACCCCCCTGTCATTGATCACCCCTCTGTAAGGCTCCATTCAGACATTTTTTTGGCACAAGTTAGCGGAATTATTATTATTTTTTCTTACAAAGTCTCATATTCCACTAACTTGTGTCAAAAAATAAATCTCACATGAACTCACCATACCCCTCACGAATCCAAATGCGTAAATTTTTTTTGGACATTTATATTCCAGACTTCTTCTCACGCTTTAAGGGCCCCTAGAATGCCAGGGCAGTATAAATACCCCACATGTGACCCCATTCGGAAAGAAGACACCCCCAGGTATTCCGTGAGGGGCATATTGAGTCCATGAAAGATTGAAATTTTGTCCCAAGTTAGCGGAAAGGGAGACTTTGTGAGAAAAAAATAAAAAATATCAATTTCCGCTAACTTGTGCCAAAAAAAAAATATTCTATGAACTCGCCATGCCCCTCATTGAATACCTTGGGGGTGTCTTCTTTCCAAAATGGGGTCACATGTGGGGTATTTATACTGCCCTGGCATTCTAGGGGCCCCAAAGCGTGAGAAGAAGTCTGGTATCCAAATGTCTAAAAATGCCCTCCTAAAAGGAATTTGGGCACCTTTGCTGCAAAAAAGTGTCACACATCTGGTATCGCTGTACTCCGGAGAAGTTGGGGAATGTGTTTTGGGGTGTCATTTTACATATACCCATGCTGGGTGAGAGAAATATCTTGGTCAAATGCCAACTTTGTATAAAAAAATGGGAAAAGTTGTCTTTTGCCAAGATATTTCTCTCACCCAGCATGGGTATATGTAAAATGACACCCCAAAACACGTTCCCCAACTTCTCCTGAATACGGCGATACCACATGTGTGACACTTTTTTGCAGCCTAGGTGGGCAAGGGGCCCACATTCCAAAGAGCACCTTTAGGATTTCACAGGTCATTTACCTACTTACCACACATTAGGGCCCCTGGAAAATGCCAGGGCAGTATAACTACCCCACAAGTGACCCCATTTTGGAAAGAAGACACCCCAAGGTATTCCGTGAGGGGCATGGCGAGTTCCTAGAATTTTTTATTTTTTGTCACAAGTTAGTGGAAAATGATGATTTATTTTTTATTTATTTTTTCTTACAAAGTCTCATATTCCACTAACTTGTGACAAAAAAATAAAAAATTCTAGGAACTCGCCATGCCCCTCACGGAATACCAAGTTAGTGGAATATGAGACTTTGTAAGAAAAAAATAAAATAAAAAAAAATCATCATTTTCCACTAACTTGTGACAAAAAATAAAAAATTCTAGGAACTCGCCATGCCCCTCACGGAATACCTTGGGGTGTCTTCTTTCCAAAATGGGGTCACTTGTGGGGTAGTTATACTGCCCTGGCATTCTAGGGGCCCAAATGTGTGGTAAGGAGTTTGAAATCAAATTCTGTAAAAAATGACCAGTGAAATCCGAAAGGTGTTCTTTGGAATATGGGCCCCTTTGCCCACCTAGGCTGCAAAAAAGTGTCACACATGTGGTATCTCCGTATTCAGGAGAAGTTGGGGAATGTGTTTTGGGGTGTCATTTTACATATACCCATGCTGGGTGAGATAAATATCCTTGGTCAAATGCCAACTTTGTATAAAAAAATGTAAAAGTTGTCCTTTTGCCAGATATTTCTCTCACCCAGCATGGTATATGTAAAATGACACCCCAAAACACATTCCCCAACTTCTCCTGAATACGGAGATACCAGATGTGTGACACTTTTTTGCAGCCTAGGTGGGCAAAGGGGCCTATATTCCAAAGAGCACCTTGCGGATTTCACTGGCCATTTTTTACAGAATTTGATTTCAAACTCCTTACCACACATTTGGGCCCCTAGAATGCCAGGGCAGTATAACTACCCCACAAGTGACCCCCATTTTGGAAAGAAGACACCCCAAGGTATTCCGTGAGGGGCATGGCGAGTTCCTAGAATTTTTTATTTTTTGTCACAAGTTAGTGGAATATGAGACTTTGTAAGAAAAAAAAATAAAAAAATCATCATTTTCCGCTAACTTGTGACAAAAAATAAAAAGTTCTATGAACTCACTATGCCCATCAGCGAATACCTTAGGTGTCTACTTTCCGAAATGGGGTCATTTGTGGGGTGTTTGTACTGTCTGGCCATTGTAGAACCTCAGGAAACATGACAGGTGCTCAGAAAGTCAGAGCTGCCTGCAAAAAGCGGAAATTCACATTTTTGTACCATAGTTTTGTAAACGCTATAACTTTTACCCAAAACATTTTTTTTTGTTACCCAAACAATTTTTTTTTTATCAAAGACATGTAGAACAATAAATTTAGAGCAAAATTTATATATGGACTCTCGTTATTTTTTGCAAAATTTTACAACTGAAAGTGAAAATGTCATTTTTTTTCAAAAAAATCGTTAAATTTCGATTAATAACAAAAAAAGTAAAAATGTCAGCAGCAATGAAATACCCCAAATGAAAGTTCTATTAGTGAGAAGAAAAGGAGGTAAAATTCATTTGGGTGGTAATTGCATGACCGAGCAAATAAACGGTGAAAGTAGTGTAGGTCAGAGTGTAAAAAGTGGCCTGGTCTTTCAGGGTGTTTAACCACTTCCCATCTGGGCCCTTTGCCCCCTTCCTGACCAGGCCAAATTTTGCAAAACGGACATATCTCACTTTATGTGGTAATAACTTTGGAACGCCTTTATTTATCCAAGTCATTCAGAGATTGTTTTCTCGTGACACACTGTACTTCATGATAGTCATAAATTTGAGTCAAAATATTTCACCTTTATTTATGAAAAAAATCCCAAATTTACCCAAAATTTAAAAAAATCGCAATTTTCTAAATTTCAATTTCTCTGCTTTTAAAACAGAAAGTGATACCTCATTAAATATTTATTATTTAACATTCCCCATATGTCTACTTTATGTTAGCATCATTTTGGAAATGTCATTTTAATTTTTTTAGGACGTTAGAAGGCTTAGAAGTTTAGAAGCAATTCTTCAAATTTTTAAGAAAATTGCCAAAACCCACTTTATAAGGACCAGTTCAGGTCTGAAGTCACTTTGTGGGGCCTACATAGTGGATACCCCCATAAATGACCCCATTGTAGAAACTACACCCCTCAAGGTATTCAAAACCGATTTTACAAACTTTGTTAACCCTTTAGGCGTTCCACAAGAATTAAAGGAAAATGGAGATCAAATTTTTACATTTCACTTTTTTGGCAGATTTTCCATTTTAATCAATTTTTTTTCTCTAACACATCGATGGTTAACAGCCAAACAAAACTCAATATTTATTACCCAGATTCTGCGGTTTACAGAAACACCCCACATGTGGTCATAAACTGCTGTATGGGCACACGGCAGGGCGCAGAAAGGAAAGGAACTCCACATGGTTTTTAGATGCCATGTCCCTTTGAAGCCCCCTGAAGCACCCTTACAGTAGAAACTCCCAAGAAGTGACCCCATTTTGGAAACTAGGGGATAAGGTGCCAGTTTTATTAGTACTATTTTTGGGTACATATGATTTTTTGATCATTCAATATAACACTTTATGGGCAAGGTGACCAAAAAATTGGTTGTTTTAGCACAGTTTCTATTTATTTATTTTTACAGCGTTCACCCTTAGGGGTTCAGTCAAGTGACATTTTATAGAGCAGATTGTTACGGACGTTGCGATACCTAATATGTATACTTTTTCTCATTTATTAAAGTTTTACACAATAATAGTATTTTTGAAACCAAAAAATTATGTTTTAATGTGTCCATGTTCTGAGAGCTATAGTTTTTTATTTTTTTGAGAGATTTTCTTATGTAGGGGCTCATTTTTTGCGGGATGAGGTGACGGTTTTATTGGTACCATTTTGTGGGACATACGCGTTTTTGATCACTTGGTGTTGCACCTTTTGTGATGCAAGGTGACAAAAAATTGCTTGTTTTGACACAGTTTTTTTTTTTTTTTTTTTACGGTGTTCACCCGAGGGGTTAGCTCATGTGATATTTTTATAGAGCTGGTTTTTACGGACGCGGCAATACCTAATATGTATACTTTTTTTTATTTGTTTCACTTTAACACAATAATAGCATTTTTGAAACCAAAAAAATGATGTTTTAGTGTCTCCATGTTCTAAGAGCTATTGTTTTTTTATTTTTTGAGAGATTTTCTTATGTAGGGGCTCATTTTTTGCGGG
This sequence comes from Bufo bufo, assembly GCF_905171765.1. Classification (NCBI taxonomy): domain Eukaryota; kingdom Metazoa; phylum Chordata; class Amphibia; order Anura; family Bufonidae; genus Bufo; species Bufo bufo. Next base: position 230,002,539 of record NC_053389.1, on the reverse strand, counting down.
ATGAGGTGACGGTTTTATTGGTACCATTTTGTGGGACATACGGTTTTTGATCACTTGGTGTTGCACCTTTTGTGATGCAAGGTGACAAAAATTGCTTGTTTTGACACAGTTTTTTTTATTTCTTTTTTACGGTGTTCATCCGAGGGGTTAGGTCATGTGATATTTTTATAGAGCTGGTTTTTACGGACGCGGCAATACTAAATATGTCTATTTTACTTTATTTTTTCTATTTTTTTATTTTTTATTTTTTTTTTAATAAAGATGTTTATTAGTATTGTGTCATGATCATAAAAAGATATCAATACAGTATCATCCATCATACAATAAAGATTACATTTCCATAATCTTCTATATCATGCATTTTAGGTGACATATCCTAGTTCAGAGCTGACAACACAATACTATGCATTTTTTATATTTTTTTTTCCCCCCCCCCCCCATGTAATCCAACAAATAATAACAGATCAAAGTATATCTGACAAGGGTAAACACATCTCTCTGAGCGCCAACTTGTTCGTCATCACCATTAATACACTTTTCCTGATACCCCTTTGTCTCCTCTTACTTGTCCTGTCTTATATCTCTACCGATCACATACTTTAAGCCTACCTAGCCGTCCTTTGATGTCTTCCTGCAGGTACCAAGCTGTTAGGGCAAACGGTCTCATGATTCTAACTGATTCTGCCTCCTCCATGAAGTTTAACATGAATTTTTTCCATATCCTGTACAATTTTTTCCCAGCCGCTTCCTTTCTACCTATTGCTTCTAGCCACTCCAAGTGTAACATATGCCTCAGACGTCTCAAAAATTCTGCCTTTGATGGTACCTCTGATTTAAGCCATGCCGACAACAAACATCTCTTTGCTTCCAGAACTATCCTATGTCCCATTGCCGTGAGGCCTTTATTCTGCCCATTATCATTTTCACCTTCATTAGACTCCACCTGTTTTCTTGCATGCAGCATTACTATTTGGATGTCGAGTTCCTCTTTAGAATTACTGCCATTTCGTAAGATCGTTCTCACCATATTCCAATAATCTTCTAATTTTGTGCAGCTCCACAGCCCATGTAGCAGATCAGTTTTGGGGGTGGAACATCTCGGACATGCCACAATCCTATCTGGTTTTGCGCTATTGAATGGCATGTCAAAACCATATAAGGCACAGTGTATAATTTTAAAGTGCGTCTCCCTCATTGTTTCATTCATCACTGACCTGTGTAAAGCTGCTATACCATTTCTCACGATTGGGTAAACCTCCTCCAGATCCAATTTGTTCCCCCATCTCCCGAACACTCCTTTGGCAAAAGTGTCTTCCCATTGGCTCCGCAGACTACTATACAAAAGCGATATGGATTGTCTATTACCAGAGGTAATGAGTGTATCAAATTTATTCCTACTCCATTCACCACCCATATTGGTAGCCAGGCTCTTACAATAGTGTTTGACTTGTAGATATGGGAACAAATCAGATCCCGACAGCCCCCACTTATCTATTAGTTCCTGTAGAGTCGCCCATCTATTCTCCTGAATATGGAACAAATCGCCTACCGTCTTCACACCCTTGACTTTCCACCCCCGGAACGACCTCTCCGACTGCCCTGGCTTAAAGGCTGGATTATTGTGCAGAGGAAGGTGTTTCGAGACCTGATACGGCAATCTATATACCCTTCTAAGATTTTTCCACGCTATAATGGAATCCCGTAGTATTAATGAACATCTGGCTAGGCGTGGCAACTGAGATAGTTTGGTATGAACCAAAGCCTTTAGATCCCATGGTGCCGCCAACTGCTTTTCTAACCTTAAATTAGAGTAATGGGAAGTCTCATTGAACCAGTCCAATAGGTGTCTACTTAAACAGGCCAAATTATATCCCCTAATGTCAGGCACATTTAGCCCTCCAAATTCCCTTCGCAGTTTCAGCTTCCTCAATGAGACCCTTGGTTTTTTACCATTCCAAATGAATTTTATAAAACATCCCTCCAAATTCCTCACATCTATGTGTCTTAGGAGTGCTGGTATGGTCTGGAGTGGGTACATCAATTTGGATACTGCTAGCATTTTGATTAAATGGCATCTCCCCATTAGAGATAATGGTAGATTCTGCCATCTGACTAAATCATCCTTAATTTTGTTGAGCAAAGGTGGGTAATTTAATTGATAGATGGAATGTGGCGTCCGTCCAATCTTTATACCTAAGTATTTGATTTGGGATTTAATCAAGGAGCCCACTATGCCCGTATTTTTATCTACCTCCAACCTGCTTTTTTGGCCTATCGGTAGAAGTTCACATTTGGACATGTTCACTTTGTATCCAGAATATTTCCCGAAACTCTCCAATGCTTTAAAGATATAATCTATTTGTCCCTGTGGTTTTGACATAAATAAAATAATATCGTCGGCAAACAATGCCGCTTTCACTTGCGACTTTCCGACTTTAATCCCTTCAAATAGGTCAGACTTGCATAACTCTCTAGCCAGTGGCTCTAATGCCAGATTAAATAATAATGGGGAAAGAGGGCACCCCTGCCGAGTCCCCTTTTGTAGGTCGAATAGTTTGGATAAGTGGCCCTGCGTATAGACCCTTGCCTGCGGCCTGTGGTACATCTGCGTCAAGACTCCCCTAAAGGCCCCTGTAATCTCCATTTTATCCAGGACCGCCTCCAGCCATGCCCACCTGACATTGTCAAACGCTTTTTCAGCATCTAATGTGAGCATGGCTGGGGTCTCTCCCTTCTCCGGATCATGTTGCACCCTATCCATAACGGTAAGAACTGTTCTAATGTTTGTCACCGCTGCACGGCCCTGGATGAAACCCACCTGCTCCTGTCCTATCAATGATGGCATCATTTTAGCCAAGCGGTCTGCAATAATTTTGGACAGAATCTTTGCGTCCACATTTATCAGAGAAATGGGTCTATATGAACCCGGCAGTAAAGGGTCTTTCTCAGGTTTGGGTAACAATTTGATGTAGGAGAGGTTAGTTCCATCCAGGGCCGATACGCCCCTAAATACGTCATTGTAAACCTCCATCAACACCGGCAATAGCTGAGTACATAAGGCTTTGTAGTACTCTCCAGTATAACCGTCAGGTCCAGGAGCCTTAGCGTTACCTAGCCCCTTTATCACCCCCTGCAATTCTGTCACTGTGACCTCTGCATTCAAGATATGTCGTTGTTCCTCAGTCATCTTAGGTAATCTATTTTTGTCAAGAAGTGTGTTACTTAAGTCGACCCTCTCCCCATCTTTATACAGTTTTTCATAATATTCTCCCAAAATGGAATTAATTTTTGCCGGGTTATGTATAGTGGTCCCTACAGAATTTTTCAAGCTGTTTATATACTGCGGTTGTCTCAGTCCTTTCGCCAGATTGGCTAAAAGTCTCCCTGACTTGTTGCCATATTTAAATATCTTGGCCTCAAATTCAGAACTACGAAGTAGTTCTTTCTCTTTCATGCACTGCTCAAAACTTTGACGTTCCTCAAACCATTTTTTCCTATTTGAATCTGTGGGGTCTTGCTTAAACTCTGCATAGGTCGTCCTAACTTTTTGGCTTGCCATTTCCAGCTGAGCTTGAGCCTTTTTTTTAAGACCTGTCAGGTATCCCATGATTCTGCCTCTCAACACTACTTTAGAAGCGTTCCAGAAAAGATTTGGTGTGTCAATATGATTCGCATTATCTGCTTTATATTCCTCCCACCAAATAGAGAGCTTTTCCAAGAACTCCTCTCTTGCGCAGAGTTGCGAGGGGAATCTCCATATGAAGTCAGGGCCTCTAGGGAAATCATCCCTCACCACTACTGTCACCGGTGCATGGTCCGAGATTACTAAGTCTCCTACATCTGATAATTCTACCCTATGTACCAAGTTGTGGGTCACTAACAAATAATCTATGCGGGACCAGGAGTTTTGGGAGTGTGAATAGAAAGTAAAACTACTCTCGTCAGGATGAGCTTGACGCCAGACATCTACTAATCCACCACCCACCAACAACTGTTGTAGCGCTTTATCTTGGGAAGTCTCCCCTCCTAGTTTTCCTTCATTTCTCTTCCTATCCACTATACCATTTAGAACCGCATTAAAATCACCTCCAACCACCTTATTTATGCATGAGTCTCCTAACAGTCTTAATTCTAGGTCCTTTAGGAAGGCAGGATTCCCTGTGTTAGGGCAGTATATATTATACATACTATACTGTGTATTCTGCACTTGTATTACAATATGTACCCATCTTCCCTGTAAATCAGTAGTTTGTGATATAATCTGGCAGTTCAATTGCTTATTGATAAGCGTTATTACCCCCGCTTTTCGGTTAAGTGACGGGGACCCAATGACTCTACCCACCCATAACTTTTTCATTCTGTCAAAATCATGCGCCTCTAGATGGGTCTCTTGTAAGAAAACCACATCTGGTTTAAGTTTCTTAAGGTGTCGTAAAACCATCCACCTTTTCTGGGGTGATTTTAAACCTTTGATATTCCACGTTAGCACCTTCATGTCAGTCCCCTGGACTTTTTTTTTTTTTTTTTTTTTTTTTTTTTTTTTTTTATATATACGTTTGGCAGATATATATGCTATTCCAACCTACCGAGTCTGGGGTCCACGTCACTCACTGAAAGCGCCCAGAGAGATCCCTTGCGAACAAACAGATAAATGTTAGATTACCAACAATTTTGTGTAACACTGTCACAAACTTTTAGCTTCTCTGTCTTCTTTCTCCTCTAATACAACCTCTTTAATTCTTATAATAACTTCCCTTTTTTTCTGGGTTGCAGGCTGCCTCTCACCAAGATATCTAGGAAAAATAACACTCCTACTGTAACTTCTTGAGGTCTCCCCGTTAAACATATTAGGCTTTTACCCGTATCCATCTATACTGCATCTGGTATCATCCACCCCGCATATGACATTTCATTAGCACTGCACTTAATACAGAATATTAACATAACTTGGCGGGTACAACCATAACCCTCTTCAACATATATGCAGTGACAGAACAGTGCTGCCATATTGAACCAGCAGGTATACCAGTCTCACATGCATTTTGAGATCTCTTATAGACCCCCTATTGATTAGATGGAAAACGTGGGTCATCTCCCTGGGTAGGGATCTTCTCTCCGGTCTGAAGATCTTCGTCCCCTAGTCCCAGGCTCTGGATATTCTCCTCCTCTCTCCCTTCTCCGCTCCCGATCTCTTGGGTTCACCACTCTGGATGAGCTTCTTCCTCTCCTCTTGTCTGCTCCCTCTGGCTCCCCTGGATTCTGTATGGATTTAATCCACTCTTCTGCTGTCGTCGGATCATGATAAATCGTGCTTGACCCATTAGGATGCAACACCCTTAACTTTGCTGGGTATTGTAGTTGAAACCTGCGTCCCTTTTGATGCAGTAAAGTGCAGACGTGACTAAACTCCCTCCTCTTCCTAGCCACAGCTGCAGAGTAGTCACCAAAAAGTAATACAGAGTGTCCCAGCAGCTTTAGTGGACCTTTCTTGGCCCTATATGCCCTCAGCAGGGCTTCCTTGTCGCAATAGTCCAGGAATTTCATAATAACCTGACGTGGTTTAGGACCTTGACTTCTAGACGGTCCCATCTGGTTCTGCTGATCCTCTAGTACTGGACCAATTCTGTGGGCCCTTTCTACTTTACAGCGCCCTTCTAATCCCAGAGCCCTGGGTAATTCTTTTTCACATATATCCATCAGAGTCTGCGGTTTAAACTTTTCAGGTAGCCCCAACAGTCTCAAATTGCTCCTTCTGGACCGATTTTCCAGGTCCTCTACCCGATCATACAAAATCATATTCTGCTTTGAAAGCTCATTAACTTTTTGAGTAAAAGCAGCCGATTCATTTTCAGCCCTAGACACTCTCTGCTCAAGTTCTTCCAGTCTCAGATCATGCTGGGCGACCGCCTCATGCAGCTGCTGTAACGAGGCAGACAGAGTTATGGTGAGTGTTTCTCTTATATCGGGGGCTAAATGTCTGGCCACCTCTATGGCCAACTTTTTGTAATCAATGTCCATTGAGGGGTTTGGCTGGGTAACTTGCTCTTCACTCATACCGCTTTCTAGCAGCACTTGTGTCAGCGGAGATGGAGTAGAAGGGCGCGAGTCCGCCATCTTGTCGAGCATGTCCTCAATGACTCTGCCCCGTCCTCCGGAGATCCTCCTTTTGCCGCTCCGTAGCAGGTAGCGTTCCATAAACTTATGGACTCTGGATGTTCAGGGACCAGGACGTACCTGTCTCAGCCCCCTATTGCCGATTTTTGACGAGCGGGATTCAATATATGGTGAGAAGTCACCGGAGCTCCTTCACGCTGCCGCCCGCATCCCAGCGCCGGAACCGGAAGTCTTTTTTTTTTTTTTATTCCTAACTTGGGAACTTTTTTTTTTTTACATGTGAAACTTTATTTTATTTGATTTTTTCAACCCTTTATTTTTTTTATTTTTTTTACACTTTTCGTCCCCCATAAGGTCATACAAGACCTCTGGGGGACATTTGCTTCACTTTTTCTTTTTTTTTTTCACAGTTGATTTCTCCTGTAACTGGGGCTGAGATAGTAGCCCCAGTTACAGGACAAATGCACCCCTATAGAGGCTGTACAGCAGCAATCCTGCGCTGTACAGCCTCACAGCAGGGCTGATCGAGGTCTCTGAGAGACCTCACACAGCCCCTGCACTCTCCGGTCCCGGCGGTCACATGACCGCCGGGCCGGAACAGGAAGCGCACAGCGCTTCCTGCTCTGCAGACACAGCGCTCGGTGAGCGCTGTGTCTGCAGCGATCGTGAAGGCAGGGACACCTGGGCACTGTCCCTGCCTTGTCTTAGGGTTGCCCTGCTGTCACTGACAGCGGGCAACCCGATCAGCAGCTGCACGATTAGCGTGCAGCTGCTATTTCTGACAGGACGTTCTAAAACGTGCTGTCAGAAATAGACGTCCACCCATAGGACGTTTATATCCTATGGGCGGACGTGAGGCGGTTAAGCACTGGGGGCTGAGGTGGTTAATGGTAAATCAGCCATGATTAACAACCACATTGGAACTCCCATTCAGGAGAGCCAATTGGAGCTGTAAAACTGATAATACTGCCTACCACACATGTAAATAGGAAGCAGTATTACAGTAGTTATATTCCTGTACATACAGACAGTATTATAGTAGATATATTATTGTACATAGAATTATAGGAGCTCTATTCTTGTACATAGAAGACAGTATTATAATAGTTATATTCTTGTACATAGGGAGCAGTATTATAGTAGTTATATTCTTGTACATAGGGACTAGTATTATAGTAGTTATATTCTTGTACATAGGGAGCAGTATTATAGTAGTTATATTCTTGTACATAGGGACTAGTATTATAGTAGTTATATTCTTGTACATAGGAGGCAGTATTATAGTAGTTATATTCTTGTACATAGGGACTAGTATTATAGTAGTTATATTCTTGTACATAGGGAGCAGTATTATAGTAGTTATATTCTTCTACATAGCAGGCAGTATTATAGTAGTTATATTCTTGTACAGTACAGACCAAAAGTTTGGACACACCTTCTCATTCAAAGAGTTTTCTTTATTTTCATGACTATGAAGGCATCAAAACTATGAATTAACACATGTGGAATTATATACATAACAAACAAGTGTGAAACAACTGAAAATATGTCATATTCTAGGTTCTTCAAAGTAGCCACCTTTTGCTTTGATTACTGCTTTGCACACTCTTGGCATTCTCTTGATGAGCTTCAAGAGGTAGTCCCCTGAAATGGTCTTCCAACAGTCTTGAAGGAGTTCCCTGAGATGCTTAGCACTTGTTGGCCCTTTTGCCTTCACTCTGCGGTCCAGCTCACCCCAAACCATCTCGATTGGGTTCAGGTCCGGTGACTGTGGAGGCCAGGTCATCTGGCGCAGCACCCCATCACTCTCCTTCATGGTCAAATAGCCCTTACTTTCAAAGTTTTCCCAATTTTTCGGCTGACTGACCTTCATTTCTTAAAGTAATGATAGCCACTCGTTTTTCTTTACTTAGCTGCTATTTTCTTGCCATAATACAAATTCTAACAGTCTATTCAGTAGGACTATCAGCTGTGTATCCACCTGACTTCTCCTCAACGCAACTGATGGTCCCAACCCCATATATAAGGCAAGAAATCCCACTTATTAAACCTGACAGGGCACACCTGTGAAGTGAAAACCATTTCAGGGGACTACCTCTTGAAGCTCATCAAGAGAATGCCAAGAGTGTGCAAAGCAGTAATCAAAGCAAAAGGTGGCTACTTTGAAGAACCTAGGATATGACATATTTTCAGTTCTTTCACACTTGTTTGTTATGTATATAATTCCACATGTGTTAATTCATAGTTTTGATGCCTTCAGTGTGAATCTACAATTTTCATAGTCATGAAAATAAAGAAAACTCTTTGAATGAGAAGGTGTGTCCAAACTTTTGGTCTGTACTGTACATAGGGAGCAGTATTATAGTAGTTATATTCTTGTACCGTACATAGGAGCAGTATTATAATAGTTATATTCTTGTACATAGGGAGTAGTATTATAGTAGTTATATTCTTGTACATAGGGGGCAGTATTATAGTAGTTATATTCTTGTACATAGGGAGCAGTATTATAGTAGTTATATTCTTGTACCGTACATAGGAGCAGTATTATAATAGTTATATTCTTGTACATAGGGAGTAGTATTATAGTAGTTATATTGTTGTACATAGCAGGCGGTATTATAGTAGTTATATTCTGTACATAGGAGCAGTATTATAGAAGTTATATTCTTGTACATAGAAGGCAGTAATATAGTAGTTATATTCTTCTACATAGCTGGCAGTATTATAGTAGTTATATTCTGTACATAGGAGCAGTATTATATGCGTAGACCGCTTGCCTGTCTTGTTTATGGAACTTTTTTACCGCATAAAATAAAGCACAACTTATTAGAAGCTGGACTACTACCATTTTCTTTCTGCAGTTTGAACAGCCGAGTCCAGGCTGTGTCCGTGCCTCCTGAGTTGTTGCACGCAGGTGAGCGCTGCTTTGCTGTTTTCAAATGTATATGGGGACTGTATTATATTACTTATATTCTTGTACATAGCAGGCAGTATTTTGTGAGTAGTGGGTATGTAGGAGGCAGTATTATAGTAATTATATTCTTGTACATAGGAAGCAGTATTATAGTAGTTACATTTTTGTATACAAGAGGCAGTTTTATAGTAGTTATAATCTTGTACATAGGGAGCAGTATTATAGTAGAAGTTGGAATCTAGGAGCCAGCTAAAAAAGTTAGGAGGCAGGCAGAGCCGCGTTATAAAGCCCCCAGTAGGTGCCCCCATAGTGCTCCCCCCCCACTTTTCCATAGAGCCCCCCAATAATGCTGTATACCTTGTTACATATACCGCCGCTCCGTCCCCGGACCCTATTGACTATAATGGGGACAGGGGTGGAGCTCCGGCGCAGCACGGCAGTTCGCGGTGAGAGGCCGCCGGACTAAAAAGTTGGACATGCAGTACTTTTAGTCCGGCGGCCTTTCACCGTGCACTGCCATGCTGCGCCAGAGCTCTGCCCCCATTATAGTCAATGGGGACGGAGCGGTGGTCCGGCGAAACAGCGGAAGGACGGATCCGACAGGGTGAACAGCCTGCCGGATCCGTCCTGCCGCAAGTGTGAAAGTACCCTTAGTTATATACAGTTGCAAGAAAAAGTATGTGAACCCTTTGGAATGATATGGATTTCTGCACAAATTGGTCATAAAATGTGATCTGATCTTCATCTAAGTCACAACAATAGACAATCACAGTCTGCTTAAACTAATAACACACAAAGAATTAAATGTTACCATGTTTTTATTGAACACACCATGTAAACATTCTCAGTGCAGGTGGAAAAAGTATGTGAACCCTTGGATTTAATAACTGGTTGAAACTCCTTTGGCAGCAATAACTTCTACAAAATGTTTCCTGTAGTTGCAGATCAGACGTGCACAACGGTCAGGAGTAATTCTTGACCATTCCTCTTTACAGAACTGTTTCAGTTCAGCAATATTCTTGGGATGTCTGGTGTGAATCGCTTTCTTGAGGTCATGCCACAGCATCTCAATCGGGTTGAGGTCAGGACTCTGACTGGGCCACTCCAGAAGGCGTATTTTCTTCTGTTTAAGACATTCTGTTGTTGACTTACTTCTATGCTTTGGGTCGTTGTCCTGTTGCCACACGCATTATCTGTTGAGCTTCAGCTGGTGGACAGATGGCCTTAAGTTCTCCTGCAAAATGTCTTGATAAACTTGGGAATTCATTTTTCCTTCGATGATAGCAATCCGCCCAGACCCTGACGCAGCAAAGCAGCCCCAAACCATGATGCCCCCACCACCATACTTCACAGTTGGGATGAGGTTTTGATGTTGGTGTGCTGTGCCTCTTTTTCTCCACACATAGTGTTGTGTGTATCTTCCAAACAACTCAACTTTGGTTTCATCTGTCCACAGAATATTTTGCCAGTACTGCTGTGGAACATCCAGTTGCTCTTGTGAAAACTGTAAATGTGCAGCAATGTTTTTTTTGGACAGCAGTGGCTTCCTCTGTGGTATCCTCCCTTGAAATCCATTCTTGTTTAGTGTTTTACGTATCGTAGATTCACTAACAGGGATGTTAGCATATGCCAGAGACTTTTGTAAGTCTTTAGCTGACACTCTAGGATTCTTCTTCACCTCATTGAGCAGTCTGCGTTGTTCTCTTGCAGTCATCTTTACAGGACGGCCACTCCTAGGGAGAGTAGCAGCAGTGCTGAACTTTCTCCATTTATAGACAATTTGTCTTACCGTGGACTGATGAACAGCAAGGCTTTTGGAGATACTTTTATAACCCTTTCCAGCTTTATGCAAGTCAACAATTCTTAATCGTAGGTCTTCTGAGAGCTCTTTTGTGCGAGGCATCATTCACATCAGGCAATGCTTCTTGTGAAAAGCAAACCCAGAACTGGTGTGTGTTTTTTATAGGGCAGGGCAGCTGTAACCAACACCTCCAATCTCATCTCATTGATTGGACTCCAGTTGGTTGACACCTCACTCCAATTAGCTCTTGGAGATGTCATTAGTCTAGGGGTTCACATACTTTTTCCACCTGCACTGTGAATGTTTACATGGTGTGTTCAATAAAAACATGGTAACATTTAATTTTTTGTGTGTTATTAGTTTAAGCAGACTGCGATTGTCTATTGTTGTGACTTAGATGAAGATCAGATCACATTTTATGACCAATTTGTGCAGAAATCCATATCATTCCAAAGGGTTCACATACTTTTTCTTGCAACTGTAGCTACTGAATGAGACAGAAGAAGGGTATCACGGTCGGCGTGACTATCACATACGTGACGCAGAGGGAGGGAACAAGGAAGGCCCTGCCCAAGTGAGAGGGAAGGTGGTGACCCCTGACTCACCTAGCGGCTGGCACCTGGCTGCCCTGACGTCCCTAGACGGGTTCCTCACCCGTACGCCGATCACGTGCCTAAAGCCCTGGCTTTCCCTAAGCTAAGCCCTAGATAGTGAACAGGGCGGTGGGAACACTAGTCCGCACCACTAGCTCTAAAGGAAAACACCAAGGGAAGGACAGACAATACAAACTCAACATATAATCCCAGGTGGGCGACAACAGGAGACAACAAGAAGCCCAACAGGGATCCGGAGGGTAGCACTCTGGAACGACAACCAGGATTCACAACTCCAGTGGGTCAGTATAGATGTCCAGGCAGGAAGCTCTATAACTGGCAACTAGAGAAGTGTGAGGGGAGAATATAAGGAGGTTGGGAGTGGCAGACAAGAAACAGCTGAGGAGGAGAAGCTACGGATCCCTGATTGAGACAAAAAGGATAGCAAGGCAAACACAGAAAACAATCACTAAGAAACAACGTGATCTTTAGATATAGAGTGCGCAGCCACCCGCTGCGACCTCCTGACCCCGGGTATAATGGAGTCAGACGTGGCTCTTGATACCCTCGTGACAGTACCCCCCCTTTCACGAGGGGCCTCCGGACACTCAGGACCAGGTCTCTCCGGATGAGAGGTATGGAAAGCCTGAATTAACCTGTTGGCGTTTACCTCTGACGCTGGAACCCACATTCTTTCCTCGGGACCGTAACCCCTCCAATGCACCAGATACTGAAGAGAGCGGCGGACCCGACGAGAATCAACAATTCTGGCTATTTGAAACTCCAGATTACCATCCACAATAACAGGAGGAGGTGGCAGTGGTGATGGTTCTAGAGGTGGAACATACTTCTTGAGTAACGATTTATGGAAGACGTTATGGATCTTAAAAGTCTGAGGTAGCTCCAGGCGAAAAGCCACAGGGTTAATGACGGCTACTATTTTATAAGGACCAATGAACCTAGGGCCCAGTTTCCAAGAGGGAACCTTCAACTTAATATTCCTAGTAGACAACCACACATAGTCATTCACCCCTAGGTCCGGACCTGGCGACCGTTTCTTATCGGCCATGCATTTATATTTACCACTCATCTTTTTCAAGTTAACTTGCACCTTCTGCCATACCGAAGAAAGAGATGAAGAAAACCTTTCCTCTTCGGGAACCCCAGAAGACCCCCCCTCTTTGAAAGTACAAAATTGGGGATGAAAACCGTATGCACCAAGGAATGGTGACTTGCCAGTGGACTCCTGATAATGATTATTTATGGCAAACTCAGCTAACGGTAAATAGGATGACCACAACTCTTGGTTTTCAGACACAAAACACCTTAAATATGTTTCTAGGTTTTGGTTGGTACGCTCAGTCTGTCCATTCGACTGAGGATGGAAAGCTGAGGAAAAGGACAAGTGTACCCCCAAACGGGAACAAAAAGCTTTCCAAAACTTAGAAATAAACTGGGTTCCCCGATCCGAAACCACATCGGAAGGGACCCCGTGAAGCTTCACGATTTCACTGATAAACACCTGAGCAAGAGTTTTAGCATTAGGAAGTGCGGGTAGCGCAATAAAGTGTACCATTTTGCTAAACCTGTCTACTACTACCAAAATAACTGTTTTACCCGCAGACAACGGTAAGTCAGTGATGAAATCCATCGACAGATGTGTCCATGGCCTATTGGGGATAAAAAGAGGCAATAAAGACCCTGCTGGACGTGTATGAGAGACTTTCGCGCGTGCACAAGTAGACACGAAATCCATTACATCCTGACGCAACCTTGGCCACCAAAAACGACGAGATAATAGCTCCAAGGTTGCTTTACTACCCGGGTGCCCAGCAAGTGCCGAATTATGATGTTCTTTTAATAATTCAAGACGCAGGTTTAACGGTACAAACAATTTCTCTGAGGGGCAAGAGGCCGGGGCGTCCCCCTGGGCCTCTAACACCTTTCCCTCTAGAACAGAGTGTATAGCAGAGACAACCACTCCTCTTTGTAAAATAGGTACGGGATCACTAGCATTACCCCCTCCAGGGAAACTACGAGATAACGCGTCTGCCTTGGTATTTTTTGCCCCAGGACGATAGGTGATTACAAAGTTAAATCTGGTAAAGAATAGCGACCACCTAGCTTGTCTAGGGGTGAGACGCTTAGCCGATTCTAGGTACAGAAGGTTTTTGTGATCCGTAATCACCGTGACGGGGTGGATTGCTCCCTCTAAGAAGTGACGCCACTCTTCAAGCGCCAGCTTAATCGCCAACAGTTCCCTATTTCCAACATCATAGTTCTTCTCTGCAGAAGATAATTTTTTGGAAAAGAAAGCGCAAGGGCGCCATTTGCCAGGAGACGGACCCTGAGACAATACAGCCCCCACTCCCACCTCTGACGCATCTACCTCAACAATAAAAGGCTGGGAGACATCAGGTTGAATTAGAACAGGTGCCGAGGTAAACCTCTCTTTTAGAGAGGAAAATGCATTTTTAGCGGCGTCAGACCATTTAGAAAAATCAGTCCCCTTCCTAGTCATGTCGGTAAGGGGTTTAACGATCACTGAATAATTTTTAATGAACTTTCTATAGAAATTTGCGAAACCCAAAAACCGTTGTAGGGCTTTAAGGTTCTCGGGAAGATCCCAATCTAAAATTGCCTGGACCTTCCCAGGATCCATACGGAAACCTGAAGCAGATAATAGATATCCCAGGAACTGTATTTCCTGAACGGCGAAAACACATTTTTCAATTTTCGCATATAATTTATTCGTCCGTAGGACCTGCAGTACTTGCCTGACATGCACCTCATGTGTTTTCAGATCAGCCGAATAAATTAAGATATCATCTAGGTATATGACTACAAACCTGCCGATGAGATGACTAAAAATATCATTAACGAAATGTTGGAAGACAGCGGGGGCATTGGTCAGACCGAAAGGCATAACTAGATTTTCATTATGCCCCTCAGGGGTGTTAAAAGCTGTCTTCCACTCATCCCCTTCCCTGATACGAATCAGATTGTAGGCCCCCCTAAGATCAAGTTTGGAGTACCACCTAGCACCCGCAATCTGATTAAAAAGGTCAGGAATGAGAGGAAGAGGGTATGGGTCTCGGATGGTTATCTGGTTTAGCTCACGGAAATCTAGGCAAGGACGCAGGCCCCCATCTTTCTTTTTAACAAAGAAAAACCCTGCAGCCACGGGTGAAGAAGAGGGTCTGATGTGTCCCTTAGCCAGACTCTCGGAGATATAATCTTTCATGGCTTGTCTCTCGGGACCCGAAAGATTATACAACCTGGACTTGGGTAATTTTGCACAAGGAATCAGGTTAACCGGGCAATCATAAGGACGATGAGGTGGTAGCTTCTGACAACCCCTTTCAGAAAAAACGTCCTCAAAGTCCGAAATAAATGTAGGTAGGGAAGCTATGGAGGCGATTAAGCAATTGTTATTTAAGCAATTCTCTCTGCAATGCTCACTCCACTCCAATATCTCCCTGGCCTGCCAATCCACCACTGGATTGTGCGCTACCAACCAGGGAAGACCCAATACCACAGGAGAGGGAAGGCCCTCCAGAACGTAACATGAAAGACACTCATTATGGTGGTCCCCTACCCGAAGGTGTAAATTATGAACAATGTGGGTGAGGTTTCTCTGAGACAGAGGAGCCGAATCTATAGCGAATACGGGAATAGGTCTCTGCAGCGTACAGAGAGACAAACCCATAGTGCGGGCAAAATGGGCATCTATCAAATTTACCCCTGCTCCACTGTCTAGAAAAAAAGAAATAGACTCCGTCTTAACACTAAAAACAATAACCGCTGGTAACACAAATTGAGATGTTCGTATGGAGGAAACGTATACCCCCCGGCTGACATCCTCCGCACAGCCTGGGGTTAGTAGTTTTCCGACGGTCTTTTGTTTTTGAGAAAGGAGGGACAGGCATTAATGAAATGACCCTTCCCCCCACTGAAAAAACAAGCCCCCCCCCTACGGCGAACCTCAGGAGGACGGACCTGACGAGAAGTTCCGCCTAGCTGCATAGGCTCATCTAAGTCAGTACAGACTAATTGTTGCTTGGGAGAGGTAACCAATTGCTCAGGAATTTTCGATCTCTCCCTAAGACGCCTATCTATTCTGATAGAGTGGGACATAACAGCATCAAGGGAAAGGGGGGTCTCATACAGCGCCAGTGCATCCTTAACCCTTTCAGATAACCCAAAGCAGAACTGACTCCTGAGAGCCGGGTCGTTCCACTGAGTATCCGTAGCCCACCTACGGAACTCTGAGCAATATTCCTCTGCTGACCGATCTCCCTGTAGGAGTCTCCGTAACTTCGACTCAGCCAGGGCGACTCGGTCAGGGTCATCATATATGAGACCCAAAGCCCCAAAAAATCCCTCCACTGACCGGAGAGCCTGGGAACCAGGGGGTAACGAGAACGCCCAGGATTGTGGGTCCCCCTGAAGCAGGGAAATGACAATCCCTACCCGCTGTTCTTCATTACCTGAGGAGTAAGGGCGCAACTTAAAGTATAATTTGCAGGCCTCACGGAACGTCGCAAATTTGTCCCTTCCCCCAGAAAATCTGTCAGGAAGAACAACCTTGGGTTCTGTAACTACCTGGTTACCCATAGCAACCGCTGGGGGTGCGGTCAGCTGCATTTGCTGCTGTTGTTGGAGGACAGACGACTTCAATCCTGCCACCTCCAAAGACAGGCCTTGAAGCTGTTTTGCCAAGGCAGCAATAGGATCCATATTGGATTCTAAGTAGAGAAAAAAAAAACAACAAAAATTTTTTAATTTTTTATTTTTATTTTTTTTTCTCAAAAAGTAAAGGCCAGTTATAATATCACGGTCGGCGTGACTATCACATACGTGACGCAGAGGGAGGGAACAAGGAAGGCCCTGCCCAAGTGAGAGGGAAGGTGGTGACCCCTGACTCACCTAGCGGCTGGCACCTGGCTGCCCTGACGTCCCTAGACGGGTTCCTCACCCGTACGCCGATCACGTGCCTAAAGCCCTGGCTTTCCCTAAGCTGAGCCCTAGATAGTGAACAGGGCGGTGGGAACACTAGTCCGCACCACTAGCTCTAAAGGAAAACACCAAGGGAAGGACAGACAATACAAACTCAACATATAATCCCAGGTGGGGGCGACAACAGGAGACAACAAGAAGCCCAACAGGGATCCGGAGGGTAGCACTCTGGAACGACAACCAGGATTCACAACTCCAGTGGGTCAGTATAGATGTCCAAGCAGGAAGCTCTATAACTGGCAACTAGAGAAGTGTGAGGGGAGAATATAAGGAGGTTGGGAGTGGCAGACAAGAAACAGCTGAGGAGGAGAAGCTACGGATCCCTGATTGAGACAAAAAGGATAGCAAGGCAAACACAGAAAACAATCACTAAGAAACAACGTGATCTTTAGATATAGAGCGCGCAGCCACCCGCTGCGACCTCCTGACCCCGGGTATAATGGAGTCAGACGTGGCTCTTGATACCCTCGTGACAAAGGGATGCCTTTAACATATATATCTCCTTGAGAAGCCAATTTGATCCTAAAGGGTTAATTCAAACTGTAATCTAAACTGTGTCCTGTCACTTTTATCTCTCTGCTCCTGTCCCTTAAAGGGATTCTGTCATGAGATTTGAGCCCTATAAGCTAAACATATGGCCAGGTCCGTACTAATAACATGAATCCTAAACTGCCCTTATTAAACCTGCTTGTGGCTCTATTAGCCCAACAAACTGGTTTTTATAAGCTGTCACTCACCTACCTAAGGTGCCCAAGGGGTTTTACGTTAACCCAGGGTGCCCGCCCACACCCCTCGCCGTCTGGTGCCCAGCGCCGCCTTCCTCACCTCAGCCCATGTCCATACGTTTAGCTTATAGGGCTCAAATCTCATGACAGAATCCCTTTAATCTTATCACTGCTGCAACAAAAGCATCAGCCGACAGCCTCAGTGTAAACTGTTCTAGAGTCTGACTCACGGTTCTTTTAACTCAAAGGATCGAATGAGTCACTAAGTCAGATCTTTAGATTCTTTTAACCTGTGACTCATTCGATCCTTTATAGACTCCCTCCTGTACTTGTGGCAGTGACCCAAAGCTGCTAGTGCTTGCATTGCCTCAGCTCTGATTGGTTGGTGGGCGGGGAGGGGAGGGGCTGGCAGAAGCAGCTTCCACTCTAGGATCAGATTCCACTCCTCCCGAGTCCCTCCCCTCCCTGCTGCCAGCGTCTCACTCTCTGTGTGTGCTGTGACGGAGCTGACTCTCAGACTCTCAGGCAGCTGTTTCAAACGGTGCTGCCTCCGGACAGAACAGCAGCTCCGCACCCATCGCCCGGGCACCTTTGAAAACGGGCTGACAAATACCCAAGCGCCAGGACCAAATTCCTGGTCGCCATGGCGACCTGGCGCCTGGGATTTGTCGAGCCCTGTTATAATATTTGTATCCTTGTACATAGCAGCAGTATTAAACTAGTTATATTCCTATTATAGCAGTATTATAGCTATAGTCTTGTATATAGCGCGCATTATTATAGTAGTTATAAATTTGAGCCGTTGTCAGACAAACATACATCTTTCACCAGCTTATACACAGGGCATTAGTCAGAAAATAAGCAAAATCTATTTTCAAACAAGGAATTCATCGTAGTAATGAATTTTGAGTGTAGTCTCTTTTTAAAATTTAGTGACTAAAATTTGCTCTATGTGCCAGGCAGACCTCAGCTTTGCATCCTGTACATAGCAAAGCAGCTGGCAGACTGCATTAGTGTTACATTCCTGAGCCTCAGGATATTAGGATGGGAGAGAGAGTTGGGTAAAGAGGAGGGGTAATTAAACGGTAGCTCTGAAATCCTTGCTTTTCTTGTGCCTGGGGGTTGATCAGGATGAGACGGATTTGCTGACAGGGCAATGAGGCGGAAAGTAAAACTGCTAAAGTGAGAATGAGAGAAGGGGAAAGAGGGAAGAGTCATACGACGTCAAAAATAAAGGCTCATCTATGCTGTGTCATGCACAATTTAAATATGGTTGTGGATGTTTGAAGCTACAGATCAGTAACTCTTCTTTGCTTGTATACAAGGATGAAGCACAGTAATATTTATCTTGTTCAGGGTAACAGTACCACTTCTCCTGTATACTGGATTTCATTCTCAGTATCTGCTCTTATTCTGTATCTATGGACACTGCACAGTACCACTTCTCCTGTCCTGTATACTGGGTGTAATTCTCAGTATCTGCTCTTATTCTGTATATATGGACACTGCACAGTACCACTTCTCTTCTCCTGTATACTGGGTGCAATTCTCAGTATCTGCCCTTATTCTGTATATATGGATACTGTACAGTACCACTTCTCTTGTCCTGTATACTGGGTGTAATTCTCAGTATCTGCTCTTATTCTGTATATATGGACACTGCACAGTACCACTTCTCCTGTCCTGTATACTGGGTGTAATTCTCAGTATCTCCTCTTATTTTGTATATATGGACACTGTACAGTACTACTTCTCTTGTCCTGTATACTGGGTGTAATTCTCAGTATCTCCTCTTATTCTGTATATATGGACACTGCACAGTACCACTTCTCCTGTCCTGTATACTGTGTGTAATTCCCAGTATCTTCTCTCATTCTGTATATATGGACACTGCACAGTACCACTTCTCCTGTCCTGTATACTGGATGTAATTCTCAGTATCTGCTCTTATTCTGTATATATGGACACTGCACAGTACCACTTCTCCTGTCCTGTATACTGGGTGTAATTCTCAGTATCTACTCTTATTCTGTATATATGGACACTGCACAGTACCACTTCTCCTGTCCTGTATACTGGGTGTAATTCTCAGTACCTGCTCTTATTCTGGTATATATGGACACTGCACAGTACCACTTCTCCTGTACTGTATACTGGGTGTAATTCTCAGTATCTGCTCTTATTCTGTATATATGGACACTGCACAGTACCGCTTCTCTTGTCCTGTATACTGGGTGTAATTCTCAGTATCTGCTCTTATTCTGTATATATAGACACTGCACATTACCACTTCTCTTGTACTGTATACTGGGTGTAATTCTCAGTATCTTCTCTTATTCTGTATATATGGACACTGCACAGTACCACTTCTCCTGTCCTGTATACTGGGTGTAATTCTCAGTATCTGCTCTTATTCTGTATATATGGACACTGCACAGTACCACTTCTCCTGTCCTGTATACTGGGTGTAATTCTCAGTATCTACTCTTATTCTGTATATATGGACACTGCACAGTACCACTTCTCCTGTCCTGTATACTGGGTGTAATTCTCAGTACCTGCTCTTATTCTGGTATATATGGACACTGCACAGTACCACTTCTCCTGTACTGTATACTGGGTGTAATTCTCAGTATCTGCTCTTATTCTGTATATATGGACACTGCACAGTACCGCTTCTCTTGTCCTGTATACTGGATGTAATTCTCAGTACCTGCTCTTATTCTGGTATATATGGACACTGCACAGTACCACTTCTCCTGTCCTGTATACTGGGTGTAATTCTCAGTATCTGCTCTTATTCTGTATATATGGACACTGCACAGTACCACTTCTCCTGTCCTGTATACTGGGTGTAATTCTCAGTGTCTGCTCTTATTCTGTATATATAGACACTGCACAGTACCACTTCTCCTGTCCTGTATACTGGGTGTAATTCTCACTATCTGCTGTTATTCTGTATATATAGACACTGCACAGTACCACTTCTTATTAGTATACTTTCCAAGAGTAATGCTGCCTCATTAAAGAGGGTTTTGTGCCCAGAACAGCCATTCAGAATTAATGTTTAATTTTTCCAGTGCAGTTATAACTCAAATGTGCACTTTGTGTGGCTGAGACCTCTGCCTACAGCAGCCAAGCACAATGCAGAAAAGGCAAGGAAAAGAAAGCAGGCATCTAACTGGTTGCCATGGACAACATTATTACTTCTTGATGGCAGCAGGGCAGTAGCAGCAGTAGCTATGGTGTAATACCAATGTACCCTTTGTCATGCTGTGTCATTACCATGTCATCATATAAGAACACATAATATAATATATACCTGCAGCACATATTTATAACCTGATATTATCACATATATTTTAAGAGTGCTTTCACATGTAGGATTTTAATTTTTTTTTTGCACTTTCACTTTTTGCCACCTTTTTGGAGGTAAAAATGCCAGCTCTAGATGTTAAGTGAAAGTCTATGAGAAATATGAAACAGGACAAACTAGTGCTTTTTTGCTTCTAACGTTTCTGTTCATTAGGTGGTGTTTTTTGTCTTTCTTTCAAAAAGGCAGCATTTTGGAGCTTTTGCCATTTTTTCTGGTGTTTTCACATCACCTTCTCTATATGGGAAAGACACCAAGAAGAAAACATTAGTAGTAAGTCACTGGGGCAGATTCACTATCAAAAATGAACCAGATTGTTGGCGCTATTTGCACCAAAATACTGTTGTACATGCTTTGCACCATGTTTATCAAGTATTTTAGACACTTTTCTAGCAGTTTTGTTACTTGTCTTTAAAGGGGGTGTGTTTTTTTTGTTTTGAGAGTGGCTTTCTTGATTCTCTGTGTGGCAAAAATGCACCAAAATGTTGTTGCATTTTTGGAGTAAAACTATGCAAACTTATAGGTAGAGTAACCTTAGTCTAATGATGTGCCAGATTTATCATCCAGCATCAGCCAGTGCGTTAATTCTGGTGCGGTTTAGACTGTCTAGTCTAAGATTACATTTAGAATATGTTAGCAATCGCCATGTTGACTTCTTCTCTCACACTAGGTATACTCAGTAAGTGGCAAACATACCATAGTCCTAAACCTTGGATAAAATTTTGGCACAAGGACAAATTTTTGGACAAAATTCTGGCGCGAGGTTAATGATATGCCAACACTTTTTATTGAACATTTTTAAACACTATATTATCATACAAGATGTAATCCTCACAAGGGGTATTAGTGAATCAAGCATACAAATGCAGGTGTGTATTACATAGGACGTACAGTAGGAATGATCAACGGTTCATAGTCACCAACATATGCAGCATAACATATACATTACTAGATAAATTGAAGAGAGAGAAAAAAATAGAGCAAAGTAAAAGAAGCTAGAAACAGAGCAGAAAGATAGATAGGGAAACAGACAGAGAAGAAGAAAGAGAAAGGGAGAGAGGAAATATAAAAATTAAAAAAAAGGGGGGGGGGAGTGAGGGAATTGAGGAAGCTACAGAATTCTCAGCCGAAGTATCTCCCCTAGGGCTAGAGTTTGCCCATGATAAACCATTGCACTCAAGCAGTAAGTAAGGAGTGAAAGTCCGGGGATTTCTGGAAGTCGACCCATTTCGACCAAATCTTGAGATATTTGGAGGACTCATCAAGCGCTTCTGAAGAAATCTCTTCCATCCTAGCAATATACAACATTTTCTGGTACCATTCCATCATAGTAGGGACATGTGTTGTGTGCCAGAGTCAAAGTAACACCGATGTGGCTGCGGAAATGCAAAATCTCAGCAAGCTTTTCTTTTAAGACGCGATAGAGCCAGGCAGAATGGAGAGGAGCGCCACCTGGGGAGAATTGCTAACTGTTTTCTGTGAGATGCTGCTGTATACTTTAAAAACCTTGTCCCAGAAGGGTTTAACAAAGTTGCAGCCCCACCATATATGTAACATTGTACCTCTCTCCTTACCACACCTCCAGCATGTCTCAGAGACAGAGGGGAAGATCCTGTGTAGTCTAACCGGATATATGGCAGAACAGGCCATAGAGTGCTTGTGACAAAATATTAAAGCTTTTTGCTGGTCTGCGCGCTCTATGTCAGTTCCCAATTCCTGCTCCCACACCGAGATAAAACTTGGGGTGTATTTATTAGAGTCAGCAAGTAAGTTCCGATAAAGCAGAGAGACCATATGCGTCGGCGGAGAGGATAGTAAGAACAATTTCTCGGTCTCAGATAGATAAAGAGGTCCCAAAACAGCACCGCTCTCCCCCAGAAGAGACATAGGACTTCAGCTGTTCATACTCCAGCCATGAAATCCGTGTATTAGAATGTTCCGTAGTTATCTCAGAAAAAGAAGGCAGTGGAGCCCCTGAGAGGAGATGGTGGAAACGTGGATCATCTGCAGCCTGCATGCAAGGAAAAAGTCTCTACCAACACTGGCGAGGAAGGCCGGGTTATGAAAAATCAGAGTAAGTGCACTGAGTCTTCTGGAACAGATGCCTTTCTGAGTCAGAGAGTCCCACAATTTAAGAGTCTGTCGGTTTAAGAGTCCCACAATTTAAGAGTCTGTTCCAAACCTATCCATTGTTTTGAGGCTCCAAGATATTGCCAATCTAATAACCTAATGAGGAACACCGCCATATGATATAGTTTGAAATCTGGAAGGCCCACGCTCCCGGAAGATTTAGGTTTGGTTAAGGTAGAAAAACCTATGCATGGGCTTAGGTGGCCCCACACAAATCGGATAATTGCTGTTTTCAATCTTTGAAAAAAAGAAGATGGAGTTAGGGGGACGGCCTGGAAGATATATAGGAATTTGGATAGAATGTACATTTTTAGGACATTTACTTGACCGAACTAAGACAAACCCTTCTTGTTAGGGTTGAGCGAACCCGAACTGTAAAATTCGAGTTCGTACCGAACTTTGGACCCGAACATTTTCGTAAAAGTTCGGGTTCGGTGTTCGCCGCTTTCTGAAAGGCTGCACAGCAGCCAATAAACAAGCGTCATACTACTTGCCCCAAGAGGCCATCACAGCCATGCCTACTAAGGGCATGGCTGTGATTGGCCAGAGCAGCATGAGACCCAGGCTCTATATAAGCTTAAGTCACATAGCGCTGCACGTCACTCTGCTGTTACAAGTGTAGGGAGAGGATGCTGCTGGACTTGTGATTTCAGGGAGAGCATAGGAAAGAATTTAACTCAGCGATCTACAGACAAATAGTTGTGTGGGTGCAGGGCACTATCGTTTTATCCTGCCCTGAGCTCATTGACCAAAAATACAAACTTTTAGAATTCTGTTAGTTAGGGGGGTGGCAGCGGCGGCGGCCATTTTATGCATGCTCAGTGCACCAGCACTGCATCTGAGCTTTTGGGACATTGCAAATCACCATTTTTTTGGGGGCAAACTACAACATCTGGATTAGTCAGTGTGCAATTTAAGGTAGAAATACACCCATCATTTTCTGGGGTTTGAAAAACATTTTTTTTTTTTCAAAAAACAGTATTTGCCAGATCTGCAAGTGTTAAATTCAAGTTTAATATATACAGCATTCATATTCTGTTAGCAAAAAAAGACTTTTTGGGCAATCTACAACATCTGGATTAGTCAGTGTGCAATTTAAGGTAGAAATACACCCATCATTTTCTGGGGTTTGAAAAACACACTTATTTGACAAAACACTATTTTCAGGCCTTGCAGCATCAGCACATGTGAAATTACAAGCTTATATACTGCTGTCAAATTCAGTTGTTAAACAAACAGTCGTTTGGGCTCCAAAAATTTTGTTGGCAGCCTTTGATGCAGATGTCATTGTGGGATACACCCTTAATACATTTGGGTTACATTCAGAGATTTTAAATACTGCCATTTGGTGCACCAATATTGAATTCAGGCCTACAGAGGTTCAGGCCCTGTGAGATATCCCCACTACATACAGGGGTTTGAATTAGGCATTTGAAATACAGCCTTTTTGTGCAAAGATATATTGACTTCAGGCCTACACAGGTTCAGACCGTGTGAGATACCCTCTATACATACAGGGGTTTGAATTAGGCATTTGAAATACAGCCTTTTTGTGCAAAGATATATTGACTTCAGGCCTACACAGGTTCAGACTGTGTGAGATACCCTCTATACATACAGGGGTTTGAATTAGGCATTTGAAATACAGCCATTTGAAATACAGCTTTCTTGTGCAAAGATATATTTACTTCAGGCCTACACAGGTTCAGACCGTGTGAGATACCCCCCTACATACAGGGGTTTGAATTAGGCATTTGAAATACAGCCATTTGAAATACAGCCTTTTTGTGCAAAGAAATATTTACTTCAGGCCTACACTGGTTCAGGCCCTCTGAGATACTCCCTCTACATACGGGGGTTTGAATCAGGCATTTGAAATACAGCCATTTGAAATACAGCCATTTAGGGCAAATAAATATTTAGTTCAGGCCTACACTGGTTCAGGCCTTCCTCAGGTGCGAGTAGGCGACAAAACCTGCAGCGGTATTAGGTCGGGTCTAATGCTACTCTACGAATGGTGAGGCCTGAACAAGTACAGGCAATAGTAGATTGGGTTGCTGACAGTGGATCCAGTTCCTTCACATTGTCTCCCACCCAGTCTCCTGCTGAAAGACCACAGTTGGCACCTGCAGCCGATGTCCATCAGTCTTTCACCTCACCCCCTTGCAAATCAGCCAAGCAGTCTGAGCCCCAAGTCATGCAGCAGTCTCTTCTGCTTTTTGATGACTCTGTTAGCAGGGTTTCCCAGGGCCATCCACCTAGCCCTGCCCCAGAAGTGGAAGAGATTGAGTGCACCGATGCCCAACCACTTATTTTTCAAGATGAGTACATGGGAGGACCATCGCAGCACGTCTCGGATGATGACGAAACACAGGTGCCAACTGCTGGGGCTTTCGAAAGTGTGCACACCGACAAGGAAGTCAGGGGTGAAGACTGGGTGGAAGATGATGTGGAGGACGATGAGGTCCTCGACCCCACATGGAATCAAGGTCATGCGAGTGACGGATGTAGTTCGGAGGAAGAGGCGGTGGTCGCACAGAGCCACCAGCACAGCAGAAGAGGGAGCAGGGTGCAAAAGCGGAGAGGCCATCCTCTAGACAGTACGCCTCCTACTGCCCACCGCAGCAAGGGGCCGAGCACACCAAAGCCAGCTCCAAGGAGTTCCCTGGCGTGGCAGTTCTTCAGACAATGTGCTGACGACAAGACACGAGTGGTTTGCACGCTGTGCAATCAGAGCCTAAAGCGAGGCATAAACATTCTCAACCTGAGCACAACCTGCATGACCAGGCATTTAAGTGCAAAGCACGAGCTGCAGTGGAGTAGACACCTCAAAAACCAAGAAAGGTCTCTGGCACCTCCTGCTTCCTCTTCTGCTGCAGTCGCGGCCTCTTCATCCACCTCTGGAGTGACAGTGCCACCTGGCACCCCACAAACAGAGGATCTGCCAGCAACACCAACACCTGGGTCACCAAGCATCTCCACAATGTCACACATAAGCGTTCAGCTCTCCATATCCCAAACGCTGGAGAGGAAGTAGCCACCCGCGATCCCTAGCCATGAATGCCAGCATTTCTAAATTACTTACCTTTGAAATGCTGTCATTCCGTCTGGTGGAGACGGATAGTTTTAAAGGCCTTATGGAGGTGGCTGTCCCACAGTATGTCGTGCCCAGCCGCCACTACTTTTCAAGGCGAGCCATCCCTTCCCTTCACAACCAAGTAGGGGACAAAATCAGGTGTGCACTGCGCAACGCCATCTGTGGCAAGGTGCACCTGACTACGGATACGTGGACCAGTAAGCACGGTCAGGGCCGTTATATCTCCATAACAGAACACTGGGTAAATGCAGTGGCGGCTGGGCCTGAGGCGGATAGCAGTTTGGCGCATGTCCTTCCACCACTGAGGATTGCAGGGCGCTTCAGTTTGCCTCCTGTTGCTTCCTCCTCCTACTCTGCTTCCTCATCCTCTACCAGCTCCTCATCCGGTCAGCGTAACACCTTCACCACCAACTTCAGCACAGCCAGGGGTAAACGACAGCAGGCAGTTTTAAAACTTATCTGTTTGGGGGACAAACCCCACACCGCGCAGGAGCTGTGGACGGGCCTTGAACAACAGACCGATGAGTGTTTGGTGCCAGTGAGCCTCAAGCCCGGCCTGGTGGTGTGCGATAATGGGCGAAATCTCGTAGCAGCTCTGGGACTAGCCGGTTTGACGCACATCCCTTGCCTGGCGCATTTGCTGAATTTGGTGGTGCAGAGATTCCTTAAAACTTACCCCGATATGTCACAGCTGCTGCATAAAGTGCGGGCCGTCTGTGCGCTCTTTCGGCGTTCTCACCCTGCTGCTGCTCGCCTGTCAGCGATGCAGCGTAACTTCGGTCTTCCCGCTCACCGCCTCATATGCGACATGCCCACAAGGTTGAACTCCACCTTGCACATGCTGGAGAGACTGTACGAGCAGCAGCAGGCAATAGTGGAGTTTCAGCTGCAGCACGCACGGGTGAGTCGCTTGGCGGAACAGCACTACTTCACCACCAATGACTGGGCCTCCATGCGAGATCTGTGTTCCTTGTTGCGCTGTTTAGAGTACTTCACCAACATGGCCAGTGCCGATAACGCTGTTTTCAGCATTACCATCCCACTTCTATGCATCCTTGAAAAAACGCTCATGGCGATGATGGAAGAGGATGTGGCACAGGAGGAGGAGGAAGAGGGATCATTTCGTAGGGTTTTCGGCCAGTCATCTAATCTAACCTAATACAAGTTGGTGAGGCCAACATAGAGTCAGTTTGGGTTACGTTGCAGTTTGCTAACCATGCAGTAACTCGTGTAGGTGTGATATATAGACCACCTGGTCAAGTTAAAGAACTAGATGATCTACTAGTTGAAGAAATAGCTAAAATGACAATGAAAGGAGAAGTTATCATTATGGGAGATTTCAATCTTCCAGATATAAACTGGAAAACCAAAATAGCAAGTTCTACCAGGAGTACAGATATTCTAAATTCCCTACTGGGGTTATCTCTACAACAAGTGGTTGAGGAGCCAACCCGGAGGGAGGCCATTTTGGATTTGGTATTCACAAACGGGGATTCGGTATATGATGTCATTGTAGGCGAAACCTTGGGATCTAGTGATCACCAGTCAGTGTGGTTTAATATAAGAACTGTGAAAGAGTCCCACCACACAAAAACAAAAGTTTTAGATTTTAGAAAAACAGACTTTTCAAAAATGAAATTAGTCATAAATGAGTCCTTATCAGACTGGAACGGATTACATGGAGTCCAGGAGAAATGGGACTACTTAAAAGGTGCATTATTGAAGGCAACAGAAAATTGCATTAGACTCGTCAGTAAAAGCAAAAAAAGGAGGAGACCAATGTGGTACTCAGCAGAAGTGGCCCAAATCATTAAAAATAAAAAGCTAGCATTTTGTAATTATAAAAAAACCCAGAGCAATGAAGATAAGGAAATCTACAAGATTAGGCAGAGAGAGGCCAAGCAAGTTATAAGAACTTCTAAAGCGCAGGCAGAAGAAAAACTAGCTCAGTCTATGAAAAAAGGGGATAAGACATTCTTCAGATATATAAATGAAAAAAGGAAATTAAAACAAGGAATAACTAAATTAAAAACAAAGGACGGAAGGTATGTAGAAGAGAATAAAGGGCTAGCCGACTGCCTTAATGAATACTTCTGTTCAGTTTTTACAAAAGAAAAAGGAGAAGGACCTCCACTAGAAAGAATGACTATTAAATCGTTTGATGCATGTATCTTTACAGAGGAAGATGTTCTAAGTTTGCTGTCTAAGGTGAAGACAGATAAGTCACAGGGGCCTGATGAGATACACCCAAAATTATTAAAAGAGCTTAGTGGTGAGCTGGCAAAACCGTTAACAGATTTATTTAACCAATCATTAGTAACAGGAGTCGTCCCGGAAGATTGGAAATTGGCAAATGTCGTGCCCATTCACAAGAAAGGTAGTAGGGAGGAATCGAGCAACTATAGACCAGT
Source organism: Bufo bufo (assembly GCF_905171765.1). Taxonomy (NCBI): domain Eukaryota; kingdom Metazoa; phylum Chordata; class Amphibia; order Anura; family Bufonidae; genus Bufo; species Bufo bufo. Next base: position 229,974,359 of record NC_053389.1, on the reverse strand, counting down.
GAGTCTGACATCAATAGTAGGCAAATTAATGGAAACCCTATTAAAGGATAGGATTGTGGAACATCTAAAATCCCATGGATTGCAAGATGAAAAACAACATGGGTTTACTTCAGGGAGATCATGTCAAACAAATCTTATAGATTTTTTTGACTGGGTGAATAAAATAATAGACGGTGGAGGTGCAGTAGACATCGCATATCTAGATTTTAGTAAGGCTTTTGACACTGTCCCACATAGAAGACTTATCAATAAACTGCAGTCATTGAGCATGGACTCCCATATTGTTGAGTGGATTAGGCAGTGGCTGAGTGACAGACAACAGAGGGTTGTAGTCAATGGAGAACATTCAAAACAAGGTAATGTTACCAGTGGGGTTCCACAGGGATCTGTACTGGGACCGATTTTGTTTAATATCTTCATAAGTGATATTGCAAAAGGCCTCGCTGGTAAGGTTTGTCTTTTTGCTGATGACACAAAGATATGTAACAGGGTTGATGTTCATGGAGGGAAACGCCAAATGGAAAAGGATTTAGGAAAACTAGAAGAATGGTCAGAACTCTGGAAACTGAAATCTAATGTGGATAAGTGCAAGATAATGCACCTGGGGCGTAAAAACCCAAGGGCAGAATATAGAATATTTGACACAGTCCTGACCTCAGTATCTGAGGAAAGGGATTTAGGAGTAATTATTTCAGAAGACTTAAAGGTGGGAAGACAATGTAATAGAGCAGCACGAAATGCCAGCAGAATGCTTGGATGTATAGGGAGAGGTATAAGCAGTAGAAAGAGTGAAGTGCTTATGCCGCTGTACAGAACACTGGTGAGACCTCACTTGGAGTATTGTGCGCAGTACTGGAGGCCATATCTCCAGAAGGATATAGATACTCTAGAGAGAGTTCAGAGAAGAGCTACTAAACTAGTACATGGATTGCAGGATAAAACTTACCAGGAAAGGTTAAAGGACCTTAATATGTATAGCTTGGAAGAAAGAAGAGACAGAGGGGATATGATAGAAACTTTTAAATACATAAAGGGAATCAACTCGGTAAAGGAAGAGAGCATATTTAAAAGAAGAAAAACTACCACAAGAGGACACAGTTTTAAATTAGAGGGGCAAAGGTTTAAAAGTAATATAAGGAAGTATTACTTTACTGAGAGAGTAGTGGATGCATGGAATAGCCTTCCTGCAGAAGTGGTAGCTGCAAATACAGTGAAGGGGTTTAAGCATGCATGGGATAGGCATAAGGCCATCCTTCATATAAGATAGGGCCGGGGGCTATCCATAGTATTCAGTATATTGGGCAGACTAGATGGGCCAAATGGTTCTTATCTGCCGACACATTCTATGTTTCTATGTTTCTATGTTTCTATTTACAAGTGGCTCCGAGGGTGGGTTCCTGCACCCACAAACCCAAGGTACACAATTGTCCAGCCAGGGCACAGTTCTGGAGGATGAGGAGGTGGAGGATGAGGAGATGCAGGAGGAGGAACCATGTTCACAGCAGGGTGGCACCCAGACCAGCTCATGGCCATCACTGGTGCGTGGATGGGGGGGATACAGAGGACACAGACGATACACCTCCCACAGAGGACAGCTTTTCGTTGCCTCTGGGCAGCCTGGCACACATGAGCGATCACATGCTGCAGTGTCTCCGCAACGACCGCCGAGTTGCCCACATTCTTCTGTGCTGATTACTGGGTGGCACGCTTCTGGATCCCTGTTACAAGGACAATTCCGTCACTGGAGCGTGATCGTAAGATGCGCGAGTACAAGCGCACGCTGGTAGACGCGCTGCTGGTGGCATTCCCAACTGACAGCGGGGGCACAGTGGAAGCACAAGGCGAAGGCAGAGGACGAGGAAGAGGTCGCCAACGCAGCTGGGGCACCGCCAGCACCTCAGAAGGCAGGGTTAGCATGGCCGAAATGTGGAAAAGCTTTGTCAGCACGCCACAACAACCAGCACCACCAGCTGATATGGAACGTCTTAGCAGGAGGCAGCATTTCAGCAACATGGTGGAGCAGTATGTGTGCACACGCCTACATGTACTGAATGACAGGTCTGCCCCCTTCAACTTCTGGGTTTCCAAATTGGGCACATGGCCTGAACTTGCCCTTTACGCCTTGGAGGTGCTGGCCTGCCCTGCAGCCAGTGTATTATCTGAACGTGTGTTTAGCACGGCAGGGGGCGTCATCACAGACAAGCGCAGCCGCCTGTCCACAGCCAACGTGGACAAGCTCACGTTCATTAAAATGAACCAGGCTTGGATCCCACAAGACTTGTCTGTACCTTGTGCAGAATAGACATTTATACCACCATCAAACATACATTCTTGTACTCAAGTCAAGTGCAATGATTCTTTTATTTTTTTTTGTTTTTTTATTTGTCCCAATATTTTGGGGGCTACCTACCCCAATAAAAAATAAAAAAACATAGTTGGCTGCTGCCTCCTCCTCTATTGCTGCCTCCACCTACAACACCACATTCACCGCCTCCTCAACCTCCGACTCCATATCCACCTCCTTCTCTGAGTTGCAGGTTAATAATTTTTAATTTTTAGTTATTTTAAGTTATTCCCCTATCCACATTTGTTTGCAGAGCAGTTGCCATGCTCTTAAGCACATTTTACATCCCTCTAGACTTTTCAAGGACTATTTTAGAGCCATTTTAAGGCAAAAAAGTGCCAATTTTAGTGACCTAAATTGAAAAAATTCTACTTTTCAATTGTCGGGTGACATTTTACCATTTTTGGCGTATACAAACCCCTGCTGTGCCTGGGTGACAGGGGCCTAAATCTCTCAAAATCCTCTGTTCTATTGCTGGGTGACATGAACCCCCTTTTGCCGTGAATGAACCCCTGCTGTGCCTGGGTGACAACGGCCTAAATCTCTCAAAATCCTCTGTTCTATTGCTGGGTGACAAGAACCCCATTTTGCTGTGAATAAACCCCTGCTGTGCCTGGGTGACAGGGGCCTAAATCTCTCAAAATCCTCTGTTCTATTGCTGGGTGACATGAACCTCCTTTTGCCGTGAATGAACCCCTGCTCTGCATTGCTGACAGGGAACTAAATTTAGTGAAAACATCTGTTACTGATCGGAAGATGCGCGACTACAAGCGCACGCTGCTGATGGCATTCCCACCTGACAGCGGGGGCACAGTGGAAGCACAAGGCGAAGGCAGAGGAGTAGGAAGTGGTCGCCAACACAGCTGGGGCACCGCCAGCACCTGAGAAGGCAGGGTTAGCATGGCCAAAATGTGGAAAAGCTTTGTCAGCCTTGGAGGTGCTGACCTGCCCTGCAGCCAGTGTATAGTGTGAACGTGTTTTTAGCACGGCAGAGAGCATTATCACAGGCCGCAGCCAATGTAGACAAGCTTACGTTTATTAAAATGAACCAGGCATGGATCCCACAGGACTTGTCCGTACCTTGTGCAGAATAGACATTTATACCAGCCTCAACCATCCATTCTTGTACTCAAGTGCACTTATTCTTTGTTTTATTTTGTTATATGTCCCAATTTAAAAATAAAAAATAACACAAATCAGTGTTGGCTACCTATTCCTCCTTCACCGCCGCTTCCACCTACACGTCAACCTACACCGCCACATCCACACATCCACCCATCCACCGCCTCCTCAACCTCCTACTCCTAGATCCAGATTGTTATTTTAAATTTTTCTGTATTTTATGTTATTTTAAGTCATTTCCCTATCCACATTTGTTTGCAGAACAGTTGTCATGCCCTTAAGCACATTTTTGATGCCTTTTGCAGCCCTTTAGCCCTTTCCAGGACTATTTTAGAGCCATTTTAGTGCCCAAAGGCTCGGGTCCCCATTGACTTCAATGGCATTCGGGACTTTTTTTTCAAGTTCGGCCGAACTCGTTGAACCCGAACATCCAGGTGTCCGCTCAACTCTACTTCTTGTTAGAGGCAGCAAGGTCTCTCAATGTACTTTCCAGTAAGGGAAGATAATTCAAATTAAATAAATGATCAGGGTCCACTGGAATTTATATCCCCAAGTATTTATTGAAGATGATTGGTGCCTAAACGGGAATGAGGCAAGAAGTCTAGCAAAATCAGTCTGAGGGATGGAGATATTGAGAATTTCAGACTTTGTATAATTAACTTTGAAGTTACTCAAATGGCCGAATCGTTCAAATTCACTTAGTATCGAGGGGAGAGATGTGGGGTTTAGTGACATATAGCAGGAGATCATCTGCGTATAATGCTGTTTTATAATGGGAACCCTTAATCGTGAAACCATCTACCGATGGGTTATGTCGGAGTGCGTTAGCCAGGTGTTTCATCACTAGGACATACAGCAGAGGGGACAATGGACACCCTTGCCTGGTGCCATTCCGAATCGATATAGAAGGGGATAATAGCCAGTTTACACGCACTTTGGCCGTAGGGTGAGACAATAAGGCGCGGATCCTGTCTAAAAACCTAGGCCCCAACCCAATTTGTCTCAGGGTAGAATCTAAAAAAGTCCAGTGAACCCGGGCAAGCGCCTTTTCGCCATCTACTGACAACAGACATAAGGGAGAGGCATTGGACTGCGCTGCATTTGTAAGCAGTAAGGTTTTAATAGTATTGTCCCATGCCTCTCTCTCACGCCCAAAGCCTACCTGGTCCGAGTGGATAATATGTGGAAGGGGCCAACCTATCTGCAAGAATCTTGTTTATCTGCAAGAGTATAGTTTAATGTCAATATTGATTAGCGAGATAGGTCGATAGTTTGAGGACAGGGAAGAATCCTTGCTAGGTTTGGGTAGTACGCTAATATGATGATGATGTATAGTCTTGTATACACGCAGTCTTACCCTTAGGGCCTCGATGCGCTTAGCTGGCTGATTCAACAAGGGAGGAATATGTGCCTCCAGGGACTGTAGCGAATGGGGGCTCTGGGCCAATACTATTAAAAACCCTGGTCAGAAAAGGGGATAGAAGGTCACTAAAGCATTTGTAAAAGGCAGGTGTGAATCCATCAGGGCCAGGGCTCTTCCCTGAAGGCGAGTCCTTAATAATGGCCTTTACATCTGCGTCAGAGAAATCAGTATCCAAAACATCCTTGTCCTGGACATATATTGTAGGCAGTGCCGTCTCCGAGATGTATTTGTCTATACGGGCACCAAGGTAAGGAGGCGCCATATCAGAAAATTGGCCTTTGATCTTATAAAGCTGGGAATAATAGGAATGAAACACCTCCACAATCTCTATAGGGTTGTGGGTAATAGCACCATTAGGTTTCCTGATATGAGAAATAAAGGTTTGTGACGATCTTGGATGCAAAAGACGGCGAGCGGCCTTCCACATTTATTGGAGTATTCATAGAAAAAGCGTCTACTGCTGGTCTACCAATGCTTTAATGGAATCCCTAACTTTAAGCAATTCAACATATACAGTAGGGGGAAAGTGTTTGTTTACGATGCATTGGCCTGGGTAAGAGGTTTGGGGATTTTATGAGCCGGGGGGGGGGGGGGGGGGGGGACAGGGAAGATTAGGGGTGTTGGAGGGTTGGAAGGCTGACGATCATATATAGGAGAGTTCTCCCATTTCTCATCTCACTTGATGCTGCGATGGTAATGGAGGGTTCCCGCGTTGCCAGCACTGGGCCACATGGCGGTGGCGTTGGGGTGCCACGTGTCAGAACCTCCTCCGGCTCCTCACTCGCCTGGTGCGGGGAGCCTCCAGATGCCTGGATGGGTCAGCAGGGCTCCGGGTATCTGCTTCCGATGAAGAGGTGGTCACAGGAGCTTCTGTTTGTTCATCCACGAGGGCCTCCAGGAAGATGGCGCAAGAGGCGAGCGCTGAGATCCAGGGGTAAGAAATCTCTCAATGCATTGCGATGAGGAGTTCTCTGGCTGGCTAGGGAGTGCCTGCATGCTCTTCTTCTTTCGGACTCCCATTATGTGCAGATCAGTGATGTTTGTGCTGTAGATTAGGGTCTCTCTACTCGTCCAGACACAGGAGCTGAAGTGAAGTGCGTCTCTACTCCTCCATAGCCAGACCACGCCCCCGATATGCCAAATTTATAAAGGTCTGTTCACCTGAATAGAATACGTGTCTAATATTAAAAGGGTTTTCTGAGATTTTTATACTGATGACCTATCCTCAGGATAGGTTATCAGTATTAAATCTGTGGGGTCTGACTCCTTCTCCTTTAATGGAGAAAGAATCCATGAAACTATGTTACTATGAAACAAAATTTTGCTAATTAGGTCTTGCTTGCAATATTTTGCATCTAAATGAGCAAAAACTGTGGAAAACAAAATCGAGGCACAGTCAAAAGTGAATCTGGGCCAGTGTGCTCAATACAAGATATAAACAGTACAACTGATCATGTGCTATTAATTTGTTATATTGTGTTTGCCTATAAGGCTACTTTCACACTGGCGCTTTGGCTTTCCGTTTGCGAGATCCGTTCAGGGCTCTCACAAGTGGTCCAAAACGGATCAGTTGTGCCCTAATGCATTCTGAATGGAAAAGGATCGGCTCAGAATGCATCAGTTTGGTTCCGTTCTGTCTCCATTCCCCTCTGGAGGAGGACACCAAAACGATGCCTGCAGTGTTTGTGTCCGTCTGACGAAACTGAACCAAACGGATCCGTTCTGACACACAATGTAAGTCAATAGGGACGGATCCGTTTTCACTGACAATAGAAAACTGATCCGTCCTCCATTGACTTTCAATGGTGTTCAAGACGGATCCGTCTTGGCTATGTTACAGATAATACAAACGAATCCATTCTGAATGGATGCAGACGGTTGTATTATCTGAACGGATCCGTCTGTGCAGAATCATGACGGATCCGCACCAAACGCGAGTGTGAAAGTAGCCTTATTTTAACTTGGATAACAATAAGACCACATTAGTCATTAGTACAGGGTACACTTACATATAGCAACTGCAGATAGCATGTGCATGCAAATTATATACATAGCATGTACACCTATAGTATATACAAGTATATAACACATGCATCCATAGTATACATATATACAAATAGTACACACAACTTTACAGTATATACTCATACAAAAGTATACTCTGCATATAAACATACAGTATATACAAGTATGCAATGTATACATGTATAGTAAGTACTATATACATACATGTATAGTGTATACAGCCTGTACACCTATAGAATATGCTATATGTACTGTACTATACGTACATAATGTGTTGTATATACTAGTACAGTGCCATCAATGACCCTACTATTCATTCACTACTACACCGTTTATTAGCACCTAAATCCTACCGTATTGGAGCCATTGTGAATAAGCCATAAAATCCAAAGCCACACCCATTTCCGTAAGCCACACCCACTCTCCCCCCATGGCTCTGCATGGCTCAAAACAATTTCCTTTGTGGCTCTACCAGCTACAAATACTGATGGCAGGGGCCTCAAGTAATGGTTACCTCACAATCTGGTTGACTTCAGGGACACTAGTATTTTCGGGAACTGCATAATTAGAAATACATTAATAATCAAAATGCGTCGCCTACAAAACCATACATCATAGCAGCTCAAGCTAAGGAATTGGGGAGGTGCAGGATAGTTGCATATTGTACCCTGCAGAATTGTAGATGCAGCTTTGGATGTGAGTGGAGCATAAAAGATGATGCAACTCGGCACACACGTCACGCAAAATGTTGCTGATAATGTTAACTTATGGAGTTTTGTATACCATCACTCCATATATAGACGGGAAGAGACAGCACGGGGCCGCTCCTTACACAATACACAACATTACACAAAACCAGCACAAATATACAAGCACAGCAGGAGATTCCACACAAGCTTTATTACATGTTTCTCGCAATTAAATATGTACAGGTGTATAATATCTGTCTATTTACCCATCTATCGAATATACACATTCCAGCAGCTGATGTACTGAACGTATTTGACATTCAGGAGTTATTATACTTCTTCGTAAAATCCTTCATCCATCCATCTATATATCTCATATCTATCTATGGCAAAAATTCCACGGCACTCCAACAAGTAAACGGTATTCTGTGTTTATTCACCAAACAGCGACGTTTCGTCCTCTTTCTGGAACCTTTCTCAAGCAGTGATACATAACTAAAGTGCATAGTGAATATAAATGGGGTAGACAATTTACAACAACGATTCATGCAATTATGTGCAAACCAATACAAAATGACATGATTATATAGTGTATATAAAAAAATTCATCATAGTTTCTCATATTGTTAAAAACCAATATTAAGTTAATACTTGTGCTTAATAGATTATCAGGTGACCTTAATGAGTGTAATAGTGTGCAGGTGAGATTTAAATCAGAATTAAAAAATTCTCACACAAAGGCCTCTTTCACACTGGCGTTGCGGGAGCGTTGCGGGAACATGCGCGATTTTCCCACGCGAGTGCAAAACATTGTAATGCGTTTTGCACGTGCGTGAGAAAAATCGGCATGTTTGGTACCCAAACCCGAACTTCTTTACAGAAATTCGGGCTTGGGATCGGTGTTCTGTAGATTGTATTATTTTCCCTTATAACATGGTTATAAGGGAAAATAATAGCATTCTGAATACAGAATGCATAGTAAAATAGCGCTGGAGGGGTTAAAAAAATAAATAAAAAATAATTTAACTCACTTTAATCCACTTGATCGCGCAGCCCGGCATCTCCTTCTGTCTTCTTCTTTGCTGTGTGCAGGAAAAGGACCTGTGGTGACGTAACTCCGGTCATCACATGGTACGTCACATGATCTTTTACCATAGTGATGGATCATGTGATGACCAGAGTGACGTCACCACAGGTCCTTTTCCTGCACACAGCTCAGATAAAGACAGAAGAGAAGCCGGGCTGCGCGATCAAGTGGATTAAGGTGAGTTAAATTATTATTATTATTATTTTTTTAACCCCTCCAGCGCTATTATACTATGCATTCTGTATTCAGAATGCTATTATTTTCCCTTATAACCATGTTATAAGGGAAAATAATAATGATCGGGTCTCCATCCCGATCGTCTCCTAGCAACCGTGTGTCAAAATCGCACCGCATCCGCACTTGCTTGCGATTTTCACGCAGCCCCATTCACTTCTATGGGGCCTGCGTTGCGTGAAAAACGCACAAAATAGAGCTTGCTGCGATTTTTTCACGCAACGCACAAGTGATGCGTGAAAATCACCGCTCATGTGAACAGCCCCATAGAAATGAATGGGTCCTGATTCAGTGCGGGTGCAATGCGTTCAACTCACACATTGCACCCGCGCGGAAAACTCACCCGTGTGAAAGGGGCCAAATAGTTTGTACCGGCTGGGATCCCTCTACTCTATGAGGTTTTCGGCGATGCGCGTCCCCACTTCCGTTCACAATGGAATGCATGTGTGACCTCTCACTTCCTCGCTTGTGGAGCGCACACGAGATCCCCAGGTCCCTGTCACGTAATGCGGTCCACAAGCTGCGCACCTACAAAGGAGTGTTCAAACATATAAATGGATGAAAACATTACTTTTAGTTAATACTTAATTGTAAATTAATCTAAAATATAAACTGGTACATGCAGAGGTTGGTCCCCAGAAGAAAGTTGGGCAGACCTTTTTAAGGGCTCCAAAGACGGGATGTTACCCGTGTTTAAATTGTACACCTCTATTACATATCAGGTAACATCTTTATTTCAAATACATCTGTAAAAAATTACAATACATAGTGCTAATCATCAATAAAAATGGATCCCAAATGTGGCAGTGGACGGCGGACCAATCGCACTACAGGTTCACATAGTCAACGAAAAATGAAAGTAAGGGAAAATTCATATAAATACGAATACGAAAATAGCATCAGTCCCTCCCTGCAGTTTCACATCTCCATTATACATGCCATCAAATAAGCAGGCAACAAAACTAGTGGGAGATCTTGAAGTAGAACCCCGCATATACACACCACTAAGCAAACAGGTAGACAGAAGTCAGTCCTGTACATAGAAACAACCCATGCAATAATTAGATGACAGGTATATCAAAGTCTTACATAAGTCAAGGAGATAAGGTAATTCAAATGGATACAGACCGCAGTGCCTCGGGACCACCACCGTTACCAGCAAACTTGGTGTAAAATTAGGATACTGGGACGTTCCCTTTAGGCCTCATGCACACGGACGTTATTTTTTGCGGTCTGCAAAAACGGTTTCCGTTGTTCCGTGTCCGTTTTTTCATCCGTGGGTCTTCCTTGATTTTTGGAGGATCCACGGACATGAAAAGTGAAAAAAAAAAAAACGAAGTCAAGTTTGCATTGAAAATGATAGGAAAAACGGACACGGATGACTATCTTGTGTGCATCTGTGATTTTTCACGGACCCATTGACTTGAATGGGTCCGTGAACCGTTGTCCGTGAAAAAAAAAATAGGACAGGTCATATTTTTTTCACGTACTGGAAAAACAGATCACGGACGCGGAAGCCAAACGGTGCATTTTACGATTTTTCCACGGACCCATTGAAAGTCAATGGGTCCGCGAAAAAAAAAAAACGGAAAACGGAACAATGGCCGCGGATGCACACAACGGTCGTGTGCATGAGGCCTTAAATGGATTTAGTCAATTTTCTTTGATTTTGGACTTTTCCATCTTTCTATATGTAGGAAAACTCCTTTATTCCAACAGTGATTTTTGGAAGTTTGGCGCACATAATCCATGTCTGGGCTCAGATATGGAGTCATCTTGTGCTGCCACCGGACACACCCCGATCACATGAGAAATTGTGGCGAGAGGTGTAAGGCTCCATATATACCTCTTTTAATACATATAGAACACAATGGGTGATTGCTGTTAGCTCATTAAATAATCTAAAATTCCTTTTTTTTTTTTTTTACCCCGTCAGGAAGAGAAGAGCGAGCTTCCCATAATGCATTTGATATACATTATACTTAATATAAATTAATTTAAAAGTATTAGGCTACTTTCACACTGCCGTTTCAGGGTCCGCCTGTGAGATCTGTTTCAAGGCTCTCACAAGCGGCCCCAAACGGATCAGTTTAGCCCCAATGCATTCTGAATGGATGCGGATCCATTCAGAATGCATCAGTTTGGCTCCGTTCCGCCTCCATTACGGACAGCAAAACGCTGCTGCTTGCCCCATTGTAAGTCAATGGTGACGGATCCGTCTACATTGACACAATATTGGTGCAATTGTAAACGGATCCGTCCCCCATTGACTTTCAATGCAAAGTCAGGACGGATCCGTTTGACTTAGACTTAGACTTTTTTTGACTAAGTGTATGCAGACGGATCCGTACTGAACGGATACCATTGTTTGCATTATAGGTGCGGATCCGTCTGTGATACCAGACGGATCCGCAACTAGCGCAGGTGTGAAAGTAGCCTTAACTAAAAGTAGTGTTTTCATCCATTATATGTTTGAACACTCCGTTGTAGGTGCGCAGCTTGTGCACCGCATTACGAGACCGGGACCTGGGGAACACGTGTGCACTTCACAAGTGTGGAAGTGAGAGGTCACATGTGCGTCTCACATGTATTCCATTGTGAACGGAAGTGGGGATGCGCATCACGCGTGCGCAGTAAAGCGCTTGCCATTCCGAAAACCTTATGGAGGGATTATTTGTGTGAGCATTTTTTAATTCTGATTTTAATCTCACCTGCACACTATTACACTCATTAAGGTCACCTGATAATCTATTAAGCACAAGTATTAATTTAAAATTGGTTTTAAAAAATATGAGAAACTATGATGAATTGTTTTGATCACGGACAACACTGATTATATATATTGATGATTTTTTTATATACACTATATAATCATGTTATTTTGTATTGGTTTGCACATAATTGCATGAATCGTTGTTGTAAATTGTCTACCCCATTTATATTCACTATGCACTTTAGTTATGTATCACTGCTTGAGAAAGGTTCCAGAAAGAGGACGAAACGTCGCTGTTTGGTGAATAAACACAGAATACCGTTTACTTGTTGGAGTGCCGTGGAATTTTTGCACTATATTTCCAGGAACTGGGATTGTTTTTACAGCCACAGGCACCCGTCTTCTACAGTACATCTCATAGATATCTATTTATCTTATATCTATCATATATCTCCTCTTTCTCATATCTACGGCCTATGAATACATCAGTCAATCTATGTATACATTTAATATCCATCTTCTACCTATTTATCGTTCTCTATCTATAGATCTAATAGATATTTCTCATATCTACAGTACAGACCAAAAGTTTGGACACACCTTCTCATTCAAAGAGTTTTCTTTATTTTCATGACTATGAAAATTGTAGATTCACACTGAAGGCATCAAAACTATGAATTAACACATATGGAATTATATACATAACAAACAAGTGTGAAACAACTGAAAATATGTCATATTCTAGGTTCTTCAAAGTAGCCACCTTTTGCTTTGATTACTGCTTTGCACACTCTTGGCATTCTCTTGATGAGCTTCAAGAGGTAGTCCCCTGAAATGGTTTTCACTTCACAGGTGTGCCCTGTCAGGTTTAATAAGTGGGATTTCTTGCCTTATAAATGGGGTTGGGACCATCAGTGGCGTTGAGGAGAAGTCAGGTGGATACACAGCTGATAGTCCTACTGAATAGACTGTTAGAATTTGTATAATGGCAATAAAAAAGCAGCTAAGTAAAGAAAAACGAGTGGCCATCATTACTTTAAGAAATGAAGGTCAGTCAGTCAGCCGAAAAATTGGGAAAACTTTGAAAGTAAGGGCTATTTGACCATTAAGGAGAGTGATGGGGTGCTGCGCCAGATGACCTGGCCTCCACAGTCACCAGACCTGAAGCCAATCGAGATGGTTTGGGGTGAGCTGGACCGCAGAGTGAAGGCAAAAGGGCCAACAAGTGCTAAGCATCTCTGGGAACTCCTTCAAGACTGTTGGAAGACCATTTCAGGGGACTACCTCTTGAAGCTCATCAAGAGAATGCCAAGAGTGTGCAAAGCAGTAATCAAAGCAAAAGGTGGCTACTTTGAAGAACCTAGAATATGACATATTTTCAGTTGTTTCACACTTGTTTGTTATGTATATAATTCCACATGTGTTAATTCATAGTTTTGATGCCTTCATAGTCATGAAAATAAAGAAAACTCTTTGAATGAGAAGGTGTGTCCAAACTTTTGGTCTGTACTTTATATCTTACCTATCCAACCTCTATCATATCTCTTTGTCCATCTAATAGGCACCTATAATTGTGTGTATACTAGATACTGTAGATAGCAGCAGAGAACATTTTTACAGTTCATAGATACAGTATATATAGTTGATCTATGTATAATCTTGAGTAACTTTGCTGTCATTATCTTGTTCTGTACACCAGTTACATTACATCCAGGCTGTTCTTTTGACTTGCATTTTGGGAAGTGTCTTCTTTACACCAGACGCTCTACCAGTTATCCCTTGGATCTTAATCATGGGATTTCTGGAAGATCTTTTTCAAGAATTCCTCCACCGTCGCACTATACAGTAAACTAGGGCATGGTCACATGGAAATCTTGCATGGATTTCAGCACCAGAATGCACACCCCATAGTTTTTAATTTGAATCCACATTGATCTTGATATGGCCGCTGATTCTATGCGGATTAAGCCGTAGCAAGAAATAAATAAAATGGAGCTAATCTGTCTGCAGACTTGTGGCTGTTGTTAAAGGGAACCTGTCCCCATGAAAATGCAGCGTACTCTACAGGTGGGGTGTCAGAGCAGGAGGAGCTGAGCAGACGGATTATTCCGAAAAACTTTTTACATTTAAACTCCTACCCCTGCTGTCCTATCAGTGGCCCTCGCCACTGCTTTCAGTACAATGATGGCTTGACTACTACCATAATAAACTACCTTGTGTCACCCCCACTTCCTCATAGATTATATGCTCTTGCGAGCAGGGCCCTGACTCCTAGCGTTTCAGTTGTATATTAGCCAGTTACGTTGTGATGTCTTTTGTTTTGTACATGAACCCTCTGAATTGTAAAGCGCTGCGGAATATGGTGGTGCTATATAAATATTATTTTTAGCTATCTGTGTATACACAGTCATAGAAGGAAGGCTGTCATCACTGATAGGACCGTCTCTGTGAAATCAATGCCCAGAATGAACAGGAATAAATAAAATGACAAAAGTTTTGCCAAATATTTCCCATAAAACTGCAGGCCTGCAGACTGCACTGCATTTTCATGGTGACCGGTTCCCTTCAATGCAAATCCATGTTAGATAACCTCTGTCCATAACACAATGCAGCGCAAGGCTGGACATTAAACAAAGCGATTTCTAAAGCAGTCTGCAGAATTGTGAATACAGCTCTGGATGTGAATAGGTTTTTTCAGCACAATTTATGTCAAAAACAGTACAAATTAAGCAAAGTTTTGTTCAGATTATATATATATTCTGCAATGTTACATCCAAAGGTGAGTATATGCTATATATATATATATATATATATATATATATATATATATATATATATATAATCAGACACATGTATGATTACAGATACACAGTATAACAGACACAATACGGTTTTCATGCACATACAGAGGCAGATTTATTGCCGATTAGATCAGAATGATATAACATGAGTATATATTATTATTAGCTCACAGCATCAGGCAGATGGGGTAGGTGCAGACAGCAGCATCATGGTATATATCTAGTATCATACATACTATTGTATTATATTTCAGATCTAGTCATATAACTTCCATCAAGAAGAAGGGTTCTTCCATTGAAGAACCCTTTTAGTGGCACCTCCGTGTTATTCCAAGTTACTAACTACTCTTTTTGGACTGAAGCAGGCCTGGTGATCTTCTAATTATCAGCAGATACTGTGGAGGTAGAGTGGTCACCACTGGGAAAATGAAATACTACAGGCGGCAATTCAAATAAATTTCCAGTCATGTGATAAATGGACAGGCCATGTCCACCAGAGGGATAGCTCTTCGACGCCTCTTTGAGGGCTTTCTCTCTGGCTAATAGGGGGTAAGTCCGTCCTATACGATGCTCACATGTCCTTATAGTTGGAGGTTCCAAAAATGGACTAGTCATCACCGCTGATACTTGGATTTCGGATGGGAGGTTCCCACTGTTAGCCCCCTGCAAACACACACCTACAGTATGTGACTTTTATTGGATGCATCACAAAAATGTGAAACTTTTTTTTGGGGGGGGGGGGGGGAAATAATATATAAATGTATTTATCGGTAATGTATTATTTTTATATTACTTTTATCAATGTATATCATTTTGTATCATTTTTAATTGTACCAAGTTTAGTTTGTTCCAATGTGTCTAAAACAAAAAAGAAAATTAAGCACTTAGTAAATAGTCTTGATCAAAAATGTTCTACTATTGTGTGTAGAGCTTCTATGCCCATCTGTCTCCGTGGTTACAGACTACAAACAATCCATGTAGTCAGATCTGGCAATCATATGTTACTCTG
This sequence comes from Bufo bufo, assembly GCF_905171765.1. Lineage (NCBI taxonomy): Eukaryota > Metazoa > Chordata > Amphibia > Anura > Bufonidae > Bufo > Bufo bufo. The sequence continues at coordinate 229,958,912 of NC_053389.1, read as the reverse complement.
TAAGGGCTTGTTCACACGAACGTGCCGTTATTTTGCGTCTGCAAATTGCGGATCCGCAAAACACGGATGCAGCCCGTGTGCTTTCCGTAATTTGAGGAACGGACGGCCCTTTATAGAAATGCCTATTCTTGTCTTCTTCAATAGAAAAATACTGATTGCAAAAGTCTACAGTATCCAGAGTATGCGAGTGTGTCTGGATAAACAATAAAACGATCCAGCTGATCAGTATTCATCTAATCAATTCATGAGTGGGAAACAAATACATACTGAGATTCACAGACATGATTATATTCTAAGATGGATGTTAGTGGCAGCGGCACTCATGGTAGTGAAACGTATATTATATAGAATATAATGGACAGTGCATGCAAGGTGAGAGCAGTGACTTCATTACTCCTTCTGGCCAGCAGGTGGAGCTGTTAAAGCACTATTCTGGCTCCTCTAAGTAGTACAATATATTGTAGGCTACTCTAAGGCAGAGCGTGTATATGTAGCATTGATACTTACTCACAGTATACTGTCTATATATACTGGGGGGAAGATATTTGGATTTTAGCACCAAAATAACAGCTGGCATATTATACAATTACTACGTTTTATGAGTGACAGATGAGCTATACACTCCTAAAGCAGGATCAGACAGCACATGGTTAACTACAACCTGAGTCTTTACAGAAACCTGAGAAATTCTGCAGGGAAAACACCTTCCCTGAGGTTATTCTGTCTGTCACTGCCTACATGCAAAGTATTAGCTTAAAGCCTCTTGCACACAAAAGTTAGTTTTTTTTCCTGTTTACGTTCCGTTTTTTGTGTTCCGTATACGGAACCATTCATTTCAATGGATCCGCAAAAAAAAACAAAAACGGACGGTACTTCGTATGCCTTCCCTTTCCGTATTCCTGTTTTTCCGTTCAAAGATAGAACATGTCCTATAATTGTCCACATAACGGACAAGGATAGCACTGTTCTATCAGGGGCCAGCTGTTCCGTAAAAAAAACGGAATGCACACGGATGTCATCCGTATTTTTTGCGGATCCTTTTTTGCGGACCGCAAAACACTGAAAAAGCCATACGGTTGTGTGCAAAAGGGCTAAGTTAATGCATACATTTTATGGGAGGAGCAAATATTCATGAGAACAGCGATTGCATCATTCTGTCCCCGTGATGTCATCAATTGTTAGTTTAGTATTACAACTGCTATACTTTACCTCATCTCCTTATTTTTAAAGAGCAAATCCAGCAAATTCTCAGCCTGTAGATACTGAGGACCTATTCTCAAGAAAGGTCATAAATATCAGATCGATGGGAGTCTGACACCCAGCACCCCCACCAATAACAGTTGATCAGACCTCCATCGATTAATGGACCTTGCCTGAGGACAGGACATCAATATGGAAAACCCCTATAAAGACAAAGGGGATCATTTACAAACTGGTATATGCTAGATTACTGGCGTATATCCATCACAGATTGCGGCACAAAGGCTATATGCGCTGCAATCTGTGACTTTTCACCGCTCATGCCAGGTCTAAAAAAAGGGGGGCATGATGTAGGCGGGGAAGGGGGCAGGCCACTAGGCCTGTCTCATTTATCATTTAGTATCACTATAATACTACCTCCTATGTACAAGAATATATGGTAACTACTATAATACTGCCCCCCCCCCCCCCCCCCCCCGAGTTATATTTACTGAAGACCTATCCTCGGGATAGGTCATCAATATCAGATCGGCGGGGGTCCGACACCTGGCACCCCCGCCGATCAGCTGTTTGAAGAGAAGGCACGTGCCGTGCCAGTGCCGCCTCCTCTTCACAGTTTACCATCTCGTCGTTGCATCTGCAGTGATGAGCAGGTGGTATTACACCCAAGCCGTCCAATTCATTTCAATGGTACGGATCGCTTCTAAACACTTGTATAGGAGCGATCCGTCCCATTGAAATGAATGGGACGGTTGGGTGTAATTACACCTGCTCACCGCTGCAGATGCAACAGCGAGAAGGTAAACTGTGAAGAGGAGGCGGCACTGGCACGGCGCGCGCCTTCTCTTCAAACAGCTGATCGGCGGGGGTCCGTCCGATCTGATATTGATGACCTATCCTGAGGATAGGTCATCAATAAATATAACTCGGACAACCCCTTTAAGAAGGTTGATGTGAAAAGGAAGACTTCAATACTTGACTGGAGTTGCTCTTTATAGTACTGGACTGAATTATCAAGAATATTGGTCCATCAGAAAATAGCTGCCCCTCATTGTGTAAGTACATGGCCTTCTTTAGAATGATTCCACCACTTTTTCACCAATCAAATCGGGATTCGGATGGTCTGTACAGAAATAAAAAGCTGTGTGCTGTCACATAATGCTCTGCAGGTCTCGGTTTTAATGTGATGGCGTCGCAAGCACTGCAAAAGGTCCTGATCCGGAGTGGGGGCTGTGTGAGCAGACGCCTTGACACGATGCTCCGCTCACACACCTGGGGGCTCAGCTGAAATGATGCTTCACTGGGAGTGGGGATCCAGGGTGGGGTACGTCACTGTCTGGGCCTGTTCAATGATAAACAGCAGCATGTTAGGGGGATTCATAGAATAGGAAAGAAAAAAAAAAGAAAAACAAAATGCAGGTATCTGTCTTGGAAATGCAGCAACCGTTAACATGCTGTTGTTTGTCAGTCCAACTCAAGGCCTAAGGTCTCCATAGGGCAGACTCTGCACTGATATATAGTACAGAACCATCCCTGGTTCTGTTGTGTTTAATGCATTTTTTTTTATAATAGGAGACTTTCATTTTAATAGCAGTATAATAAAAAGGTTAAATTTTACAGGTGCCAATCTGTAAAAAAAAAAAAAAAAAAAGCACTAGTATATAGATCATTTCATAGGTGAAGGAATTCATACAGAGTATATAGCCGAACAATAGGAAGAATAAATCTGCAACCACAATCAAAGAATTCCAGCCACAGCCGATATTCACATCAGTCTAGTAACCATTACTAAGTTACATTGCAAAGACATGAATGTCACTTTTGCTGAGTAATACAATGTGCACGACCTGCCAAGAAACGCAGTGAAAGGCCCCTTTCACACGGGCGAGAATTCTGCGCGGGTGCAATGCGTGAGGTGAACACATTGTACCCGCACTGAAACCGGACCGATTCACTTCAATGGGGCTGTGCACATGAGCGGTGGTTTTCACGCATCACTTGTGCGTTGCATAAAAATCGCAGAAGGTTCTATATTGTGCGGTTTTCACTCAATGCAGGCCCCATAGAAATGAATGGGGCTGCGTGAAAATCGCAAGCATCCGCAAGCAAGTGCGGATGCGGTGCGATTTTCACGCATGGTTGCTAGGAGATGATAGGGATGAGCAACCCCGGACCCCATTAAAGTAAATTTACTGTATTATTGTCCCTTCTAACCATGCTGAATGAAGAGAGAAGGATCTTTTATCTTCATTCAGCAGGACCTGCGCTGAAGTCACCACGCTCACCACGTGGTGAGCGCAATAACGTCATCAAAAGGTCCTTTTGCAGGTCCTGAAAGAAGAAGAAGAAAGAAGACGATGCCGGCTGTGCGATCAAGTGGATGAAGGGAGTCAATTTTTTTAATTTTTTAACCCCTCAATCGACATTTTAGTAAGCATTCTGTATTAAGAATGCTATTATTTTCACTTATAACCAAGGGAAAATAATAAAATCTACAGAACACCTAACCCAAACCCGAACTTCGGTGAAGAAGTCCGGGTTCAGGTCTGGGTATCACATTCAGTTTTTATCACGCGCGTGCAAAACGCATTGCACCCACGCGATAAAAACTGAACAATGCAACACAATCGCAGTCAAAACTGACTGCAATTGCGTGCGCACTCGCGCGGGTTTCCAGCAATGCACACGCGACGCATCCGGAGCAGATCCAGGCCTTATCCTGACAAAGATAGTTTGTACCTCTACCAATATATGGAAAAGTATGACTACTATAATACTGCCTCCTATGTACATTAATATAACTACTATAATACTGCCTCCTATATACAAGAATATAACTACTATAATACTGCCTCCTATGTATAAGAATATAACTACTATAATACTTCCTCCTATGTACAAGAATATAACTACTATAATACTGCTCCCATGTACAAGAATATAACTACTATAATACTGCTCCTATGTACAAGAATATAACTACTATAATACTGCCTCCTATGTATAAGAATATAACTACTATAATACTGCCTCCTATGTACAATAATATAACTACTATAATTCTGCCTCCTATGTACAATAATATAACTACTATAATACTGCCTCCTATGTACAAGAATATAACTACTATAATACTGCCTCCTATGTACAAGAATATAAACTACTATAATTCTGCCTCCTATGTACAATAATATAACTACTATAATACTGCCTCCCATGTACAAGAATATAACTACTATAATACTGCCTCCCATGTACAAGAATATAACTACTATAATACTGCCTCCCATGTACAAGAATATAACTACTATAATACTGCTCCTATGTACCAGAATATAACTACTATAATACTGACTCCTATGTACAAGAATATAACTACTATAATACTACCTCCTATGTACAAGAATATAACTACTATAATACTGCCTCCTATGTACAAGACTATAACTACTATAATACTGCCTCCTATGTACAATAATATACCCACTATAAAACTGCCTCCTATGTACAAGACTATAACTACTATAATACTGCCTCCTATGTACAATAATATACCCACTATAATACTGCCTCCTATGTACAAGAATATAACTACTATAATACTGCCTCCTATGTACAAGAATATAACTACTATAATACTGTCCGTGTCCCCTATTTACAAGAATATAACGAATTTAATACTATGCCATGAAACGCAGGCTGGGTATAAATATATTCGTTATAACAAGGAACAGAAAATGCACAAACAGATGGTCCAAGGGGAACACAGAAATATTTCACAAAAGCTTACTGGAAATTAAATAAACTGAAACGAAGATTGGAAGATGCGGACTGGATAGAGGATTGTGTTCTGTGAGGAGTGTGATGTGGGATACTGGATGTGACAGTGCGGTAGGATTAGGAGTACGCCCCCCGGTGCTGCCAGCGCTCTGCTAGATAGGGATATGAATTCAGGGAAACATTAGGAAGGTGACTGCCATGTAATAATGATACATCGCAAGTGTTTGCATTTTAAAGCGCAAATATTCTTAGATTTCTGTAGAGCAAGAAACAGGCGTCTGTGCAATGTCACGTTGTCTCCTTAAGACAATCAGGGGGTCTTCCCATTGTTCCAAAATCGCAGTGTGGCAGCAGAAGGACTTGAGGGTCTTGTAGGGGAGGGTCTCACATTGGTCATTCTCACAATCACTCATGGTCATGGCCAATCATGTGCCATAAATGTCTACTGTGGAAAGTCCACTAATAAGAACCTATCACATATGACATAGAAATTCATCTACATCTTGTAGAATGAAGATTGAACTAAGAAACCAGTGCATGCTGAGAGATGTAGTACTACAGCAGTCATTGGCCACAGTATATGGATATACTCCATTCCCATGTACTGCTCTGCGTATCTGTACGGGCGTTCTGCTCCGCCATTATGACCACACCGAACTGGCCGAACTCTGTACACTCAGGAGTCTTGCATTTAAAAATCTCTGCTACTGGGCTTTTTTCTCTGGCATATCATTCTGGACTGCGGTAGTCTCTTCCCCTGGCCCATTAGACGGGCCAGTCTCTTCCCCTGGCCCATTAGACGGGCCAGTCTCTTCCCCTGGCCCATTAGACGGGCCAGTCTCTTCCCCTGGCCCATTAGACGGGCCAGTCTCTTCCCCTGGCCCATTAGACGGGCCAGTCTCTTCCCCTGGCCCATTAGACGGGCCAGTCTCTTCCCCTGGCCCATTAGACGGGCCAGTCTCTTCCCCTGGCCCATTAGACGGGCCAGTCTCTTCCCCTGGCCCATTAGACGGGCCAGTCTCTTCCCCTGGCCCATTAGACGGGCCAGTCTCTTCCCCTGGCCCATTAGACGGGCCAGTCTCTTCCCCTGGCCCATTAGACGGGCCAGTCTCTTCCCCTGGCCCATTAGACGGGCCAGTCTCTTCCCCTGGCCCATTAGACGGGCCAGTCTCTTCCCCTGGCCCATTAGACGGGCCAGTCTCTTCCCCTGGCCCATTAGACGGGCCAGTCTCTTCCCCTGGCCCATTAGACGGGGCAGTCTCTTCCCCTGGCCCATTAGACGGGGCAGTCTCTTCCCCTGGCCCATTAGACGGGGCAGTCTCTTCCCCTGGCCCATTAGACGGGGCAGTCTCTTCCCCTGGCCCATTAGACGGGGCAGTCTCTTCCCCTGGCCCATTAGACGGGGCAGTCTCTTCCCCTGGCACATTAGACGGGGCAGTCTCTTCCCCTGGCACATTAGACGGGGCAGTCTCTTCCCCTGGCACATTAGACGGGGCAGTCTCTTCCCCTGGCACATTAGACGGGGCAGTCTCTTCCCCTGGCACATTAGACGGGGCAGTCTCTTCCCCTGGCACATTAGACGGGGCAGTCTCTTCCCCTGGCACATTAGACGGGGCAGTCTCTTCCCCTGGCACATTAGACGGGGCAGTCTCTTCCCCTGGCACATTAGACGGGGCAGTCTCTTCCCCTGGCACATTAGACGGGGCAGTCTCTTCCCCTGGCACATTAGACGGGGCAGTCTCTTCCCCTGGCACATTAGACGGGGCAGTCTCTTCCCCTGGCACATTAGACGGGGCAGTCTCTTCCCCTGGCACATTAGACGGGGCAGTCTCTTCCCCTGGCACATTAGACGGGGCAGTCTCTTCCCCTGGCACATTAGACGGGGCAGTCTCTTCCCCTGGCACATTAGACGGGGCAGTCTCTTCCCCTGGCACATTAGACGGGGCAGTCTCTTCCCCTGGCACATTAGACGGGGCAGTCTCTTCCCCTGGCACATTAGACGGGGCAGTCTCTTCCCCTGGCACATTAGACGGGGCAGTCTCTTCCCCTGGCACATTAGACATGTTCCACCAGGTGTTGCTATAAGACTCTCAGGAGAATATTTAATGCTTCGCTACTGCAGATTTTTCCAGGTTAATTACATGATACAGACGAAAAATCAAGTTTAATTTTATGCAAAGGAAACCGCGCAAACGGCAGATTAACCCCTTACTCTCTGGACACCAACACTAGGCTCTAAAACAACACGTCATGGAATGGTGGATATACCCCTCGTCCTGCACCCTACTGCTATATGATGGGATGACGAATCGCCTCCTGTGATTTCCACTGCCCAAGGAGGCGCATGCAGGGGTAAAATAGGTAAAAATTTGCAGCAGGGGAAAAATAACGAGCCATCTGATATACCCTGTGTGGCCTTGTAATCGTCATGTATGCCACCGATGCATTCCCAATCAGATCGGTATCCAAGATCATTATCACTATGAGTGCATTCGGATGATGAGACTATCAATACATAGATATAATACAAGAGGAACAGGTCTCTAATGGAAATACCTTCTAGGAGCAGAAAAATAACCATTTATAAGAAATGATCGACTGACGGATACAATAAAACAGTACAGGACAAATTAAATCTTCCTCACAGCTCCTTGTCAGATCTGCTGAGGCTTTTAACACCTTTTCGTCCGTGTGACTTCTGCCTATGAGACGCCTGCGATATAAATACAGTGTTTGGAACCAGATTGAAAGAATGATAACAGCAGCGCAGAGTATTTTAGAAAAGGAGTAAGCTGATCTTGTGGAAAGTCACAGTGATCAGACAGTCAGTCAGTGAGGACCCTCCACCACTTTCGGGGCTCCGTTCTTAATATAGGTGGGGGTCCCAGCGGTGGGACCCGCACCTATCAGACAACCCCTTTAAGGTGATGTGCCCTGTTTTTTTTTTTTTTTTACATCTGCGAATTACATAGTGAAATGAGCAGGGTCCACAGGAGAGTTACACAGTGGAAGGAGCAGGGTCCACAGCAGCACAGAGCATTTCAAGAGAGAAGTGTGCTGATCTTCTGGTGGTTATATAAGGTCTGAGCTGCATGTGACGGGGGCATGGATCAGTATTTACAGTGATCAGGGTATTCCCTATAGTTACTATACACACGTTTACGCAGCCACTGGGGGGTGGCTTCATACAAATATATACAGAACAATAAATTATAATTTTACTAATAATCATCTAGCACCTTGATCATGTACATAGCCTTGGTGAACACTTTAAATAGATTGTATACTTTTGCAGACAATAAACTCTTATGTCGATATCTATGCAGACCTGTGTGTCTCCATGGTTACAGACTACAAACAAACCCTGTGTGTAGTCTGATCCTGCATTCACGGGCCAATTTAGTTTATACTGCCCAGTAAGTCCGTCAGCTTAATGGCTATTATTTGGATCAGCCTTTATTCTGTGTATTGAGCAGCAGGCAGGGGTTGTCAGAAAATGCCCTGCCGTATTATTGGAACACTCCTGCCTGAGGTACATATTAGTATATTTTCATGAAAGATGAACCTGTGTTTCAAAAGGGACCTGACATGTCAGTTTTAGTAACTGCTTGTATTCCCCATGTAATAATTATTCTGAATCGTCTATTCTACACTCTATCTTGTGCTATTCCTCTAATAAAAGCTTATGCATAAGTTAGGGAGGGGCTGTTCTTGTACAGTCTCTCACTGACCGCACTGATTGGACAGTGGCAAACTAGTAACACCCAGTTGCACATTTAGTTATAAAATGTTATTCTAGTAGGAATAATAGAGGAATGGCACAACATAGATTAATAAGGACAGATGCTTCAGAATTGTCGTTTTTTGTGGAAAACAATTATTTACTAAAACAAACGTGTCAGGAGAGGAGACGGGTCCTCTTCAAGGAGTAGGGGTCAATACAGTCAGCAGAGGATATTATTATATCAGAGATCACAGCTGAAAAGCAGTCCATGGATTCACCAAGAAATGTAGTGGGGCTCCATGTGTTAGATCTGGGGCTGGAGACCTGACACGGTTGTACCTCAAGGTCTTACCTCGGTGGAGATGGTTTCTGCTCTGCATCTGCAACAGGGCAACAGAACTGGTGCAAGACAGTCTCATTCCTGAAAAGACAGAGAAAGCCAAGTATTATTATAATCAGCAGATGTTAGAAACATGTCCAAGAAATGTCAGCCACTGACCAGTATGTGAGGTCCAACCTCAAATATCAGCGCCTCCCACAGGACTCCTGTACTGGATACTGGGGAATCCTGTACCCTCCACTATGTTGCTCTTACTCCTTTACCTCCCAGTTGCCTCCTCATGACACCGCTCATAACATACAGCCCTGTCCTCACCAATATCACCACATATTTACACATTCTTCTCCTGAAATACTCTGTGCTGCTGGGGAACCCTGTACCCTCCTCTATGTTATTCTCACTCTGTGGCCTCTTTCGGACAAGCGTATTTGCAATGCGTATATAGTCCAGATTTTATGTTCCGGAATCCGCTGCTAATGTTAATGAATAGAGCTATTCACATGGGCGTATAATTTCCGTCAGTATTTGAAATCCGCAGCATGTTCGACTTTTGTGCGGATTTGTTTCCAAATACGCACATTACAGTCTGTGAAGTGCGTAAATAATGAAGGAAGGAAGAATACGCATGTAAATCCTGATGACAATACTGGTGGTATATCAGGATCCGGAGCCAGAAAACGGATTTCAATACGCTCGTCTGAAAGTGGAACTGTGACTTCCAGGGTTGACAATTGTCCAATAATAGGTAATTTTTTCCTCTGTCCATAAAAATATATATATATGTCCATGATTTTTTTTGAGGCTGGCGGTTCTTGACTAGATTATTTATTTTTAACATACAGACCTGTTCTCACCAATATCATCACATACTTACACATCCTTCTCCTAAAATACTCAGTGCTGCTGTGAATATTGAATATTCTATGGTATGCTTGTGCCTGTTTTAAAATCAAGTACACAAATTATGTAAGAAACGGGGAATGATGAACACGCCTAATGCTGAATTTCTCAGGGTGGTTGTTCCCTGGGAGCAGCAGAGTAAACAGATTTCCTGTAATATGAGAGCTGCTGCAGTCTACAGCATCCTGACAGATTGGAGAGAATACTGGATTAGAAATCTCCCTCTTCTCTAATGTTCCATCTCAGACTTTGATTTATCAGTTTATATATTTATTCTGTCATTTCTTCTGTCTATTGAAAATGTACTGATCCTCATTTCAGTACCTATACCAGAGAAAAGAAGAAAACACTCAGCATGTCCAGCCTAAGGACTAAAAAAACAAATCCAGATACTAACTTGCATGGTAGGGACATTTTATAACATAAAAGAATATAAACTACTATAAAACTGCCTCCTTTGTGCAAGAATATAACTACTATAATACTGCCTCCTATGTACAAGAAATAACTACAATACTTCTCCTATATACTAGAATATAGCAACTAGAGTACTGCCTGCTATGTACAAGAATATAACTGCTATAATACTGCCTCCTATGTACAAGAATATAACTACTATAATACTGCCTCCTATGTACAAGAATATAACTACTATAATACTGCTCCTATGTACAAGAATATAACTACTATAATACTGCTCCTATGTACAAGAATATAACTTCTATAATACTGCCTCCTATTGTCACGAGGGTGTCAAGAACCACGCCTGACTCCGTTATACCCGGGGACAGGAAGTCGCAGCGGTTGGCTGCAATCTCTATGTAAGATAGGGCTGTTTCCTTGTGGTAGCTTTCTGGGTTTGCTTTGCAACCCTTTTGGCTCACTCAGGGATCCGTAGCTTCTTCTCCTCAGCTGTTCCTTGTCCAGCACTCCCAACCTCCTTATATTCCCCTCTCACACTTCTCTGGTTGCCAGATATAGAGCTTCCTGCCTGGACATCTATTCTGACCCTCTGGAGCTGTGTTGCTGCGTTCTGTGGTTGTTGGTCCAGAACGCTACCCTCCGGATCCCTGTTGGACCTTTGTGGTCTGCTGTGGTCGCCCACCTGGGTGTATGTGTTTGTCTGTATTGTCTGTCCTCTCCCTGGTGTTTCCCTCTTAGTGTCAGTGGTGCGGACTAGCGATCCCACCGGCCCGTTCACTATCTAGGGCTCATTTTAGGGAAAGCCAGGGTTTAGGCACGTGATCGCCGCACGGGTGAGGAACCCGTCTAGGGACGTCAGGGCAGTCAGGTGCCAGCCGCAAGGTGAGTCAGGGGTCACCACCTTTCCCTCTCCCTTGGGCAGGGCTTTCCCTTTTCCCTCCCTGTGCGTGACGCCGATCATTACACCTATGTATGATAATAGAACTACTATAATACTGCCACTATGTACAAGAATAGAACTACTATAATACTACCTCCTATGTACTAGAATATAACTACTATAATACTACCTCCTATGTACTAGAATATAACTACTATAATACTACCTCCTATGTACTAGAATATAACTACTATAATACTGCCTCCTATGTGCAAGAATATAACTACTATAATACTACCTCCTATGTACAAGAATATAACTACTATAATACTGCCCCTATGTACAAGAATATAACTACTATAATACTACAAAGAAAAAGGGGGTCAGTCAGCACATCCCAAAGAGCAGGGGCACGTTGCTATGGCTGAGAACAAGACTGTTAAACAAAACATGCAATGCAACAGCTCTCTGCAAATCAAATAAAGTACAAAATTGCAAATGCTATACTAGTTAGAGATGCTTGGCAAATCGTTTTGTACAAAATTATTTGAGCCCGTCTGCCGCACGTCAAGGCGATCTCTAGTTAGACGGGTTCCTAACACAAAATTTTACCTGTTATGTGCCATGACGGCTACCATATAATTCAGAAAGTGCAGGTTCCACATGCATGCTGGATCCGCCTGAATTTCTGTCATTTTTTGGTGCCAAAATGGCCTCCATTATATCCACGGAAAGCAGTTACCAGCATGCATGCCGTGCCCACTCCACACCACCCCTGGCGCCAAAAGGTCACCAAAGACTGCATTGAGAGTCCAGACGTACACACACACACACACACACACACACACACACACACACGTACACGTACACACACACACACACACACACACGTACACACACACACACACACACACAAACAATCTCTCTCCTGGTGCCAGATGGCTTCAGTGGGTGAGGGGGAGCAGGCCAAGCTATATACTAACACTAATTAAAATCAGCCAATGGGGCAGACGAGCTGGTCAGGAGTGCACACACCTCCAGCACAAGCTGCAAAGAAAAAGGGGGTCAGTCAGCACATCCCAAAGCGCAGGGGCACGTTGCTATGGCTGTGAACAATATATGGTAGCCGTCATGGCACATAACAGGTAAAATTTAGTGTTAGGAACCCGTCTAACTAGAGATCGCCTTGACGTGCGGCAGACGGGCTCAAATAATTTTGTACAAAACGATTTGCCAAGCATCTCTAACTTATTAGTATAGCATTTGCAATTATGATGCAATTTTGTACTTTATTTGGTTTGCAGTGAGCTGTTGCATTGCATGTTTTGTTTAACAGTACTATAATACTGCCTCCTATGTACAAGATTATAACTACTATAATACTGCCTCCTATGTACAAGAATATACTATAATACTGCCCAGTGTACAAGAGATAACTATTATAATACTGCCTCCTATGGGAAGAACAAGACATGTCCTCTGAATATGACAATGATGCAGGGACATAATCTGGGAGGTTGCGGTTCAGCCTCGCGTGTAGATCCGCATGTCGTGTCCTTCACACAGATAATGGCAGTATCTGTGTGCTGACATTTGGCCGGTTGTCACCTCCATCTTCACAGCCACGCTCTGTAATTCAACCCACTTTGTGAAGTGTCGATTCTAATGAATAAATTACACCTTCCATCATTTTCCGGGATCCTCTTTATTTAAGGACTTTACAGATGTCATGTCACCATCTCTTTCAGCGCTGCCCCCCTAAGGAGATCCTACAGAACCCCCAGTACGACTGCACACCAGGGATGGAGAAACACGAGTCCAGTGGAGCATATATTGTGGTCCTAGGGAGGTAAGGGCAAGCTTCCTGGAATGGCGGTCAAATCAGTCAGGCCGTGATACTTAATCCAGTCATCATTTGCATGGATTCATCCTGCGGAAACTTGGCTGCGTTGAGACGATCGTGCGTAGATTCCATAAATACTTTTTAGTCTAAGGAAACAGCCTTGACCTCTATGGACAATGAGGGGTTAACAAGAGACCTGAAGCTATTGACCCCTGCCAGGATAATGAGGTCACACATATATGAGATCGCCTCCCCCCATCTTCTCAATGTGACCCTGATCGGTGCACGCAGCCAACTAATACAATATATTGGATGCAGGCCCTGTTGCCATGACGACAGTACGTACAATATCATTATTTGCACGCTGCCTCCTGATGTGCGGATGTGACACTCTCCGGGAATCACATCTGCACCTTCACTGTAATCTCCCAAGGCCCCCTCCAGGAGTACAGGTCATATCTTCTTTAATTACCCATGGAGAACCCCGACGAGCGGCGGCGCCATTAATTAATGCTCCCTGACCTCAGCTGTGGAGGCCGTCACCACTGAACCTGTGCTACTGCTGACATCAAGGGGCCGAGTATGTCCAGATACACAGCAACATCCCTCAGCTGTGGGAAGTATTAGGCCTGTACGGGTTTTTGGCCTCAGGATGTAAAGAAAAATGTTCCCATTCACTGACAGCAAGCAAATCCATGAGGGTTATGGCTCCGATCAAGACAACTATTTACACACAGCGCTCTTTACACCGATCGGATTCAGATTTACTTATTTATTTATTTCAAACACTGGCGCAGTTCTGTAAGGGTACATGCACACGTTCAGGATTCATGTGCGGAGAATCCGCAGGTGTTCGCCGGCAAATCCGTGCGGTCAATCCGCATCAATTGGTGCGGATTTGCATGTAGATTTTCTGCATGCGGATTTTACTAAGGCTACATGCACACGACCATTGTGTGTTTTGTGGTCCGCAAATCGCGGATCCGCAAAACACTGATGGCGTCCGTGCACGTTCCGCAATTTGCGGAACGGCACGGACCGCCTTTAATATAACTGCCTATTCTTGTTCGCAAAGCGCAGACAAGAATAGGACCAGTTATATTTTTTTTTTTTGCGGGGCCACGGAACGGAGCAATGGATGCTGACAGAACACGGAGTGCTGTCCGCATCTTTTGTGGCCCCATTGAAGTGAATGGGTCCGCATCCGAGCCGCCAAAACCGCGGCTTGGATGCGGACCAAAACAAAGGCTGTGTGCATGAGGCCTAAGTGAATGGAGAAAATCTGGTCAGGAAAAATAAAATAAAATTGAGATGCTGCGGAAAAAATCTGCATCGTGTGCACTGAGAATTTTAACTTCTCATAGAATACAATGTACATGACCTACGGTGCGGATTTTCAGAGTGGAAAATCCGCATGCAATCCTGATCGTGTGCATTTAGCCTAACACGATCAAAAGATGACGACACGCATTTTACCGCAAACGACCCTTGAACTTTGTCTCCTACAGAGATGGCGTGACTACTAATGAGGGTAACCCCTATAACGCTTACAAGGGGTGTCACCCATTTATTTGTAGACTCTGGGAGGCCAATAAATCATATTTCTCCCTGTACCCTATGGCTAGGTCTACACGACGACATGTGTCGCGCGACACATAGGGCACAACTACACTGCAACATGTGTCGCACGATATTAATGTCACGTGACTATTTTTATAATGGTAGTCTATGGTGTCGCACTGCGACAGTCGCAGAAAAATCCATCTTGAATGGGTTTTGTGCGACACCATAGACTACCATTATAAAAATTGCCGCGCGACAAGTGTCGTTGTGTAGACCTAGCCTTAATCTTCTTTACTACCTGGGTGCCAGTCTTCACTGTAGTTCTGGCATTCTATTCACAGATCATGACAATCTGTGTAAACATATGCATAAAGCTTGCAATCTATACAGACTCCTAGAATAGCTATGTGTCAGTCTTTACCGTTTCTGACATTCTATTCCTAAACCAAGACACTCAAGATTAAGCAATAGTTATCGTCAGAGGTTGCTACCGAGCATGAATGAATAATAAATGAATGGATTTATTATAATGATCATATATTTTTTTATATTGTCAGGCACAGTGCAATCCATGGCGGCTCCCGGAATAACCTTTAATCTACGGATTTGCCGCAGTTCCCCAATACAGACTAGAATCCAATATCTCCTCTGGGAAAAGCTTTAAGGGGGGCGCATATATTAATCTGCGGAGCGTGATATGAAACATGATTTGCATCCAATTACCCGTCCTCTCACAACGTATTGATGCGTGAATAGCTGGTAAACAAGGTCTCCTAAGAGGGCGTAGGGCGACCCCGGCCCGTCTCATTAGTGCTGCTGATAAGTGGCTTCCTGTGTGGCTCAGCATTAGAATCCTCCTCCATGGTGATGTCCAAGGCCATATTCACACTGCAGCGCAGCGACGAGATGTCACATCACATGTAGTGAAGGGGTTTTGGAAAAGCTAATAAATGGCAAAGGTTACAATAGATTTCACTGAACGGGAGGTGTAACCCTTCACAGTCCATCTGTTAGTAAAGCAGACCCAGATTAGCGCAACTATAACATGACCCAATTACACTCAGCTAGCGGGCGCAATGACGCCCATTAAGGGAAGTGGGAGGTATTTTCCTTCTTCCATAGAAGTAGTAGTGTCCCCCTGATGCCACCTCAGAATGGATTTGAGGCAGGGGTCACCTCTACGTATTGGGGTGCAACACTAGCAGTTCTAGACATCTAGCGGACATCCCGACCCATCAGCTTGGTTTTATTCAATGGATGGAAGCACTACGATTTCTTACTCATCTATCATTCCCTATGATCAGCCATTTCAGACTTGGGGGAGTGGGGACACTTAAAGGGGTAGTCCGGTTTCATGAGACAACGGGACAACCCTCGGGATCAGCCTGAGGAGTTATCTAGCAGATGCCACGCCGCTGCTCCAGTTCAGGCCTGCAATTGGCTACAACGGTCACGTGTCTTCTGCAGCTGGGTAAGTAGCACCCGGATGGGAGAACTGGAGCGGCTGCACCGGATCTGCCAGGTAAGTACCGGATCCCGAGGGTTGCCCAGTTTTCTCTTGAAATCAGAGTACAACTTTAAGGCCTCCATAAACATTGCCAAGAATGATGGGTTAAGGTGTATGGGGAGATCCAGACTATCCCCCAGCAAATGTAAGGATCGGGGGAAATTAATGCATAGGCCCCCCAGAGCGCCTAGCTTGGGGGACACATACACCTTTACAGGGATCTCAAGTCTCCCGGAGGTTCAGGGAGTCTCCCGCTATTAGATAGCGGCTCCCTGACGCCCGCATGTGAAACAATAGCAGAGCAGAGAGATAAGAGAAGTGACAGGACAGAGTTTAGATTACAGGTTGAATTAACCCTTTAGGGTCAAATTGGCTTCTCAAGGAGATCTATATGTTAAAGGCATCCCTTCTTCTGTCTCATTCAGTAGCTATAGAACTATTGAGATAGATGTATTTTTTTTTAATACATTTACACATTTAACCCTCCATTTTAATTATATTATTTACCCCAGTGTTAAATTCACCCCCCCTGGATGCTTGTTTTTTTTCCTACAGTGGGGTAGATAATTACACACAGGGTTTTAAAGAATAAACTTCCTGACTCAGACCAAGAGCCGACTCAGCGAGTCAGCAAGTGAATCGAAGCATCCGCGCATGCGCATTGCGCAACCTAAGCTTCGGTTCACTTGCTTCTTGTCAGCTCAGCGAATGAACCGAAGATTCGATTCATGAATCGGTTCATTTGAATGAACTGATTCAAATGAACCGATTCATGTGAAAGATCCGAACTTCCCATCTCTAGTTTACTCGCAGTAAACCTTTCCGGCAACCTGTAGCAGTGTCTCTTTCTCGGCGCGTGCGCACAGTGCAAGAAGAAGCCGATGCCAGCAGTGCGCAACGGCGCATCAGGCTGAGCCTGTGCGCACGCGCGGGATCTCAAAGCGGGAGGGAGAGGCGGCACTGAGGAGTAGAAGGCGGCGCTGGGCACGAACGGTGATGCGTGCGGCCGGGCACCATGCATCCACAGACCTCCCCTGCTTGGGCACCTAAATTCAATGATTGACAGGTTAGTAAAACCTGTTTTTCCGCAGAATAAAGCCACAAATAGCTTTTATAAGGCCACCTTAGAAATCAGAATGCTACCCTGGACATGAGCAGATGTTTAGCTCACAGGGCTTATAGGACAGAATCCCTTTAATCATATACATAAATATGATAATTTGGGGCAGGGTAATGAGCCCAGTCCTCCACACCATAGAGCAAAGTGTGCAGATACTGCATATGTTTGGAAAATGTAATAAAAAGTTCGTGAAAAAAAAAAGAAAACCTCCCTGAAATGAGTTTTTGCAGGTTGGGATGTCTGCCTTTAGGGTTTTAGATATATTTTTTGGGGTATTTCTGTCTCTCTTCTCCTCCCCCCCCCCTTTTTTGTATTTTATCAGGTAAAATCTACCTCAGGAGGAATTTTACCTGAGTAAAGACGACCGGTTGGATCTGGATTGAAGCGGTCCTAGGTGAAGTGTCCAGGTCTCTCCTGATTGGCTGTCATCGGTTGCTGGGGGAGAAATCCAGGAACTTGATTTGTTGTGGCGGAAAAATGACACCTTTATAATGCGGCATTTGGCTGTGCTAGGTGCCAGTTTGAAGAGGACCTTGATCTGCGCCCGCCCTCCCTCTAAATAATTTTTTAATTCATGTCGCATGCTTTATTAGTGGGGTTTATCACTCAGCTACAGCGGAGTGGATTGTGGTTTTAATAGTTAAATGGACTGATTTAATGGTTAATGAATTATTTAATTATTCTAAATGTATTAAGGGAGTAATGGATGTTTTGGTCATTTAAGGGGTAACTCATAATGAAGCATTGCGGCCTTTCCATTCCAAACTTGGAGTCTATTGGTATTTATTTAATAATTTAGTTATGTAGTTTGATGGGTGTAGTGGGCCTCCATGTTTTTGTCTGATCCCGTTGCCCAACCACCAGAAGTGTCTGACAGCGGCTTTCTCATCTCTCCCTACTGAATACACATGTGTTCGGCCGTTAATGTCCAGTGTCCTTTTCAAAGTGCTGCGTGCCACAACCCAATATATGTCACATACCTCCAGTGCCGAGAACCTCCAGAGACATCCATATGTGTCACCCATATCTGGCCATTTTTTTTGGTTACTGGCCCTTTAAGGGAGAAAGCTGCCCGCACTGTCTATCGTCATAGGGGGGGGAACTTTATTACTGGGCCATGGATGTCACAGGCTCTCGCCACCGGCCTCCCTGCAGGACCCTTCTGCTGTTTGAACGCATTCAGAGGCCGCTCGTCCCTCGCCGCTAATGAATCTGTCATTCGTTCACGACACAGATGTGCTTAGGCATTTTAGATGAGACTGTAAATTCCCACCGCTGATAAATGTGCGAGGGACGTCTCCAAAAAACAGCTCTTCTGCGACATTTACAAGACTGGCGCATTTGTAATATTCACCGTCACTACATCCCACATGGATGCCGCTGCCTGTGTACTGTATGCCGGAGACCAGAGTCATCTGCTCAGAGCTGCCCAAATAATGATGCATCTCCGCAAGACACTAAAAAGGGGCCACGCCATGATGAATGCGAAAAATAAAAATCAGACGTCATATAGGACAGGGGTCAGCTGTTGTGAAACTACAACCCCCAGCATGCTCTATAATCCTTTATGGGAGTTCTGAGAACAGCCATGCTGGGAGTCGTAGTTTCACCACAACTGGAGTGCCAGAGGTTGCTGATCCCCGATACAGGACAGGACAATACCTAACCAAGCTAGAACCAGCCGTGGACCTCAAATGGATCCAGAGATCTCCACATTCATTGCTCTGATAGATATATATTAAGCTGGCAGTTTAGGGGGCATATACTATATCGGGGCGATGGGGGGGGGGGGGTGTCCTTTTCAATGCAGCTGAAGGATGGAACAGAGCATGTGCTTCCATCTCAGTAAGCAGGACTGAAAAATTAGAAAAAGAGCAAACAGCAGGTGGCGCTATACAGACAGATTTCAGCGAATAACTTCGTGGCTATACTAAGTTTTTAATTACATGCAATTACAAAAGTATTCAGATCCAGGAGCTGGTTTGAAAAATTGAGAATATTTTTTATGGACAACCCCTTTCTTAGGATTTTGAATGGTAAAACAAGTCAAGTTACGCAGCAAGACATCCATATTGAAATTAATTGACGTGCAGTGTGGTGGTTTTTAAAAATTCATTGCAATACCACAAATATGATTTTTTTAAAATATTTTTTGCCTGTTGAAATGAATATGTCAAATTGGCTTTTTTTTTTTAGCCCAATTTACATGGCGGTTCCGATTTCTGTCAGCAAAATAAGGACCTATGTAAATTCATGTGGATGTCGTATGGAGTCCGGGTGCATCCGTTTTTCTTCTACAACGACTGACTTGAATGAGTTTTGGATGGAAAACAGACAAGACTTGTGCATTCTGCGAGTTTCTCAGCACTAGGGATGCCACCTTCCTAACAAGAAATATCCGCAGAGTTTACATGGGTAAAAAGGGGGCGTCCCATGACACAAAGTGCTATTTGACACCGATTGTTTTGTAATGAAAGAGGGTACAAGAACGTAATCTTGTACTGTCTCTTTGAACTGGCAAAGAACTTTTAGCGCCGCTTGGATGAAGGTGGGTAGCATGGCCAACAATAGGGGGGGGGGGGGGGGGGGGGTTATCTCCTGGCCAACACAAGGAATAAGAATTCTGACAACTGGGCCTGGCTTCTACAAGCTTCTAAGGGCTGACAAATGAACAATATTACTTGTTCCCTTATTAATTGATGGTACTGTCATACATAAAGCATTTGGGGTGTGCAGACTGTGTTTGAGATGTACTTTATGCTGAAGATTGAGGGAGTGGAGCTAGATGAACCCATTGCATTCACACCCATGTCAAGTGTGTGTGTGTGTGTGTGTGTGTGTGTATATATATATATATATATATATATATATATACACACACACACACACACACACACATACATACATACACACACACACACACATATATACATACACTAATAATTTTTTTGTCTGATCTGAGGACTGATTAACTTCCAGGTTATTAACATGGGGGTCTGATTTGAGGTCTGATAGGGGGGTCTAAATAACAGGAGTGGCAGTGGCGTCTGGAGCAGGAGAGGAGAGTTGATTTTTTTTTTTGTCTGATCTGAGGTATGATTAGGGGTCTTAGTAACATGTGGGTCTGATGTAAGGTCTAATTAACATTGGGGGTCTGATTGGGACTCTGACCTGAGGTCTCCTTCTCTAAAACCTACGTGCGTCTTATAGGGCAAAAAAATATGGTGTGTATAAATATATATATATATATATATACACATATACATACACACACAAGGCTTCAGCTCCAACACTCCAGCTGATCTGAAACTACAACTCCCAACATACTTCATTCACTTCTATGGGAGTTCTGAGAACAGGTATACAGACTGGGAGTTGTAGTTTCACAGCAGCTTTAATGCTGTATGGTGCTGACCCTTGCCATACACCTGTTTCACTGCTGCCACTGAATAGAGCAGTCCTATGCGGAAACCAAGTTTATCCTGGTTTGCTATACTGTTTTTTTTTTTTTTTTTTGTTTTTATTAATTAAAAATGATCATTTATAGCAACAGTGAGCAAAAATAAGTTTACTGACTGAAGGAATCCTTTCCCTTCTGTCAGAAATATATTAGCTGTTATTCCATTACTGTAGCAGGGATTTGCTAGAGAAGCAGCCGCATGTTTTAAGCTAAATATAGCTATGAAAACGTTAATGGTGTTTGTGTGTTTGGTGTGACTTATTTTATGCATTATCTGGAAGCTGCTAAATATCCGAGTCGTGGCATCGTTATATGTTCAACTTATGCGCAGAAGGGTGAGAAGATGAGCAAGCAAACATCTACTTACTGCTTCTCTGGGGAAAAAGACCTTCCATGTGTGACAATCAGAAACCATGTTCTGATTGATTGGGTCATGTACAGTTATACAGGGGAGAGGGGGTCTACGATTCTTCTCCTCTCCCAGCAGCACATCACCCCCCCCAATTAGGGCTCTGAAGGGGAGGTGGGCTACTTCAACCTGCTTTATCTCTGGCTGACAAGGGGCTAGAGATACGAGTCACATCTGGTTTTAAAACTCAAACTCCAAGCTTTAAGATAAGAATGGGATTGCAATCTAGCTGCCGCAGATACAGCCTAGAGTGAGCTCTGCGACAGAGCCGTTAGTACCTCCTTGGCTACTGTAGGGAAAATTACTGTCAATTAAAGTAACCAGAAGAAATTAAATACCAGCTTTGCCCTCCTGGTTGTAATACTGGCTAGTTTAAGGGCTTGTCCATGAGGGATTTTTTTTTTTTTTTTAACAGATCCTGCAGCAAACACCATGCTGAATAATCAAGGGTTTATGCCATGGTTATACAGGTTAAATGTGGTGGACCCACTTACAGCTTTAGTGAAATTTAATTGGGCTAATCTGCTGAGGTTTCGTCAGTGAGGGAGCTGCGCCATGAACTTATTTCTTTACATGGTCTGGAAAACCATGTGGAAATAAATCATGGTGATATGACCAGTGGGTGACCCACGTGACCAACTCCTCTGAGGGAAAGGTCTAAGCACACCACTTGTTCTTCACACGATACCTCTGATGGTGAGGAGAGAGACTTTCCCGAGGGGAGTACCAGGTGCTACCTCAGAGGGGAATTGGAACACGAGGGAATCAGGACCAGAGTGTGAACCTACTGGACTGACCTCCAGGTGACAATACACCCCGTGGATGCTGGGAGGCCAGAGGCTGATCAGATGGAGGGGTAGTCAGGGTATAGAGGCAGAAGTCAGGGCAGGCGCAGTCAGGCAAAGTCTATAAACGTAGATCAGGGTCAGGGCGGGCGGCAATCAGGCAAAGTCTGTAAAACGTAATCCAAAATCCGGTACACAGAATGACAAGAACCAACAGAACACCTTCACTCAAACAGGAAACTAGACTAGCTAGGAACCTACAGCCTTCCTGTAGATGGAGGCACCTTTAAATACCTCCTGCAGACCAGCCATAGCCCGGGGAAGATGGAAGGCATCCGCAGGCTGCCTCACAAAGAGAGGAGAGAGACGCCCGCACACACCCTAAGGCTCCATTCACACGTCCGCAATTTCGTTCCGCATTTTGCGGAACGGAATTGCGGAACCATTCATTTCTATGGGGCAGCACTTCCGGATCCGCACTTCCGCAAAAAAATAGAACATGTCCTATTCTTGGCCGCGATTGCGGACAAGAACAGGCATTCTTTTAGTGCCGGCAACAGAGGTCGCGCTGCATTTTTTCTGGAAGAGTAAAAATACTCCTCTTACCATTTTTGAGGAGTATTTTCAGCCGATGAGGAGTACGAAAGTTACAGTAATTCAAATAGTTAATACGAAGGCCTACATAACATTAAGGGGTTGCTATTTATGCAGGGAAACCATTACTAGTACTCAAGAACTGTCTTGCATGCATAAATAGCAAATTTAGACAATTTTAAATTTTGCTAAGGTCACTATTGCGCTGAGGGCGGTCAGCACCACTGAGGTCACTGTTGCGCTGAGGGGGTCGGCACCACTGAGGTCACTGTTGCGCTGAGGGGGTCGGCACCACTGAGGTCACTGTTGCTCTGAAGGGGGGGGGGGGGGGGTCAGCACCACTGAGGTCACTGTTGCGCTGAGGGGTCGGCACCACTGAGGTCACTGTTGCGCTGAGGGAGTCGGCACCACTGAGGTCACTGTTGCGCTGAGGGAGTCGGCACCACTGAGGTCACTGTTGCGCTGAGGGAGTCGCCACCACTGAGGTCACTGTTGCGCTGAGGGGGTCGCCACCACTGAGGTCACTGTTGCGCTGAGGGGGTCGCCACCACTGAGGTCACTGTTGCGCTGAGGGGGTCGGCACCACTGAGGTCACTGTTGCGCTGAGGGAGTCGGCACCACTGAGGTCACTGTTGCTCTGAAGGGGGGGGGGGGGGGGTCGGCACCACTGAGGTCACTGTTGCGCTGAGGGGTCGGCACCACTGAGGTCACTGTTGCGCTGAGGGGGTCGGCACCACTGAGGTCACTGTTGCGCTGAGGGGGTCGGCACCACTGAGGTCACTGTTGCGCTGAGGGGGTCGGCACCACTGAGGTCACTGTTGCGCTGAGGGGGTCGGCACCACTGAGGTCACTGTTGCGCTGAGGGGGTCGGCACCACTGAGGTCACTGTTGCGCTGAGGGGGGGGGGGGGCGGCACCACTGAGGTCACTGTTGCGCTGAGGGGTCGGCACCACTGAGGTCACTGTTGCGCTGAGGGAGTCGGCACCACTGAGGTCACTGTTGCAGTGATTTTATGAGGTTTAAAGGGTTTGTCCTAAGATCAATATTGATCACCTGTTGTTAAAGAGGACCCCTCACCTCTCCGGATTTGTCTGTTTTGGTAACTACTTGCACCTCCCATGTAATAACAATCCTGGAGCTTCTACTCTTATGACTTTATGTTGCACCATTCCTCTTATTTCTGCTATTAGTTATGAATGACTTGCTAGCAGTTTGCAGTGAATGTCCAGATGGGGGTGTCACTGCACAGCCTGATATTATTCAATCACTGCTGTCAACTGGTAACGCCCCGCTGGACCTTTATTGCAGACTACTAGCAATTTGTTCATAAGTTCTAGTAGGAATAATAGAGGAATGGTACAATATAGAGTCACAAGAATTGATTCCCCAGAATTGTTATTGCATGGGAAATGCAAGTAGTTAATAAAACAGACATGTCCCCCTTCAAGTACATGATCGCTGGGGGTCCCACCTTGGTTACCATGTTCTAGTGTTCTCTGGGTCAAGTATGGATAGGTAAATAGTGTTGATCTTGGGACAATCCCTTAAATATTTGCTGCCGTTTCTGTGCCACTGGTCACTGGGGTTTGCCATCCATTACGTGGCCATTGCTGCCCACCAAAGTTATGTCCTTGTAGAGGAACTCTCAGGTGGGTATGTCGGTGCCACCGGGGCTGTTGGTAGACTCTGAAGAGACCTGAGGCACTGGCAGAGCAGGACACAGGCACAATGGATGGTGGTGCATGCTGGTGCCAAGGACACAAACAAAAGACCTAGGCACATACCTCTGGTGCCAGGTGCTCGCACCGCCACAGTCACATGTGGATCTGGATGACGTTATCATGCAGTAATAACCTGCTCGCCTGTAGATCTAGGGTGCAGCAACCTTCGGCACTCCAGCTGCTGTGAAACTACAACACCCAGCATGCACACTTGCTCAGCTGTTCTTGTAACTCCTAAAGAAGTGAAAGGAGGATATTGGGAGTTGTAGTTTCAGAACAGCTGGAGTTGCGGAGGTTGCTTATCTCTGATCTAGAGGCTGTCATTTTGTGCTGTGCTTGATCTTGCTATAAAGGGGACTTTGTCTTCCATGACCCATTGCCCTATCTCATGCCACCAGATAATGCCACCACCGCTGTGGTTATTGGATTATACAGTCCCTTGGCAGAGGGACTGTATGGGACTGTATGTCCTGGAGGCTGTAAATGGCCACATGCAGTCCTTGTAGCACCATGTTACACCATACGGCGCCGCATTACAGAAGAAATCCTTATAGCATATAATAGGTCTAGTTCAGCGTCTGATGGAACATGCTGCAATGAATTATCCTTGATGGATTTATAGGAAAGCTGACAGGTGACATAGGTAGAGGTCTACGGGTGACAGGGTCCGTTATGGAGGTTGTATGGAGCCGTGACTTGCCCTTGTGCATGAAGCCTCGCTGACTTCCATAAGCAGGAGTCTGAAGCGCTCAGCCACTTTTCCTCACTGCTGAGTGCTGTAGTGAAGACGGTCCCCTAGATCTTCTATTGAAGCCGTCTTCAGTACTGCACTCAGCAGGGAAGAGAGACGGCGCTCGGCTGAGCGCTTAAGACTCATCATTATAGAGAAAAACGAGGCGCTCAGATCCGGGACCCCCCCCTTCCCCCCACTATATTTCACAGCAAGGCCACTTACCCCGCCAGTGAGGATTGCGCGCCTCCTTCCTCACTTCAGAGCGGTGTGCCATAAGCTCCGGCAGCCGCTCAAACTGACCAATAACAATTACTGTATCGGTGCGCTGCTCGTGCCGTTCACTGCGCTGTTGAATGGCAGGGAAAAGTCTAAGGAGTATCGTTACGCCTTAGACTTTTTCCAGGGAGTAAAATGGCCTGAACAGGAGTCTGACGCTTGTACAGGCGTTATTGCAACCTCTGGCCGGCAATGTGCGGTCCGCATAATGCAGAAAGCACATTGCCGCTGTCCATGTTTTGCGGATCCGCAAAACACGTTGCTGACGTGTGAATGGAGCCTAAATACACACAAGGAACCAGGAGGGAAATGCTGGTGGCAGGAGTGCAGACCGCAGCTAAGAACCCCGCTGCCCACGCCCCTGAACACAGCATGCAGTAGCAGGGAGGAGTGAAGAAGCCCGGCACCTGTACCCGAGTGTGGGGACAGAATCGCAGGTATGGGGAGCTGGGCTAACACAATGGGAGGGGGTTTCCATCACAGAATCTGCATGGAAATCCACATACAAAAAAATGCTGTATGAATAAGGCTGGTTTCACACTAGTGCTTTCATTTTTGCCTCGTTAAGACCGGATCTTCGCCGGTCCCAGTTATAGTTAATGGGACCGGACGGACACGTTGTAGCTTCTGACAATGCCAGAATGCAGAGAGATCTGCCATGCTGTTCCCTGCCAGATGTACAAGCGCTAGTGTGAAACTAGCCTAAGCCCTAGTGGCCCAAGTCCTTACTACTGGACTTCCAAATGATCTGGTTCCAGGATATTTACTGTCCTCTAGGGCTCCAGTATCAAGGCTTGGCTTGGCGTTAGGTAACAGCTTTGACTGTGTACACTGCAATGCATAAACTAATTGTGGTCTCTGATTGGTTGCAAGGTTTATATTAATGTCTCCTACATAATCGCTGCCCCCACAGCACGCAACGCTGTCAATGCTTTCACGGTAATAACAGGGGGAGTGGTTCACCTGATCTGCCGGGCCACAGACAACAATGGTGGGCCAACTACACCCGGTGAAACCGTCAATCATGTCAGGTCACTATGACCAACCCGATGTTCTGGCGAATCATGACGCCATTGTAATAAAACGATGGGATGCAGAATGGGAACTGCAATAGCGGTCCGTAAAAAGGTGCGATTTCTGGTAAAGCTAAGTGGTAACCAACATGTATTGGTTGTCACTCAGCGGTCCCACAAATGAGTTGCATTAAGAACTGCAGCATGATTTTAGAAATCAGATTTTAAATCCTAATTACTGTAAAATGAGGAACTTTTCAGATTTATACTCAGTTCTTTGCCATTTTCAATAAGTCTGCTTTCTGTCAGTGAACAAGAACATTCCAAGATTTAAAATCTGTATAGACCAGGGATGCCCAAACTGCGGCCCTCCAGCTGTTGCAAAACTACAACTCCCAGCATACAGCTATCAGCCTACCTCTGGGCGTGGTGGGAGTTGTAGTTTTACAACAGCTGGAGGGCGCAGGCTGAGCATCCCTGGTACAGACCATTACCAGCAACATCAGTGCTCTCTCTCTCTCTCGTCACAAACTCTTGTCCTGTCAGTTGGATCTAAATAATGAACGTTCCCATTCAACAACAGCAAACACGTGTTAAAAATGGTGAGGAATTAAAAGACATAGTCAGTTATAGAACTGGACCGGCCCTTTAAGAAGTGAGAGCGCATCAGTTCTTCAGCACCATGGACAGGGCAACATTCACCCCAGCACTGACAGCATGCAGTAAGCCGACACACCAGGAGGGTGACCGATAAGGTGACATTGGATTTCTAGGTCCCACACCACAATGTCCTTAGATTAAGATACAACAAAGGGTGCAACTTCACCTTCACGAATTAAAAAAAAAAGTCTGCACCCCTGTGTATAATCAACATGTACTCAAAAAAGTCCAATACTTGGTGCTGCTTGGGGAACCAGCTTCTTAGGCTATGACTTTCCACAATATTAGTATTCCACTCTGCTGAAATACTCTGTACTGCTGCTCCCTCTTTGTTTCTCTCGATCTCTGACCTTCTGCAATATCAGCATTCTCCTCTCCTGAAATACTCTGTCCTGCTTGAGCCGATTTGCTCTATGCTCAGCTCCAGGCAGGCGTCCAACCTTGGATTCCATTTGACTGAACGAGGACGTGTGCCCCTACCCCCACCTGACGTGCCCAAGGGAACTGGCCAACTGCTGTGTTATGGATTAAAATGCTAGCTGTGCGAGGGGGGGGGGAGAGGGATGGTATAGCTCCCATACGTACAAATTCTGCCATCGACACAGCCAGAGCCTCATCCACAAGCGGCTGCAGAGCATCTGGGTCAACGGAGAACAGTGGCGTAATTACATTCATATTTCCTCATTTGCGTCTGCCCGGCAGGAGGCCGGTGGGGAGCCTTGAGAACCAAATAAGCTGCATTTGTCACATTTATGCACAGTACAGGCGCTATAGGAGAAGCGGTGCACTGGGATGAGCGTTATGTCTGAGGCAAACGGAAGCAGCATTAACAGTGGGTTCACATGGTTTTTAGAGGTTTTTTCAGCACTTTTACATTTTTAGCGGCGCTTTTTTTTAGCAGTAAAAACTCCAGCTCTAGAAGTCAGCCGAAGGCCTACGGGAAATATGAAACATAGGGCACGCAAGCGTTTTTTTTTGTGCTGGCATTTATGTTCATTAGGTGGAATTTTTTCCAAAAATGCAGCACGCTGGAACATTTTTTAGAAGTCTGGAAAACATTTTCACTATAGGAGAAAACTGCTGTGAAGAAAAACGCTAGTGGTCAAACACGTCTGGCGTTCCCATACTCCGGTCTTGACCCCTGTGCGCTGAAGTGAGATGCGCCTAATTTATTAAGAGGCAGACATCCATTAATAAATTATTCGCATCTCTGGTAGTCCATGCAGCAGAAATTCAAGTCTACATGAGCCAGCGGCTAGCGTACGCTTCAGCTATAACAAGTCAGTTACAGCGCTCGCTCAAGATACAATATTTTCAACATACAATGGTCTTTTCTGACCCATCGTAAGCTGAAACCAGACCCAACATACAATGTCTCAGACTGAGACCCAACCAAAGCCACTTCTCTGGTAAAACAGCTGGATTAGGCGCTAGTTAGCAGCTATTCCTGACTGTTATATGGAAGGACTTGTTTTATCTGTCTTAGTTACCTGCTTATTTTTTTTAAAGGGAACCTGTCACCTGGATTTTGGGTATAGAGCTGAGGACATTGGTTGCTGGATGTCCACTAGCACATCCGCAATACCCAGTCCCCATAGCTCTGTGTGCTTTTATTGTGTAAAATAACCAATCTGATGCATATGCAAATTAACATAAAAGAGTCATATCTTACTTGTGTGACAGGAGAAGAGTCATATTTTCAAGCTCTGACTCATCTCAGGCTAATTTGCATATGTATCAAATCGGTTTTCGTACACAATAAAAGCACACAGAGCTATGGGGACTGGGTATTGCCTATGTGCTAGCGGCCATCTAGCAACCCATGTCCTCAGCTCTATACCCAAAATCCTGGTGACAGGTTCCCTTTAAATCTTATTTTTCTCATATCTTGGATGACATTTTGGGGCTTTGGAACCGATTACTCAACTTACAATGGTCCTCCTGGAACCAATTAATATTGTATCTTGAGGGACCACTGTATTGTTAACCGCCTCCGGACCGCCTAACGCAGATTCGCGTTCCGGAGGCGGCAGCCCTGCGCAGAGTCACGCATATATGCGTCATCTCGCGCGAGCCGAGATTTCCTGTGAACGCGCGCACACAGGAACGGAAGGTAAGAGAGTGGATCTCCAGCCTGCCAGCGGCGATCGTTCGCTGGCAGGCTGGATATTGTGATTTTTTTTTTAACCCCGAACAGGTATATTAGACGCTGTTTTGATAACAGCGTCTAATATACCTGCTACCTGGTCCCCTGGTGGTCCCCTTTGTTTGGATCGACCACCAGAGGACACAGGTAGCTCAGTAATATGTTGCACCAAGCACCACTACACTACACTACACCCCCCCTGTCACTTATTAACCCCTTATTCACCCCTGATCACCCCATATAGACTCCCTGATCACCCCCCTGTCATTGATCACCCCCCTGTAAAGCTCCATTCAGATGTCCGCATGATTTTTACGGATCCACTGATAGATGGATCGGATCCGCAAAACGCATACGGACGTCTGAATGGAGCCTTACAGGGGCGTGATCAATGACTGTGGTGATCACCCCATATAGACTCCCTGATCACCCCCCTGTCATTGATTACCCCCCTGTCATTGATCACCCCCCTGTAAGGCTCCAGACATTTTTTTGGCCCAAGTTAGCGGAAATTATTATTTTTTTCTTACAAAGTCTCATATTCCACTAACTTGTGTCAAAAAATTAAATCTCACATGAACTCACCATACCCCTCACGGAATCCAAATGCGTAAAAATTTTTAGACATTTATATTCCAGACTTCTTCTCACGCTTTAGGGCCCCTAGAATGCCAGGGCAGTATAAATACCCCACATGTGACCCCATTTCGGAAAGAAGACACCCCCAGGTATTCCGTGAGGGGCATATTGAGTCCATGAAAGATTGAAATTTTTGTCCCAAGTTAGCGGAAAGGGAGACTTTGTGAGAAAAAAATAAATAAAATCAATTTCCGCTAACTTGTGCCAAAAAAAAAAATTTCTATGAACTCGCCATGCCCCTCATTGAATACCTTGGGGTGTCTTCTTTCCAAAATGGGGTCACATGTGGGGTATTTATACTGCCCTGGCATTTTAGGGGCCCTAAAGCGTGAGAAGAAGTCTGGGATCCAAATGTCTAAAAATGCCCTCATAAAAGGAATGTGGGCCCCTTTGCGCATCTAGGCTGCAAAAAAGTGTCACACATCTGGTATCGCCATACTCAGGATAAGTTGGGCAATGTGTTTTGGGGTGTCATTTTACATATACCCATGCTGGGTGAGACAAATATCTTGGTCAAATGCCAACTTTGTATAAAAAAAAAAAATGGGAAAAGTTGTCTTTTGCCGAGATATTTCTCTCACCCAGCATGAGTATATGTAAAAAGACACCCCAAAACACATTGCCCAACTTCTCCTGAATACGGCGATACCACATGTGTGACACTTTTTTGCAGCCTAGGTGGGCAAAGGGGCCCACATTCCAAAGAGCACCTTTAGGATTTCACAGGTCATTTACCTACTTACCACACATTAGGGCCCCTGGAAAATGCCAGGGCAGTATAACTACCCCACAAGTGACCCCATTTTGGAAAGAAGACACCCCAAGGTATTCCATGAGGGGCATGGCGAGTTCCTAGACTTTTATATTTTTTGTCACAAGTTAGCGGAAAATGATGATTTTTTTATTTTTATTTTCCCCTTACAAAGTCTCATATTCCACTAACTTGTAACAAAAAATAAAAACTTCCATGAACTCACTATGCCCATCACGAAATACCTGGGGGTGTCTTCTTTCCAAAATGGGGTCACTTGTGGGGTAGTTATGCTGCCCTGGCATTCTAGGGGCCCAAATGTGTGGTAAGAAGTTTGAAATCAAAATGTGTAAAAAATGACCGGTGAAATCCGAAAGGTGCTCTTTGGAATATGGGCCCCTTTGCCCACCTAGGCTGCAAAAAAGTGTCACACATGTGGTATCTCCGTACTCAGGAGAAGTTGGGGAATGTGTTTTGGGGTGTCATTTTACATATACCCATGCTGGGTGAGAGAAATATCTTGGCAAAAGACAACTTTTCCCATTTTTTTATACAAAGTTGGCATTTGACCAAGATATTTATCTCACCCAGCATGGGTATATGTAAAATGACACCCCAAAACACATTCCCCAACTTCTCCTGAGTACGGAGATACCACATGTGTGACACTTTTTTGCAGCCTAGGTGGGCAAAGGGGCCCATATTCCAAAGAGCACCTTTCGGATTTCACCGGTCATTTTTTACACATTTTGATTTCAAACTTCTTACCACACATTTGGGCCCCTAGAATGCCAGGGCAGCATAACTACCCCACAAGTGACCCCATTTTGGAAAGAAGACACCCCAAGGTATTCGCTGATGGGCATAGTGAGTTCATAGAAGTTTTTATTTTTTGTCACAAGTTAGTGGAATATGAGACTTTGTAAGAAAAAAAAAAAAAAAAATCATCATTTTCCGCTAACTTGTGACAAAAAATAAAAAGTTCTATGAACTCACTATGCCCATCAGCAAATACCTTAGGGTGTCTACTTTCCGAAATGGGGTCATTTGTGGGGTGTTTGTACTGTCTGGGCATTGTAGAACCTCAGGAAACATGACAGGTGCTCAGAAAGTCAGAGCTGCTTCAAAAAGCGGAAATTCACATTTTTGTACCATAGTTTGTAAACGCTATAACTTTTACCCAAACCATTTTTTTTTTTACCCAAACATTTTTTTTTTTTATCAAAGACATGTAGAACAATAATTTAGGGCAAAATTTATATATGGATGTCGTTTTTTTTGCAAAATTTTACAACTGAAAGTGAAAAATGTCATTTTTTTGCAAAAAAAAAATCGTTAAATTTCGATTAATAACAAAAAAAAGTAAAAATGGCAGCAGCAATGAAATACCACCAAATGAAAGCTCTATTAGTGAGAAGAAAAGGAGGTAAAATTCATTTGGGTGGTAAGTTGCATGACCGAGCAATAAACAGTGAAAGTAGGGTAGGTCAGAAGTGTAAAAAGTGGCCTGGTCTTTAAGGGTGTTTAAGCTATGGGAGCTGAGGTGGTTAAACTGCTGGGCCACGTGAAGCCCCGCCCCTACCGCCATTTTAGAAAAGTGGTGAGAACAAGGGCAGACTGGAAAAAAAATACCTATAAAAAAGTGGCCCCATGTCGTAGGCGGGTCTAAACTGATAGAAAGCGGGTCATCACAGGTAGGCAGGGCCTGCAATATTTTAGTGCACCACAAAATGGCTGCTGACACTGGGTGAATAAACTACACGTTTTCCTTTGAAATCCGTAGTGTGCTGCTGGCCTTCTTTCGTTTCTATATCTATATATCTACACACACACATATACAGAGGTCACGCTACATTTTTTCTGGAAGAGTAAAAATACTCCTCTTAGGCTACTTTCACACTAGCGTTCGGGGCTCCGCTTGTGAGCTCCGTTTGAAGGGTCTCACAAGCGGCCCCGAACGCATCCGTACTGCCCTAATGCATTCTGAGTGGACGCGGATCCGCTCAGAATGCATCAGTCTGGCAGCGTTCAGCCTCCGCTCCGCTCAGCAAGCGGACACCCGAATGCTGCTTGCAGCGTTCGGGTGTCCGCCTGGCCGTGCGGAGGCGAGCGGATCCGTCCAGACTTACAATGTAAGTCAATGGGGACTGATCCGTTTGAAGATGACACAATATGGCTCAATTTTCAAACGGATCCGTCAGCCATTGACTTTCAATGTAAAGTCTGGACGGATCCGTCTGAACTACTTTCACACTTTGCATTATAGCTTACAAAAAATTCGAAGTGTGAAAGTAGTTCAGACGGATCCAAACGTCGGCATTATAGGAGCGGATCCGTCTGTGCAGACAGCAGACGGATCTGCTCTGAACGCAAGTGTGAAAGTAGCCTTACCATTTTTGAGGAGTATTTTTAGGCGATGAAGAGTACGAAAGTTACAGTAATTCAAATAGTTAATACGAAGGCCTACGTAACATTAAGGGTTTGCTATTTATGCAGGGAATCCATTACTAGTACTCTAGAACTGTCTTCCATGCATAAATAGCAAATTTAGACAATTTTAAATTTAGCTGACATCATATACTAAACAAAAGACCACTGCCACCTAAACAGTGCCACCAGTGTTTGCTGGTATAGACGCGAACAGTAGACTCCTTATTACAGTCATTCCTCCAACGCCTAAAGCTGGGGACACTGTTACATGAGAGCTTCCCCCTCTGCATTGGTCTCAGATTGTAGTTAACTGCTTTTTGATAGAAAATGGACGTACTGCTATTGAAAACTATTAACTGCCTGAATAAGGTATGTTAAAAACAACTTTATTGTGTTCTTTTATAAAAAATAAATTAAAAAAAAATCGGTTCTCCACCAAATCTGGCGATCAGGCTAGTAGTATGAACTGGTGTATAAAGGGTATTTATAAATACTTCCTCCTCAACTCACACCAGAGGAAGTATTTATAAATATCCTTTATACACCAGTTCACACTACTAGCCTGATCGCCAGATTTGGTGGAGAACCGATTTTTTTTTATAAAAGAACACAATAAAGATGTTTTTAACGTACCTTATTCAGGCAGTTAATAGTGGTCTCAGATTGGATGCTAATGCTACGTAGTCTTAGGGTGGCACAGAGCTCTGCAGGGTCAGGTTGGCACAGTATGAGGCTATGCAAGCTTAGGGTGGCACAGAGCTCTGCAGGGTCAGGGTGGTAGGCTTAGGGTAGCACAGTGTGATAATGTACTGTATGTAGTGCACATAGTGGGATGTAGTGTGATTGTGTACTATTATAGTGTACATAGTGTGATAATGTACTGTATATACTGTACATAGTGATACAGTATACGGTATATAGTGTGATGTGTCATGGACTATAGTGCACATGGTTTAATAGTGTACGGTATATAGTGGGACAGTGATGCTTTTCCTTGGTCACTACTGTCTGTGTGTGAACCCGACCCTAACGCTCATGCAGCCTCCTTTTCCATGGTGCTTGCAGCCTCCTCTCTTCTCCCCTGTTATCTCCAGGACTTGCATTGGCAATGAGAGTAGGGGTATCTGTAAGTCAGTCATGCTGTGACATCTGTGTATCAGCCAGGAGGCATGTGCTGGGCCCCGCACCGGGTACACAGGCACATCACAGTCTGCTACACCTATAAGCTGCTCCTCCTTTATTTTTATGGCTATGGGACAATAGAATGACCTGCCCTGAGGGTCTCCCTCCCCTGTCCTCGCTGTCTTGCAGTTGGCGGTCAGACCCAAGTCTGAGGTTGGTGTTGCTTGCTGCTGGTCTCCTGTTGGCGTGTCTAGCGCTGAGACCCTCGCTGACTTCTATAAGCAGGAGTCTGAAGCGCTCAGCCACTTTTCCTTATTGCTAAGCGCGGTAGTGAAGACGGTCCCCTAGACCTTCTATTGAGGATGTCTTCAGTACCGCACTCAGCAGGGAGGAGAGACGGCGCTCGGCTGAGTGCTGCAGACTCATCACTGTAGGGAAAAACCAGGCGCTCAGATCCAGGACCCCCACTAAATTTCACTACACAGCAAGGCCACTTACCCCGCCAGTGAGGATTGTGCGCCTGCTTCCTTACTTCAGAGCAGTGTGGCATAAACTCCGGCAGCCGCTCAAACTGACCAATCACTAAGCTCCTTACTGAAGGAGCTTTGTTATTGGTTGTTTCAAGCACCAGCATCGGTGCGCTGCCCTTGCCATTCACAGCGCTCACTGCGCTGATGAATGGCAGGGAAAAGTCCCAAGGTGTATTGTTACGCCTTAGACTTTTTCCAGGGAGTAAAATGGCCTGAACAGGCGTCTATGACGCTTGTACAGGCGTTATTGTGACCTCTGTGTGTGTATATATTGTGAGAGAGTGACTGGAAAAGTAGTAGAGAATCGTTATATTTCCCCTAGGTTTCTTTCATATACCATGTACTATGCTACAGGAGGTGGATATCTCAACTAGGAAACCTGGGTGAGATATCAGAAATCCAGGAAAAGATGGTCTGCTTTAGCAAAGCATAGTTTGCTGAGGACTTTGGTAAATTGTGTTGTCGGGCCTGGATTTTAATGGAATGAGGATGCAGGTTGGTAGCGGGGCTCCTCATTCCCTTCCTGTCCAGAACAGGTTTCATATAGAGCTTTCAGCCAGGTGATGGAGCTCAGCTCATTTCTGGGCTATAAAGGTTTGCACTATGAGCATGTCTGGGTGGGGACTGGTTGAACTGACTGGCTTTCACCATTGCAGCTGAAGTCTGTGCAAACAACAAAAAGGACACTGAGTTTATTTTGAATTGTGTCGTGTGGCTGGTAGTAGGCCGCCCGGATAGAGAGGGTGATTTTAGGTTTAGTTAGTGCTCAGCCGAGCAGGGATTTATTTTGTATCTTTGCCTGAATGTAAAGGCCTTGTATTTTGTTTGTGGACGAGAATAAAGAAAACAGGCAAACCCCTGTGTGAACTGTGCCATTGTGTCACTGTCTCTGACTGCTGTGCCTACCACTATTGAACTGACCCCCACAATATATATATATATATATATACACACACACACTATAACAGGCTTTCATTATTTTTTTCTGTTTCTTTTCCTAGTTGATAACTAAATCACTGCCCGCACACAGGACTACTTCCACGGACACTAACTCCTACACACAGCCCTTCAAGCTTTTCAGCACCAAGGACAGATCTGAAGCAGCTGCGGGCGCAGGTCACGCCGAGAATCTAAACACGAACAGACATGGCCGATTCCTACCACCAGCCAGTAACAATCCCATGAAATTCTCCTACAGAGAGTCTGATGTATAGGACCAGGTCATATCTGTGACAATGATATAGGAAAATGGGTATGTAGGTCTAGATTTGGGGGGATTTATTATTGGGCGCTATGCCAGGATCATGACAGTCAGAGAAGAAGTTTGCACAAGTGGAAACCTAAAATATCACTCATGGGGGTTATCATCTCTTCAGCCGTAGGATCAGTAGCAGGATGACAGTGGGTTCTGCTTGAGGAACACTTTAACCACCTCAGCCCCCAGTGCTTAAACACCCTGAAAGACCAGGCCACTTTTTACACTTCTGACCTACACTACTTTCACCATTTATTGCTCGGTCATGCAACTTACCACCCAAATGAATTTTACCTCCTTTTCTTCTCACTAATAGAGCTTTCATTTGGTGGTATTTCATTGCTGCTGACATTTTTACTTTTTTTGTTATTAATCGAAATTTAACGATTTTTTTGCAAAAAAATGACATTTTTCACTTTCAGTTGTAAAATTTTGCAAAAAAAATGACATCCATATATAAATTTTGCTCTAAATTTATTGTTCTACATGTCTTTGATAAAAAAAAAATGTTTGGGTAAAAAAAAAATGGTTTGGGTAAAAGTTATAGCGTTTACAAACTATGGTACAAAAATGTGAATTTCCGCTTTTTGAAGCAGCTCTGACTTTCTGAGCACCTGTCATGTTTCCTGAGGTTCTACAATGCCCAGACAGTACAAACACCCCACAAATGACCCTATTTCTGAAAGTAGACACCCTAAGGTATTCGCTGATGGGCATAGTGAGTTCATAGAACTTTTTATTTTTTGTCACAAGTTAGCGGAAAATGATGATTTTTTATTTTTTTTTTTTTTTTCTTACAAAGTCTCATATTCCACTAACTTGTGACAAAAAATAAAAACTTCCATGAACTCACTATGCCCATCACGAAATACCTTGGGGTCTCTTCTTTCCAAAATGGGGTCACTTGTGGGGTAGTTATACTGCCCTGGCATTCTAGGGGCCCAAATGTGTGGTAAGGAGTTTGAAATCAAATTCTGTAAAAACTGACCAGTGAAATCCGAAAGGTGCTCTTTGGAATGTGGGCCCCTTTGCCCACCTAGGCTGCAAAAAAGTGTCACACATCTGGTATCTCCGTATTCAGTAGAAGTTGGGGAATGTGTTTTGGGGTGTCATTTTACATATACCCATGCTGGGTGAGATAAATATCTTGGTCAAATGCCAACTTTGTATAAAAAAATGGGAAAAGTTGTCTTTTGCCAAGATATTTCTCTCACCCAGCATGGGTATATGTAAAAAGACACCCCAAAACACATTCCCCAACTTCTCCTGAATACGGAGATACCAGATGTGTGACACTTTTTTGCAGCCTAGGTGGGCAAAGGGGCCCATATTCCAAAGAGCACCTTTCGGATTTCACTCGTCATTTTTTACAGAATTTGATTTCAAACTCCTTACCACACATTTGGGCCCCTAGAATGCCAGGGCAGTATAACTACCCCACAAGTGACCCCATTTTGGAAAGAAGAGACCCCAAGGTATTCGCTGATGGGCATAGTGAGTTCATGGAAGTTTTTATTTTTTGTCACAAGTTAGTGGAATATGAGACTTTGTATGAAAAAAAAAAAAAAAAAAAAAAAATCATCATTTTCCACTAACTTGTGACAAAAAATAAAAAATTCTAGGAACTCGCCATGCCCCTCACGGAATACCTTGGGGTGTCTTCTTTCCAAAATGGGGTCACTTGTGGGGTAGTTATACTGCCCTGGCATTTTCCAGGGGCCCTAATGTGTGGTAAGTAGGTAAATGACCAGTGAAATCCGAAAGGTGCTCTTTGGAATATGGGCCCCTTTGCCCACCTAGGCTGCAAAAAAGTGTCACACATCTGGTATCTCCGTACTCGGGAGAAGTTGGGGAATGTGTTTTGGGGTGTCTTTTTACATATACCCATGCTGGGTGAGAGAAATATCTTGGCAAAAGACAACTTTTCCCATTTTTTTATACAAAGTTGGCATTTGACCAAGATATTTATCTCACCCAGCATGGGTATATGTAAAATGACACCCCAAAACACATTCCCCACCTTCTCCTGAGTACGGAGATACCAGATGTGTGACACTTTTTTGCAGCCTAGGTGGGCAAAGGGGCCCATATTCCAAAGAGCACCTTTCGGATTTCACTCGTCATTTTTTACAGAATTTGATTTCAAACTCCTTACCACACATTTGGGCCCCTAAAATACCAGGGCATTATACCTACCCCACAAGTGACCCCATTTTGGAAAGAATAGACCCCAAGGTATTCGCTGATGGGCATAGTGAGTTCATGGAAGTTTTTATTTTTTGTCACAAGTTAGTGGAATATGAGACTTTGTATGAAAAAAAAAAATAAAAAAAAATCATCATTTTCCACTAACTTGTGACAAAAAATAAAAAATTCTAGGAACTCGCCATGCCCCTCACGGAATACCTTGGGGTGTCTTCTTTCCAAAATGGGGTCACTTGTGGGGTAGTTATACTGCCCTGGCATTTTCCAGGGGCCCTAATGTGTGGTAAGTAGGTAAATGACCAGTGAAATCAGAAAGGTGCTCTTTGGAATATGGGCCCCTTTGCCCACCTAGGCTGCAAAAAAGTGTCACACATCTGGTATCTCCGTACTCGGGAGAAGTTGGGGAATGTGTTTTGGGGTGTCTTTTTACATATACCCATGCTGGGTGAGAGAAATATCTTGGCAAAAGACAACTTTTCCCATTTTTTTATACAAAGTTGGCATTTGACCAAGATATTTATCTCACCCAGCATGGGTATATGTAAAATGACACCCCAAAACACATTCCCCAACTTCTCCTGAGTACGGCGATACCAGATGTGTGACACTTTTTTGCAGCCTAGATGCGCAAAGGGGCCCAAATTCCTTTTAGGAGGGCATTTTTAGACATTTGGATACCAGACTTCTTCTCACGCTTTGGGGCCCCTAGAATGCCAGGGCAGTATAAATACCCCACATGTGACCCCATTTTGGAAAGAAGACACCCCAAGGTATTCAATGAGGGGCATGGCGAGTTCATAGAAATTTTTTTTTTTTGGCACAAGTTAGCGGAAATTGATATTTTTTATTTTTTTCTCACAAAGTCTCCCGTTCCGCTAACTTGGGACAAAAATTTCAATCTTTCATGGACTCAATATGCCCCTCACTGAATACCTGGGGGTGTCTTCTTTCCGAAATGGGGTCACATGTGGGGTATTTATACTGCCCTGGCATTCTAGGGGCCCTAAAGCGTGAGAAGAAGTCTGGAATATAAATGTCTAAAAAATTTTACGCATTTGGATTCCGTGAGGGGTATGGTGAGTTCATGTGAGATTTAATTTTTTGTCACAAGTTAGTGGAATATGAGACTTTGTAAGAAAAAAAAATAATAATTCCGCTAACTTGGGCCAAAAAAATGTCTGAATGGAGCCTTACAGGGGGGTGATCAATGACAGGGGGGTTGATCAATGACAGGGGGGTTGATCAATGACAGGGGGGTGATCAATGACAGGGGGGGTGATCAATGACAGGGGGGGTGATCAATGACAGGGGTGGTGATCAATGACAGGGGTGGTGATCAATGACAGGGGGGTGATCAGGGAGTCTATATGGGGTGATAACCAGAGTCATTGATCACGCCCGTGTAAGGCTTCATTCAGACGTCCGGATGCGTTTTGCGGATCCGATCCATCTATCAGTGGATCCGTAAAAATCATGCGGACGTCTGAATGGAGCTTTACAGGGGGGTGATCAATGACAGGGGGGTAATCAATGACAGGGGGGTGATCAGGGAGTCTATATGGGGTGATCACCACAGTCATTGATCATGCCCCTGTAAGGCTTCATTCAGACGTCCGGATGCGTTTTGCGGATCCGATCCATCTATCAGTGGATCCGTAAAAATCATGCGGACGTCTGAATGGAGCTTTACAGGGGGGTGATCAATGACAGGGGGGTAATCAATGACAGGGGGGTGATCAGGGAGTCTATATGGGGTGATCACCACAGTCATTGATCATGCCCCTGTAAGGCTTCATTCAGACGTCCGGATGCGTTTTGCGGATCCGATCCATCTATCAGTGGATCCGTAAAAATCATGCGGACGTCTGAATGGAGCTTTACAGGGGGGTAATCAATGACAGGGGGGTGATCAATGACAGGGGGGTGATCAGGGAGTCTATATGGGGTGATAACCACAGTCATTGATCATGCCCCTGTAAGGCTTCATTCAGACGTCCGGATGCGTTTTGCGGATCCGATCCATCTATCAGTGGATCCGTAAAAATCATGCGGACATCTGAATGGAGCTTTACAGGGGGTTGATCAATGACAGGGGGGTAATCAATGACAGGGGGGTGATCAGGGAGTCTATATGGGGTGATCAGGGGCTAATAAGGGGTTAATAAGTGACGGGGGGGGGGTGTAGTGTAGTGTAGTGGTGCTTGGTGGGACTTTACTGAGCTACCTGTGTCCTCTGGTGGTCGATCCAAACAAATGGGACCACCAGAGGACCAGGTAGCAGGT
Organism: Bufo bufo; assembly: GCF_905171765.1. NCBI lineage: Eukaryota > Metazoa > Chordata > Amphibia > Anura > Bufonidae > Bufo > Bufo bufo. The sequence goes on along the minus strand of NC_053389.1, from coordinate 229,918,620 downwards.
ATATTAGACGCTGTTATCAAAACAGCGTCTAATATACCTGTTAGGGGTTAAAAAAAACACATCTCCAGCCTGCCAGCGAACGATCGCCGCTGGCAGGCTGGAGATCAACTCTCTTACCTTCCGTTCCTGTGAGCGCGCGCGCCTGTGTGCGCGCGTTCACAGGAAATCTCGCGTCTCGCGAGAGGACGCGTATATGCGTCCAGGAGGAATGAATCAACCACCTCCAGGACGCGTCTGTGCGTACAGCGGTCCGGAGGTGGTTAAAGAACCAAACATTCAGCCTTCCCTCAGCTTCAGATGGCAACAGATTGCATTTGACTACACTGTGGGATAAAAGGAGATGAAGCTTGGATGCTCTAGTTCATATGGAAGTGTTAAGAGCCTCAGACACAGATTCTACATCGACATTCTGGAGGACATGGGATCCATGGAACCAATTCCGCACTTCCACTTCTTTTTCTGGGTGGTTGACAACTGGTATTATACCTGATAGCAGTTCTTAAAGTGGCGACTACGATATGTTAAGTTCATTTCTCTTCCCTTTTCCTCCCCTACCTCTTGTTCATGTTATGTCTTGGTCTGTCGAGTCTCGTCTTGTCCTTTCCCCTTGTCAATGTGAATATTTGACCAATTATTGGGAAATGTATGCCACACTTATTTAGTCAATCCTGATAGACTTCTTCAGCTTATTATATGTTGTGCCCTACTTAATTTGGCTTTCTTTATATTGTACTACCTCTGAAGCATTTATGTGGCCAGCAATTGGTCATCTCATTTCCTATATTTATATACTTGATATGTTTGTTATATCATACTTTTATGCTTCAATAAAATAATGATTGAACCGTAAAAGGAGATGAAGCTGCTCACAGTTGTACCCGTTTAAGGACTACAATTCTCAGCATCCCCCTATGAAATGGTCTTCCATGCAGTACATAGAGTGTAACACGTATGTAGTGTCCTCCTCCGCAGCGTAGGAAGAGCGTTTTCTGCATCTCTGAAGCTTTGCAGCAAAGTAATTCGCCCGGAGAGGCAGGGAGGGGGCGGACAGGTTACAACACTTCTACCTCTTGCCCACATTTTCCAGAAATACACAGGAAGCAGTGTGCGGAATAAAAGAAATGCAGAGACAGATCAATTCCCTCATTCGGCAGGAGGCCAGAGAGGTTTCCTAAAATGAGAATATCATGGAGAGGCCTGTGCCCAGCGGGCGATCCTCCTCTCACTTCAGTTTGAGTTACCCTGTCGTTTATTCCATTCGATACCCCCATCTACCAACCTTTCCGCACACGATCAGGATTGCAGATTTTCCGCACGGATTTGCATGTGAAAAATCTGCACCGTAGGTCATGCACTTTGTATTCTATGAGAATTTAAAATATTTTCATGTACACAATGTGGATTTTTTCCATGCGGATTTTAAAATCCGCAGCACGTCAATTTATTTTCTTTTTCCCACACCAGATTTTCTCCATTCACTTGAATGGGGAGAGAAAATCAGCGCCAAAACCACATAAAATCTGCACCAATTGATGTGGTTTGTCTGCACGGATTTCCCTGCGAACACTTGCGGATTTCAGTGCAGGTTCTCTGCACATAAATCCTGAACGTCTACAATTAACCTAAACCTTCTAACCCAACTGGAGATATAGAATAATATTCGTGAGACCCCTGTGCTTTGTGTGTGGACTGGGGGCAGATCTAAAAAGGTCCAACAGCGGGGCAATGGGATCCAAGGAATGAATGAATGTAGTGCTATATCCTTTTTTGTTCACATGGGCAGTATTATAGTAGTTCTATTCTTGTACCGTACATAGGAAGCAGTATTATAGTAGTTCTATTCTTGTACGTAGGTGGCAGTATTATAGTAGTTATATTCTTGTACATAGGAGGCAGGATTATAGTAGTTATATTCTTGTACATAGGAGGCAGTATTATAGTAGTTATATTCTTGTACATAGGAGGCAGGATTATAGTAGTTATATTCTTGTACATAGTGGTAGTATTATAGTAGTTATATTCTTGTACATAGCAGGCAGTATTATAGTAGTTCTATTCTTGTACGTAGGTGGCAGTATTATAGTAGTTATATTCTTGTACATAGGAGGCAGGATTATAGTAGTTATATTCTTGTACACAGGAGGCAGGATTATAGTAGTTATATTCCTGTACATAGGAGCAGTATTATAGTATATTCTTGTATATAGGAGGCAGGATTATAGTAGTTATATTCTTGTACATAGGAAGCAGTATTATAGTAGTTATATTCTTGTATATAGGAGGCAGGATTATAGTAGTTATATTCTTGTACATAGGAAGCAGTATTATAGTAGTTATATTCTTGTACTGTACATAGGGTGCAGCCATATAAATGGCACAGCTGGGATGGTTGTAGTCGCAGATTCCCCAGCAGCTCAGACCACCAAGCCAAAGCCCCAAAACATACCTACATCAGTCCAAGCAGAATCTAATAGATAATGTCATTCCACATCTTCTCCTAAATCAGTACGTGAATTGGATTAGGTCTTGAAATCAAACTACCAAGAGGTAAAGATCAGATTTAAAATTAACCGTGGATGAACCTCAACTCTCAAACACATTTCATCCACACAGTATGCTCCAGTATCCAAAAATATTCTCTAGATTTTGGGTTATACTATAAACTTCTAGATGACAACTGGAGTCAGCCGCAAGGTCCTGTACTCAGAATTGATCCTTCGAAGAATTACCCTATAAAGAAAACTATTAAATGAAGATTCCCTTTTGATAATTAGCCTGGTCTTCATTAGGAAGGTGAAAATCCATCCTGACCTAGTCCTGCTAACACAGCTCATGGCTATGCATCATCATGGGACAGCTGCTTTTACACCACTCACCCAACTACATTGCATTTCATGACAAACGTTCTTCTCTTTTAAAAGGGTCAGATATGGCTACTTTCACACTTGCGGCAGAGGAATCCGGCAAAACGCATGCAAACTGTATTTTAAGGGCTCGTTCACGCGAACGTATTTTGCGTTCCGTATACGCAATTTGCGGACCGCAAAAAACAGCACAGTCGTGTGAACGAGCCCTAAGACTGATCAGGATCCTGATCAGTCCTAAAAATGCATTGCAAGAACAGATCCATCTGTCCGTTTGTCATACGGACAAACAGATCAGTTTTGATTTTTTTTTTACCAGTCTGCGCATGTGCAGACCAGAAGGACGGATCCGGCATTCCGGTATTTTGAATGCCGCTTTCAGCACTAATATATTCCTATGGAAAAAAATTAAGGCAAGTCTTCCGTTTTTTTGCCCGGAGATAAAACCGTAGCATGCTACGGTTTTATCTTTTGCCTGATCAGTCAAACAAACTGAACTGAGGACATCCTGAACGGATTACTCTCCATTCAGAATGCATGGGGATATGCCTGATCAGTTATTTTCCGATATAGAGCCCCTGTGACGGAACTCTATGCCGAAAAGAAAAACGCAAGTGTGAAAGTACCCTAACACACCCTCATTAACCTATCTAGGTACGGGCATCTGCCAAACAGACGATGCTGCAGGTAACATGCCCCCTCAATCTCACGGCTCCCTTCATAGCCGTGTCACAGCTGTGAAATGAAAAAGTCTCATCTTTATCTGCAGGTAAATACAATCTATTGTCCTCTGTTATCAGCCATTTCAGAATCATGAAAGGATGATATTAATTCATAAAACATTAAAAAATTTCTGTCCCCCTGCAGAGGACCATCAGTAAATAGGAGCTATGCCACTTTTAAAGTCCTGCACCATTTACCAGCACCCCACCATGCTGTCACCTGTGTCCTGCACCATATACCAGCACTCCACCATGCTGTCACCTGTGTCCTGCACCATATACCAGCACCCCACCATGCTGTCACCTGTGTCCTGCACCATATACCAGCACCCCACCATGCTGTCACCTGTGTCCTGCACCATATACCAGCACCCCACCATACTGTCACCTGTGTCCTGCACCATATACCAGCACCCCACCATGCTGTCACCTGTGTCCTGCACCATATACCAGCACCCGACCATGCTGTCACCTGTGTCCTGCACCATATACCAGCACCCCACCATGCTGTCACCTGTGTCCTGCACCATATACCAGCACCCCACCATGCTGTCACCTGTGTCCTGCACCATATACCAGCACCCCACCATACTGTCACCTGTGTCCTGCACCATATACCAGCACCCCACCATGCTGTCACCTGTGTCCTGCACCATATACCAGCACCCCACCATGCTGTCACCTGTGTCCTGCACCATATACCAGCACCCCACCATGCTGACACCTGTGTCCTGCACTATCTAACCAGTACACCCCCCACACTGACCTGCACTATATAACCAGTACACCCCCCTCCACACTGACCTGCACTATATAACCAGTACAGCCCCCCCACACTGTGACCTGCACTATATAACCAGTACAGCCCCCCCACACTGTGACCTGCACTATATAACCAGTACAGCCCCCCCACACTGTGACCTGCACTATATAACCAGTACACCCCCCCACACTGTGACCTGCACTATATAACCAGTACACCCCCCCACACTGTGACCTGCACTATATAACCAGTACAGCCCCCCCACACTGTGACCTGCACTATATAACCAGTACACCCCCCCACACTGTGACCTGCACTATATAACCAGTACACCCCCCCCCCACACACTGTGACCTGCACTATATAACCAGTACACCCCCCCACACACTGTGACCTGCACTATATAACCAGTACACCCCCCACGATGTGACCTGCACTATATAACCAGTACACCCCCCCACGATGTGACCTGCACTATATAACCAGTACACCCCCCCCCCCACACTGTGACCTGCACTATATAACCAGTACACCCCCCCACGATGTGACCTGCACTATATAACTAGTACACCCCCCACACTGACCTGCACTATATAACCAGTACACCCCCCCCCACACTGTGACCTGCACTATATAACCAGTACACCCCCCCCCACACTGTGACCTGCACTATATAACCAGTACACCCCCCCCCCCACACTGTGACCTGCACTATATGACCAGTACACCCCCCACGATGTGACCTGCACTATATAACCAGTACACCCCCCCACACTGTGACCTGCACTATATAACCAGTACACCCCCCCACACTGTGACCTGCACTATATAACCAGTACACCCCCCCACACTGTGACCTGCACTATATAACCAGTACACCCCCCCCACACTGTGACCTGCACTATATAACCAGTACACCCCCCCCCCACACTGTGACCTGCACTATATAACCAGTACACCCCCCACGATGTGACCTGCACTATATAACCAGTACACCCCCCCACGATGTGACCTGCACTATATAACCAGTACACCCCCCCCACACTGTGACCTGCACTATATAACCAGTACACCCCCCCACGATGTGACCTGCACTATATAACTAGTACACCCCCCACACTGACCTGCACTATATAACCAGTACACCCCCCCCACACTGTGACCTGCACTATATAACCAGTACACCCCCCCCACACTGTGACCTGCACTATATAACCAGTACACCCCCCCCCCCCCACACTGTGACCTGCACTATATGACCAGTACACCCCCCACGATGTGACCTGCACTATATAACCAGTACACCCCCCCACACTGTGACCTGCACTATATAACCAGTACACCCCCCCCACACTGTGACCTGCACTATATAACCAGTACACCCCCCCACGATGTGACCCGTGACCTGCACCATATAACCAGTACACCCACACATGCCGTAACCAATCTCCTGCATCACAAATCAGCTTGCCCCCACAGTGACCTCCGTCCACCATACCGTGACCTCTGAGACAACACACTCCTCCGAGCCATATCTCACAATCCCCACACATCCAGATTCTCTGCATACAGAGCTGCACCATCCCTCCCATCATCCATACTGTGGTCATGGTACAGACACGACCAAACCCCCGGCTCAGGGAAAGGACGAGATGAAGAATTAGACATTTTATACAGTGCCTGAGATGATATACACTGGAGAGGGGGCGCATAATAATGGGGGGGTACAATAGTACTTACTTTCCTGTCCTGGGGAGGTTGCTCCGCTGCCAAAATGGTGTTAGGTTACAGCTGGCAGCAGAGATCCTGACCTAGATGATCACCGGCAGATAGTGACAGCAATGATGTGACCCCTGATCTCCCTGTAACACCCCCACTCCTAGTCCTGAATGATAAACCCATGTAATCAGTATAGCTAAACACTGGCAGAGCATGGGTTAATACTCTGCAGCAGGAACGGACAATGAAGACTAGCTCCGAGATGCCAGCCCCCATGTATAATCTGTATGAGGACACCTTGGCATTTTATGGCTGTTCCATCTATTCTAGAACCATAACACATACTGATTGAGCATGATGGGGGTGGTAGTTTTTTCAGGCAGAGAGCACCAGTCCCTAGTTATATTTCCAAGACTGCTTCAGATGGAAAGCTACAACTTCCAATATGTAAGACACATTCCCTGATACCACAACAGATGGGGTGCCCAAAAGATGCCTGATGCCATGCCAAGGCTTAGCCTACAGATATATGGGTCCACGGGCCCACAGGAGGGCAGCAGACTCCACGGACCCCACAGGAGGGCAGCAGAATCCACGGACCCCACACACAGGAGGGCAGCAGAATCCACGGACCCCACACACAGGAGGGCAGCAGAATCCACGGACCCCACACACAGGAGGGCAGCAGAATCCACGGACCCCACACACAGGAGGGCAGCAGAATCCACGGACCCCACACACAGGAGGGCAGCAGAATCCACGGACCCCACACACAGGAGGGCAGCAGAATCCACGGACCCCACACACAGGAGGGCAGCAGAATCCACGGACCCCACACACAGGAGGGCAGCAGAATCCACGGACCCCACAGGAGGGCAGCAGAATCCACGGACCCCACAGGAGGGCAGCAGAATCCACGGACCCCACAGGAGGGCAGCAGAATCCACGGACCCCACAGGAGGGCAGCAGAATCCACGGACCCCACAGGAGGGCAGCAGAATCCACGGACCCCACAGGAGGGCAGCAGAATCCACGGACCCCACAGGAGGGCAGCAGATTCCACGGACCCCACAGGAGGGCAGCCGATTCCACGGACCCCACAGGAGGGCAGCCGATTCCACGGACCCCACAGGAGGGCAGCCGATTCCACGGACCCCACAGGAGGGCAGCCGATTCCACGGACCCCACAGGAGGGCAGCCGATTCCACGGACCCCACAGGAGGGCAGCAGAATCCACGGACCCCACAGGAGGGCAGCAGAATCCACGGACCCCACAGGAGGGCAGCAGAATCCACGGACCCCACAGGAGGGCAGCAGAATCCACGGACCCCACAGGAGGGCAGCAGAATCCACGGACCCCACAGGAGGGCAGCAGAATCCACGTTTTTAATGTTATTTCGGTAGCTATATCCATGGGCCCTACAGAGGCAGTTCAAGCTATGGACCCTATAGAGAGCAGCTGAATACATTGACCCTATGGATGGCACTGATTCCATGGACCCAACAGAGGGCAACTAATGATACCAACCCTACAGAGGGCAACTAATGATACCAACCCTACAGAGGGCAACTAATGATACCAACCCTACAGAGGGCAACTAATGATACCAACCCTACAGAGGGCAACTAATGATACCAACCCTACAGAGGGCAACTAATGATACCAACCCTACAGAGGGCAACTCATGATACCAACCCTACAGAGGGCAACTCATGATACCAACCCTACAGAGGGCAACTCATGATACCAACCCTACAGAGGGCAACTCATGATACCAACCCTACAGAGGGCAACTCATGATACCAACCCTACAGAGGGCAACTAATGATACCAACCCTACAGAGGGCAACTAATGATACCAACCCTACAGAGGGAACCTGTGCAAATGGACTACTGTAAGAACTCTACGGAGGCCAGCTGAACCCAGGGAGCCTATAGAGGGCAAGAAACCTACATCCATGGAGCCTACAGAGGGCACCTCCCGGGATGGCGGAGCAGGGCACGGTACTCACTCGGTTTTCCTTCCCAGAATGGCCTTGCACAGGGTCGCGGGCTTGTGCTGGATCTGCGGGGAGCTCCGGGGCGCAGCGCTCGGTGCGGGCTCCGGCTCGGGCTCGCTGTGCGGGGCAGGCGGCGGATGCTGATGCGTCGGGGTGAGCGCCTGGACGTGTGCCGGGCTCTCGGGGGCGCTGTGGCTCTGTGGCGGCTGTTGGGTCGGGTTCGGGCTCTGCTGCTGCGCCGCCTGATGCACATCCCGGAGGCTCCGGTTCTCGCTGCCCAGCTGGTCCAAGCGCCGCTCCAGCTCGTCGATGCGCTGCCGCTGGGTGTGGATGAGGCTCTGCTGGTTTTGCACGATGGTGGTTAGTTCCCGCAGATACAGCACGGCGCGCACCGGGTTCTCCAGGAGATTCTCCATCATCATCCCGGGACCCGGACACACTGACAGCGGAGACTAGGCTGCCAGTAACGGGGGAGGGGGAGCAGGAGGCCGGACTTAGACAGCGCACTCGCCGCTGTTATATAACGTGGAAGGAGGAGGCTGCCCTGAGCCCACCCCCAATAGACCTCCCGAAGAGTGTCAGCTCCGCGGGCGCCGACCCTGGACCCATCTCCTGTCCTGTATGTATGATACCGCACAGAACCGCTTCTCCTGTCCTGTATGATACCGCACAGAACCGCTCCTCCTGTCCTGTATGATACCGCACAGAACCGCTTCTCCTGTCCTGTATGTATGATACCGCTCCTCCTGTCCTGTATGATACCGCACAGAACCGCTTCTCCTGTCCTGTATGTATGATACCGCACAGAACCGCTTCTCCTGTCCTGTATGTATGATACCGCTCCTCCTGTCCTGTATGTATGATACCGCACAGAACCGCTTCTCCTGTCCTGTATGATACAGCACAGAACCGCTTCTCCTGTCCTGTATGTATGATACCGCACAGAACCGCTTCTCCTGTCCTGTATGATACCGCACAGAACCGCTTCTCCTGTCCTGTTTGTATGATACCGCACAGTACCGCTTCTCCTGTCCTGTATGTATGATACCGCACAGAACCGCTCCTCCTGTCCTGTATGATACCGCACAGTACCGCTTCTCCTGTATGATACCGCACAGAACCGCTTCTCCTGTCCTGTATGTATGATACCGCACAGTACCGCTTCTCCTCTCCTGTATGATACCGCACAGAACCGCTCCTCCTGTCCTGTATGTATGATACCGCACAGTACCGCTTCTCCTGTCCTGTATGATACCGCACAGAACCGCTTCTCCTGTCCTGTATAATACCGCACAGAACCGCTTCTACTGTATGTATGATACCGCACAGAACCGCTTCTCCTGTCCTGTATGTATGATACCGCACAGAACCGCTTCTCCTGTCCTGTATGTATGATACCGCACAGAACCGCTCCTCCTGTCCTGTATGTATGATACCGCACAGAACCGCTCCTCCTGTCCTGTATGTATGATACCGCACAGAACCGCTTCTCCTGTCCTGTATGTATGATACCGCACAGTACCGCTTCTCCTGTCCTCTATGATACCGCACAGTATCGCTTCTACTGTATGTATGATACCGCACAGAACCGCTTCTCCTGTCCTGTATGTATGATACCGCACAGTACCACTTCTCCTATCCTGTATGATACCGCACAGTACCGCTTCTCCTGTCCTGTATGTATGATACCGCACAGTACCGCTTCTCCTATCCTGTATGATACCGCACAGTACCGCTTCTCCTATCCTGTATGATACCGCACAGTACCGCTTCTCCTCTCCTGTATGATACCGCACAGAACCGCTTCTCCTGTCCTGTATGATACCGCACAGAACCGCTTCTACTGTATGTATGATACCGCACAGAACCGCTTCTCCTGTCCTGTATGTATGATACCGCACAGAACCGCTTCTCCTGTCCTGTATGTATGATACCGCACAGAACCGCTCCTCCTGTCCTGTATGTAAGATACCGCACAGAAGCGCTCCTCCTGTCCTGTATGTATGATACCGCACAGAACCGCTTCTCCTGTCCTGTATGTATGATACCGCACAGTACCGCTTCTCCTGTCCTTTATGATACCGCACAGTATCGCTTCTACTGTATGTATGATACCGCACAGTACCGCTTCTCCTATCCTGTATGATACCGCACAGTACCGCTTCTCCTCTCCTGTATGATACCGCATAGAACCGCTTCTCCTGTATGTATGATACCGCACAGAACCGCTTCTCCTGTATGTATGATACCGCACAGAACCACTTCTCCTGTCCTGTATGATACCGCACAGTATCGCTTCTACTGTATGTATGATACCGCACAGAACCGCTTCTCCTGTCCTGTATACCGGGTGTAATTCTCAGTATCTGCTCTTATTCTGTATACAGTCAGGTCTATAAATATTGGGACATCCACACAATTCTAACATTTTCGGCTCTATACACCACCACAATGGATTTGAAATGAAACGAACAAGATGTGCTTTAACTGCAGACTGTCAGCTTTAATTTAAGGGTATTTACATCCAAATCAGGTGAACGGTGTAGGAATTACAACAGTTTGCATATGTGCCTCCCACTTGTTAAGGGACCAAAAGTAATGGGACAGAATAATAATCATAAATCTAACTTTCACTTTTTAATACTTGGTTGCAAATCCTTTTCCGTCAATTACAGCCTGAAGTCTGGAACGCATAGACATCACCAGACGCTGGGTTTCATCCCTGGTGATGCTCTGCCAGGCCTCTACTGCAACTGTCTTCAGTTCCTGCTTGTTCTTTGGGGCATTTTCCCTTCAGTTTTGTCTTCAGCAAGTGAAATGCATGCTCAATCGGATTCAGGTCAGGTGGTGGACTTGGCCATTGCATAACATTCCACTTCTTTCCCTTAAAAAAAGCTCTTTGGTTGCTTTTGCAGTATGCTTTGGGTCATTGTCCATCTGCACTGAGAAAGCGTCGTCCAATGAGTTCTGAAGCATTTGGCTAAATATGAGCACATAATATTGCCCAAAACATTTCAGAATTCTTCCTGCTGCTTTTGTCAGCAGTCACATCATCAATAAATACAAGAGAACCAGTTCCATTGGCAGCCATACATGCCCACGCCATGACACTACCACCACCATGCTTCACTGATGAGGTGGTATGCTTAGGATCATGAGCAGTTCCTTTTCTTCTCCATACTCTTCTCTTCCCATCACTCTGGTACAAGTTGATCTTGGTCTCATCTGTCCATAGGATGTTGTTCCAGAACTGTGAAGGCTTTTTTAGATGTCGTTTGGCAAATTGTAATCTGGCCTTCCTGTTTTTGAGGCTCACCAATGTGTCGTTTGGCAAATGTGTAATCTGGCCAACTGTTGTGAAGGGTCTTTTCTTCACCAGGGAAAGAATTCTCCTGTCATCCACCACAGTTGTTTCCCGTGGTCTTCCGGGTCTTTTGGTGTTGCTGAGCTCACTGGTGCGTTCCTTCTTTTTAAGAATGTTCCAAACAGTTGTTTTGGCCACGCCTAATGTTTTTTCTATCTCTCTGATGGGTTTGTTGTGTTTTTTCAGCCTAATGATGGCTTGCTTCACTGATAGTGACCGCTCTTTGGATCTCATCTTGAGAGTTGACAGCAACAGATTCCAAATGCAAATAGCACACTTGAAATGAACTCTGCACCTTTTATCTGCTCATTGTAATTGGGATAATGAGGGAATAACACACACCTGGCCATGGAACAGCTGAGAAGCCAATTGTCCCATTACTTTTGGTCCTTTAACCCCTAAAGGACTCAGCCCTATTTCACCTTAAGGACTTGGCCATTTTTTGCAAATCTGACCAATGTCACTTTAAGTGCTGATAACTTTAAAACGCTTTGACTTATCCAGGCCGTTCTGAGATATTTTTTTTTCGTCACATATTCTTCATGACACTGCTAAAATTGGGTCCAAAAAGTTAATTTTTTTGCATAAAAAATACCATATTTACCAAAAAATTTTAAAAATTAGCAAATTTCAAAGTTTCAGTTTCTCTACTTCTGTAATACATAGTAATACCCCCAAAAATTGTGATGACTTTACATTCCCCATATGTCTACTTCATGTTTGTAGCATTTTGGGAATGGTATTTTATTTTTTGGGGATGTTACATAGCTTAGAAATTTAGAAGCAAATCTTGAAATTTTTCAGAAATTTACAAAAACCCAATTTTTAGGGACCACTACAGGTCTGAAGTCACTTTGCGAGGCTTACATAATAGAAACCACCCAAAAATGACCCCATTCTAAAAACTACACCCCTCAAGGTATTCAAAACTGATTTTACAAACTTCGTTAACCCTTTAGGTGTTGCACAAGAGTTATTGGCAAATGGGGATGAAATTTGAGAATTTCATTTTTTTGCCTAATTTTCCATTTTAACCCATTTTTTCCACTAACAAAGCAAGGGTTAACAGCCAAACAAGACTGTATCTTTATTGCCCTGACTCTGCCGTTTACAGAAACACCCCATATGTGGCCGTAAACTACTGTACGGGCACACAGGAGGGCGTAGAGGGAAAGGTGCGCCGTATGGTTTTTGGAAGCCAGATTTTGCAGTCCACCATGTCCCATTTGAAGCCCCCCTGATGCACCCCTAGGTTAACCCTTTAGGTGTTGCACAAGATTTAATGGAAAATAGAGATACAATTTAAAAATTTCACTTTTTTGGCAGATTTTCCATTTTAATTTTTTTTTCCAGTTACAAAGCAAGGGTTAACAGCCAAACAAAACTCTTTATTTATGGCCCTGATTCTGTAGTTTACAGAAACACCCCATACGTGGTCGTAAACCGCTGTACGGGCACACGGCAGGGCGCAGAAGGAAAGGAATGCCATATGGTTTTTGGAAGGCAGATTTTGCTGGACTGTTTTTTTTGACATCATGTCCCATTTGAAGCCCCTCTGATGCACCCCTAGAGTAGAAACTCCAAAAAAGTGACCCTATTTTAGAAACTGCGGGATAGGGTGGCAGTTTTGTTGCTACTAGTTTAGGGTACATATGATTTTTGGTTGCTCTATATTACACTTTTTTGTGCGGCAAGGTAACAAGAAATAGATTTTTTGGCATGTTTTTTTTTTTTGTTATTTACAACATTCATCTGACAGGTTAGATCATGTGGTAATTTTATAGAGCAGGTTGTCACGGACGCGGCGATACCTAATATGTATACAATTTTTTTTATTTATGTAAGTTTTACACAATGATTTCATTTTTAAAACAAAAAAAATGTTTTAGTGTCTCCATAGTCTAAGAGCCATAGTTTTTTCAGTTTTTGGGCGATTATCTTAAGTAGGGTCTAATTTTTTGCAGGATGAGATGACGGTTTGATTGGCACTATTGACTTTTTTATCGCTTGCTATTACACTTTTTGTGACGTAAGATGACCAAAAATTGCTTTTTTTACACCGTTTTTATTTTTATTTTTTTACGGTGGTCACCTGAGGGGTTAGGTCATGTGATATTTTTATAGAGCCGGTCGATACGGACGCGGCGATACCTAATATGTATACTTTTTTTTATTTATTTAAGTTTTACATGTTTTACATGTTTTAGTGTTTCCATAGTCTAAGAGCTATCGTTTTTTCAGTTTTTGGGTGATTATCTTGGGTAGGGTATGATTTTTGCGGGATGAGATGACTGTTTGATTGGTACTATTTTGGCGTACATGCGACTTTTTTGATCACTTTTATTACCTTTTTTGGAAAGTAAGGTGGGCAAAATTTCAATTTCCTAATAGTTTTTATTTTTTTATTTTTATGGCGTTCACCGTGCGGGGAAAGTAACATGACCGTTTTATACATCAGGTCGTTACGGACGCGGCGATACCAAACATGTGTAGGGAATTTTATTTTTTTCATTTTTAATCAGTGATAAATGTGTTTTTTGATTTTTACTTTTTTTTCACTTTTTTTTCACATTTTTTTTGACCCAGACCCACTTGGTTCTTGAAGATCTGTATAATACAGTACAGTACAATATATAGTGTACTGTACTGTATTTTACTTACACTTTGTCTGAACAGATCTCTGCCTTTAGCACAGATCTGTTCAGCACCATGGACAGCAGAATGCCTGAGACGGCGTCCTGTTGTCATGGGAACCTTCCCCGTCTGCTCAGTACTGGTCAGAACTTCGCAGACGGGGAAGGGTAAGGACGGGGCTGTCTGGGGGCTCTCTCCCTCTCCATTGGGGGGCTGCAAAGGCACAGCAGCCCCCCGACGGGAGAGGGAGGGAGCTGACACCCTGGTATACCCACTAGACGCCAACGAATTTTCAAGAGGAGGCGGGCGGGGGATCGCGCACCCCGCACCGCCCCCACCGCCCGCAACTCCCCCCCCCCCCTGCACCACCCGCTGGCTAAAAATCATGCAGGGGTGCAGGGAGGGTGTAAAATCTTTATTTTAGGGACACTAAAGTTTCTGATCCGCGGGGATCAGAAACTGCATAAAGCGCAGCAAACCGCAGGTCTGAATTGACCTGCGGTTTGCGGCGATCGCCGATACGGGGGGGTCACATGACCCCCCCCTGGCGTTGTGACAGGATGCCGGCTGAATGATTTCAGCCGGCATCCCGTTCCGATTAACCCCCGCGGCGCCGGAATAACGTTTTAAAGTTAGGACGTACCGGTACGCCCTGAGTCCTTAAGGACTCGGGAAATAGGGCGTACCGGTACGCCCTGCGTCCTTAAGGGGTTAACAAGTGGGAGGCATATATGCAAACTGTTGTAATTCCTACACCGTTCACCTGATTTGGATGTAAATACCCTCAAATTTAAGCTGACAGTCTGCAGTTATAGCACATCTTGTTCGTTTCATTTCAAATCCATTGTGGTGGTGTATAGAACCAAAAGTGTTAGAATTGTGTCGATGTACCAATACTTATGGACTTGGCTGTATACATGGACATTGCACAGTACCACTTCTCCTGTCCTGTATACTGGGTGTAATCCCCAGTGTGCAGGAGCCAGTCGACGGGTGTGGTTGTGTGTGGAGGAGCTCCTGCTAATTGCTAACAAGCTACCAGGGATTTTTCCATCTTTCCCAGCCCAGGCCCTGCCTCTCCCCAGGGAGGTGGTAGGGTCCTGGGCCATGAAGCGACTAAAGACCCAGGATCCTACTTCCCGGGGTAGGCCGGCGGGAGGTAGGGGAGGTGAGCTACCGGCCTCAGTTCCATCTTCCGCCTCGGGGGTCAGAAGATCCAGCAGGAGTCGTGGTGCAGCGGCCCCTGCAGCCCCCGGAGGTGAAGCCGTGTCCATCACCGGCAGTTCCAGGAGGGCCGACAGTAGCCCTCCAAGAGGTACGCAGAGTGCTCCTGGGGGTGGGCTGGTTCCGGTTGAGGCTGACTGGGGCAGCATGAAGCCCCAGGAACTAATCGCCGTTTACAGTTCCCGGATCACGGCCTACCTCCGGGAGTATGAGGAAGCGAATAGGACCCTCAAGAAGCTTAGGGAGAACGTGTCCCGATCCGGAGTTGCAGGGGGAGGGTGCGAGGTGGCTGCCTCCGCCCCTCCCAATTTGTATGCCCAAGTCCTTGCCGGGGTTCCAGTCTCCTCTGCCCCGGTCTGCTCCGCTTCAGTCCCTTCCGCTGGTGTTGTTGTGGCGGCGGGGAGTGGAGGCGCAGTGGGAGTGGTCAGGGGTGGAGGGGGTGGGGCTTCGGGTATTCAGAAAGGAGCTCAAAGCAGTGTGTCTGTAGGCAGAGAGGGAGGGGGCGGTCCTAATGCGAGTGTGGTGCGCACTGCCCCTCCCTCTTGCACTGTTCATCAAGTAAATAAGGCCGCCGTAGCTGGGACCAGTGGTTCTACAGCCCACCGGCCCGAAAAATCAGGAAAGACTGGTAAAAATGTGTCCAGCAAGGAGATGCTGGACAAAACGAATAATGTGACCTCTGTCCCCTCTGGCCCAGCAGTGTGTGGGGGGGGGGGGGGGGGGGGGGGGGAGGGGAGAGTGTGGTAGTGGCCACTAAAGAAGTGGTCACTTCTAGTAGTGTAAATACAGTTTTTGTTAGTGGTGTTGCCCCGGGCCCTGATGGAGGGGTGAATGTTGGAGGTCGGCCGCCCACTGTACAAGTGGCCGGTGCGCCTCATGTAGCCCCTTCAGAGAGGTCTGGAGTGGCACCTGCTGTAGATAGGTGCTGCGTCGGTTACGCCTGGCAGAAGTTATACTGGTGTGGTCGACGGCGCGGGGGGGAGGGGCGGTTTCCATTGTCCTCCCCATTACCAATGTCTCGTGATGGTAACTTGCAGCGGCAACTTCTAGAGGCTCTTAGGAGAGGGGAGAATTCCATTACAGTAGGGGGGCAGCAGGTGGATCTATCCTTCTGGATAGACAGGCATAGCCTGCGTGCCTTCCGAGAGCAAGGCGGGGGCGAGACCACCTGGTCCTCATCCACCACCGGCCCAGGGTCAACCAGGCGGAATGTTGTCTGTCTGAAATGGAGAGGCAATGAAGCGTGCCCTACCAGGAAGAGGGTGGCAGAGCTTCTCTTTCGGATGGGCATCAGGGCATGTGACATCTTTGCCCTGATACATCCATATGGCACCCGGGAGTTTGATGTCAGTTTTGCCCGGCCGGAGGGTCTTGAACTTTTCTGGTCTGGGTATGAACTGGCAAAAGACCAGCCGGACTGGCAGGGGTTTTTTGTGCAAGCGATAACCTGCCAGAATGAGGTCAAGAAAGTGACCGTTCTGACCTGTAACGAGTCACTTTCTTGTGTTGACATCTTGACCTGTTTGAGCAGGTACGGGGACGTCCAAGGTCTTCCTAGCAAGAACCTGGATGAGTTTGGCATCTGGTCGGGTGCCTGGACGTTTCAGGTTAAGTTGAAACATTCAGGGGGGGTCGGGATAGGATCATGGTGTTCTACAGGGGGCAGCCTAAGCTGTGTTACAAGTGCGGCAGCCCTTCGCACTTCAGCGCCAGCTGCCAAGTGCAGAGGTGCGCGTTGTGCAGGGGTGAAGGCCATCTAGCTGCATCTTGTGGGCAGATTAGATGCAACCTGTGTGGTGAGCTAGGGCACCCGTTCAGTCGTTGCCCTCGCTCTGTCGCCAACATGGCTTGTGCACGCACGGAGGCGAGCCGGGAGGCCCCCACCGCCGAGGTGAGTGCTGGCGAAGGCGACAGGGCAGTGGGGTCGATGAAGAGAAAAGACGGCCCGTCCCAGCAGAGACGGAGGGAGAGGCGTCAGATGGAGAGGGGGCAGGTGGAACCCCGTCCTGGGGTGATGCCTGTGCCCTCCCAAGAGAATGCCTCTCCTAGAGCTGAGACCCTGGGGGATATCGAGGGGAATGAGGAACTCAGGAGACTAGACCGTTCCGAGGTGACTCTGTCCTCTTGCTACGAGAGTGCAACAGAGGGGAGTGAGACAGAGTCTAAAAGAATAAGAAGGAAACGTCTGACCAAAAAAAGATCTAGCCCGACTAGAGTGCCTGTGGACCTCTCTAATCCTGACTCTCTTCCCCTGGATCTTTCCAACCGGTACCTCACCTTGGATTAGATCTCCGCCTCCTCTTCTTCTGGGGAGGAGGTTGAAGGTGGGGGGCCGGAGAGGCAAGAGAAGGAGCCTCTGGAAGGGCCCGCGCCTCCCTCCGGTGAGGATGCAAGGTCCTCGGGAGGTGGGGCGGGTCCAGACACTGGGAATGACAAGGGTGGTGCGAAGGGGGAGGCGGTGGTGACTAATGAGATGGACACCACTGTCTCTCTCAAAAGAAATCGTGCCACCTTAGGGGGTAGCCCCAAGAGGGGTAAGAAGAAGAAGGGGAAGGGAAGGAAGAAGGCCGTCTAACTTAATCACTCTGTATGGCGGCACTCACTCCGTTGACGCTGGCGACCATTAATGTCGCCAGTATTAAATCGGATGCGGCTAGGTTTGCAGCCTTTGATTTTCTCAGCCAGGTTGAAGCTGACATTTTATTTTTGCAAAAGACCAGGCTGCCAGATATGGCGGCTGTATATAAAGCAAAAAAGGAGTGGAGGTGTGGTCCATCATATTGGTCTCTTGCGGCTGAGCCGTATAGCGGAGTGGCGGTTCTTTTTACCGCACCAGTAGAAAGCCGACGAGTGATTGAGTTAGAAATGGGGAGGTGTTTGATTTTAGATGTCCTCATGAAGGGTCAAGAGCTTCGCCTGATAAACATCTATGGTCCCCAAACCAGGTGGGATCGGAAGCGTCTCTTTATGAGGATCAAACCTTTCCTTTTTACGAGTCGGCAGGTGGTCTTTGGCGGGGACTTTAATACAGTCACAAGGTCCCAAGACCGGGGAGGTGCCAGAGACCGGCTGGCTTATGATAGTGTATCCCTGAATAGCATAGCTAGCGAGGCTCGCCTGGTGGATGTCCACATTAGGCACACCCCAGGCCACGGTGGTTTCACTTATTATAGATGAAACCTGATGAAGGGGAAGTTTCACTCCCCGAAACGCGTTGTTTCCATTAAAGAAGAACTATCATACTTGTGAGACCGTTTCCATTTGTGGACTTGCGCCGAAGCAGAATTTCTCTCTTATTGCCATTTTTCCTTTTGTGGGACTGGACATCCCATCAAAAAGAACTCACAATCTGCGGCTGCAGTTCCGGAAGATAAGTCTCATCACTCTAAAGCCTTCAATAGAGTTGTGCCTAAATTTTGCACAACCAAAAAAGGTGAGCCTTCACAATTTCTATGATATTATCATTTTATCTGTATATACATACTACCCTATTGTGCGCCCCTTTTCTCTCCTATTTCTCTATTCCCCTCATTTACTGAGAGGAATTTAGATCCGTCCAACACACAATCACTTATTATAGAGGTAGTCAGATTAGGTCTAGAATAGACAGATTTTATTTAAAGGAGGAGACTACTTTTTCACCTTTAGAGGTGGTAGAGGTGGAATTCTCCGATCACTGTATGATTATTTTCTCTTTGAATGTTGCAGAATCCCCCCAAATGGGAAGAGGCTATTGGAAGCTAAATTCGGCCCTCCTGGAGGAAGCAGAGGTGAGATAATCCTTTGAGGACTTCCTTCAGAGTCAGGTAGAGTTGCTGGATCTTTGTGACACTAAGTTGGAGTGGTGGGAGATATTCAAAGATCGGGTGGCAAAATTCTTCCGCCAGCTCTCGAGCCTCAGGTCCCTGGACAAGTACCGCTTGTATCAGGGTCTGAGGAGGAAACTCGAACAACTGGTCTCGACTGGAGGTAGCCGAGAGGATATCTCCAGGGTGAAATCTTTGCTTAAGAGGTGCCAGTACGATAGGCACACATCTTTGGTTTTTGAGAGGGATTTCGGGAAGTACCGCTCGCCCGACCCTTACAGAAACTGTAAGATGTCAGTGAAAAGTAAGTTGGTGATGGGACTAGTCGATGGTACAGGATCTCTGGATAGGTCCAGATCAGGGATCTTGGAAATCGTCAAGTCCTTCTACTCGTGCCTTTTGAGGAAGAAGGATCTGAATCGGGACAGGATTTCGGCTTTCCTGGCTGAAACCATCCCTGAGTCAAGAGTAGACCGCTCTTTTGACGTTTTGATAGAAGAAATCAGAGAAAAGGAAGTTAGCCTGGCGATCGAAGGGCTTGCCCTAAAGAAGTCGCCAGGCCCGGATGGCTTAACATCCGAGTTTTATAAGACCTTTGAGGACTCCTTAGTTCCCCTCTTGACTAAGGTATTCAATGAGTGCCTTTCCTCGGGTGCTCTGCCAAAGTCAATGAGGAGGTCAGCTCTGATCCTTATATCAAAGGGTAAAGATCCGAGCCGTATTGAGAATTGGCGTCCCATAGCGCTTCTCAGTACGGACAGAAAGATCCTGGCCAAGATACTGTTTAATCGGTTGGTGCAGTTTGCGCCCCGGCTCCTTTCGGAGACCCAACATTGCTCGGTTCCAGGCCGAAGCACGTTTAGTGCTGTGCTCGGTGTCCGAGAGGCAGTGGAACGGAGTAGGGCGGGTAACTGGAAGGGGTACATGCTGGCCTTAGATCAGGCAAAGGCTTTTGATCGGGTTAACCATGAGTACCTCTGGGCAGTCCTTCTAAAATATGGCCTGCCGGGAGGGTTTGTCGATTGGTTAAAGATCTTGTATGCGGGGGCAGAGAGTTTCCCGCTGGTGAACGGTTGGTCTGGCAGCCCTTTTGAGGGTGGGTCTGGAGTCCGCCAGGGTTGTCCATTGAGCCCGCTCTTATACGTGTTTGCGATTGATCCTTTTATTAGGAGGATTGATCGAGGACCGTTAGCGGGAGTCAGGATGAGTCTGGAGGAGCCAGAAGCCACTCTGAGGGTGGTGGCGTATGCCAATGACGTCACTGTTTTCGTGTCCTCGGGAGGGGAGGCGGAATACGTGATGTCGGAGGTAGAACGCTACTCGTAAGTCTCTGGGTCCGTGATTAACCGGGATAAGTGTGAGAGTCTCTGGCTGGGAGGGGGTGATCCATCTTTCGGTCTCCAGGACACCCTCCCAGAGCCCCAGTCGTCAGCCAAAGTCCTAGGCGTTCAATTCGGCCATGGGGATTATCCCACCCAAAATTGGGACAGCAGGCTCACGATCGCCGCTCAGAAGGTTGACCAGTGGAAGGGTTGGTCTTTGACCCTCAGGGAAAGGGTGAACCTGATCAAGACTTACCTTCTCCCTTTGCTTATCTATTTGGCCAGTGTATGTGTCTTGCCAGAACCTCTCTGGACTCGGGTTTACAGTCTGTTCTTCCAACTGTTATGGGGGAATAGGCTGAACCTAGTCAAGAGAGAGGTGACATACCGTACGAGGAGATTAAGGGGGTTGGGTATGGTCAACCCCGTGGTGTTCCTTGTGAACACCTTTGTTAAGATCAACCTGGCAAACCTCTGGAAAGAGAGGGCTCCTCCGTGGGTAGTCTCTTGCAGGGGTTGGTTTCGGCCTTTTTTCCAGGAGTGGGAGACCGGAGGGAAAGTGAAGGATTTGCGTACACCTCACGGATGGATATCTTCCGGCTTATGTCACCCCGATTCTGAAGGTGATCCGCCGGTGGGGTTTGGGAGTGAGGGAAATCAAGACCCAGTCAAGGAGATCCCTTGACGAGAGGGTCTTGTTGACCCACTTCCAAAAGCCCCTGGCCCTTAAGGATTGCCCAAGCCGGGATCTAGACAAGGGGTTACAGTTGTTAAATTCGGCAAGGATCCCCTTGAAGTTTTGGGACTTGGCTTGGCGCTGCTTTCACGGGAAGCTTTATGTAAGGGACAACTTGAAGTACAGGAACTCTGATGAAAGGGGTTGTCCCCGGGAGGAGTGTGGCAACATACTGGAAAGTATGGAGCACTTCCTGCTTCAGTGTCCCTTTAATACAGAGGTATACAAACGGGTGGGTGCATCCATTGGCTGGCCTAGGCTAGCCAACCTCTCCTATGCGGAATGGGCTTATGGAGCATTCAAAGGTTTGGGAAGAAGGGACCCATGCACAGCTTTTATAGTTAGCATAGTGATCAGGTACTTCACATGGAACGCACAGTGTTTAGTTTCAACCCAGCAGAAAGTCGTCTCTGTGGAAGAGGTGTGTAGGAACATTCTAGGTGACCTGGCGAAGGTTCGCTCTCTTGAGTGCGAGAAGGTGGGTACGGATGGGGTCTCTTACCTCTGGAGAGGCTTCACCTTTGATGTGCCTTAGCCTCAGTAGCACTTTTCCTGGTGTTGGGCTGAGGCTTTCACACTAGGTTTTTGTTTTGTACTTAAGATGAGTTTTTGAAGAAAGGTTTGCAGATAACTGAACTTGGGCCTTCGGGTGGATTTTAATATTGGTTTGTATAGATTGATTTGGTTGTTATAAGTTATATATATTGTATGATAGGGTAAGTGGGGTGTAGTTAGGTTGGGTGGGATGAGGTGTGGAGGTTCACATTTTTGTGTGGGGAGGCCTGCATCCAGCCCTGGACTATGCGGACATAGGAGGACATGAGGCGAGAGGCTGGGTGTGGGTGGTGGAGGAAGGGCTGGCCTCATGGAGGGACAAGAGGCGGAGGTTGGCCCTAGGTGAAGGTGATGGGATAGATAGATAGATTGGTAGGGTTAGTATAGGTTTGTGTTTTCTCATATATGTGTGTAATATAAAAAAATAAAATATTAAAAATTAAAAAAAGAAAAAGAAAATTTAAAAATAAAATAAAAAAAATAATTAAAAAAAAAATATATATATATAAAAAAAATGATTATAGTTATTTGTTATTTCTATTATGATTATTTTATGTTTATTATTTCTTTATTGTAAGAAGTTGTAATTTATTTTCTGTTCTGAGCAATTTGTATAAATTTGTATATAGTCGGGGCTCAGCCGGATCGGATGTTTACATTAGGCTAGGTTTCATTTTCTCCTTTTTTTAGTAGGTATGAATGAGATAGTATGCATGTAGCTGGGCCAGTAGGGTAAGTGTATATACTTTATACCTTGTTTTATATCTTGTTTGGAAATTTTATGGCAAAGTTTTTGTATTTTTGTATAAAATTAAAAAGAGTTCCTCAGTATCTGCTCTTATTCTGTATATATAGACACTGCACAGTACCACTTCTCTTGTCCTGTATACTGGGTGAAATTCTCAGTATCTGCTCTTATTCTGTATATATAGACACTGCACAGTACCACTTCTCTTGTCCTGTATACTGGGTGAAATTCTCAGTATCTGCCCTTATTCTGTATATATGGATACTGTACAGTACCACTTCTCCTGTCCTGTATACTGGGTGTAATTCTCAGTATCTGCTCTTATTCTGTATATATGTACACTGCACAGTACCACTTCTCTTGTCCTGTATACTGGGTGTAATTCTCAGTGTCTGCTCTTATTCTGTATATATGGACACTGCACAGTACCACTTCTCCTGTCCTGTATACTGGGTGTAATTCTCAGTATCTGCTCTTATTCTGTATATATGGACACTGCACAGTACCACTTCTCTTGTCCTGTATACTGGGTGTAATTCTCAGTATCTCCTCTTATTTTGTATATATGGACACTGCACAGTACTACTTCTATTGTCCTGTATACTGGGTGTAATTCTCAGTATCTCCTCTTATTTTGTATATATGGACACTGCACAGTACAGCTCCAGATCTGCTTACTCTTCGGGTTTGAGGAATAGTTGGAACCAGTATAAGGTGCACTAAAGTGTGAAGAGAAGAGGGGATATTGCACACAAAGGCCAGAAGTAATCGTTTGAACCCATAAACCACCAGGAATAATATTACCAAGCCCTCTCTTGACCAGTAGGAGTAGTACTGCTTAAGTGATTGATGTATTCGGACAACCCCTGTCCACCTGTTCTCAAGGCTTTTGAAGGTGATAGAAGGGGTGTAGCAGCTGATGCTCTGGTGATGTCACCGGTCCATGTGTCATTCATCTGAAAATGATCAGATGACAACTTTCTCTTGAATGAGCTGTAGCAGGCTTAAAGGGTTTCTGTCACCAGAATTAACCCTATTAAACTAGCTGGCATTAGCGATGTGCTAATGTCAGCTGAACCTAACTAGTCTATTCCTACTTTTATCTCTGCCCCGTTACTCCAGAAATATAACTTTTATAATATGCTAATTAGCCTCTAGGTGCAGGGGAGGCGTTGCCCCTGCTCCTACAGGCTCCGTTCGCCCACCTCTGGCCACGCCCTGCTACACTAGATTGACAGGGCCAGGCAGACTTCACCTCCAACTGCAGGCCCTTTGCGCTGGGGAAATCTCGTGCCGTTCAGTATTCGGCGCAGTGAGGTAGCCGGCGAGCGCCCTTCACTCACTGCACCTGCGCTTAATACTGAACGGGACGGCGCAGGCGCGAGATTTACACGGCAGACAGGGCCGGCAGTAGATCAACACTGCCTGGCCCTGTCAATCTAGTGTAGCAGGGCGTGGCCAGAGGTGGGAGAACGGAGCCTGTAGGAGCAGGGGCAACGCCCCCCCTGCACCTAGAGGCTAATTAGCATATTATAAAAGTTATATTTCTGGAGTAACGGGGCAGAGATAAAAGTAGGAATAGACTAGTTAGGTTCAGCTGACATTAGCACATCGCTAATGCCAGCTAGTTTAATAGGGTTAATTCTGGTGACAGAAACCCTTTGAAAATTAAATAGATATTATTAACCCCTAGACCACCAGTACTAATACTTTTAACCCTTAAAGGGGTTGTCCGGGTTCAGAGCTGAACCCGGACATACCCTTATTTTCACCCCGGCAGCATCCCTGAACCTAGCATCGGAGCATCTCATGCTCCGATGCACTCCCGTGCCCTGTGCTATATCGCGCAGGGCACGGGTTCTTTTGTTTACAATAACACACTGCCGGACGGTAACTTCCGCCCGGCAGTGTGTTCGGTGACGTCACCGGCTCTGAGGGGCGGGCTTTAGCTCTGCCCTAGCCGTTTTACTGGCTAGGGCAGAGCTAAATCCCGCCCATCAGTGCCGGTGACGTCACCGGGGTTCCTGTCAGCCCCATGGAGAGCCCCGGTACGTCACCGGAACTCCTAAAAATGCCTTTGCCCTGCGCAATTTAGCGCAGGGCAAAGGAGAGCATCGGAGCATGAACTGCTCCGATGCTCATGTCAGGGGGGCTGCCGGGGTGAAAATGGAGGGATGTCCGGGTTCAGCTCTGAACCCGGACAACCCCTTTAAACCACCATGGACAACAGTATTAACAACCTGGCCACCGGTTGCATTGCTTTTAGGCACTGAATTATTAGGATGTGAGGCCTCCCATGATAGGAGCAGTAGGAGCTGTATGTCCTGCTGCACCTAGGCCACCATTACTGATCGGCGCTGCCCTGTCAGTGCCATGTGTAAAGAGGGTTTCCAAAATAAGAGCTTCATAATGTAAGTAGGGCACTGGGACCCTGGTAAAGTGGGCTGAAGCGGCTACCTAGCGGCCCCCATAGGGGTGGTTACCCAGCTTTCCTCGATGCCTGAAAGGTGGATTCACGGACTTGTGCAGCGATGCATCTCACTTCAAGGTCATTTCATAGCTAGGTAAATTGGCCTTTCAGGAGTTTTGGAAAGCTGAGTTTCCCTCAGGTCCACAGTCATACAGTAATGGTAGAGCACGGCACTGCTGCATAACTAGATAGGGGTGACATTCAGGATTCTGAGGAAGGTGCGTCACTTCCCAGCTTTCCCAGAAACGGATTCAGTGATGTGACAGCGAAATAGAATGTTAACAATTCAAGGAGGAAGATGCAGCAGCTCTGAGACAGCATTACACGTGACAGGCTTAGAAGACAGTATCACGGATTATAGGCTTAGATACAGTGGCTCCGCAGTCAGTATCACACATGATAGGCTCAGATACATTGGCTAAAAAGACAGTATCCCATGTGATAGGCTTAGATACATGGGCTTAACAGACTGTATCACACATGATAGGATTAGATACAGAGGCTCTGCAGACTGTAAGACACATGACAGGCTTAGATACGATGGTTCAGGAGACTGTCTCACACAAGATAAGATTAGTTAAAGTGTCCCTGCAGAAAATTTTAGATACAGAAGCTCAGCAGAAAAAAACACACATGACAGGCTTAGATACACTGGTTCAGGAGACTGTATCACACAAGATAGGATTAGTTAAAGGGGTTCTCCGGGAATAAAGAAAATGAAAATACTTAAATACTACTTTATTATAAATATATTCCCAAATACCTTTCATTAGATATAATGGCTCGTTTTGTCTGGGGAGCAATGATTAGGAGAAACAAAATGGCCACCATCCTGTTAGTACACACAAAACCTGTCCTAATCACACAGGAAGAGAAGTTACTTCACAACACTGAGGTAAAGAGCTGCCTCATCCTCCTCTCTGCTCTACCTGTCTGGGATTATGATCCTGACTACAGTTTAATATGATATTTAGCTCAATCTTTGTGGGAATGGAGTTCATGAGGAGACCTGAAGTACAGAGAGGATGGGCACGGTAATAAAACCTTATATAATAAATAATAAACACAAACCTCATAATGGATGACAAGGCTGCAGTCTTTATTAAATTCTTGGGGGTTACATAACTCAACCACTTTCAAACCAATATAAAATTCATTTTGAATAAATATTAAAATCCATTACTGAAATAATTTAAGTCAACCCAGGATTCTGTGCGACTAATCCCCCCCTCAAATGAAACAAAGACCGCGACAAATTTGCAGGGAGGGCGGGCGGGACAAGCTTCTTCTCTGCTCTTGACGCGACGACTGCTCTCCGGAGGTAAGATGCCTCCATAAATAGTTGAATTTCCCGCCACACCACTCCGCTAACCAATCCAGCTTCAAGATAAAAATAGCAACAAGGCCCAGCAACCGGACAGCAACAGATTTCACCAATAGTAACCAATGTGTGAGAGAGAATCTAAATCGCACATCCTCACTACGATGCTTTTGATACAACAACTGTTTTAAATTTAAGCAAGATAAACAATGGCTATACAGCACTATTATCATGAATTAGGAGGCATTAGTATACAGTTTGATCAAAGAGCATAGGCCCACTTACCACGACAAGGTCGCCTCCTTTCAAGTGGGGACCTACTCTAACTATGGCGCGGCGCAGTGCGGCGACCATCGCGCCCCCACACCGCTCCAGCAGGCAATGGGACCCAGTAGCCACACAGCACCCACTGTGCAGAAAAGCCACCAAGGCCCTGGGTCCCATTACTCCACCAACACGGCACAAAAGCAGCGACGGCCACCGTCCAGCACCGCATGTGAACTGGTGCAAAGAGCTCACCTGTTCACAGCCTCTCAGGAACACCAACTGAGATTTGGTAGGAATTTTAAACCCTATGCAGACTTCTGCAGATTAAAAGCCCCTGAGCCGAATGCCAACTTTGTATAAAAAATTGGGAAAAGTTGTCTTTTGCCAAGATATTTCTCTCACCCAGCATGGGTATATGTAAAATGACACCCCAAAACACATTGCCCAACTTCTCCTGAGTACGGCGATACCAGATGTGCGACACTTTTTTGCAGCCTAGGAGGGCAAAGGGGCCCATATTCCAAAGAGCACCTTTCGGATTTCACAGGGCATTTTTTTACACATTTTGATTTCAAACTACTTCTCACACATTAGGGCCCCTAGAATGCCAGGGCAGTATAACTACCCCACAAGTGACCCCATTTTGGAAAGAAGACACCCCAAGGTATTTCTTGATGGGCATAGTGAGTTCATGGAAGTTTTTATTTTTTGTCACAAGTTAGTGGAATATGAGACTTTGTAAAAAAAAAAAAAATTCCGCTAACTTGTGACAAAAAAATAAAAAATTCTAGGAACTCGCCATGCCCCTCACCGAATACCTTGGGGTGTCTTCTTTCCAAAATGGGGTCACTTGTGGGGTAGTTATACTGCCCTGGCCTTTTAGGGGCCCTAATGTGTGAGAAGCAGTTTGAAATCAAAATGTGTTAAAAAATTCCCTGTGAAATCCGAAAGGTGCTCTTTGGAATGTGGGCCCATTTCCCACCTAGGCTGCAAAAATGTGTCACACATCTGGTATCGCCATACTCAGAAGAAGTAGGGCAATGTGTTTTGGGGTGTCATTTTACATATACCCATGCTGGGTGAGAGAAATATCTCGGCAAAAGACAACTTTTCCCATTTTTTTATACAAAGTTGGCATTTGACCAAGATATTTATCTCACCCAGCATGGGTATATGTAAAATGACACCCCAAAACACATTCCCCAACTTCTCCTGAGTACAGAGATACCACATGTGTGACACTTTTTTGCAGCCTAGATGCGCAAAGGGGCCCACATTCCTTTTAGGAGGGCATTTTTAGACATTTGGATCCCAGACTTCTTCTCACGCTTTGGGGCCCCTAAAATGCCAGGGCAGTATAAATACCCCACATGTGACCCCATTTTGGAAAGAAGACACCCCAAGGTATTCAATGAGGGGCATGGCGAGTTCCTTGGAATTTTTTTTTTTTTGTCACAAGTTAGCGGAAATTGATATTTTTTTTGTTTTTTCTCACAAAGTCTCCCTTTCCGCTAACTTGGGACAAAAATTTTAATCTTTCATGGACTCAATATGCCCCTCAGCGAATACCTTGGGGTGTCTTCTTTTCAAAATGGGGTCATTTGTGGGGTGTTTGCACTGCCCTGGCATTTGAGGGTCTCCACAATCATTACATGTATGGCCAGCATTAGGAGTTTCTGCTATTCTCCTTATATTGAGCATACGGGTAATGAGATTTTTTTTTTTCGTTCAGCCCCTGGGCTGAAAGAAAAAATGAATGGCACAGATTTCTTCATTCGCATCGATCAATGTGGATGAAAAAAATCTCTGCCAAAAAAAAAAAAGGAGGGGAAAGGCGTCCGCCCAACATCCATACCCACTTAGCCCGTATGCCCTGGCAAACCCGATTTCTCCATTCACATCAATCGATGTGGATGAATAAATCATTGCCGGGATTTTTTTTATTTATTTTTTATATACAAAGTGTTTGCCAAAGCATATGAACACCGCCGCCCCCTCAGCTCATATGCCTCGGCAAACGTATCTTTTACTGCAGAGGAGAAATCTCGTCTTGCAGCGCCGCATACACCGACTTTTGTGTAATCTGACAGCAGCGCAATGCTTCTGTCAGAATGCACATCAGTGCTGCAGCTAGTCGATCGGTTGGTCCACCTGGAAGGTAAAAAAAACAAAACAAAAAAGAAAAAACCAGGCCGCAACGCAATAAATTTATTAACTTTATAATAACATTTGAACAGAACATATAAACTTTATTTAACTTTTTGAACAGAACGTTAACTTTTTTGCTTACCGTTGTTTTTTTTACCTTTATAGGACAAACCTCTCCTTCCCCATGGGACAATGTGCAAAGCGCAAATCGCCCAAAGATGTGGCGAAGTACATTATGCACTTTATCCCAGGTGAAAGGAGAGGTTTGCAGCAGCTGTGAGTGAAAGGGCCCTAATAGCCCTGTGTGCCGGTCCTGTGAGATGCAATCCCTATGCTAAGGCCTCATGCACACGACCTTTGTGTGCATCCGTGGCCGTTGTGCCGTTTTCCGTTTTTTTTCGCGGACCCATTGACTTTCAATGGGTCCGTGGAAAAATCAGAAAATGCACCGTTTTGCAGCCGCATCCGTGATACGTGTTTCCTGTCCGTCAAAAAAATATGACCTGTCCTATTTTTTTGACGGACAACGGTTCACGGACCCATTCAAGTCAATGGGTCCGTGAAAGAACACGGATGCACACAAGATTGGCATCCGCATCCGTGGCCGTAGGCTACTTTCATACAGACGGATTCGAAGATCCGTGTGCATAAAAGCTTTTTCAGAGATGAGTTTTCACTTCGTGAAAACTCATATCCGACAGTATATTCTAACACAGAGGCGTTCCCATAGTGATGGGGACGCTTCTAGTTAGAATATACTACGAACTGTGTACATGACTGCCCCCTGCTGCCTGGCAGCACCCGATCTCTTACAGGGGGCTGTGATCCGCACAATTAACCCCTCAGGTGCTGCACCTGAGGGGTTAATTGTGCATATCATAGCCCCCTATAAGAGATCAGGGGCTGCCAGGCAGCAGGGGGCAGGCCCCCCTCCCCAGTTTGAATATCATTGGTGGCCAGTGTGCGCCCCCCCCCCCACCCCCCCACCCTATTGTAATATCATTGGTGGCCAGTGTGCGGCCCCCCCCCCCCCCCCAGATCATTGGTGGCAGCGGAGATTCCGATCGGAGTCCCAGTTTAATCGCTCTGGGGCTCCGATCGGTAACCATGGCAACCAGGACGCTACTGCAGGCCTGGTTGCCATGGTTACTTAGCAATATTACAATATTAGAAGCATCATGCTTACCTGCTGGCTGCTGCGCTGTCTGTGTCCGGCCGGGAGCTCCTCCTACTGGTAAGTGACAGGTCTGTGCGGCGCATTGCTTAATGATCTGTCACTTACCAGTAGGAGGAACTCCCGGCCGGACACAGACATCGCAGCAGCCAGCAGGTAAGTATGATGCTTCTAATATTGTAATATTGCTAAATAACCATGGCAACCAGGCCTGCAGTAGCGTCCTGGTTGCCATGGTTACTGATCGGAGCCCCAGAGCGATTAAACTGGGACTCCGATCGGAATCTCCGCTGCCACCAATGATCGGGCAGGGGGGGGGGGGGAGCCGCACACTGGCCACCAATGAAATTACAATAGAGGGGGGGAGGGGGGCCGACGGAGGCCGCACACTGGCCACCAATGAAATTACAATAGAGGGGGGGAGGGGGGCCGACGGAGGCTGCACACTGGCCACCAATGAAATTACAATAGAGGGGGGGAGGGGGGCCGACGGAGGCCGCACACTGGCCACCAATGAAATTACAATAGAGGGGGGGAGGGGGGCCGACGGAGGCCGCACACTGGCCACCAATGATATTACAATAGAGGGGGGGCCGCACACTGGCCACCAATGATATTCAAACTGGGGAGGGAGGGGGGTCTGCCCGCTGCTGCCTGGCAGCCCCTGATCTCTTACAGGGGGCTATGATACGCACAATTAACCCCTTCAGGTGCGGCACCTGAAGGGTTAATTGTGCTGATCACAGCCCCCTGTAAGAGATCGGATGCTGCCAGGCAGCAGGGGGCAGTCATGTACACAGTTCGTAGTATATTCTAACTAGAAGCGTCCCCATCACTATGGGAACGCCTCGGTGTTAGAATATACTGTCGGATCTGAGTTTCACGATGTAACTCAAATCCGATGGTATATTCTAACATAGAGGCGTTCCCATGGTGATGGGGACGCTTCAAGTTAAAATATACCATCGGATTGGAGAAAACTCTTATCCTATGGTATATTAACTCCTGACTTTACATTGAAAGTCAATGGGGGACGGATCAGTTTGAAATTGCACCATATTGTGTCAACGTCAAACGGATCCGTCCCCATTGACTTGCATTGTAATTCAGGACGGATCCGTTTGGCTCCGCACGGCCAGGCGGACACCAAAACGACTTTTTTTTCATGTCCGTGGATCCTCCAAAAATCAAGGAAGACCCACGGACGAAAAAACGGTCACGGATCACGGAAAAACGGAACCCGTTTTTGCGGACTGCAAAAAAATACGGTCGTGTGCATGAGGCCTAAGTGTACCTGTGTGTGGTACTTCCGGAAACACTCCCCTAAGCATAGGGCAGGGTGGTCAGGACAGTCAGGACAGAAATAGCGGGTGTCACGCCTTATTCCACTCCTGCTACAGACACGACATCTTTTTCGGGGTGACGGTTGGGTTGAGGTACCAGGAACGACATTGGGGAATTGTCGCTCATGTAGACGGCTCACTACACTGGTGGTTGGGGCCACGGAACCTCCTGGATACAGGAGGTTCGCGATGATCTCTTCCTGAAATTTGAGGAAGGATCCTGTTCTCCCAGCCTTACTGTAGAGAACAAAACTATTGTACATCGCCAATTGAATTAAATATACAGACACCTTCTTATACCAGCGTCTGGTGCGTCGGGAAACTAAATAAGGAGCCAACATCTGGTCATTGAAGTCCATCCCTCCCATGAGCGCATTATAGTCGTGGACTGAGAGGGGCTTTTCAATGACACTGGTTGCCCGTTCTATTTGTATTGTCGTGTCTGCGTGAATGGAGGAGAGCATGTAAACGTCACGCTTGTCTCTCCATTTCACCGCGAGCAGTTCTTCGTTACACAAGGCAGCCCTCTCCCCCCCTGCAAGACGGGTGGTAACGAGCCGTTGGGGGAAGCCCCGGCGACTAGGTCGCACAGTCCCACAGCAGCCAATCTGTTCTAGGAACAAATGCCTGAAGATGTATTGTTTGAAGCCAAGGCGCGCGGTAAAATGTATAAGGGACTCGTCTACGCAGATGTTTTGCTCAGGGGTATACAAATCTGCAAATTTGGTGTTAAGGTGGTCTATGAGGGGCCGAATTTTGTGGAGCCGGTCAAAAGCTGGGTGGCCTCTGGGACGGGAGGTGGTGTTGTCGCTAAAGTGCAGGAAACGCAGGATGGCCTCAAATCGTGCCCTGGACATAGCAGCAGAGAACATGGGCATGTGATGAATTGGGTTCGTGGACCAATATGACCGCAATTCATGCTTTTTGGTTAGACCCATGTTGAGGAGAAGGCCCAGAAAAAAAATGTATTCGGAAACTTGGACTGGTTTCCACCAGAAAGGCTGGGCATAATAGCTTCCCGGGTTGGCGGCTATAAATTGAGTGGCATACCGATTTGTTTCTGCCACAACTAAGTCCAAGAGCTCCGCAGTCAAGAACAGCTCAAAAAATCCCAGTGCCGAACCGATCTGAGCTGTCTCAACCCGAACTCCAGACTGGGCGGTGAAAGGGGGAACTACAGGTGCGGCTGAAGTTGCCAATCAGGGTTTGCCAGCACCTCAGGGATTCTAGGGGCTCTACGGGCCTGTCTGTGCGGTGGCTGCGACGGGGTAACTATTGCACGTGCCACCGTACCAGCTTCAACTGCCCTTCTGGTGCTCGCCACTTCACCATGTTCTACGGCAGTGCTGGTACTAGGTCCAGGGAGGGCTGCGCTGCTGGTGTATGCCTCACCACGTAATCAGACAGCGCCAGCCCCACTCTGCTGCCCTTGAAACCTGTGGTCTAGCAATACGGGGCCGGGTACGCCTGGTGGTATCGGGGACCTCAACCTCCTCATCCGAACTTTGGGTCAGACTGCCACTGCTTTCTACAGGTTCATATTCTGACTCGCTGGATTCGTCAGATGAGGGTTCCCATTCCTCATCCGACTGGGTCAGAATCCTGTAGGCCTCTTCAGAAGAATACCCCCTGTTTGACATTTTGGACTACTAAATTTAGGGGTATTCCCTGAGACTACCCAAGAAAAAAAGCAAACCTGTCTTACAAAGGGGAGGCTAGCGAAGTACCGGAGGCCGCTGCGATTGATAAAAAATATCAAAACTGATTTTTTTTTTATCGCCGCAGCGCTTGTAAAGTGATTGTGCAGTGATCAAAAATAAATACATTTTTTGTCACTGCGGTGGGGCGGGCGTGGGTGAACGCACGTGTGGGCGACCGATCAGGCCTGATCGGGCAAACACTGCGTTTTGGGTGGAGGGCGAACTAAGGTGACACTAATACAATTATAGATCTGACTGTGATCAGTTTTGATCACTTACAGATACTATAAAAGTATAAATGCTGATTAGCGATGCGCTAATCAGCGAATCAGTGACTGCGGTGCGGTGGGCTGGGCGCCTAACCGACGCTAACTACCTAACCAAGGGGCCTAAACTATCCTAAAACCTAACAGTCAATACCAGTGGGAAAAAAAGTGACAGGTTACACTGATCACTTTTTTCCCTTTCACTAGTGATTGACAGGGGTGATCAAGGGGTTAATTGGGGTGATGGGGGGTGATCTGGGGCTAAGTGAAGTGTTTGGTGTACTCACTGTGATGTCTGCTCCTCTGCTGGAACCAACCGACCAAAAGGACCAGCAGAGGAGCAGACAAGCCATTTAACACATCATATTTATAAATGTAATGTGTTAGATGGCTTGTGATTCGTTTTTTTGAAAATCATCAACCTGCCAGCGACGATCATTGGCTGGCAGGTTGATGACGAACTTGTCCTGTAACTTTTGCCGGCCCGCGATTCGCTTTGAGCGAAATCACACATCAAAGGCTGGGATACAACAGCTCAGTAGACAGTATCACACATGATACGCTTAGATACACCGCCCATTAGACAGTGTCACACATCATAGGCTGGGATACAACCGCTCAGTAGACAGTATCACACATGATACGCTTAGATACACCGCCCATTAGACAGTGTCACACATCATAGGCTGGGATACAACAGCTCAGTAGACAGTATCACACATGAGACGCTTAGATACACCGCCCATTAGACAGTGTCACACATCATAGGCTGGGATACAACAGCTCAGTAGACAGTATCACACATGATACGCTTAGATACACCGCCCATTAGACAGTGTCACACATCATAGGCTGGGATACAACAGCTCAGTAGACAGTATCACACATGATACGCTTAGATACACCACCCATTAGACAGTGTCACACATCAAAGGCTGGGATACAACAGCTCAGTAGACAGTATCACACATGAGACGCTTAGATACACCGCCCATTAGACAGTGTCACACATCATAGGCTGGGATACAACAGCTCAGTAGACAGTATCACACATGATACGCTTAGATACACCGCCCATTAGACAGTGTCACACATCAAAGGCTGGGATACAACAGCTCAGTAGACAGTATCACACATGATACGCTTAGATACACCGCCCATTAGACAGTGTCACACATCAAAGGCTGGGATACAACAGCTCAGTAGACAGTATCACACATGATACGCTTAGATACACCGCCCATTAGACAGTGTCACACATCATAGGCTGGGATACAACAGCTCAGTAGACAGTATCACACATGATACGCTTAGATACACCGCCCATTAGACAGTGTCACACATCATAGGCTGGGATACAACAGCTCAGTAGACAGTATCACACATGATACGCTTAGATACACCGCCCATTAGACAGTGTCACACATCATAGGCTGGGATACAACAGCTCAGTAGACAGTATCACACATGATACGCTTAGATACACCGCCCATTAGACAGTGTCACACATCAAAGGCTGGGATACAACAGCTCAGTAGACAGTATCACACATGATACGCTTAGATACACCGCCCATTAGACAGTGTCACACATCATAGGCTGGGATACAACAGCTCAGTAGACAGTATCACACATGATACGCTTAGATACACCGCCCATTAGACAGTGTCACACATCAAAGGCTGGGATACAACAGCTCAGTAGACAGTATCACACATGATACGCTTAGATACACTGCCCATTAGACAGTGTCACACATCATAGGCTGGGATACAACCGCTCAGTAGACAGTATCACACATGATACGCTTAGATACACCGCCCATTAGACAGTGTCACACATCAAAGGCTGGGATACAACAGCTCAGTAGACAGTATTACACATGATACGCTTAGATACACCGCCCATTAGACAGTGTCACACATCATAGGCTGGGATACAACAGCTCAGTAGACAGTATCACACATGATACGCTTAGATACACCGCCCATTAGACAGTGTCACACATCATAGGCTGGGATACAACAGCTCAGTAGACAGTATCACACATGATACGCTTAGATACACCGCCCATTAGACAGTGTCACACATCAAAGGCTGGGATACAACAGCTCAGTAGACAGTATCACACATGATACGCTTAGATACACCGCCCATTAGACAGTGTCACACATCATAGGCTGGGATACAACCGCTCAGTAGACAGTATCACACATGATACGCTTAGATACACCGCCCATTAGACAGTGTCACACATCATAGGCTGGGATACAACAGCTCAGTAGACAGTATCACACATGAGACGCTTAGATACACCGCCCATTAGACAGTGTCACACATCATAGGCTGGGATACAACAGCTCAGTAGACAGTATCACACATGATACGCTTAGATACACCGCCCATTAGACAGTGTCACACATCATAGGCTGGGATACAACAGCTCAGTAGACAGTATCACACATGATACGCTTAGATACACCACCCATTAGACAGTGTCACACATCAAAGGCTGGGATACAACAGCTCAGTAGACAGTATCACACATGAGACGCTTAGATACACCGCCCATTAGACAGTGTCACACATCATAGGCTGGGATACAACAGCTCAGTAGACAGTATCACACATGATACGCTTAGATACACCGCCCATTAGACAGTGTCACACATCAAAGGCTGGGATACAACAGCTCAGTAGACAGTATCACACATGATACGCTTAGATACACCGCCCATTAGACAGTGTCACACATCAAAGGCTGGGATACAACAGCTCAGTAGACAGTATCACACATGATACGCTTAGATACACCGCCCATTAGACAGTGTCACACATCATAGGCTGGGATACAACAGCTCAGTAGACAGTATCACACATGATACGCTTAGATACACCGCCCATTAGACAGTGTCACACATCATAGGCTGGGATACAACAGCTCAGTAGACAGTATCACACATGATACGCTTAGATACACCGCCCATTAGACAGTGTCACACATCATAGGCTGGGATACAACAGCTCAGTAGACAGTATCACACATGATACGCTTAGATACACCACCCATTAGACAGTGTCACACATCAAAGGCTGGGATACAACAGCTCAGTAGACAGTATCACACATGATACGCTTAGATACACCGCCCATTAGACAGTGTCACACATCATAGGCTGGGATACAACAGCTCAGTAGACAGTATCACACATGATACGCTTAGATACACCGCCCATTAGACAGTGTCACACATCAAAGGCTGGGATACAACAGCTCAGTAGACAGTATCACACATGATACGCTTAGATACACTGCCCATTAGACAGTGTCACACATCATAGGCTGGGATACAACCGCTCAGTAGACAGTATCACACATGATACGCTTAGATACACCGCCCATTAGACAGTGTCACACATCAAAGGCTGGGATACAACAGCTCAGTAGACAGTATTACACATGATACGCTTAGATACACCGCCCATTAGACAGTGTCACACATCATAGGCTGGGATACAACAGCTCAGTAGACAGTATCACACATGATACGCTTAGATACACCGCCCATTAGACAGTGTCACACATCATAGGCTGGGATACAACAGCTCAGTAGACAGTATCACACATGATACGCTTAGATACACCGCCCATTAGACAGTGTCACACATCAAAGGCTGGGATACAACAGCTCAGTAGACAGTATCACACATGATACGCTTAGATACACCGCCCATTAGACAGTGTCACACATCATAGGCTGGGATACAACAGCTCAGTAGACAGTATCACACATGAGACGCTTAGATACACCGCCCATTAGACAGTGTCACACATCATAGGCTGGGATACAACCGCTCAGTAGACAGTATCACACATGATACGCTTAGATACACCGCCCATTAGACAGTGTCACATCATAGGCTGGGATACAACAGCTCAGTAGACAGTATCACACATGATACGCTTAGATACACCGCCCATTAGACAGTGTCACACATCATAGGCTGGGATACAACAGCTCAGTAGACAGTATCACACATGAGACGCTTAGATACACCGCCCATTAGACAGTGTCACACATCATAGGCTGGGATACAACAGCTCAGTAGACAGTATCACACATGAGACGCTTAGATACACCGCCCATTAGACAGTGTCACACATCATAGGCTGGGATACAACAGCTCAGTAGACAGTATCACACATGATACGCTTAGATACACCACCCATTAGACAGTGTCACACATCAAAGGCTGGGATACAACAGCTCAGTAGACAGTATCACACATGAGACGCTTAGATACACCGCCCATTAGACAGTGTCACACATCATAGGCTGGGATACAACAGCTCAGTAGACAGTATCACACATGATACGCTTAGATACACCGCCGATTAGACAGTGTCACACATCATAAGCTGGAATACAACAGCTCAGTAGACAGTATCACACATGATACGCTTAGATACACCGCCCATTAGACAGTGTCACACATCAAAGGCTGGGATACAACAGCTCAGTAGACAGTATCACACATGAGACGCTTAGATACACCGCCCATTAGACAGTGTCACACATCATAGGCTGGGATACAACAGCTCAGTAGACAGTATCACACATGATACGCTTAGATACACCAGTCAGGGAAGTTCACAGGTCTCAGGGTTATCATCACATCCTGTAAGTTGCCGCTTGACAGAACATTAGCAGCTCAGCCTCCAGAACTCTGACATGACAGATCCAACGTTACCTGACAAGCCCGTCAATTACAGAGAGTAGTCACATGACCCCCAGCAGGGCGGGGAGGCGGACCATGTGACCTGTCACATGACAGGGGGCGGGCAGCAGCGGGAGGAGGTGAGTGATGCTGTCTGTGCGGGGCGGTAGGAAGCTGCTGGTAATAACGGGGTCTCCTATTCATAATTGGCCCGTTGTATATGTATTTTGAGGGGGACAGGGACGTTCTCCCCTCAGTCCCTTTTATAAGCAGCCGAGAACCACTATATCCGGTATGGTATAGGAAGCAGTGGAGAGAGCTGTGGTCTCAATAGCTACCGCAGAACTGCAGCCACAAACCATGAGCTCCAGGACTCCGCACTTTTGGGATCTTTCTGACCTATCAGAAGATTGTGTTTTACATGGAGGTCCCCTTTAAATGAGTAACTAACACTGGGTAATGGAGGGATGTGACACCAGGGATGGGATTGGGCTGCAGGAAGTAAAAGAAAGCAAGATCCTGGCTAAGATCTGGCACCTGTGGCTTTTCAGCTGTTTTTGTGGGCATGCTGGGAGTAGTAGTTTTTAAAGGGGCAGTAACTCATTCAGGGCTGTTAGTTCTACCAGCCAGTTATGGGGCATCAAGTAAACAGCAGCCACGGCTGAACATGGCTGTGGATGATAAAACATGAGGGAGCCCAAGGGGGAGGAATACTTATAGGCCCCCTGGCCCCCCTCCATGCTTCCTCTGTGTAGGCGTTATTTCTACCTTTTAGGCTACTTTCACACTAGCGTTTTTGCTGGATCCGGAAAGGTTCAGCAAAAAACGCTTCCGTTACTGTAATTACAACCGCCTTCATTCGTTATGAACGGATCCGGTTGTATTATCTCTAACATTGCCAAGACGGATCCGTCATGAACTCCACTGAAAGTCAATGGGGGACGGATCCGTTTTCGATTGTGTCAGAGAAAACTGATTTGTCCCCATTGACTCTCAGTGGAGTTCATGACGGATCCGCATCCCAAGACGGAAAGAAAACCGGTTTGCTCTCTGGTATGGGAACACAACCAAACGGAACGGGATGCATTTTCGAGCCCTCCGTTCTGTTCAGTTTTGTCCCCATTGACAATGAATGGGGACAAAATGGAAGCGTTTTTTTCCCCGGTATTGAGCCTCTATAACGGATCTCAATACCAGAAAACTAAAACGCTAGTGTGGAAGTAGCCTTAGTTTTGCATACCCCTCCTTCACTTTTCTCACCTCACCTCCCCCCCAATCACGAATCTGTCTCATTAAGTTCTGGCTCTGGTGCTGATTACCTGCTCATAATTAAATATAATTTCTTGTGTCTGTGATTGCTCCTATGTATAGGGCAGAGGGGGCTGCTGGGTGTCCTCCGGTCTCTCAAACACTTTATTAAATCTCTGTCTCTTGTAGTAGAGGGGCTGTCACCATGCCTCAGAGGATGTCCATGGAACGGCAGGCATATTCGGTGCCAATCATTCAGCCAGATCTCCGCAGGGAAGAGACAATACAGCAGATCACATTTACTCTACAGCAGCTGCAGTCTGTGTCCAATGACATCTTCAACAGGTAATGATTGTGAGGAAAGGGCATAGCTGGTACCACCCTCCCTGTATTGGTATGAGGGACGGCGGTCAGTGCCCCTTTCTTCGGCGAGAGGGACGGCGGTCAGCCTGTGTCTACAACAGATCACATTTACTTTACAGTAGCTGGTACCACCCTCCCTGTATTAATATGAGTGAAGGCAGGCGGTCTCCCTTCGTCAACAATATGAGTGAAGGCAGAGTCCCTTCGTCAACAAGAGTGACGGCGGGCAGTGTCCCAGCATCAACGTGACTGGAGGCGAGCAGTGTCCCTGCGTCAGTGCGACTGGAGGCAGGCACCCTCCCTCTGTCAGAGCAACTGGAGGTGGGCGGCCTCCCTGCAGTAGTAGTGATTGCAGGTATGCTCCTGATAAGGTCACTGGTGTAGTAGCTGCACTTATTGCTGCTCTTCCTGGATTGTAATTATTCTTAATTAGTAAAGCAGGAGTTGTGCAGAGCTGGAGCAGCGGAATGTATCGGGGGGGGGGTACATGTGCCTTGTACAAGAAGCAGTTCTGTGTCACCTATCTATTTATTTGAGCTTTCCTAGAGGCTTCCTGCTCCGAACATTTAGACAACGCAATGCGGATTTGCTATCAGGGACACGACTGGAGATAATGCGATTCCTACATAACATGAGTCATTGCAAACACTTTGTTTTACTGATTTTAAATTCCATCATGTCTTGTACTCCAGTAACATTCAGAGCTGCATTTACAATCCTAATGGTTGCGTCATAGCCCTGAGCTTACATTTTTAAGTAATCCCTGCTGGTTTAGTGTCTGCTGATAGGTTTATACCAGACGCTGTACTGAATGTAGCAGAGTGCAGTATGGAAGCCCACCTACAGTGTACTGTGAACACTACATCTTTCGCAATGCACTGCGCTTCATGTACTGACACTGAAGTGGCATGTGCTAACAGAGAGACTGAGCTGATAACGCCTGAAAGGAAACAGGACTGTGCATGCAGCTTTGGATGCAACAGGAGTATTAACATTCAGTGTGAATCAGTGTTAGGGCTCATGCACACGGCCGTATGTATTTTGCGGTCCGCAAAACACAGATCCGCAAAAGATACGGATGACATCCATGTGCATTCCGCATTTTACGGAACACCTGGCCCCAAATAG
The DNA here is from genome assembly GCF_905171765.1 of Bufo bufo. Lineage (NCBI taxonomy): Eukaryota > Metazoa > Chordata > Amphibia > Anura > Bufonidae > Bufo > Bufo bufo. The sequence goes on along the minus strand of NC_053389.1, from coordinate 229,878,016 downwards.
AACAGTCCTCTCCTTGTCTGTTATGCGGACAATAATAGGACATGTTCTATCTTTTTGTGGAATTGACATACGGAAACAGAACGCACACAGAGTAACTTCCATATTTTTTGCATACCCATTGAAATGAATGGTTCCGCATACGGTCCACAAAAAATATACGTTCGTGTGCTTGAGGCCTTACTTAGTCGTATAAAGTTGTGCCTTATTTTTTCTGTGCGGATAGGATCCTGCAGAGAGTGGAGACCAATAGGTCGCAACTCAAGAACATCAACGATCGGGTCAGCCTGGCACAAGCCAAGATAGAGAAAGTAAAAGGCAGCAAAAAGGCCATAAAGGTGAGCGCCCCCCTGCAGTGGCCACTAATGATTACCCCTTACAACCTTCTTCCGTCTATGCATCTCTGTGTGAAACCTTCATCGCTGCAGGTGTTCTCCAGTGCCAAGTACCCAGCTCCAGAACGTCTTCAGGAATACACATCCATCTTCTCGGGTGCAGATGATTCGTGGTCTGAGAAAAGAGCAAGACACAAGATCCAGAGCAAGCATCGACCACTGGATGAGCAAGCGATGCAGGTTTGTCCGACTGCACAGTGGTCATACAGGGTATTTTTGTTTAAAGGGTAACCTTAAAACATTTCCTCCAACATGACATTAGGATGTTTGAAATGATAAAAATAGCTGTTCGCTGACGAGTTGGGATCTTGCAAGATTTTTAAGCACCTGAATCCCCCCCATCGCACTGGTAAGACGTCTGCATAGCTCCTAATCCCCGACACCCTGCTTTTGTGTCTGGACGTAGCAGAGCTGAATTTGTCATTTGTTCACTGTAGGTTTACTTGATGTCCTATGTAAAACACTGATGACCCTTCTTGAGATCACAGTGTGACATTCGACTGCTACACCTGTGTTAAGCATTATCCATCTGATCACTACAGGAAAAACTCAAGTATTACCCTGTATACGTGAGCTTGAAAGGGCAAGAAGAGGACGCGGCGGAGGAGGGGCTTGGCAGTCTGCCCCGAAATATCAACTCTGTCAGTTCTCTGCTTCTCTTCAACACAACGGAGAACCTGTGAGTGGCGCACAGATATCCTGAGAAACGAACCCCTCGCTGTGGGGCCATTTAAAGGGGGGTAGAGATGTAGATTAGGTCCCGGGTTGAATACTCTGCCCATGTATCACCACAAAGGAGGCTCTGTACAGGCACTGAACCAGCAGAGGGAAGCTGTCCGTTATCAAGAAGGCATAATCTTGAATGCAGCTTTGGGAGTGACAGGAGTATAAGAATTGAAGTATTGCTCAACAGCAGATTTGTTGCAGAAATGTCTGCGACTGTCTCATTTATCTGAATGGAGCATGCAGAAATCTATATATCTGCTCCAGGAACAACCCTATTCACATGTATGGAATAGATTTTGGGTCACAGAAGTTTCTGGAATAAATCTGTCTCGTCGTTATGTTCTGAAGACTGGCCGAATGTTGGGTCAGGTCAACCCACATCAAACCTGAGGCAAATGGGAAGAACTGGGTGCTTCATGGGCTAATCGTCTTGTCCTTGCAGCTATAAGAAGTATGTGTTCTTGGATCCTCTGGCTGGTGTGGTAACCCGAACTAACCAGCCTCTAGAGGGCGACGATGAGGACCGGTTGTTTGCTGCCCCGCTGTCTATCTCGAAGAGGGAGCAGCTTGAGCGGCAGGTGAGCAGAGACGGGACTCCATCTTGGTATCAGTTACACTATGACTTGTGATTACCATCTCGCTCCTTTCTAGACTGCAGAGAATTACTTCTATGTTCCGGACCTTGGGGAAGTCCCTGAGATTGATGTTCCTTATTACCTGCCGGACCTTCCCGGAGTGGCTGATGACCTTATGTACAGCGCTGATTTGGGTCCTGGCATTGCCCCATCTGCTCCGGGGGGCCCTATTCCAGAGCTCCCCACATTCAGCACTGAGGAGATTATGGAACCTTCAAGGGCAGGTATATAAAGTGCATTTCAATGAGGGTCCTTTATAATCATGGCTGCTGCATTACTTATAAAGAAACCCATTCAACTTTACTGCAAGCTGCTGAGAAGGATAGTTTATCAGTATAAGGGTCCATTCACACGTCCGTAATGCATTTTCGGATCCGCAAAACACAGACACGGCAACGTGCGTTCCGCATTTTGCCAGCACTAATAGAATATGCCTATTCTTGTCCGCAAATGCGGACAAGGATAGGACATGTTCTATTTTTTTCAGGAACGGGATTGTGGACCCGGAAGTGCGGCTCCGCAATTCCATATCCGGGCAGCACATCGTGCTGCCCCATAGAAATGAATGGGTCCGCAATTCATTTTTGAGGAACGAAATTGCGGACGTGTGAATGGACCCTAAAAGTCTCAGAAAACCCCTTTAAAACTGGCACCAATTTATATGGCACTATGGGACCCGTGAATTGCCCCCTGGCTTCAGCCGAAAGATAGACAGCACTTGGGTCAGACACAGTTCTTAGCTGCGCACGCCTTGACAATAAGGGATAATTTGATATCTAAAGGACAGTTCTCTACTAGACCAGAGCGGTTGTCCCTGTTACTGGGTAATCCCATGTTTCGACCAGGACTTGGAGTAGGATTCCCCTACTTTCCACGTTTGAGTGGTTTCTCCTCTCCTCTGAAGTGCCTAGATGCCTCTCCCGCATCCATCACCGGCTCCTTGAGCTCAGTAATTCAGGCCGTGCTTCATATGGTACCAGAAATGAGACTGAACTAGAGGTTACCCTTCCTGGTCCTGAGGTTCTGAAGATGTGTACATTTGCGCATGGTATGTCCCTAGCATCCCAGGGCTTGTCCATCGTATGTACCCGTCAGTCCCAGAGACTTGTTGGCGATGTGGCTCAAAGGGGTGCGATGTTGCATATCTGGTGGGCTTGCATCCTCCAGATCTATAGGCAATTATCGGGGAAACATATCTCTAATACCCCCCAATGTACACTTTTGTCCCTCATACCTGGAACTTTGGCGCAAGTCAAAAATAACATCTTACGCCATCTATTTGTGGCAGCTAGTATGGTAGTCCCTAGACACTGGAGATTGACTACAGTGCTCTCTCTCTCTGTGTGAGTGGTCTGAGGGGATCCGGCACATCCATAGAATGGAGGACTTAGTGGCGGCCGCACACGAACGCAGATCAGCCTTTTTAGCCCTATGGAATCCATGGATGGTATTCACACATGCAGCAGAGTATGATTCTCTTTTCACTGATTGATAAGCACAGATTTAATGTATTTATTTCTTGTATGGTGGGGTGTTTTTTTTTTGTTCCCCTTCACTTCATCATGGTCCAAGAGGCCGCTAGCTGTCTTATGTTCTTTATGCCTTCCTCTGAACAATGTAGTGTGATAGAACTTAAATAAAATCAGATATCTAAAACTGACGCCAAAACCACTGCAAATGATAAATTTCCCCCTTAGCATTTATATGTAAGCTTTGAGTTATACATTAAATCTTGAAGTTTAAAAAATAACTTCATTTCAGATGCGCAAGATGGCCGACCCCTGCCACCGCCACCACCTCCTCCGCCTCCACCACCTGTTCTGCCACCCATTTCTCCACCTGCCCCACCAGTGCTGCCTCCTTCACAGTCCACACTACCTGCACCCAGTGCGACTGTCGATGCCGGTAAGGAGTGTTCACCCTCTCCATCACCTTCATCCAGTGGACATTTATTTTGCCCTCAGATTGAGTGCCAGAATCTGGATGTTTTTAAGAATACTCATAACTTAACATATAACCTTAATTGTATCTACTCTTGCATTCCAGCTGCCATCCAAGGAGCCCCTAAAGAGGTGGTGAAACCATCCGATGGCCGCGCATCTCTTCTAGAGTCCATTCGCCAAGCGGGCGGCATTGGAAAGGCCAAACTGCGGAGTGTAAAAGAGAAAAAGCTAGAGAAGAAGAAGATGAAGGAGCAGGAACAAGGTTATCCATAAGGAGTAGCAGCAACTTTTGTGGGGTACAGGCCAGGAGTTTTCGTTCGTAACAGAGTAGAGGTGTGGAGCAACTAGGGGATGGGTGCTAGTGCCAAGTTGCTGCCAGGCAAAAGCCCAGATCATACACAGCTGCTGGTACTTGGCAGCTGGCAGTCACTGATAACGAGCCTAGGGCAGCGAGTTGTGTGAAAAAGCTCCATCCTGCCATTTAACTGTGAAATAAAATGTTGCATGTCATTAACTGTGCAGCCAGCAGAGGGGGCTCCATGTATTCGGTCCACTTCATTTGATTTAACTCTTTATTATAACTTTAAAGAGGTAATCCAAGATGGTACACAGGGCACATGTAGGTCTCTGTGAAGGGTGGAAAGATGTAGACACCCTGCTTATAGTTCTCTACGTAGATATTGATTTTCCGCAAGCAAACAAATATGGTACCACTCGCCTAGGACAACCCAGTGATTGGAACAAGCACCTTGCAAGGCTCTGTGAGTGCTTCCACAGTATATCCTCTACTTGTGGGGGGGGTGCCAGCAGCTTTAGGGTCCTTTTACACTGGCAGATTTTCTGGCGATTGATGATACATCATGTCGATGCTGAAATTATTATTATGAGGACGAACGATTAGTAAAACAATCGTTCATCCCCAGTTTTCATTTACTGATCTGAGGGGTTGTGGTTACTAGGCATTTTCTCTGCAGGGTAACCTTAGTATAAATAAATGGGATAATGGGAGATGTAGTCCATAATCGACTGTCTTCTGTCTTGCAGTTAATGCCACTGGGGTAGGAGGAGATATGATGTCTGATCTGTTTAACAAGCTGGCAATGAGACGTAAAGGTAGGCATGCAGGCAACGGACACTACTGCTTCACGCATCTGGATGTTATATTACACTGTTTTTATACTACTTACATATTATACACGTGATTCCTAACCTTAATTCAGGAAGTTCTTCTTGTAAAAATGATAGGGCTTGACTAACTTACAAAGGTTTTCTACCAGTTTTTTCTGTTCAATGTACTGCTGAGCTTCCAGGGTTAACGCCTTCATTGTCCCTTTGGCACCATTCTGTCACAGAAGGGCACTAAAAATGCAACAAATGGGCACTAAGGAGGAACTGAATTTTGTCCCCATCTGGTGCTTATTGCCCTCTTTAGTTCTGCTAAGTAGATAAGAGGCAGACTGCATCATAGTGCTGCTGAGAACCTCATAACTGCTCCATGGAGTGCAGAGGCACTACAACTCCCAGCAGCTGCACAGCAGTGGTTTACAGTGGAGGAAGAGAAGTCCTTCTGCACGGTGCCCCATGGTGACTGCTGTGATAAATTGTGATTGGCACAATGATAGGATAGTGTCAACAGTTCCCAGAATGAAGGCCCACAACCTTCAATAAACCCCCTTTAACTCTAGTGGGAAATTACCACCAGTGCAGACTATGCTACTGCCTGGAAAAGGCTAAGGCCTCTTTCACACGGGCGTTGCGGAAAAATGTGCGGGTGCGTTGCGGGAACACCCGCGATTTTTCCGCACGAGTGCAAAACATTGTAATGCGTTTTGCACTCGCGTGAGAAAAATCGTGCGTGTTTGGTACCCAAACCCGAACTTCTTCACAGAAGTTCGGGCTTGGGATCGGTGTTCTGTGGATTGTATTATTTTCCCTTCTAACATGGTTATAAGGGAAAATAATAGCATTCTGAATACAGAATGCAAAGTAAAATAGCACTGGAGGGGTTAAAAAAAAAAATAAAAAAATGTAACTCACTTTAATCCACTTGCTCGCGTAGCCGGCATCTCCTTGTGTCTCCTTTGTTGAAGGACCTGTGGTGAGCATTAATTATAGTTCAACAACCTGTGATGATTCACCATGGTAAAAGATCATGTGACGTACCATGTGATGACCGGAGTGACGTCATCACAGGTCCTTGAACTATAATTAATGCTCACCACCATTATTTTTTTTAACCCCTCCAGTGCTATTTTACTTTGCATTCTGTATTCAGAATGCTATTATTTTCCCTTATAACCATGTTATAAGGGAAAATAAAAATGATCGGGTCTCCATCCCGATCGTCTCCTAGCAACCGTGCGTGAAAATCGCACCGCATCCGCACTTGCTTGCGGATGCTTGTGATTTTCACGCAACCCCAATCACTTCTATGGGGCCTGCGTTGCGTGAATATAGAACATGCTGCGATTTTCACGCAACGCATAAGTGATGCGTGAAAATCACCGCTCATGTGAACAGCGATTTTCACGCAACGCATAAGTGATGCGTGAAAATCACCGCTCATGTGAACAGCCCCATAGAAATGAATGGGTCGGTATTCAGTGCGGGTGCAATGCGTTCACCTCCCGCATCGCATCCGCGCGGAATACTCGCTCGTGTGAAAGGGGCCTAAGGAGAGACAGGTGACCAAATTATTCAACTTGTTAAGAAGCTTGAACCAGTAAAGTGATGTTCACATGCATAAGGCCAAGTTCACACCAGTGATTGCGAGCCAAAACCAGGTGCAACACACAGAACAGGTGCAAATCTTTCCATTAAATCGTATCTTCGCTCCTAGTCATTGATTGAAATCACTGAAGGCTGAACTTGGCCTTACTAAGAATTATTGCCCTGCACTGGGAGGCAGCATTATATATTTACCCAGAATTCTGCAGTTAGTAGGAAATACAGTCTTTGTATTTAGCTTCATGCACAAGCAGAAAGGACTACACTTCACGGACTGTGGTGCTTATTTGTAGGCATCTCTGGGAAGGGCCCGGCTGCCGGAAGTGGCGATTCTCCTGCTGGAGCATTTGCTAGGATTTCTGATACTATTCCGCCTCTACCCCCGCCACAAGTGACGCCAGGAGAAGCAGACGAGGATGAATGGGAGTCTTAAGGTTACCAGAGCCTATGGAAAGCGTGGAAGCAGCACCTTATAGAGAGGAGATCTAGGAATACAAATTCACGACTAACGATCTTGTCTGGAATGAAGGAGGTTTTGTAATAAGGCAAAAAACAAAAACAAAACCACAAGATGTACGGGCACACTGATGATTTCCGAAGTCTAGGATTTCTCCCATATCTCCAGTCACTCTATGTCCATATTAAGATGCATCATACATAGCAATATAATAAAACCATACATTTCCTAAGGAGTTCATGCAAGTTTAATTATGTATAACAACGTGGTAACTGTAAAAATGTCTCTTAATAAATAATTTAGGAAGCCGCATTCATGGCAGCAGCAAGAGATAAAATCTTCTTTCGACTGAAGAAGGTTCAAGATGGCAATGCAGAACTTGTCTTCTTCATCTGGAAGAACTGCCGAGATACAATGTTAAAAGTCAACTCCACCTGTGTCACTCTGGATAATTACTGGCCTATGCATAGGGCAGAGTCTATTCCTTAACCCCTTCCTGACATCTGCCATACATGAGCCCAAAGGTAGAGTTAATGATGGGCAATAATACCGATCACTGGCTCAGATGCCATGGTCAACTGCAAGTCATCTCAGAGGTCTTTTCCCAGGATCGCTGTGCTTCTGCGGACCAAATGGCTCCTCTCCACCGAGATCAAGGGAGCTGTTCAGTGACTGTAGCAGCCTCAGGCCTTCTTAAGGCGCCAAGCCCTTTCATAGCAAATTTATGAATCTCCCATAGGCTGCAATGTTAAATTATGGGAGAAGCGATCAGACTATCGGATGTTAAAGTCTCCTAGAGGAACCTAAAGGGGTTGTCCGCTTTTTTTCATATTGATGACCTATCCTAAGGATGGGTCATCAATATCAGATCGCCAGGGGGCTGACTTCTGACACCCCTGCCTATCAGCTGTTTAAAGAGAATGCAGCACTCGTACGAACGCTGCATTCTCTTCACCGTTTGTTTACCTGCTCACAATTGCAATGGTGGGCTGGTCTAATTATAATGACGCAGTCCCATTCACTTCAACGGAACCGTTCCTTCCTGTTCAAGTGAATGGGACTGCATCGTTATAATTAGATCAGCTCAACTGCAAAGGCGAGCAGGTAAACGGTGAAGAGAAGGCTGCACTTGTACAAGCGCTGCCTTCTCTTCAGATAGCTGATTGGTGCAGGTGTCTGGGCAACCCCTTTAAACCAAGTCTGAAAAAAAAGGTTTAAAAAAATATATATAAAAAAGATATACAAATTCAAATCACTCCTTTCCCTGTGTTAAAAAAAAAATAACGAACATTAGCAATGCCACTTCTTAAAACCCCATACTATTAAAATCTAAAAATATTTGTCTGCTCAATTGAGCAGTATAAAGGGGCCTTTCCTGTTATTGGTGATCATCCTGTTTATACATAATGGGTGTTTTCCCAACTTACAAAGTACAGCGGGGGCCAGGACATTACTACGGAAAAGCGCCACTATTCATCTTCAGACAAAAAGGCTACATTCGAACGTATTTTGTTTCCATGTCCGTTCCTTTTGCGGATTGGATGAGAACCCATTCATTTCAATGGGTCCGCAAAAAATGCGGACTGCACACTGTGCACTATCCGCATCCATATGTCCGTTCCGTAACCTCGCCCCAAAAAAATAGAACATGTCCTATTCTAGTCCGTTTTGCGGATAAGGATAGGCATTGTTATAATAGATCCGCAAAAAAAAAAAAAAGGATGCCATACGGAGTCATCAGTTGTTTTTTTTTGCGGATCCGCAATTTGCAGAGAGCAAAACGGATACGGTCATGTGAATATAGCCTTTCAGTATATATAGGAGTGAGGGCAGCAGCAGTCGGTGTGGAGCGCGTCTCCACAGTTCAGTGAATTGAAAGAAAGGGGAGTGGTGCTAATGCACGTTAGGCAACGGCCATAGATCGCAGTGTAGTGCTGCCTACAAAGCAACTAATGAATGGGGCCGGGTTGCGAGATGCCGCGACCTGACAAGTGAAAGAAATCCAGCAGGTTTGGACTTCTTGCAACTGTTGTGTTGAGGTTGCAGTGCAAGTAGCACTACACTGTTTTTTTGTTCAGTTACATCCAGTGTCCCAGTTTAGCCCCAGCCTAAGGGTCCTTTCACACGTCCATTCTTTCTTTCCTGATCTGTTCCATTTTTTGCTGAACAGATCTGGACCCATTCATTTTCAATGGGTCCTGAAAAAAAAATCAGACATTGAGCTGTCCGATTTTTTTCAGGACCCATTGAAAATGAATGGGTCCAGATCTGTTAAGCAAAAAACGGAACAGATCAGGAAAGAAACAACGGACGTGTGAATGGACCCTAAGGAGGAGTCTGCCACTCGAGGACAGAAAATCTACTATCGGTACAAACCTTTCTGATTGATGCAAAAGCAGGTCCAAAGGATTGCTTGACTTCTGTGCTGCTGCGGATCCACTGAGGTAATTTTCCAAGAACTGTTGGTCTGGAGTACCTGTGATCTAAGAGGACGATGCTGGCATAGTCACCACGGTGCCGAATGGCTCGTCCTGCCAAGACAATATCGGGCGGATTTGCTATTGAAAATGCACCGATAAACTGGCATACATGCTCACATTTACTAACTGTTCTACATGTTCTAAGAATTTTATGCTTTGTCTGACAAGGGGATGTGGCCAAAATGTGCCAGATTTTGGTGCATTTTTCAAATAAAATTACTCCAACTTCACTGAGTGCTGTAAATCAGGGTAATGCTGCACTATATACAATTGAGCTATTCTTACCGATGGACTGGTTGACGGCTTTCATGCACAGATTCTCAATAAGCACTTTGCCTGCAGATACACCATTGGTCTTGGGCTGGGAACATAAGTGCACTGCGTTATAAAGATAATTCGCCCCCACGCCTCTTAACTACAGTACACATCAGACCATTACCAGTGTGTGATCCAGATACGCCATCTTCTCCTGGAGCTCAGGGGAACGGATATTGGGGTATGGCATTCCTACCATCACAACGCACCTAAAAACAACAAGATATTACAACCAGTTACCTACAAAAAAGGAAAAACCTGCCAATTTTCAGGAAAAATAAAACTGTCCTTCACCTGCTGGCCATAGATACTAAATACCTGACTGCACAGTTAGGCCCCTTTCACACGGGTGAGAATTCCGCGCGGGTTCAATGTGTGAGGAGAACGCATTGCACCCGCACTGAATCCGGACCCATTCATTTCAATGGGTCTGTGCAGATGAGCGGTGATTTTCACGCATCACTTGTGTGTTGCGTGAAAATCGCAGCATGCTCTATATTGTGCGTTTTTCACACAACACAGGCTCCATAGAAGTGAATGGGGCTGCGTGAAAATCGCAAGCAAGTGCGGATGCGGTGCGATTTTCACGCATGGTTGCTAGGTGACGATCGGGACCCGATCTTTATTATTTTCCCTTATAAAATGGTTATAACGGAAAATAATAGCATTCTGTATTAAGAATGCTAAGTAAATTTAGGGATAGAGGGGTTAAAAAAAATAATAAATTCACCTCATCCACATCCGTCTTCTTTCTTCTTCTTTGAGGACCTGGCAGGAAAAGGACCTTTGGTGACGTCACTGCACTCATCACATGGTCCATCACCATGGTGATGGACCATGTGATGAGCGCAGTGACGTCACCAAAGGTTCTTTTCCTCCCAGGTCCTCAAAGACGACGAGTCTGGCTGCGCGAACAAGTGGATGAGGCGAGTTTAATAATTGTATTTTATTTATTTTTTTAACCCCTCCATCCGTAATTTACTTAGCATTCGGTATTAAGAATGCTATTATTTTCTTCTGTGAAGAAGTTCGGGTCTGGGTACCAAACACGCCAATTTTTCTCATGCGTATGCAAAACGCATTAAAACGCTTTGCACTTGCATGGAAAAATCGCGCATTTTCCCGCAACGCATCTTTTCCCACAATGCCTGTGTGAAAGAAGCCTTACTGTCCAATATCAGGGTGGAAAATCAGACATGAAATTATTATAGAATTTGTGGGGGGTGGGGAGGCTTGGGCTCTCACCAAATAAAAGCGGACGATGTATGATACCCATAAAAGTGCCTGTGCCTTCTGTTCAAAATTTGAGTATTAACAGTTCTGCCTTAAAGTGAATTTCCACCTTTTATTATCAGCTTCTTAACATATTTCAATAGCTGTTATTTTCCGATACAAGTGTTTTTGCACTCGCCTAAGACATGCATGTAGGGCAATGCAAACTAAAACATACAATTATATCAAAAAGTCTGTGGCCATCTTAGTCCTGTTTCATATCTCAGAGAACATATTTCAGAGAACAACCTGCCGGAATTCTCCGTACCCGGCACTGCCAGATGCAACCAGAATGACCGCCAGCCCCATTAAGTATAATGGGGCCCGGACGGAGAACCAGCCGCTATAACGAGAATCGGCCAGACACAAACCGCTGCATACTGCGGTTTGTGTCCGGCCAATTCTCTCCATTTTTGCCAGATCTCTGTGCCGCAGATGTGAAAGTAGCCGTAGGAATGTTTGGATTGTGAAGTTTTACATGTCCCCCCATCAAACCGCCAATCACCAGTATACATACCGTCCCAAGTCATCTGAGAAGTTTATTCCTTCACTCATTTTTCCTCCGACAACGGAAAAAAGGAGAGCACCGGTCAGAGGTCCAGCGGACTGGCCTGAGAGCTATTGGTAGAAATATCAGTCACCAGAGTACACAACTTGAAGCCTAGAACTCACAAAATCCATTTTTTTTAAAATAAATGAGATGCAATCTTGACTAATAAATGAATAAGAAAATTAGAGATGATGATTGCGATTGCTCGGTTTACCTGGGAGAGCAATTTTAATTAATGCTTGGTTGTATTTAAGTAGCAGTCATTAATGTAAGGAGATGAAGAGGAAGCTGGAAGACGAGGAATAATTGTACAAGGTGACAAGAGGCTTTATTAGAATAGTGATATCTCCCCCGTGACTACATTTAACCCCTGTTGATCCTCTCTCACCCTGATGCACCTTGAGTATTCAGAAAGGACCTGGTCCACCTGACTGGCTTTCCTTGGCTCCTGAAATATCTGTACAACATTAAGACATAAAAAAATGAGAAAAGTCAAGGTTTAAATGGATGAATGTTAAAGGCTATGTACACCTTTGGAGGCAATTCTTATATATGCATTTTACTCATTTTGGGCTAAAAATCTTTTTTTCAAGTGGTCATAAATAAAAAACATTAATCCGTTTTGTCAAAAAGGGTTAACTGTTTGTCTAGCTGTGTGAATGGTACTTTCACTTTGTGCTGGTTATCTGATAAACCTTATCCCTAAATTACTAAAAGGTCATAAACACTTATTTAAGCCACATTCTTACCAGTAAAGTAAGGATTAAACTATTATGAGTGTTTAGGAGGTCAGAGATCAGGAGCTGCCTGATGGAACGCAGTATAAACACAGATCCTGCTACTGAAAAATCTCATGGCTGTACAGAGAAAGAGGCCCAACATTTTTAATAAAAGACCAACTGAAAAAATGTTTTTTAGCTCAAAATGAGTGCATTGCCACCAAAGGTGTACATAGCCTACTTTCAGACACTATTATATAGCTATACAGTACATACAAAGTAACAAATACACTACACTACTTATGTGCACAGTTGCATTCACAAATCTGCAGGCTTCAGCGACAAATTAATTTTTTTTTATATAAGTGATTAGATTGCAAGTTGCAATCATTAGATTGCAAGTTGTATAAAGTGATGGAATTTTATCCATTACAATATACAAAGATCTCTATATTCCAATTCAGTGCTGCCATCTGCAGGCCTCAATTGTAACATACCAGTAAGAAGCCTAGTACAGGCTCCAGCTTATTACTGCAACAGAATTCCGTCACAGTCATTAACCCCAGTTGTCTGCTGTGTGACGCAGCAGGCAGCCAGTGGCTATGGCACTCGCTCCTCTCTGGAGTGGGCACCATCTTTAAAGACCCGCATCCACCTTACTTGTAGGGCGGATCTTGGGAAGGGGTTAAATGTGAAAGATAGATCAGCAGCACGGACAATTATTTTTAAGGGGTTGTCTGAGTGTTTGGTACTGATGACCTAACCTCAGGATAGGTCAGCAGTATGTGATTGGTGGGGGTACCTCCTCGCAGGTTACTAAGCACAGCACTGTCCACTGCATTGTGGTTGTGCTTGGTATTGCAGCTTGGCCCCAATCACTTGGGACTGATGACTGTGATGTGACTGGCCTAGGAAGAGATCGAAGTGCTCACCAAAGCGCTATGGTGTCTTCAAACAGCTGATCAGAGGGGGTGCTGTGAGTCAGACCCCCACCAATCAGACACTGATGGCCAACAGTATTAAACACTCAGACAACCCCTTTAAGCGGAAAATATAGGTGGAAAGTAAGCCACTCAAGAGGTGGCATAAGCGGACGTGCCTAATGGATCTAGCGAGATGTGCCAAATATATCGTACAGCGCGTGGCATTCTGAAGAATTTGGTAGCTTTCTCTTGTCTTGTCTAGTTTTAGGTAATCTAAATTTATCATCGTATTACTAAATCTACACCACAGTTCCTAGGTTACTGTAAGAGGTGTTGCTATAGTGGGTGCAAAAGTAACAGTCACACCAGTGCTGTGGTGAGAGGGGGCCCCTCTGCCCCACAAGATGACTTCAGTATTACAAATGGTACTGAAGGTGCAGGATCCTGGATCTTGGAAGAGGACCCAGGTGGGAATGAGAAAGATCTAAGGATCTCTTAATGATAAAGCTGAAAGAAAGGATCTGTCACCACTACTAACATGTCTGTTTACGTAAATGACAATTATAGAGTGCTTTGTTTTTATGACTCTGGAGGTCCCCTTTAAGAGCCTGTCACAGTGTCAGTATCACTATTACGCCAAGAGCCCACCATTCTTTAGTCAGAAAGCGATTCAACCACATTCACAGTCGAGGTGGTGCTGAAATGGTGCACACTGCTACCTGCTTATTAATGAATATGGGAAATTATACTGAAAGTTTAATGTAATCATTTATTTAGGCATTTGTGTGGGATGTATTATTTAGGATGGAAGGCACTTAGGCTTTCTGGAGATAAGCACATTTGAAAGTAGTCCGTCTTATGATGTCTTCACTGAACTGTTGGCAAGAGGTTCTCATGGGACTGGGGATTAAAGAGAATTTCCATACGAAAAATATTCATACATGGGTGATATCATTATCATCCCCATAAATATGTAGAATTATAGGGCTGATGCTGAAGCTTCTTTCATGGGAGGAGATGAGCACAGGCCTAAGAGAGCTCTGCTCCCTGTGACAAAGGACTCTGAGAAATGTCTAGGTGCAACAGAATGGTTCAGGGCAGATGTCACATTTGCTCATATTTAAAGGAATCGGTCACCCCGATTCTGGACTATTTTCTGTAGTAATACGTGACTACCACTGCAGATAAGGAGTCCAGATAATAATAATAATAAAATGTATTTATATAGCGCCACCATATTCCGCAGAGCTTTACAAATTCATAGGGTTCATGTACGAAACAAAACTAACTGGCTAATATGCAACTGAAACACTAGGAGTCAGGGCCCTGCTCGCAAGAGCTTACAATCTATGAGGAATTGGGGGTGACACATAAGGTAGTTGATTGGGATAAGTAGGATTTGAGCCATTATTGAACTGACAGGAGTGGTGCCGGCCGATCTGCTTCGGGTTTGGGACTACTAGAGGATCGAGTTTAGGCCATAGGAGTTGGTGGGGGAGAGGTTTAGGTAGCTGAAGTTGGAGAAGTTGTGAATTGGCAGAGTATTCCAGGGCAGAGTATTCCAGAGAGTGGGTGCAGCTCCAGAAAAGTCTTGAAGATGGGAGTGAGAGGCACGAATTATGGAGGATTTTAATCTTGGGTCGCTAACAGAACGGAGAGCACGAGTAGGGTGGTAGATGGAGATGAGGGAGGAGATGTATGGAGGTGCAGCACTGTGGAGAGCTTTGTAGGTGAGAAGTTTGAACTGTATTCTGTGGTGGATGGGCAACCAGTGAAGTGACTGGCACAGGCTAGCCTAGTAGCATCAGTATAGCGGGTGGACAGATAGATGAGCCTGGCTGCAGCATTTAGGACAGACTGCAGGGGGGAGAGTTTAGTGAGAGGGAGACCGATCAGTAATGCGTTGCAGTAGTCAAGACGAGAATGAATCAAGGCAACAACAAGAGTTTTTGCAGTTTCCACCGTAAGAAAAGGGCGGAGATCTCTAGTTTCTATTTTTCTACTACCCCTCAGCACTCACTGAGTCCGGAGTGCAGTGCCATGCTTAGTCCTAATAATGTGTTTCAGTGCAGCTTTAACATCAAACAGATAAAGAGAGAGGGAAGGCACAGTATTGTGTCACCTCATATACACTCCCAGCCAAAAAGTGCCTACACTGCAAGTGGAGGAGGAATGTGTATTTAAAACTTAACTTTTATTCATTTCTAGTAATAAAAAATATACACTGCTCAAAAAAATAAAGGGAACACAAATATAACACATCCTAGATCTGAATTAATTAAATATTCTTCTGAAATACTTTGTTCTTTACATAGTTGAATGTGCTGACAACAAAATCACACAAAAAATAAAATAAAATGGAAATTAAATTTTTTAACCGATGGAGGTCTGGATTTGGAGTCACACTCAAAATTAAAGTGGAAAAACACACTACAGGCTGATCCAACTTTGATGTAATGTCCTTAAAACAAGTCAAAATGAGGCTCAGTAGTGTGTGTGGCCTCCACGTGCCTGTATGACCTCCCTACAACGCCTGTGCATGCTCCTGATGAGGTAGCGGACTGTCTCCTGAGGGATCTCCTCCCAGACCTGGACTAAAGCATCTGCCAACTCCTGGACAGTCTGTGGTGCAACGTGACGTTGGTGGATAGAGCGAGACATGATGTCCCAGATGTGCTCAATTGGATTCAAGTCTGGGGAACGGGCGGGCCAGTCCATAGCATCAATGCCTTCGTCTTGCAGGAACTGCTGACACACTCCAGCCACATGAGGTCTAGCATGTCTTGCATTAGGAGGAACCCAGGGCCAACCGCACCCGCATATGGTCTCACAAGGGGTCTGAGGATCTCATCTCGGTACCTAATGGCAGTCAGGCTACCTCTAGCGAGCACATGGAGGGCTGTGCGGCCCTCCAAAGAAATACCACCCCACACCATTACTGACCCAATGCCAAACCGGTCATGCTGGAGGATGTTGCAGGCAGCAGAACGTTCTCCACGGCGTCTCAAGACTCTGTCACGTCTGTCACATGTGCTCAGTGTGAACCTGCTTTCATCTGTGAAGAGCACAGGGCGCCAGTGGCGAATTTGCCAATCTTGGTGTTCTCTGGCAAATGCCAAACGTCCTGCACGGTGTTGGGCTGTAAGCACAACCCCCACCTGTGGACGTCGGGCCCTCATATCACCCTCATGGAGTCTGTTTCTGACCGTTTGAGCAGACACATGCACATTTGTGGCCTGCTGGAGGTCCTTTTGCAGGGCTCTGGCAGTGCTCCTCCTGTTCCTCCTTGCACAAAGGCGGAGGTAGCGTTCCTGCTGCTGGGTTGTTGCCCTCCTATGGCCTCCTCCACGTCTCCTGATGTACTGGCCTGTCTCCTGGTAGCGCCTCCATGCTCTGGACACTACGCTGATAGACACAGCAAACCTTCTTGCCACAGCTCGCATTGATGTGCCATCCTGGATAAGCTGCACTACCTGAGCCACTTGTGTGGGTTGTAGACTCCGTCTCATGCTACCACTAGTGTGAAAGCACCGCCAGCATTCAAAAGTGACCAAAACATCAGCCAAGAAGCATAGGAACTAAGAAGCGGTCTGTGGTCACCACCTGCAGAACCACTCCTTTATTGGGGGTGTCTTGCTAATTGCCTATAATTTCCACCTGTTGTCTATCCCATTTGCACAACAGCATGTGAAATTGATTGTCACTCAGTTTTGCTTCCTAAGTGGACAGTTTGATTTCACAGAAGTGGGATTAACTTGGAGTTACATTGTGTTGTTTAAGTGTTCCCTTAATTTTTTTGAGCAGTGTATAACAAACACCAAAATAAATCAAGACAACAATAGTTGGGAGGTCATCCTATAAGATACACCCCTTGCTGGTAGAAATGTCACCGTATGACAGATATGTATCAATTAGGCACAATATATAATAGAACAGTCTTACCGGATTCTATCGGTAACTGTATACTGGATCCGGTATTAGATAGGGTACCAATCGGTTCTGAAGGGGTCCGGATGTCTGTTCAATGGTGGTGTAGTTTGGACAGAAACGCGCCACATCGGAAGCATATACCAGAGACTATATTTAGGGAATTGGCCGTGTACAGGGGCTGGTATCCGGAGGGGGCCGGCCCTTTTGGGGTGGGTGCTCTGTGTAGATAGGTAGGGTGTAATAGTGCTTTCTTCCCCTCTTTTTTAGGGTGATACTAGGGACAGAACTCTCCTGGTCCAAACTATACCACCATTGAACGTAAAAAATGTAAAAAGGATATCAAAAATAATTATTTTTTTCTATATTTCCAAAGCAAAAAAAAAAAAAGTTACATCGTAATTTATATGTATACCCCAAACAACTCGAAAAAATAATAACATTTCTCCCACATAAAACAAGGCCTCAGACAGCCAAAGGAGTAAAAAAATAAGTAAGTAAAGATACGGCTGCTGTAATGCAGACAGGCAAAAAGAAATAAAAAAAATGCTTCTGGTCATTAAGGGGTTAAACAATGCAAATGAGGGAACATGGGGCAGCAGGAAAATAAAAAATTGCGATCTGGACTCCTTATCCACACAATAGTCCAAGGTCATGGCGACAGATTCCCTTGGTGGTGTATCCCATTATAGTGCAGTCTACACAGAGGATTAAAGGGGTATTCCCATCTTGACGTTCCATGGGATATGCCATAAATGTCTGACAGGGGTGGGTCCCACCTCCTAAACCGGCTCCTATCTCGAGAACAGAGCCCAGTCTCACAGCCTCCTTGAATGGAAAAGGTGGCATGGCTCTCTCCATTCACTTCTATATGAGTTCTGAAAATAGCAGAACATGCTTACTTAGCTATTTTCAGAACTCCCACAGACTTGAACGGAGATAGCCACCTCTCCATTCACAGCACCCGTGATACTGGGCCACGTTATCCAGAGGTGGGATCCACACCTATCAAATATTTGGTGGAAAGTCCAGATGAGAATAGGGTTATATTCACACGACTTATGTGTTTTGTGGTCCGCAAAAAAAAAAAACGGGTGACGCCCGTATGGCATCCGTTTTTTTGCGGATCCATTGAAACAATGCCTATCCTTAGAATAGGACATGTTCTATTTTTTTGCGGGGCTACGGAACGGACAAACGGATGCGGATAGCACACGGTGTGCTGTCCGCATTTTTTGTGGACCCATTGACATGAATGGCTCTGCATCCAATCCACATAAAAAACTGAACGGACACAGAAACAAAATACGTTTGTGTGAATATAGCATAAGCCAGTAATATTAGATGAGGCTGTAACTCACGATCAGTAATGTATGTACACAGTGCCTCCAGCAGCAGAATAGTGAGTGCAGCTCTGGAGTATAATACAGGATGTAACTCAGGATCAGTCCAGGATAAATAATGTATGTAAACAGTGACTCCACCAGCAGAATAGTGAGTGCAGCTCTGGAGTATAATATAGGATGTAGCTCAGGATCAGTACAGGATGAGTAATGTATGTACACAGTGACTCCACCAGCAGAATAGTGAGTGCAGCTCTGGAGTATAATATAGGATGTAGCTCAGGATCAGTACAGGATGAGTAATGTATGTACACAGTGACTCCACCAGCAGAATAGTGAGTGCAGCTCTGGAGTATAATATAGGATGTAACTCAGGATCAGTACAGGATAAGTAATGTATGTACACAGTGACTCCAGCAGCAGAATAGTGACTACAGCTCTGGAGTATAATACAGGATGTAACTCAGGATCAGTACAATATAAGTAATGTATGTACACAGTGACTCCACCAGCGGAATAGTGAGTGCAGCTCTGGAGTATAATGCTGGATGTAACTCAGGATCAGTACAGGATAAGTAATGTATGTACACAGTGACTCCACCAGCAGAATAGTGAGTACAGCTCTGGAGTATAATACCGGTTAAGTAATATAATGTATGTACATAGTGACTCCACCAGTACTTGACCATAACCATTTCAATAAATCCTATAAACTTCAATAAAGAGGGATGCATACAAGCCATATTATGGACACACATTCCTATCCTTAGAGATCTCACCTACTTGTGATAAATTTTAATCATACTACTAAAAATACCATAATATTTGACTCTGCATAAGTACTAACAATAGTATGTAACCAAACCCTGGCTACCTATCAGATTACGCTCTCCCTTTGCACGCAGCCTCTTTCAATGGATTCGCAGAAACATTGTTTTTCACACATGATCAGAATTTTCTGCACATTTCACAGACCTTTTTCTTTACTGCCAAGCGTTTCAGCATCCCAGTCTTCTCCCAGTGATCCAGGATAAGCTTCTCATAGTCATAGGAAGGAAAGAAGCAGACAAGACCCCCTGGGACCACATTACATAAGTTTGCGAGAATGCGACCTGTTTCATCCATCTGTCATAAACACATTAACAGGGTATCAGTATCTGGGCGGCTCTGTACACTGAAATACATGTGACTGGGATTCAGGGCGCAGGAGGCAAAACTGGGTGCATGGAATTACATTACAGGCCGAAGCTCGTATGTCACTATAGATAGCAAGGATGTAATAGGCTTTCTAACTGAGCCACTGGACTGGGCGTTATGGGTGTAGAAGAGGATGTCTATGTAAGAGCAGAAACCGCTGACTGGACAAAAGATTATTTGAACATCTCTAATATTAATATATATTCTTTTTAATTAAAACTGTAGCTTTGGAAAAATAAAAATCTGTAATTTATAATAGGTTACTTAAAATGGTTCATTTGCATAGGAGAGAAAATGTCAAATTTAGTTTATTTATTTATATTGATATTTAATTACACTGCCTTCGGAAAGTCTTCAGACCCTTTAACTTTTTCACATTTTGTTATGTTGTGGCCTTGTGCTAAAATAAAAATAAAGCTTTCCCCCGTCAATCTGCACTCAATGCATAAAAAAAGAGTGAAAATCGAATTTTCTAAATGTTTGTAATTTTTTTTTAAAGCAAATAGATAACTTTCACCAGAATCGTTGCCGGTCACACCAAATATATAAATATGCCACCCAAGTTATGAATAACAATAATTGAATAATGGGAAAACCTTTTTTTAAAACCAAGCCATGGGGTGGAAAGTCCATAAGTCTTAAATGGGAGAAGTTTGGGACAACCAGGACTCTACTCCACCAAACTAAGTATTCGGAGGAGACTGGCCTTGGTGAGAGAGGTGACCAAGAATGATCACTCTGGCTGAGCTCTAAAGATCCTGTGTGCAGATAGGAGAAACTTCCAGAAGGTCAACCATCACTGCAGCATTCCAACAATCTGGCATTTATGGCACAGTAGCCAGAAAAAAGTGTCTCCTCAGTAAAAGACATGAAAGTTTTCAAAAAGGCACCTAAAGAACTCTCAGACTGTGAGAAACAAGATTCTCTGGTCTGATGAAACCAAGATTGAACTTTTTGGCCTAAATTATAAGCATTGTGATTGGAGGAAACCAGGCACTACTCGTCAATTGCCCAATAACATGCCTACACTGAAGCATGGTGGTGGCAGCATCACGCTGTGAGGATATTTTTCAGCGGCTGAAACGGGGAGACTGGTCAGAGTTGAGGGGCAGCTGAATGAAGCAAGGTACAGAGATATTCTTAATGAAAACCTGATCCAGAGTGCTCTGGACCTCTGACTGGGCTGAAGGTTCACCTTCCAACAAGACAACGACCCTAAGCACATAGCCAGGACAACACAGAAGGGACTTTGGTACAACTCTGTAAAAGTCCTTGAGTGGCCCAGCCAGAGCCCCGACTTGAACCCAACGGGACATCTGTTGAGAGATCCAAAAATGGCTGTCCACTGATGTCCCCATCCAACCTGACAGAGCTTGAGTTGATCTGCAGAGAAGAATGTCAGAAAATTCCCAAATCCAGGTGTAAATCTTGTGGCATCATACCCAAGAAGACTGGAGGCTGTAATCGCTGCGAAATATACTTCAACTAAGTACTGAGTAAAGGGACTGAATACTTACATCAATGCAAGATTTGAGTTTTTCCTTTTCAATACATTAGCCAAGATTTCTACCATTCTGTTTTCACTTTCTCATTATGGGGTATTCAGTGCAGAATGATGGGAGGAAAAAAAACAGAACTTTTTTTTATGTTAGCACAAGGCCGCAACATAACAAAATGTGAAAAAAGTGAAAGGGTCTGAAGACTTTCCGAACGCACTGTACATTTACAACTTTCATTATTTTTTAGTAGCTATCTTTTAAAAAGGTTTGGTCCTCTTTAAATGGTCACATTTCACATCCTTTACTGGTGTCCTATAGGAGCTCCTCTTTATAGGATGTGTACATACAGTCAGGTCCATAAATATTGGGACATCGACACAATTCTAAAATTTTTGGCTCTATACACCACCACAATGGATTTTAAATTAAATGAACTAGATGTGCTTTAACTGCAGACTGTCATCTTTAATTTGAGGGTATTTACATCCAAATCGGAGGTGAACGGTGTAGGAATTACAACAGTTTGCAAATGTGCCTCCCACTTGTTAAGGAACCAAAAGTAATGGGACATAATAATCATAAATCAAACTTTCACTTTTTAATACCTGGTTGCAAATCCGTTGCAGTCAATTACAGCCGGAAGTCTGGAACGTATAGACATCACCAGACGCTGGGTTTCATCCCTGGCGATGCTCTGCCAGGCCTCTACTGCAACTGTCTTTAGTTCCTGCTTGTTCTTGGGGCATTTTCCCTTCAGTTTTGTCTTTAGCAAGTGAAATGCATGCTCAATTGGATTCAGGTTAGGTGATTGACTTGGCCATTGCATAACATTCCACTTCTTTCCCTTAAAAAACTCTTTGGTTGCTTTTGCAGTATGCTTTGGGTCATTGTCCATCTGCACTGTCAAGAGCCGTCCAATGAGTTCTGAAGCATTTGGCTGAATATGAGCAGATAATATTGCCCGAAACACTTCAGAATTCATCCTGCTGCTTTTGTCAGCTGTCACATCATCAATAAATACAAGAGAACCAGTTCCATTGGCAGCCATACATGCCCACGCCATGACACTACCACCACCATGCTTCAGTGATGAGATGGTATGCTTAGGATCATGAGCAGTTCCTTTCCTTCTCCATACTCTTCTCTTCCCATCACTCTGGTACAAGTTGATCTTGGTCTCATCTGTCCATAGGATGTTGTTCCAGAACTGTGAAGGCTTTTTTTAGATGTCGTTTGGCAAACTCTAATCTGGCCTTCCTGTTTTTGAGGCTCACCAATGGTTTACATCTTGTGATGAACCCTCTGTATTCACTCTGGTGAAGTCTTCTCTTGATTGTTGACTTTGATACACATACGCCTACTTCCTGGAGAGTGTTCTTGATCTGGCCAACTGTTGTGAAGAGTGTTTTCTTTACCAGGGAAAGAATATTCGGTCATCCACCACAGTTGTTTTCTGTGGTCTTCTGGGTCTTTTGGTGTTGCTGAGCTCACCAGTGCGTTCCTTCTTTTTAAGAACGTTCCAAACAGTTGTTTTGGCCACGCCTAATGTTTTTGCTATCTCTCTGATGGGTTTGTTTTGTTTTTTCAGCCTAATGATGGCTTGCTTCACTGATAGTGACAGCTCTTTGGATCTCATCTTGAGAGTTGACAGCAACAAGATTCCAAATGCAAATAGAACACTTGAAATGAACTCTGGACCTTTTATCTGCTCATTGTAATTGGGATAATGAGGGAATAACACACACCTGGCCATGGAACAGCTGAGAAGCCAATTGTCCCATTACTTTTGGTTCCTTAACAAGTGGGAGGCACATTTGCAAACTGTTGTAATTCCTACACCGTTCACCTGATTTGGATGTAAATACCCTCAAACTAAAGCTGACAGTATGCAGGTAAAACACATCTAGTTTGTTTAATTTCAAATCCATTGTGGTGGTGTATAGAGCCAAAAATGTTAGAATAGTGTTGATGTCCCAATATTTATGGACCTGACTATTTGTAACCATTTATTGCTCCAATGCATAGAAAATAAAACAATCTTGATTAAAAATCCTACCGTTTTCTGTATACAGCTCCTTTGCGGACCTATGCGTCTCCATGGTTACAACCTACATCTATAAACCCTGTGTAGTCTGATACAGTCCTATTCCCTTTCATCTGCCTGTGTTACCCTGTTTTTAGAATTCTGGTGCAATTCAGAAGCCACAAAATGGTAAATTACAATGAATGTTAGAAAAATATAGAACCAGAGACTAACGATTACCATATCAGCCAAACCCCTCTTCTCATAGGTGAACTCCAGCTGCTGATTGGTCGGCCCACTGCAGAGCACTATGGGTAGTATATTTTCTGGTGGAATCACATGACCTATAGATGAATGAAGTACTTGTGTGAGTATGCACCACAAGGTGAAGATCTCCCCACATAAGAGAGGCCATATGCGTCACTCACCACAGGAGAACTCGACGATTCTGTCCGGGTGGAGTCCGGCCGCTATCAGCAACTGCTGCTTAAAGTCAGAAACCTGCACAAGCCATAATGACGGTTCCGTCAGATCTTTACATAAAGACATTTCACGATTTAATGATCAGACCGGAACTGAACGGAAATTCTGACAAAAAGAATATTTTCATTGTTTATTAAATTATTTATCATTTGCCTTAACCCCTTGAGGACACAATTTTATTTTATTTTTTATCACTTCATTCTGACGGCCAGGACAAGTTGTATTTTTCAATGTCACCATTTTGGGGTACCTATAATGTACTAAAAAAGCTGTTATTAATTTATTTATTTTATGGGGGGGGGGGGGGGGGTGGGGAACATGATAAATTAATTCTGGGGTTCAGTACGATTACAGAGATATACAGAGTTATGTTTTACTACATTTGCACACAAAAAAACAAAGACATTTTTACATCCTGAGAGCCATAGTTTTTTGATTTTTAAAGGGCATCTGTCAGCACATTTGTAACTATGACACTGGCTGACCTGTTACTTGTGCACTTTGCAGCTGAAGGCATCTGTGTTGGCCCCATGTTCATATGTGCCTGCATTGCTGAGAAAAATGCTGTTTTACAATATGCAAATATAATATGCAAATGAAGCTCCAGGAGCAACGGGGGCATTACCATTACACCTAGAGGTTCAGATCTCTACAACTGCCACACCCTCTTGACTTTGATTTACACGACCAGGTGTGATGACATTTTCACTGCCTGACCCTGTCCAAGTGGAGAGGGAGCAGCATTTGCAGAGAGAGCTGAAGCTCTAGGTGTAATGACAACGCCTCCGTTGCTCCTAGAGGCTCATTTGCATACATTAAAACTTCATTTTTCATGTGCAATGCAGGCACATATGAACATGGCACCAACACAGATGCCTTCAGCTGCCAAGCGCACAAGTCAGCCAGTTTCATAGGTACAAATTTGCTGACAGATGCCTATAAGGGTCCATTCACACGACCGTATTTCTGGATCCGCAAAATTGCTGAACGGGTGCAGACCTATTCATTTCAACAGGGCCATGAAAGATGCAGACAGCACACCACGGGCTGGCAAAAAAAGATAAGAGTACGTCCTAAAAATCTGACAGTTGTGTGAATGTACCCGTAATCACATTTTTGATGTCAGTGGAAGCAGCGCTGCAATGATGGGCTCAGCCCACTACAAAGTTGACTGGCTGTCTGATTCTGGCACCGGAGCTTAATGCTGCAGAGCAGCAGATAGGCCATCACATAATAAAAGAGGGGCAAACCCCTTTAGGTTGGCCATACACATAAGATAACTGTCGGCTGAATGATGGCTCGGGCAACAGCTGTCTCCCAATCCTCCTATATGTATGCATGCTCAGTTGTAGAGAAAGCCACTGCTAGATACCTCTGGCAGTGGCTTATCTCCTGAGAACAAAAGGATCTCAGGATCCTCATCCGTGAGTGAAGAATTGGGAAGTCCCATACATAAAGTCAATGAGGTTTGGATGACATAGGTTTAGCTCCTTAAATCCCAGCGCCACATATGTACGGCAAAAGGGAGAGGTTTAAAGAAGACGCCTGCTCCTGAGCGCAGCCGCGGGGTGCCTTCTGTTTTAAACAGCAGACACCCGGGGCTAATGTCTGCGATCAGCATTATGGCAATCACAGCCACTTAGCCCCTCAGATGCCGTGGTCAAATGTGACCGCAGCATCTGAGATCACCCAAACCAGAAGCGCAAGCTCGCTGGTCAGGAAAAGTTTAGCTCTGGGAAGATGTCCCATACTAGCAATAGTAAGAAAAACGATACAAATGGAGTATCGCCTTAATTGTACCGGGAGAATGAAGGTAAGAGGTCAGTTTTACCGTACAGGTAACGCCGTAAAAACAAACCACAGAAAACTGTGGCATAGTTGCATTTTTTTTTTCTAATCCCACCCCATTTGGAATTTTTTTCCAGTTTCCCACTACATTGTATGCTAAATTAAATGGTGCCACTACAAAGTACAACTTGTTCTGCAAGAAACAAGCCCTCAAACGGCTATGTGAGCAGAAAAATAAAAAAGTCATGGCTCCAGGAAGGCCGGGAGTAAAACAAAAATAAATAAATCCGGGACTCAAGGGGTTAACGTGTATGGCCAGTTTCACATATGGACCATTGATTAAAATTTTCGTCCTATCCTTGGGAGCAAATGTGCGATTTTCACTGCATTTGAGAGGTTGAATGGCCTGGATAGGAATTATCGCGATGACCTTTTCTTGCCTAGTGCTCACGGTGATCAGAATCTCTGGATTATCAGATGCTGGTTTAAGGGATTTTCACTTTGATATGCAAAATACTATGCTGCAGCCCTATTAATATGGCAATAACTTAAATCAGATACACAGCCTTAAACAGAGAAAAGGAAAATTGCAGGGAAGTTCTGCTCGGCTTGGGATACAGGTATACATATACATTAACAGCTCCTTGTCATCATATAAGTTATGCGCAGAGCGTTTAGCAGTAACCTCGCAAGATGGTCCACCCCGGCTGCCTCCAGCTGTCGGGTAATTCTTATCTGGCCAATTCAATGTGATAAAATGTATCATAATTTAGAGATTATTCTGACATCCGTTCCCAGGAGACGGGCGACTTCCTCCTGATCCTATCAATGCTTAATCCCTGGAAGCAGACTGGCATTTTACACAATTCGGCTGCGGCATTTCCAGTCAGTGCTACTGATTGGACGGGACAGGACAAAAGTACAATCAGGCTACTGAAGAAAGCATCCGACAGCATGCATCTAGCATCTTTAATATTTGCCTTTGGTTTCCTTACCTACAACATTCATGCCATTTAAAAAAATTACACACTAATAGGACAGCACTTATGAAGTAACCCTCAAGGGAAAGAAGGGGGCATGCCTCCAGATGGTTGGACACCAAACCTTGCCTTCAGTATATCCATATACAAGGGAAGAAGCAGCACTCCAATAAATATCAAAATTAAGATATTGTTTCAGTTCCTCAATGGAACCATTTTCAAGGCTTCTTAATTTTCTGTGTCGTAAATGAATGATCAGAGAGGGTTTCACAGACTTTATGATCAGATACACTGACAAGTTGGTGGAGGCAGCGTGATGCTGTCGGCAATGTTCTGCTGGGAAACCTTGGTTCTTGACATTCATGCGGATGTTACTTTGACATATACCTAAATATTGTACAGACCAAGTACCCCCTTCATGACAGCGGCCTCTTTCATTAGGATTATGCCACACTGCAGTGCTTCTTAAACCAATCCAAAGATCAAGGTGGTGCCTCCAAATTACCAATATCTCAGTCCAGTTGAGCATCCGTGGGATGTGCTAGAAAAAAACAGATCTATGGAGGCCCCAACTCAGAACTTTGTCCAGTTTGACATGCCCATATACTGCTCCCCTGAAGTGAACTTGCAGCATCATAATGATTTAAGGTCTCACCGCAAGTCTACCAATCTTCTATAAACTTCTGTAGAACCGCGGAGAGATGGAATTTACAGCATCAGAAATCATTATGATGCTATGAGTTCACTTAAGAAGAAAGGTGTTTAGTCCAGGAAATACTGCTCTCTCGGAGGGTGTTTCTCTTGCGTGAACCTGACCTTACAAGAATAGCTGCTAAAGTTTTGGAGCCAGATGCCACTAAACGAGTTCACAGTTCTTCTGGTGTCCATGCCTTGAAGTGTCAGTGCTGTTTTGGCAGCAATACTGGGTGGTTTCAATGTTATGGCTGATGGGTGAAGGCAAGTATAAAGTTGGCCTCAAGCAACATATTTGTATGGGATCTGCCAACACCCGATGTCTATAGGTAGTAATCATAGGGAGAAGGCGGGATCTAAGCAGTTTCTGATCCTTAGTTTGGAGATAAGCGGCACGTATAACAATAAATGCCAACAACCATACTTTCTAGTTATCCAATTAACAATTATTTTCACGTCATGTCTGGGCATCTGATCTATATACAGACAAGGAGAATGTAACCCAGGCCTTGCATATGCAGATACTGATCTATTCCCTCTGCATAGTGCACACTTGAGACGCTCTGGTGACATGTAAGTAGGTCACAGTTCTACGTTCTCACCGGCTGCATAGTCCCTCCAGCGATGATCACAGAACGACAGTCCTTCAGGACTTCGGTGAAATGCACAGCTGGGTTCAGCATCAGAAACTTCAGACTGCTCTGTGCCACGGTACCTGTGGGGACACACATGTCTCATCTCCTCTGTGGTATAGACAACCTCACTAAACACTTCAGTTCTACATGGCCTCTCACAGACTGTAAGCTCCTATGAGCAAGAATATGTTGTTTGTACATGTACCCTCAGGACTGTAAAGTTCTGCAGAATAAGCTGGTGCCATTACACGGGCACACATCCATAGACAAGACATATACACCAAAAAAGACCTTATATCATGGGTTCAGGGCTTTAGAATCAAATAGCTTGTGGCTATAAAGGCCTGTTTTGAACCCCAGATCCACCCTATTAAGACTTTACTTTTACTAACACTATTTACTTTTACTATTACCCTATAAGTTACTCCTTCCCTAGCTTTCTGCTTACAGAAATTAATGGGGCAGACAGTGAGCGAGTCCCTAGTGATGCTGGGAATTTAACTAGTAGTGTGACTATGAGGGATTGGTCCCCTGCCCGTTTCCCTATGCTACACTATCCGCGCTATCTATTAACCTACCTCGACACTTGACAGTACATTTTAAAGCACATGGATAGCATTAGGTTTAAAACATAATGGAAGTGTTTTGTGTTTCTAAAAAATTAGATTTTTGTAGACTCACCTGTAAAATCTCTTTCTCGCTGAGTTCATTGGGGGACACAGGACCGTGGGTATAGCTGCTGCTGCCGCTAGGAGGCGACACTAGGATAAAAAGTGTTAGCTCCTCCTGCCGGCTACATCCCCGCCAGCCTGGAGAGAGCATATCAGTTTGTGCACAAGCAGTAGGAGGAAAATAAATCAGAAATGTAATATCAGAACAATAACCAGTGGGTCCGAACCCATAACTGAGGACCCCACCATTTAAACCGCCGTCACCTGCGGCAAAATTAGAGAACAAACAAAGGGTGGGAGCTGTGTCCCCCAATGAACAGCGAGAAAGAGATTTTATAGGAGAGTCCACAAAAATCTAGTTTTCTCGCTCGTATCATTGGGGGACACAGGACCGTGGGATGTACCAAAGCAGTCCACGAGGAGGAAGAAACCACAGCCGCAGGAGCCTAAGACACCGCAGCCCGCAAGACCTTGCAGCCCAGAGCGGCGTCTGCCAATGCAAAGGTATGCACCTGGTAGAACTTGGTGAATGTGTGCAAAGAAGACCAGGTTGCCGCCTTACACAACTGTAAAGCGGAAGCCTGGTGGAAACGAGCCCAAGAGGCACCCACCGCCTTGGTCGAGTGAGCCGTGACACGAAGGGGCGGAGCCTTGCCCTGGGAGCGATAGGCCTCGGCAATGGCTAAGTGAATCCCCCTGGCAATCGTGCCCTTGGAGGCCGCCAAACCCTTATGAGGACCCTCAGGAATAACGAACAACTAGTCAGTACGCCGAAACGACTCCGAAACGGATAAGTAAATCCGCAGGGCACAAGCCACGTCCAGCTGGTGGAGGACCCATTCCCTGGGATGTGAAGGCGAGGGACAAATTGAGGGGAGAATAATGTCTTGTTGACATGGAAGGCAGAGACCACCTTCGGAAGAAAGGAAGGCACAGGGCAAAGCACCGCCTTATCTTGGTGCAGAATAAGAAAGGGCTCCCTACAGGAGAGCGCCGACAATTCTGACACGCGTCTGATCGAGGTGACCGCCACCAGAAAGGCCACTTTCCAGGAAAGAAGGCGGAGAGAAGCCACGTCAAGAGGCTCGAAGGGGCTGATTGGAGGGCCACTCCTTGGAGAAAGGTCTTAACCTTTTGCGCCAGCGGTCACTGGAAAAAACTGAAAGCACTGACACCTGCCCCTTCAGAGAACTAAGACCAAGACCCAAATCCAGCCCCGAATGCAAGAAGAGGAGGATTGTGGGAAGGGAAAAACAGAGAGGAGGAAGGCGACGATCCGCATAGAAGCGAAGGATAGATTTCCAAGTCCTATGATATATCTTGGATGATGTTGGCTTTCTGGCTTTAATCATGGTGCGGATAACTTCATAGTAAAAACCCGGCCTCTTCAGAATGGCGGTCTCAATAGGCACACCGTCAAACGTAGCAATTCTAAATGCTGGTGGAAGACAGGTCCCTGAGCGAGAAGGTCGTGCCTCAGCGGAAGAGGCCACGGAGCATCTTCTAGAAGAAGGGTGAGATCGGAGTACCAGGCTCAGCGTAGACAATTCGAGGCGATGAGAATCATCTGGATGCCCTCCCTCTTGATTCTGTGAAGGACCCAGGGTAGGAGAGGAAGAGGGGGAAAGACATACAGGAGGGAAAATCCGTCCCACAGAGCCACCAGATCGTCCACTGCGTATGCCTGGGGATCTCTTGCCAGAGAGATGAAGGTGGGAAGCTTGTGGTTGACCCTGGATGCCATTAAATCCACATCCGGACGGCCCCAACGGAGACAGATGGAGCTGAACACTTCCGGGTGCAGAGACCACTCGTCCGGGTCCACAGCCCCCCGGCTGAGAAAGTCCGCCGTCTAATTCTCCACTACTGGAACGCAGACTTCCGATAAAGCTGGTACATGTTCCTCTGCCCACTTCAGAATCTTGTCCGACTCCGCCATCACCGCCTGACTGCGGGTTCCCCCCTGATGATTGATGTATGCCACCACTATGGCATTGTCCGACTGGATCCGGACCGGCAGTCCCTTCAGGAGGGGAGTCCAATGAAGCAGAGACAAATGGATGGCCCGAAGTTATTGAAGGCCAGTCTGGATTCCAACTGAGACCATTTGCCGTGGACTGTCCAAGGTGGGAAGACTCCACCCCAACCGCAGAGGCTGGCATCGGTGGTGGTGACTGTCCGTGAGACCAGGAGAAATGATTTGCCGGAGTCCAAGGCTGGAGCTGAGAGCCACCACCTGAGGGACGACCACACACACGGGGGGAGAGTGATGGCCCAGTCCAAGGAAGGGCGAGCAGAGGAGCGAGTACTTTCGTAAATACCCGCGGTGCTGTTGCCAGGCCGAAGGGAAGAGCCATGAACTGGTCGTGGTAAGACTCCACAAATCGAAGAAAACGCTGGTGCGCAGGAGCAATAGGAACATGCAGGTACGCATCCTGGATCCTTCCTTCTTGGGGACGGCAAACAGGTCTGAATAAAAACCTGTGAACTGTTCCGTGAGTGGAACTGGAGAGATCACCCTCTGGGTGAGGAGGGTCTGTAATGCATAAAAAAAAGGCAGCAGCCCGAACTCTGTCCCTGGGCGGCTGGGAACAAAAAAAAATGGTTCGGCAGGGTGGAGGCAAACTCGATCTTGTAATTACTATCTCGAGTACCTAATCGTTTGGCGGTCCCACATTTACGACCGCCAAACCTCCTGAAAGAGGGGGAGCCAACCCCTGGGGCGCCCCTTCATGCGGAAGACTGTCTATTGGCCGGGGGCGTGGGCAGATTGTGCCCGCGGACACCAGGCTGGTTGGGTTTAAAGAACGGTTTCCTATTACGCTTTTAATTGGAGGCACTGGGTGGCGCCCCTGCCGATGGTCGCGTGCCGGAGAAACGGCAACAAGGAGTAAAGACGGGAGGTTGCAGGCCTAGAGCGAAACGGATGCTTGGCCTTGCCCTGTGGTAGGTGGGTACTGTTACTGCCTGTAGCCTCAGAGATAATCTCATCCACCCCAGCACCGAACAGACGAGAGCCTGAAAAGGTAAGGCCCGTAAGGGAACGTTTGACGGGGAGTCTGCGGCGCATACCTTAAGCCCCACCTCGGGCAACGGGTGGGTCCACTTTGGGCGGGGACGACCATTTCGCGACCAGTTCTGGCGGAAAGGTATAGAGCAGATAGAGGAGTTTAGCGGCAGCAGCAGCTATACCCCCAATCCTGTGTCGATGAGCGAGAAACATGAAAACCAGCTTCCACTTCAATGAGTCTGTGGTCCGCATGTTGCAGCAAAATATAAGACATGTCTTGTCTTTTGTGGCGTGGCCGCACGGCTGCGGAATCATATGGAAGTGTTTTGACTCATAGGCCAACATAGGGGTACTGGCTTATGGGTATACCCCTTCGTAAAAATGGAGGATGCCGATTACTCCACTGCAAGTAGCTATTTGTAGCAGTGGATTTTCTGTTGCAATACGACCATCATCCAGTTTCACAAGTCTTATTAGGGTTCACAGACAGGACACATATATAGGAACAAGTTAACCGATTTTTCTTTTTACTTTGGGACTGGTGAATGGGCAGATGAGTATGAAGCCTGGACAAGTGATGGCGTTGTGTGGCTCCCCGCGCTCACAGGGGATGTACTTTCCTTTATAAAATAATGACTGTGCTCAAGCATATCTCCGTTTTCGGGACTCTAGTGACGTGTGGAGAAGCAGTCCAACTATTTTTCAGACATGGCAATATTCTAGCAGTGCAGATTGTTTCATCCAAGCTCAACTGCATCCATACAAGCCGCTCCAGTCTGACCAGTGGTCCAAAGCTGGCTTTTCCAGGGTAGACAGCGCTTTAGTCTCTCCTGTGAACGGCAGGATCACATCATCATTTCCGAAATCGCGACTGGCAGGTTGTCACGTCCCCTTGTTCCTCTGTATGTATAAAGGGCTGCTGAAATGACAATTTATGCCTTATGGGCAATCAACGGACTGTGCCCAATAATTGCCTGATTGCCAGCAGAGCTGCATTTACATGTAGTGGTACTCAACCCCTCTGTATGGAGACAAGCGATCATTCTTCCCCCATAGAGAATCATTGTTTCTGGGCAGCAGATCCAGGTTTACACAGGACAATGTGCTGGTCAGAAACCATCATTTTGGGTACCGCATTAACAGTGTGTTTACCCGTCCATCTTGTACTCGCGGCACATTTACAAGGGAAAGTTATCAAGAATGAGCATTCATTCCTAATAAACAACCAGTGTAAAAGGGCCCCTCGAGACCAGAGACATAGTAGATGAGTCCATACAATGACACAATGCAGAGGTATAAACCTCGCCTGATGCACACATTGGGGGAGATTTATCAAACTGGTGTAAAGTAGAACTGGCTTAGTTCCCCATCAGATTCCAGCTTTCACTTTTCATAGCTGGAAAATGAAAAGGGGAAATCTGATTGGTTGCTATGGGCAACTCAGTCAATTTCCCTTTACACCAGATGTGATAAATCCCCCCCCATTGTGTACAATCTCCAGTGTACTTCTATGTGATGCAGCATCTCACTGCTCCCCCTGCCTCCTGCTTTTAACAGGACAGGGAGAGGCATATCACAAGCAGGAAGCAGGGACAGAAGTTGATATATCACCGGCTGCCTTTATACAGGACCCAAAGCAAGTGCAGAGAAACGAGACTGCGCCCCTCTATCTAAAGCCAGGGGCATGATGGGAAATGTAGGTAGCATTAGGAGAACCATATCAGAGGGGATGGCAGACAACCAATATATAGCACTGCAACTAAACCAGGTAACACAAGGCAGACACCATGGCCTCGGTGCTGCACTTTATACACAGGAAAAAGCCGGAGTTCTTCTACTTACACTATAAAGTGGTATTCACAATTATAAATGACAGGACTAAAACCACTACTGGTTCGGCTCACAATAACTGATACATGCACACAAACGTTGTTTGTTTCCGTGTCCGTTCCATTTAAATGAGTCTGCGAGAAATGGGGACAGCACACCGTGTGCTGTCCGCATCAGTATGTCCGTTCCGTCCTGTTCTTGTCCATTTTAGGCATTGTTACAATGGATCCGCAAAAAAAAAAAAAAAAACGGATGGCATACGGAGGTCATCCGTGTTTTTTTTTTTTGCGGATCTGCAATACGGTCGTGTGCATGTAGCCTTACTTGCAGGGGGCTGGGCGCAGTTGCCTGTGCAAGTGAAGAATGTGAAGGGACCACAGAACTACAACAGCACTGTGGCCCCTTCTTTCTCAGGATCGGTGGAGTCCCTGGAGAATTGACCTCCATCCATGAAAAAGTGATGGCATATGCTGGTTAGATGCCATTACTTTATAAAATGGGAATACCCCTTTAAGAGAACTAGCACCTTTAACATTGAAATACATTAACAACGTGATGGCTTTTTTTTTTTTATTGAAAAGTAATTTCATCTTTGCAGCAGGTCCTGGCTGCAGTAGCGGAGACGTAAGACAAATTACACCCAAGACAATTCCAGTGAAATATTTCACATGACGTGCATCTGAATTACAGTTTTTGCTGAACACACACAAGAAATGTATTTTCAACTTTGTGGAGCTGTCACAAAACCTGCTGAAAAAATACATTACATATCCTTGTAAATGACAGAGGCGCTGTCACCTCTCCTGACATGTCTGTTCTAGTAATTACTTGCATTCCCCATGTAATAACAATTCTAGAGCTTCTATTCTTATGGCTCTATGTTGTGCTGTTCCTTTATTATACCTACTAGAAGTTTATGAATGAATTGCCATCAGTATGCAATAAAAGATCTGGCTGGGTGTTACCAGTTGGAGGGGTGTCTCTAAACAGTACCATTCCCCAATCACTACTGTCAGAGGCAGACTGTGCAGGGACACCCCCCTATACCTTTACTGCAGACCGCTGGCAATTCATACATCAATTTCTAGTAGAAATAATAAAAGAATAGCACAACATAGAATCATTAGACTAGACACCCTAGAACTGGTATTACATAGGGAATGCAAGTAGTTACTAAAAGAGACATGTCAGCAGAGGAGACACAACCTCTTTAATAAGGCTACATTCACACTGTGTTTGCAGCGTCCATAATCCATGTGCTGAGAAAGCTTCCGGCACGTATGTCAAGCCGATCCATATTAATTCACCTGGAGGAGACCAACAGAGTGTGCTTCAGAGTTATACACTATTAAAGGGGTAGTCAGCTTTTTTACATTGATGACCTATCCTCAGGATGGGTCATCAATATCAAATCGGCGGGGGCCAAATGCCAGCACCCCCACCAATAAGTTGTTTGAAGAGAACGCAGCGCTCGTATGAGCGCTGCATTCTCTTCATGGTTTACCAGTAATTACAACTCCGCCACCCCCATTCAGTTCAATGTGACGGCTCCTTCCTATTCAAGTGAATAGGAACCCCTTTAAATCCGGAGCTATACTTCTAATATACTGCAAATGCAGTGTGAAAAGACCCTAACAGCGGACCACTGTTGGATCTAATCGTGTCAGAAAACTTCCTTGTGTGATAGAGAATCTCCACAGAAAATCTGGGGATTAAGGAAATGTTCCTCTAAGTTGTTCAGTAGATGCTCGCATACACAGAGCTCGTATATTGACAGCCAGCATCGTGCTTCGGAATAAAGAATTCATGCCTCTCTATAAATAATAAATGGCTCCCTTAGACCAACTATGCAAATGCTGCCAATTTTTACAGCACTGACACCAGCAACGTTATCAGAATGATAAACCAGTGATGGGGAAAGCTGGCACGTACCTTGCAGTTGCACTAGGACTCGTCCATCTTGGTTGGCATTGGTCAATGCAAACACAAAGCTTTCAATCTGCATGAGCGGGGACGCACTACGCATGTGGCCATTCTCACTGACCTCTTGTAAACCATCAGCAACCCCTACATAGAAGCAATACAATTACATTTCTTGTTACTTAAAGAGGACCGGTCACCTCTCCTGACATGTCTGTTAGTAACTACTTGCATCTATTGTTATATCTTATTCCTGCTAGAATTATGAATGAACTGCCAGCAGTTTGCAATGAAGGTCCAGATGGGTGTTACCAGTTAGCGGTGGTGGCTTTGGACAGCCTGACACGGGCAGCACTGATTGGATAGTATCAGACTGTGCAGAGACACCCCCCCCCCCCCAACAACTGGTAACACCCATCTGGATTTTCATGCAGACTTCTGTCAGTTAATTTATAACCTTTTAGTTGGAATAATACCAAAATGGCACAACATACAGTCATCAGAATGGACAACATAGGGTTAATGTGTGAGAGGCGTGATGGAGTTACTATTAAAGGGGTTGTGCAGCGATTTATTTTGATGTAGGTCATCAATATCTGATCAGCAGTGGCCCAACTCCCAGCACCCTCGCCAATCAGCTGAAGAGAAGGTGGCGCTCATTACACTGCGCTTTGTCTCAGAGGTGCAGTGTAATGACGAGTACTTGTTCCATTCACTTGGATGGAGCGAGTACTTGTAATTACACTACGCTGCCGCGTAGTGTAATGACGAGGAAGCGTCTCTCTTCAAACAGCTAATCGGCAAGGGTGCCGGGTATTGGATCTCTGATGATCAGATATTAATGACCTATCCTGGGTTGCAAAACCACTTTATCAATTCGGACCCCAACGTGTACCTCACATTAACCCCATGTTGCCCATTATATGAAAGTACTCGATAAAATTACTGCTACTATTAATGTGAGGCACATGGAGGTACTAAAGTAATAACACCATGTGCCTCAAATTAATACAGGCATACAACGTTCACCTGCTCGTAAAGTACCTCCACATAAAAACAGTAGGAAGCGTCTCCTGCAGCACGACCTCCTGGATGCTCTTGGATAAAAGACCTGTGATGACGTCACGTGACCAGCAAAATAGAGAAGTTACTGGTCATATGGCAATGACCGAGAATTAGGAAAATGAAAATACCTAAATATTATTTTATGACAAATATATTCGCAAATACCTTTCATTAGTCATAATGGCGTGTTTTTGTCTGGGGAGCAATCATCAGGGGAAATAAAATGGCCGCCATCCTATCAGTACACACAAAACCTTTCCTATCACACAGCAGAACAAGTTACTTCACAACACTGAGGTAAAGAGCTAAGTAACTTGTCCTCCTGTGTGATTAGGACAGGTTTTGTATGTACTAATAGGATGGTGGCCATTTTGTTTCCTCTGATGAATGCTCCCCAGACAAAACGAACCATTATAAATAATGAAAGGTATTTGGGAATATATTTATTATAAAGTAGTATTTAAGCATTTTCATTTTCTTAATTCCCGGAGAACCCCTTTAAGGAGTATGGACCCTCTCCTGTAAATGGCGGTCAGTGTATATGTTCCCTGCACTCCCATTTTCCACCCTCTCTCCTTCCCTGATGCTCCCCCTCAGCTTTTTCATTGGTGGAAGTGGCTGACAGCATCACAGTGGGAAAGGAAGAATGCCTCCCTCCTTCTCCACTGTGAGGCCGCTCATGACAACATGGAGTGCACTGTGTCATGTTCTTTGACAGGAAACTTATGCTAGCACATCTTAGTATTCATCCAAACTAGGCATCAAAGTATCAAAAAAGTATCAAAAAAGTATCGAGGCTTCAATACCCGATGCAACCCTAGTGTGTACACAGAAGGTCGTCAATCATCCAGTGTGTGGAAAGGTCACTGTCTCTCCCACGCGTTCCCATTCAAGATCTACTCTGCTTTTTACTATTACACGTTCGCAAAATGGGTCCTGCATCCGTTCAGCAATTTTGCTGACAGGTGCGGACACCATTCAATTTTCAATTGGCCGGGAATGTTTCTGTCCGCATCCGCATTTGCGGGATCCCCACTTCCGTTCGCAAAAAAATAGCCATGTCTTAGTCCTTGTCCTCAATTGCGGACAAGAAAAGGCATTTTCTATGAGACTGCTGGCGATGTGCGGTCCGCAAAATGTGAAACGCACATTGCCGGTGTCCGTGTTTTGCGGATCCGCAAAACACATATGGACGTGTGAATGGACCATTACATAGAAATCCGTCTCCAAATAAGATATATCTATACATCACAGAGTTCAGCTTCAACCCATCTACTACTGATATAGGGTAGCAAAGATTAGCTGACAGGTTCACTAAGTTTCCCTAAAAATTCTGTGAAATTAAGAAACTTTTCTCGATCTCCTTCTGTTACTTTTATTCATCACACTGGTCATGGTCTTACCTTCTCCCTGGTTTTTATTATTAATGTTTTGGAGGAACTGTTGCAATCCTCCAGTTTTGTGGCCTTCTTTCACTGGGTTAATAATAGCCGTTCCTCTAAATTTCTCGGTGAAGCCAAACAACTTGTAAATATAAAAATATAATGAACAATACAGAAATAACAAGAAGCTAAAACAAAAAGGCACGACATCTGCAGTGGGAGCTGGCTGTAATACATCAGACCATTTAACCCCTTAGATGTTGTCACAACATCACAATTCATGGTAACTTACATTCCCTATTGGCCCCACTGGGGGTGTACTGCAGTGTATTATACAAGTCTTCAAGCTTACTGGTAGTGAAACATCCTCATGGGACTTTCAAAAATTTAATAAATGTGTTAAAAAAAAAAAACACACACAACAAATACCTTTCCCCATTAAAAATGCATTGTGGCTGAATTTACTGCAAGAATTAACATTGTTAATAAGGATGGAGAGAAAAGGGTTTATATTAAGCGTAACTGCCTGTTGAAATCTGAAAATATCTGGGGACTTTGATGGATAGATCAGGGGTGTGTAGTCCATGGCTAGCTCTAGCTAGAGGGTTGAGGAGTCCATATGAGGTGATGAGAAACGTGCATGTTATAGATATAAGTGATTCCTGGGGCTTGCTGTGGATCGGATTTTACTTTGGATTTTTGGATCTGTATGATACCTTTCGACTGTAGATTGCCCTTAACGTGATCATACAATAGTTTATGATACTCTAAATCTGTCTTAAGTGGGGAGGGGGGGTAATGTTGTGTGTTTATGTGTATAAAACCTTTTATACCGTTGTGACAATGATATGTCCTGACATTAATAGATGACCTGTGATCCCGCTTGAATGTAAAATCCTGTTTTGCATTTTGTATGGTCATGCTACTTGAATTGGAAAAAACAAGTTTTTGTGAAACTCGCCTGTAAATCTGTTCTCGCCTTGATTCATTGGGGGACACAGACCATGGGTATAGCCTGCTTGCTGCAACCTAGGAGGCGACACTAGGCTGAAAACCTGTTAGCTCCTCCCCCGCCAGCTATATCCCCTCCGGCCAGGAGAGAACCTTCAGTTTGTGCAAAAGCAGTAGGAGAAGCAGAAGGATATAACCACATCAACCAACTCCACGGTCAACGGACCCAGAACGGTGGGTGGGTGCGGTTGTCCCCCCAATGAATCAGCGTATGAAACAGATTTTACAGGTGAGTTTCACAAAATCTCGTTTTCTCTCGCTTATATCATGGGGGACACAGACCATGGGACATCCTAAAGCAGTCCCTGGGGAGGGAACACAAAACCAGAGTGAAGAAAGGTAGAGAACCTCGTGACAGTCATCATACTGCGGCCTGCAAGGCCAGGCGGCCCAGAGCGGCGTCCGCAGAAGCGAGAGTCCTCCCGCCAAGGGGTTCGAAGGAGTAGCTTGCTGGACCCCAATACCAAGTTAAGATCCACGGGGTGAAGCGGGGGACGGTACGGCGGAGCAGAGTGCGCAACGCCCTGAAGGAAGGTCCTAACAGGACCCAGTCCCACCAAGGATCTCTGAAAGAAAATGGAAAGGGCCGACACCTGGCCCTTCAAGAAGCTGAGCGCCATGCCCAATTCTAGTCCGGACTGAAGGAAGGCAAAAACGACCGGCAGGGAGAAGGATCTGGGAGATGGGTCCCGCTCCTCACAGAAATGAAGAAAGGACTTCCAGGTTCTATAATAGATCCTGGAAGAGGTAGGTTTCCTGACCCGAATGAGCGTCCGAACCACTGCATCGGAAAACCCCCGCTGCTTCAAAAGGAAGATTTCAAGAGCCATGCCGTCAAACGTAGAGTATCTAAACTCGGGTGGAAGACGGGCCCTTGCGACAGAAGATCGGGTCTGAGAGGGAGCGGGTGAATAACGTCCCCTAGTAGGAGGACAAGATCCGAATACCATGCTCGGCGCGGCCAGTCCGGAGCGATCAGCAGGGTCTGAACGCCCTCCAACTTGATCCTGCAGAGAATCCGAGGCAGGAGGGACAACGGCAGAAAGACATAGAGGAACGTGAACGCGTCCCACAGCGCCACGAGCGCGTCCACTCCGCAAGCTGCGGGATCCCTTGCGCAGGCGAAGTAGCACGGAAGCTTGTGATTGAGGCCGGAGGCCATCAGATCCACGTCCGGCCATCCCCAGCGATGACAGAGGCGTCGAATACTTCCGGATGGAGAGACCATTCCCGGGGGTCTATTGTCGTCCGGCTCAGGAAATCTGCCATCCAATTGACAACGCCGGGAATGTGGACTGCCGACAGGGCCGGAACATGGGCCTCCGCCCACCTGAGGATCCTCGCCGCCTCCGACATGACGGTTGAGCTGCGAGTCCCCCCCTGATGGTTGACATACGCCACAGCTGTGGCATTGTCCGCCTGGACTCGGACATGAAGGCCCTGCAGGAGGGGAGACCAATGGCGCAGTGAGAGGAAAATCGCATGCAGCTCCAAGACATTGATGGATAGTCTGGACTCCGACGGAGACCATACGCCCTGGGCAGTCCGAGTGCCGAAGACTCTTCCCCAACCCTGAAGACTGGCGTCGGTCGTAATGACCGTCCATCTGATTGGAAGGAAAGACTTCCCCATCTCCAGGTGAGTTGGGGAGAGCCACCAATGGAGGTCCGACCGAACCTGTTGAGGAAGGGAAAACCGACGATCCAAGGACTCCTGGGACTTTTCCCAGGTCGAGAGGATCGCTCGCTGAAAAGACCGGGTGTGAAATTGAGCGAATGGCACCGCCTCGAACGAGGCCCCCATAAGGCCCAACACCCACATACAAGTCCGGATGGAGACTGTGCGCTGCCGAAGCAACAAGAGCACCGCGCTGCGAAGGTCCTTCACCTTGTCCGCTGGAAGACGCACCGAGCTGCCCCGGAGTCCAGAATCATACGGAGGAACCGAATCAGAGTGGACGGGACCAGGGAGGATTTCCGAAGGTTCACTATCCACCCAAAGCGGGCGAGAGTGTCCAAGGTGATCTGCAGACTCTCCTCGCACTGCCGGAACGACGACGCTTTGATAACAATGTCGTCCAGGTACGGAATCAAGGTGATGCCTCTGGATCAAAGAAGGCCCATAAGCGGAGCGATCACCTTGGTAAACACCCTCGGCACAGTCGCCAGACCAAACGGCAGGGCGACTAACTGGTAGTGGTCCGAGTGGACCGCGAAGCGCAAAAAACGCTGGTGGGCGATGGGGACGTGCAGGTAGGCGTCCTGGATATCCACGGAAGTCAGCCATTCCCCTTGCGCCAAGGAAGCTATCACGGGGTGAAGAGACTCCATACGAAAACGGCGCACTCTAAGGTAACGGTTTACCATCTTGAGGTCCAACAGGGCGGACCGCTCCCTCGCCGGAACAGGGAAGATTACCCCCCTGACCAGCAGATCTTGAACCGCCTGAAAGAAGGCTGCCGCACGAGATGGCTCCCTGGGGGGACGGGACAGAAAAAAAACGGTTTGGAGGCATGGATCTGAACTCCAACTTGTAGCCCGAAGTGACCACCTCGAGCACCCAGGCGTCTGAGATGTGGGCCTGCCAAACCTCCTGAAAATGAAGGAGCCGACCCCCCACCCAGGAAGATGGGGGCGCACCTTCATGCTGGGGATTGCTTGTCAGAGGAAGAGCGCTGAGGCTGCGCTTGGGAACGCCAGGCGGGCTGTGGCTTGAATGAAGGCTTCCGCCGTTGGTCCTGGGTGGGCTGCCTTGCGGTCGAAGGAGCCGCCGGGCGGGTGCCCGTGAAGCGGCGAAAAGGACTGGCGAGGCGCGGAAGGACGCGGTCGGGAAGAACACTTGGGTTTGGGCTGCGGAAGATGGGTGCTTTTGCCACCCGTGGCCTCAGAAATGATTTCAAGTTTGGGCCCAAAAAGACGAGAACCAGCGAAAGGAAGGGAGAGATGGGAACGCTTGGAAGAGGAATCGGCCTGTCAGGCCTTTAAACAGAGTTCCCGCCGAATGGAGACGGCAAAAGCGGAGGACCGCACGACCATGGAGCCTGCGTCCAGAGCCGCATCGCAAAGGTACTTCCCCGCCTGGGATATCTGGGCCGCCAGAGCCTGGAGTTCTGTGCGGGAAAGGTCCGAGTCTAAATCCTGATGTAAGCGCAGGGCCCATTCAGAAACCGCCTTAGCCACCCACGCTGAAGCGAAAATGGGACGGAGTGCCGAACCGGTGGCATAAAAAATCGACTTCGCCAGCGATTCGACCCGCCGGTCCACTGGCTCCTGCAGAGTGGAGCCGTCCGCAACCGGAATAGTGGTATTCTTGGTCAGTCGAGCCACCGCCGGGTCCACCTTTGGAGGGGAAGACCACTTACCCACCCAATCCGGGGAGAACGGATAAAGAAGATCAAGCCGCTTGGGGATCAGGAAGCGTGAACCTGGCTGTTCCCACGCTTTAGCGGTGAGAATGGAAAAGTCGTCATGTACCGGGAACGACTTGGGAGCCTGCTTGTTACGCAGGAAAGAAACTCCCTGGTGACTGGAAGAGGGGCCCTCCTCTTGAAGTTGAAAGGTGTCCCTGATCGCCGAGACCAGACTGTCCACTAAGGCGGCCATCTGGGACGAGCGGTACGGATCCAGATCCGTATCCGACTCGGCGAGTGCTCGACTGAGGCGGCACGCTCTGGGTGGCCTGGCATGAGGTACAGAGGGGGTTGGCCTGACCCTAGGAAACTTCACATTGCATGAAGTGCAGGCATAATGGGTAGCCCTACCGAGGACCTGGGGCGCGGGATCCGCTGGGTCCGACATGACCTGTGTCAGGGAGCCAGAGAGGGTACAGAGGAGGAGAGCAGCGCTGGTCCTACCAGAGTGGAGCAGTTTAACCCTTGCTGGAACGTGTCCCCAGGGGCAGAATGCGGCAGTCTGCGGCGAGAAGACGTTCCTCTAGGCTGGAAACGTGCTCACGGCCGATGAACTTCTGGCTGGAGCAGGCAGGAAGGGAAGCGCGGCGGGAAAATTAGGCTCCGCCTCTCCAGACTCCCGCTGTAGCGCTGTACCCCCCCCCCCCCCCCGCTGTAGCGCTACCAGGATCCAGAGAAGAAGGGGTCCCGGTCAATGTATGAATGGGAGATCTCTCCCAGGACCAGAAAAGAGGGGGAGGGCGGCGGCAAGCGCAGGGGGGCGAGGAAAAGAGAGCCGCCGCACAAGACCGCTGCTGCATTAACTCCCCTCGTGCCGGCGGTGTCTGCAGGCAGGTCCCTAGGTACAAATTCCAGTCTCCATGTCTCCCCATATAGAGAGTCCAGCCCCTTGGGAACACAGAACACAGACAGACATACTTACCTGCCTTCATCTGTGTTCTTCATCCTTCTGATATGGACCAGCGGTGCCACCTCTTCAGTCCCTGGCACAAGTGACAGGGACAGGGTTGGAGGGCGGGAATAGGTGGCCCTATGGCTGGGGGGAGCAGGAAGGTCAAGCCCTCCTGGTCCACTTTGTCTTCTTGTGGGGGGCAGTGCATTGTGTAAAAAAATATATACACTAATTGGTTTTGTCACATCTGTAAAGATAGAAATGCTATTAAAATATCCAATTATTCAACTTGCATTGTGAATGCAATAAAAATAAAACACAATGCCCGAATTGCCATTTTTGTTTATCCCAAAAAAAAACAAGAGTTATATGTACCCAAAAATGGTTCAGTTGAAACTCATCCAGCAAAAAACAAGACCTATGCTATGCTATGAACGAGAACTCACTGGGGACTGTATTTGGAGCTACCAGAGATGGAAGAAGACTAACTGGGTAACTTACTGGAGACTATGTTTAGAGCTGCCAGAGGAGGAAGGAGACTGATTGGGGACTTACTGGGGAATATATTTAGAACTGCAGAAATTGGAATACAGTGCATGCAAAGAGTTTTGGAGGCTGTAAGCACAGATTAGCAGTGGTGCTGAGAAGCGCTACAGAGAATTAGAGGTGGAAAATGTATATTTTTGGATAGAAACAATGCACAGTGGTGAATCGTGCTGATTCATGGGATAACCCCTTTAGTAGAGGGGTGGGGTCAGATCAAGAACCATTCCACAACCCCTTTCATCATCAAAATTCACCCTTTTCTATATTTCCCCCTTACCTTCCTGCTTATCATGCTTTTCATACAATATCTCTGGACCTGCAAAGGAGAGAAGATGAGACATCACACAACAGAAATCAATATGGACAGACCCTATTGGCACTTCCCCAGAGTGATCTCATTATAGAGGAAGCAATATCATGCTCAAAAGAAAACTGATGGATCGGGAACTGCAAAGTGACAAGTGAAAAACTAACACACGGCATGTACATTCCAGAAATAAAGCAGAATGTCACCAGAAAAAGAACTGATCGATAAAGCAGACAGAAATCCACTGACGAGAGGACAATCAGGCCCAATTATGAATGAACCGCAAAAACTTCCACAAAACTTTGTCTCTTATGTACCGTGATCTGCACTTTTCTCTTCAATTTTAGCTTCTAGCTAGGACTCCACCAAGTCTGCCCTGAGCCGTGCAGTAACATCATGACATTACCACGTCACACACGCAACTTTGTTGTTTGTGATAGTTCCTAGTACGTTTTCTTCCTTATTGGGAAACACTTAAAGGGGTTTTCAGTAATAATGACTTTTTATCTAATGCCCACAGCCTGCCTCCTGAATGTCTGAGACACCCAGACTCCTGAAAGAGGTGGCAGATCTGTCTCAGCACTCAGGGGGCAGCGCTGCTCTGTGAAAAGGGGGTGTGAAATACAAAAAAAGGGGAATGTTTTATGAAATGGGTTGTCTATGTCCTGACAAAAAAGAGCAATCTCGATATCTAACCAATATCTATTTCAGATCTACAGTTGCAAGTTAATGAACCCTAAGAAAGCGCCTGGACGTCTGCAGTGAGTAAATCACCGTTATAGACAAACACAATGTAACTAAACTAATAACACAAACTGTCGTAACGTTCAGGTC
Source organism: Bufo bufo (assembly GCF_905171765.1). Classification (NCBI taxonomy): domain Eukaryota; kingdom Metazoa; phylum Chordata; class Amphibia; order Anura; family Bufonidae; genus Bufo; species Bufo bufo. The sequence goes on along the minus strand of NC_053389.1, from coordinate 229,833,432 downwards.
CATCATCCATCACACTGACTAAACATCCACAGGGCAGGGAAAAGTGAGCCTCGGAATTGACTTTCAAGAGCTAACTGGCAAAAGGGGTTTCAATTAAGGAAATGAGACTGGACGTGTGTTTGTCAGGTGCTTTGCCCATTAAATAAAGGCACACAAAGCCTGGTTACTGATATATACTTTCTACTTAAAGACTTGTTAGTGTGAACCATGCCTCAATGCAACTAACTAAGCTGCATGGTTCAATTTTGGTTGAGATGATTGCTGAGAAAGGGGGATCTACAGTTTATTAACCCCAGAAGGACCGGGCTAATATTTGTCTTTACGCTTTCATTTTTTCTCCCCGCCTTCCAAGATCCTTAAGGACTCTTTCACACGAGCGGATCCCGTGCATGGAATCCACTGCGTGAAAGAGAGCCAAGCCGCGCTCTGGACAGCAGAGACACGGAGCATTAACATGATTGATAATGATCTTTGCCTCTCTGTGACCTTTTTACTAAAAAAAAATCACGGTGACAACATTATCTCACTGTGATTTTGTAGTAAAAATATCACAGAGAGGCATGGAGCATTATTAATCACTAGACATTATGCCCATTATAATAATAGGCACTAGAATTAGCCAGCGCGCAGAGCAGTCATCACACCGCGTTCCATAGACGGAGCGGGCGGCGTGTGGGGCAGCGTTGAGTGGCCGTCGCTCAGGGTGTGGTCGGTGCGGATGGTGGGCGGTGCGGACGGCGTGTGGGGGGGTGTCGTTGATTGGCTGGAGTGATTGCTCTGCGCGCCAGCCAATTCTAGCGCCCGTTATTGTAACGGGCATATTGTAGGGACAAACAGCTGACATAAATATCCATGTGGCCTGAGGTGCGCCATGTTTTTATTGTCCGCCGGTGCGCTGATGTGGGCGGTCCGGGCTGCCGGCGCTAGGGTTGGGCGATATCAAAAATATTCAGACGATAACAATATTAAGAAATTTATCGCGATAACAATGTATATCGCGATAAATACCCGTTTAAAAGAAAAAAACACAAGGAGACATTATACTGTATGGGGGCAGCCACAAGGAGACGTTATAATGTATGGGGGCAGCAGGCCGTACTGTAAGGGGGTTGGGGCCACAAGGGGACATATACTGTATGGGGGGGCCACAAGAAGAAGTTATACTGTATGGGGCAGCTACAAGGAGACGTTATACTGTATGGGGGCAGCCACAAGGAGACGTTATACTGTATGGGGCAGCCACAAGGAGACGTTATACTGTATGGGGGCAGCCACAAGGAGACGTTATACTGTATGGGGGCAGCCACAAGGAGACGTTATACTGTATGGGGGCAGCCACAAGGAGACGTTATACTGTATGGGGGCAGCCACAAGGAGACGTTATACTGTATGGGGCAGCCACAAGGAGACGTTATACTGTATGGGGCAGCTACAAGGAGACGTTATACTGTATGGGGCAGCCACAAGGAGACGTTATTATGTATGAGGGGCAGCTACAAGGAGACGTTATACTGTATGGGGGCAGCCACAAGGAGACGTTATACTGTATGGGGCAGCCAGCAGGAAACATTATACTGTATGGGGGTCACAAAGAGACATATGAGGGCAGCCACAAGGAGAAATTATACTTTATGGGGATAATGGGGGCCACAAGGAGACATTGGCTTGGGGCAGCGGCCAGGCAGCCACAACTTGTCACACTGTATGGCAGTGTTCGCCGGGGCAGCAGCCACAAGGAGACATTACAGTATCAGGGGCAGCAGCCACAAGGAAACATTACAGTATGGGGGCAGGAGCGCAGCCACAAGAAGACATTACAGTATCAGGGGCAGCAGCCACAAGGAGACATTACAGTTTTGGGCAGCAGCCAGAAAAGGAGACATTACAGTGGGGGCAGCAGCCACAAGGTGCTGCCTCCCCCCCCATGTCTTATGGCCACCTGTGTGACCTGCCTGCCACCACCATACAGTAATTCCTTGTTGTTGGTCATGGGGGAGGGTGCTGGCTGCTGGCTGCTATTTCAATGTGCAGTGCGGAGCATGCAGCTAGTTGCATTGCAGGCAGGCAGGCAGGCATGAAGGACTGACGACTGAGTAGGCCAAGGTCGGACAGAAGACATATAATTGGGGCAGAGACATTACACCTTTTTTTAAAAAGTTTTAAAGGATTTATTTTTCCATTTTCACAGAAAAGCAAACAATACATTGAATAGGGGAACAACCCCCTCAACACAATGTAACCTCAAACATCACATTCAATTGACAGGCAAGATGATAGGATTACATATAGATGATGTATCTTCATGCATAGAGGACGTTAACACAATTCACATCCATCATAAAACAGAGTTGTTATCATAAAGCAGAGTTCTCTCATTAGAACCTGTCCCCATTCACACACACATTCATACCGGCAGTGAGCCAGACCTCTCTTAAAGGGAACCTGTCACCAGTTTTATGGTGTCCTAAATAAGGGCAACATAAATAAGTGACTGATTCTCTTAGCAAAATGCTGGGTCACTTTCTTTAATTGACCCAGTCAGTCTGCCAACATCGTGTATTGAAAAGCTCCAGCTCATAATGATAAATCCTGAATATTCATGAGATCCTGACTCTCCCCGCCCACCTGCAAAAAAAACTGTCATTCAGCAGCAGGTGGGCAGGGGAGTGGCTATAGCTCTGAATTAAATATACACTGGACTCAATGACATCACGCTGGACTCAAATCAGCTTATTAGCATGCGGCATCTTTGTGTGTATATTATGAGGTAACCATCTGTCACACCAGTAAGTGAATACATCTAAGGTACCTTTTAGTAGTTAATGATTGTATATAATTAGTTAGATTATAATCAAATATCCACATGACAGGTTCCCTTTAACTCCTCCAGCCCAATTACACTGTAACCGAGTTTGCACTCAACCAAATATCCAGATCTTCTCAAATTTTTCCGGTATACCCCTAGCTTCATAAATTAGCTTATATACTGAAAGCGTAGCGTTAATAAGCTGGACCCAATGAGACAGTGTTGGTTTTTTAGGGGGCTTCTCGCATAAAACATTAGTAACCTATAAAGGATTTTAGTATGCTTAGATGGAGACATTACACCTTTAATAGCTGCCCGTCCGGCAGCTGTGATAAAGTTCAACTTCTGACTGATTTTCCCACCACTCGCTCGCTGCTACTGCAATGCTCAGCCTCGGCGTCATCTGATTCCGACGTTAGACGTCGGTGGGCGGAGACTACACCATGGGAGCAAGCGAGGAGGAGCCTGGTCGCGAACGCAGTTTTTGAAGCGGTCAGTGCACATGACCGATTCAATGATGTCACAAAATACCGCAGTAAGTAGGAAACAGCGATATCGCCATTTTTTAATAACGCAGTATATCTTGAACACCGGTATATCGCCCAACCCTAGCCGGCGCAAATGTGGGCGGTACCTGCGGGGTGTGTGGCGGCTTTGTTACCGCACTGTTGCTGTTGGCAGTTCAGGAAGCCTGAGGTGCAGTGTGTTTGTATTGGCCAGCGGGGCACTGATGTGGGATGTCCGGACGGCTGTGTGGTGCGCTGTGATTCTATTGGCTGGCGCGCCGGGCATGTGCATTTAACATCGGCACACATGCACGGACACATCGCAGGCACAGAGGGATTTTATTATAGAGGATGTTCATTCTCCATGTCTCTGCTGTTCAGAACGGGGCTTAGCTCTCTTTCACGCAGCAGATTACCCGCACGGCATCCGCTTGTGTGAAAGAGCCCTTAACTGTTTTACTTTTCCTTCACACAGCAATCAGGTCCTCACTCGTCATCATCCGGTTTGACACAGTCATTGGTCATTAGGTCATGTGACACATGGGAGACACGTCATCGATGCAGCCTGTCATTGGCTGCAGCAGCCACCTGACCGACATCAAACCGGATGTTGACGCAGGTAGACCCAAGAGCTGCAGCAGCCTGAGAGGGAGGAAAAAGAAGACAGAACCCAGCAACAGAGATCAGGTAAATAAATATTTTAAGCATAGAGACCAATAGGTCATGAAGGAAGGCCTTAACACACTACACCTTCAAATAAGAAGTGTTATGCTATTTAGGGCAGGCACGGGCGCCGCTCCACTCACCCTGTTCCTCTTCATTAAACCTCACCTCCTTTTGCAGTACTGTGTGCTCCTGCTAGGCTGTTTCCAATTTGCTAATCAGCTTCTGCTACATGTGCTGTGCTGTTTGACTCACTCTCTGCCTGATTAATAGAATTACTAGTCTGCTAGTTCCTGCTCAGGTGCACCGTTTCTGGCTGTCTGCCCGTGTACCAACTTTTGCCTGATTCTTGTATTCTGACCCTACACTGCCTGACCCGACCTATGCCTGTTTATCGTACTGACCCTGTGCTGCTTGTCGTGACGTTTAGACTGTTTCACGAATGCGCAAGAATTGGGTACCAGGGGACTGCAAGGATAACAACTTTGGTTTATCCCAAAGTCAAAGCTGTTAGTCGATGCAGTGATTCCACACCCAAGTTTATATAGTCATGACTTTGTTTTCTGGATGTTTCCAAGCTATTTAAAAGGCACAGTCAACTTGGTGTATGTAAACATTAGAGCCACTAGGAATGTGAGAAAACACTCTTGAAATAAAGTAGCGATTATACTGCCCTCAGAAATGGTAATATGTACTAGAATTAAATGTCAGGAAGTGAGAAAAATTGAGTTTTAATGAATGTGGTTAAGGTATACAGAGACCTATGACTATATACAATGTATATATATATATATATATATATATATATATATATATACATATATATATATGTATATATATATATATATATATATATATATATATATATATATATATATATATATATACATACACACTGCTCAAAAAAATAAAGGGAACACTTAAACCACACAATGTAACTCCAAGTCAATCACACTTCTGTGAAATCAAACTGTCCACTTAGGAAGCAACACTGAGTGACAATCAATTTCACATGCTGTTGTGCAAATGGGATAGACAACAGGTGGAAATTATAGGCAATTAGCAAGACACCCCCAATAAAGGAGTGGTTCTGCAGGTGGTGAACACATACCACTTCTCAGTTCCTATGCTTCCTGGCTGATGTTTTGGTCACTTTTGAATGCTGGCGGTGCTTTCACTCTAGTGGTAGCATGAGACGGAGTCTACAACCCACACAAGTGGCTCAGGTAGTGCAGCTTATCCAGGATGGCACATCAATGCGAGCTGTGGCAAGAAGGTTTGCTGTGTCTGTCAGCGTAGTGTCCAGAGCATGGAGGCGCTACCAGGAGACAGGCCAGTACATCAGGAGACGTGGAGGAGGCCAACAACCCAGCAGCAGGACCGCTACCTCCGCCTTTGTGCAAGGAGGAACAGGAGGAGCACTGCCAGAGCCCTGCAAAATGACCTCCAGCAGGCCACAAATGTGCATGTGTCTGCTCAAACGGTCAGAAACAGACTCCATGAGGGTGATATGAGGGCCCGACGTCCACAGGTGGGGGTTGTGCTTACAGCCCAACACCGTGCAGGACGTTTGGCATTTGCCAGAAAACACCAAGATTGGCAAATTCGCCACTGGCGCCCTGTGCTCTTCACAGATGAAAGCAGGTTCACACTGAGCACATGTGACAGACGTGACAGAGTCTGGAGACGCCGTGGAGAACGTTCTGCTGCCTGCAACATCCTCCAGCATGACCGGTTTGGCATTAGGTCAGTAATGGTGTGGGGTGGCATTTCTTTGGAGGGCCGCACAGCCCTCCATGTGCTCGCCAGAGGTAGCCTGACTGCCATTAGGTACCGAGATGAGATCATCAGACCCCTTGTGAGACCATATGCTGGTGCGGTTGGCCCTGGGTTCCTCCTAATGCAAGACAATGCTAGACCTCATGTGGCTGGAGTGTGTCAGCAGTTCCTGCAAGACGAAGGCATTGATGCTATGGACTGGCCCGCCCGTTCCCCAGACCTGAATCCAATTGAGCACATCTGGGACATCACGTCTCGCTCTATCCACCAACGTCACGTTGCACCACAGACTGTCCAGGAGTTGGCAGATGCTTTAGTCCAGGTCTGGGAGGAGATCCCTCAGGAGACCGTCCGCCACCTCATCAGGAGCATGCACAGGCGTTGTAGGGAGGTCATACAGGCACGTGGAGGCCACACACACTACTGAGCCTCATTTTGACTTGTTTTAAGGACATTACATCAAAGTTGGATCAGCCTGTAGTGTGTTTTTCCACTTTAATTTTGAGGGTGACTCCAAATCTAGACCTCCATGGGTTAAAAAATTTGATTTCCATTTTTTTCTTTTGTGTGATTTTGTTGTCAGCACATTCAACTATGTAAAGAACAAAGTATTTCAGAAGAATATTTAATTAATTCAGATCTAGGATGTGTTATTTTTGTGTTCCCTTTATTTTTTTGAGCAGTGTATATATACACACACACACTGCTCGAAAAAATAAAGGGAACACAAAAATAACATCCTAGATCTGAATTAATTAAATATTCTTCTGAAATACTTTGTTCTTTACATAGTTGAATGTGCTGAGAACAAGATCACACAAAAATAAATAAATGGAAATCAAATTTTTCAACCCATGGAGGTCTGGATTTGGAGTCACACTCAAAATTAAAGTGGAAAAACACACTACAGGCTGATCCAACTTTGATGTAATGTCCTTAAAACAAGTCAAAATGAGGCTCAGTAGTGTGTGTGGCCTCCACGTGCCTGTATGACCTCCCTACAACGCCTGTGCATGCTCCTGATGAGGTGGCGGACGGTCTCCTGAGGGATCTCCTCCCAGACCTGGACTAAAGCATCTGCCAACTCCTGGACAGTCTGTGGTGCAACGTGACGTTGGTGGATAGAGCGAGACATGATGTCCCAGATGTGCTCAATTGGATTCAGGTCTGGGGAACGGGCGGGCCAGTCCATAGCATCAATGCCTTCGTCTTGCAGGAACTGCTGACACACTCCAGCCACATGAGGTCTAGCATTGTCTTGCATTAGGAGGAACCCAGGGCCAACCGCACCAGCATATGGTCTCACAAGGGGTCTGAGGATCTCATCTCGGTACCTAATGGCAGTCAGGCTACCTCTGGCGAGCACATGGAGGGCTGTGCGGCCCTCCAAAGAAATGCCACCCCACACCATTACTGACCTAATGCCAAACCGGTCATGCTGGAGGATGTTGCAGGCAGCAGAACGTTCTCCACGGCGTCTCAAGACTCTGTCACGTCTGTCACATGTGCTCAGTGTGAACCTGCTTTCATCTTGGTGTTCTCTGGCAAATGCCAAACGTCCTGCACGGTGTTGGGCTGTAAGCACAACCCCCACCTGTGGACGTCGGGCCCTCATATCACCCTCATGGAGTCTGTTTCTGACCGTTTGAGCAGACACATGCACATTTGTGGCCTGCTGGAGGTCATTTTGCAGGGCTCTGGCAGTGCTCCTCCTTGCACAAAGGCGGAGGTAGCGGTCCTGCTGCTGGGTTGTTGCCCTCCTACGGCCTCCTCCACGTCTCCTGATGTACTGGCCTGTCTCCTGGTAGCGCCTCCATGCTCTGGACACTACGCTGACAGACACAGCAAACCTTCTTGCCACAGCTCGCATTGATGTGCTATCCTGGATAAGCTGCACTACCTGAGCCACTTGTGTGGGTTGTAGACTCCGTCTCATGCTACCACTAGAGTGAAAGCACCGCCAGCATTCAAAAGTGACCAAAACATCAGCCAGGAAGCATAGGAACTGCGAAGTGGTCTGTGGTCACCACCTGCAGAACCACTCCTTTATTGGGGGTGTCTTGCTAATTGCCTATAATTTCCACCTGTTGTCTATCCCATTTCCTAAGTGGACAGTTTGATTTCACAGAAGTGTGATTGACTTGGAGTTACATTGTGTTGTTTAAGTGTTCCCTTTATTTTTTTGAGCAGTGTATGTATATGTATATGTATGTATATATATATATATATATATATACACACATACACACATCATCTATTTCATATCCATTTTACGTATCATATATCTATTGTAATGGTTCCTCATGACTTTTCTTCTTCATACCGGAGCAACAATGCCACATTTTACAGTGAATTTTCAGGCCGGGAAACCATGGCATATTTTCTGTAAGCCCAGAAACTTTCACTTCCATTAAAACCACTTCACTTTACTTGTGCTGTGTCTCAAGAGATGATAAAGATGCAGGGTATCAGGCGTCTAACCGAGCGTAATACATGAAAAATTGAGAATGGAGGGAGAGGAAAACCTAAATATCATCTCATCCATAGAGGAATGCAACAGCAAATACTTAAAGAGTAAAAAAAAAAAAAAAAATGACAAAATCACAGGCAAATGACCCACATACGTCATAGACTCCTAAAATGGCAACAATATGGATAAAGGAGAGAATGAATACCTTGAAGAGATTGATATTATCAACCTGGCTGTAAAAGAGGAAATCGTTGATGGATTTCAATGTTGTGCCTGGCATAAAAACAAAAGTACAAAAATTATGGGAGTGTGCCGAAGTTACAGAAATAATAGAATATACATTTTCCATCTCAAAGCTCTTAGGCCCTGTTGACACTTTTATCAGAGCCTCCGTCACAGATTCTGTCATATTTCATGCAGCATTAGTTTCCCATATGTTAAAGAAGGAGACCGCAATACTCTTGGTGAAAGAAGTACCTTAATGTATAATGCAGGAGTCTGCATGGCCGTAATCTGCACCAAATGTATGAAATGTCACACAGTGTTTGATAAATTTAGTGCAAATTCAAACACTATGGACACCTTTGAGGATTTTTTTTTTATATTTTTGCATTCTTGTCCAGTTGGTCCTTATTAAAACTTTTCAACAAAAAGAGAAAATCCGGCTCTTGAACAACAGGAGACACTTTATTTAGCGGTAAAACTTCCAATCCTCAAGGATTGGAAGTTTTACCGCTAAATAAAGTGTCTCCTGTTGTTGAAGAGCCGGATTTTCTCTTTTTGTTGATTTGCTGTTAGGGCCGTGTCCAGGCTGGTACCGTGCTCACTACAGGTGCAGCAGGTGAGAGCTGCTCAATCTTTTTATTAAAACTTTTCAACCATGTGCCTTCTACAGCCTGCAGCTTTCACTCTCTGCAGACTGTTCTTTCCATTTTCCTCTGAAATCCATCAGACAGCAGCTCTGACGGCTGAACCTGTAAACTCATATCGCTTCGCTCCTGACAGATCAAGAACAGTCATTTAAGGGGGTATTCCGGTTGTTAAAAGTTATACGCTAACCTCAGGATAGGCAATAACTATTAGACTGGTGGGGGTCCTGCAACCGCCACCGATCATGAGAATAAGTACCCCGTACCACTAAGAGTTGCTCAAAATGAATGGAGTGGCAAGTCGAGCCTGCGTACTGCTGCTCTATGCATCTCTACGAGACTTCCAGGGATTGGCAAGTATAGCACTCGGCTATTTCCAGCACATAGAATGGAGCTGCAGATGCAGGGTTCTCATAATCAGTAGGGGTTGCAGTGATAGGTCCCCCACGATGATAGTAGATAACTTTTAATGATCGGAATACCCCTTTAGACTAAATTCTGACAAATGCCGTTAGGAGTGAAGAGAATAGGGCTACAGATCTGGCCGTCACAGCAGCAGAATGAACATTCTGCAGAGAGAGTGAAAAAGCTGCAGGCTCTAGAAGACAAACGGTGAAAATATTTGAATAAGGAACAACTGGAAAAAAATATATTTTTAGTCCATGATAACTAGAATACAACAATAAAAAACGCCTCCAAAGGTGGTCATAAATGTTAAAGAGGTTGCCAGTTCCTATTGATCACATTTCTTAGGAAAGGTTATTAATATCAGATCGGCAGGGGTGCTGGGTGTTGGACCCCCGCCGATCTGATATCGATGACCGATCCTGAGGATAGGTCAGCTGTATGAGGAGATGGCGGGTGCCATCTCTCTTCTTGTCCGATGCAGCTGTTCCATAGACATACAGCAGCGGACAGGGAGAGAGACGGCACTTGCACACTGCACGTCGTCTCCTCATACAGCTGATCGGCAGGACACAATCACTGATGAAAATCACTGAGCAAACACTGACTGTGTGAATTAGGCCTCAAACAGCGACTATTTTTGCGACGTTTTGAAAAGTCTCAGTTGATAAATCTGGCTTAAATCAACTTGGCATCTGGAGTGCAGATCTTGATAAATTTTCTCCATGTCCAAACCAGGACGCTGACTACATGCACCCCGATCTTGGTAACTGAAGTGATGGTGCTATGTTCTGCATTATACGGACTGCAATAGGTCTCCAGTCCAAATGATGGACACCACCTTGGAATCAGATAGACCCCTTTGACTCACACTCGTATCTATTTCAATGTCTCATATGTATCTCTCATTTTTAAGACCTATCTCATAGGTGAATATAAACATATCTATCTGTCTATACATTGTATCTATCCATGAATATCGCCATGTAGGCTACATACAAATGCCTTGTGAGAATTCCCTTAATATGTTACTACTTACCCTGCTGAGAAACTTTCTGAAAGTTTGGGTTCTGCTTGACGTTACCTGTAAACATGAGGCAGCAGTAAATCAAACACGTAATAGTGGTACTTTGTATGAAACTCATCAGGTTGGGTGACAACAAACAATCAGCTATGTAAATGTGAAATAATGATACTGGAGCCAGGGATGGGCCATAGGTAGATTTTCAGTAAATGACAGTTCATTGTCACAGACGTGGCAGCTCTTTAATGTGCACAACAGAAGCCTGGGCAGATTTCCAAACCCTACCATCTGTCTTGAATAAGGGGACCTCGTGTTGGCAACTCTCTGCATCCCCTTCTCTACTAATAAAGGAGTCCAAAAACATCTTACTGTACATGCATGTGCGCCAGGATCTCTGAAATTCAGCGCCAGGCAGAACGGTGCCAGGATTTGTGGCAGTAAATGGGTCTCTTACTATCAAATGTTTTCAGCTCTCCCAGTATCATAAGGGTCTAATCATTTCCTAATTAGCAGCAAGAAAGCATATGGAGAAGCCTGTGAAGCTTTAGAGGAAAATCCCAGAAAGACGAACGATTCAGCGGACAAAGCTCTAGCCACGGGCACATGTAAGTGGGTTAGTTCCCCCGTATCATATTTATTAACCTCTTAATGACCAGAGTTTTGCCCTCAAATAACCACACACTTTTTAGCAATTTTAGCCAGGTGGTGATTTATGGGCATTGTCTCATTTTGCCGTCACTAAGGTGAGATGAGATTAAAGGGGTTGTCTCATCATGGACAATGGGGGCATATCGCTAGGAAATACCCCCATTGTCTTATAGGTGTGGGTCCCACCGCTGGGACCTGCACCTATCTAGTGAAGGGAGCCCCGAAAGTGGTGCAGAGCACACTGCGCGTGTGCAGCCGCCGTCCACTCATTTTCTATGGGCAGCCGAAAATAGCTGAGTGCTGGCTCGGCTATTTTCGCTGGGAACCTAGAAATGAATGGGCCGGTCACACGCAGCACGCTCCCATTCACTTCTATGGGGAGTGGTGCGCTTGGGGGTGGTCGGATCAGAGTCCTCCAGCCATCACCTTGCGGGGCTCCGTTCCCGATATAGAAATATCCTAGCAATGTGCCCCATTGTCTGAGATGAGACAACTCCTTTAAGCCCCAACTACCAGGCGGCTGGGAAACAGTGCCGAACTGTTTCAGTAGATCCCATTGCTACGCAAACAGCATAGTACAGCAAGCAGTGCTTTTTCCCTGGCGGTTGGAGGGTTAAAGGGGTTGTCTCACTTCAGCAAGTGGCATTCATTACGTAGAATTTACAGGACACCTTATAAAAACTATACAATTTATTTGCATACAAATAATAACCAAATGAAAAATGAAAAATATAAAAACTTTGATAGAAACAAGGCCAGCGTTACTTGTTAGTTATTCGTCCTCAACCCGTTGATTGGTTCAGTATTTGTGGAGGACCAGTATCTAACAATTATTAATATAAAATATCCGGATAATCCCTTCACACAATCTCATTCCTAATTCTTCGAAATACACCAGCATAATCAAAGAACATAATTAAAAGAACATAATTAGAAATATGTATCATGATGACAAACCAATAAAGTCCATGGTAAAGGAATAATGGACGCAATTCAAGCGGTTATATCCAAATATTGTTAAATGTCAGTGCTTCATTGGTTGGATCCCTCTGATGGATACTCCACTGCTTAAGGCTACTTTCACACTCGCGTTTTGTGCGGATCCATGATGGACGGATCCGTTCAGATAATGCAACCGTCTGCATTCGTTCCGAACGGATCCGTTTGTATTAACTTTAACATAATCCGTCTTGAACACCATTGAAAGTCAATGTAAGACGGATCCGTTTTCTATTGTGCCAGATTGTGTCAGTGAAACCGTTTGGCTCAGTTTCATCAGACGGACACCAAAACCTCAGTCTCCAAAGTGGAATGGAGACTGAACTGATGTATTCTGAGCGGATCCTTTTCCATTCAGAATGCATTAGAGTGCAAACTGATCCGTTTTGGACCGCTTGTGAGAGCCCTGAACGGATCTCACAAACGGAAAGCCAAAACGCCAGTGTGAAAGTAGCCTAAGCCAAATGTAGTAAAGGGTCTTTATACATAGCGCATCATTTTAATAATGTGGCTATGCTGGTAGGCATTCGGAATGTTATTGGTAATGCTGTGTATCGCTTATGAGTCGCTCACACTGGCAGAGCACTTAAAAAGTCATATGCTGTTCAGATGTTAGCTGGCAAATGCAGGTAGCGCTTCTATTATGAAGCTATATAGTTCAGCACTCATCTGTTAGGACTCATGTACACGACCACATGCCCTCGGAGACATACGGTCCGTGAGCGGGCCATATGTCCTGGAGCGACATACCTTGTGCGCACGGGAGCACACAGCATCATAGTTAACTATGATGCTGTGCGCATCGGGCCGCCCGCAGGGCTATTGTCCCGCACACATATGACTCGGAGGGCATACGGTCGTGTGCATGAGCCCTTAGTATGATGCCGAAGACGTCAGTGACTCTGAGGCTTGATGGTATAGCGCTTACTTTCAAGGAGGATTAACCAGAGTTTACAGTAAGTTGGAGAGGGATAGGTTGTGGGGCTGTGCACTCGCCCCTACCTTATCTTGCTTGCGTTACCGCTCTCACTATTCGCCGCCAAAGCCGGTATTGCTTTTCAAACATCCAGCGTTCCTCCTTGCAAACACGTGTTTGTTCGTCCTGCTGCGGGGCAAGCACTCACTTTGTTGTTCAATATAGCGCTTTCTTGGACTTGATTATTGATTGTTCCAGCTGTAGTTCAGTATAAAATCCTTTAGGCCTCTTGCACACGAATGTGTTTTTTCCCCCGGTTCACGTTCCGTTTTTTTACGTTCCATATACGGAACCATTGATTTCAACAGATCCGCTAAAAAAAAACGGAAGGTACTCCGTATGCCTTCCATGTCCGTATTTCTGTTTTTCCGTTCCGTTCAAAGATAGAACATGTACTATTGTTGTACGCATAACGGACAAGGATAGTACTGTTCTATCAGGGGCCAGCTGTTCCGTTCCGCAAAAAAACTGACGGACGTCATCCGTATTTTTTGCAGATGCGTTTTTTGCAACCGCAAAATACAGAAAAATCCATACGGTCGTGTGCAAGGAAGATGTCGACATCAGGCCTCTGCTCCTTCCTCAGTAGCTATACGTCACTAGCCCATGAATGGTGTCTATTATACTGTCCAATATCAAAATTGTAAAGTGATCCAGTGGATCTGGAGCACTGGTGTGCCGATACTACAAAGACCCGTACATGGACCATAGCATCTATTTATACCAATTCAAATTATTCCTCCTTCCCTTCATATATTATTTTTCTTATTCGTCCCATACAACAACCTATATCGGGTTTACCAATATGCAACAATTTAAAAAGTAATTCCAATGATTATGCTAGTTATGCGTTTTCATTGCGTTTTTAATGCGATTTAGCTTTTATTTCATTATTTGAATCTGTGAACTGGTTTTAATTATTTGCGCCAAAACTCCTATACATAAATGTATTAAATGAAAATATATAGTAGAAAAGCTTTTGCACAATGTGGATGTCTTGACTCAGTGAAGGACGGGGAGGGGAGAAGAGGGGAAGGGGCCCGGACCCAAGGAGAAATCAGGGTGCCGATCATATTAACGGTAACACCCCGATTTCCCATCAGGGCCGGGCTCCATCCTCTAACATCATAGAAAGCCAAATATTTCCATGTGAGGCCCTGCGGAATTAGTGTTTCAAAGTCAAAGAACGCCTGGATTCTGCCCGGGACATGTCTGCAATAGGATTACCTCCTCTCCAATTGTGTTGGATGGTTTTAATAGCTGCAAATGTTAGACAACTAGGGTTTTTATTATGGTATTCTTTAAAGTGCGTTTTTCAAATCCATTACGTATGTTTGTAAGATGTTCCGATATCCTTTTTTTCAGGGTTCTTTTAGTCCTCCCTATATATTGTTTGTCGCAAGGACACTGAATCATGTAAATTACATTTGTCGTGTTGCAGGTTAAAATTCTTTGATTTCCCATTTATAGGAGTTGCAGTATAAAAGACACCATTCATGGGCTAGTGACATATAGCTACTGAGGACGGAGCAGAGGCTCCGAAACGTGTTTAGCGGTATATATTGTCATGATATGCCTGATGTCAACATCTTCCTAAAGGATTTTATGCTGAACTACAGCTGGAACAATCAATAATCAAGTCCAAGAAAGCGCTATATTGAACAACAAAGGGAGTGCTTGCCGCGCAGAAGGAACGCAGGATGTTTGAAAAGCAATACCGGCGTTAGCAGCGAATAGTGAGAGCGGTAACGCAAGCAAGATAAGGTAGGGGCGAGTGCACAGCCCCACAACCTATCCCTCTCCAACTTACTGTAAACTCTGGTTAATCCTCCTTGAAGGTAAGCGCTATACCATCAAGCCTCAGAGTCACTGACGTCTTCGGCATCATACTAGCAGGTAAGCGCTGAACTATATAGCTTCATAATAGAAGCGCTATCTGTATTTGCCAACTAACATCTGAACAGCAAATAACTTTTTAAGTGCTCCGTTCCTTTATGCAGGGGAGTCCTCTCCTGCATAACGGGATGGACCCGTTATGCACCCCATAGACTACTATTATGACGGAATGAATAACTGAATGCCTATAAAGGCATTCCATTATGCATTCATTTATAGAATTGCGTTATGGTCCGTGGTAACGGAATCCATAACGCAATTCTGCTTTTACCACCAAACAAAGCCTGAACGAATTTCATAACATGAAATTCGCTCATCTCTAGTTACGACATGGTTACCTTGCAGTCCATCAGCGATGGCAGTGCTTGCACACTATAGGAAAAAGTGCTGGCCTCTCTGGTGGCTGGGGCTGCGGGAGTGAGCATAGGCTGGTGTTATTTTTCTATAGTGTTCAAGCACGGCCACCACGGATGGATAGCAGGGTTGAAACAAGCAGTGTATAATGTGATGGAAAAATGAATCCAGCCAGCAAAGCAACATGGACAATGACAATACATTAGTAAGTGCCTTGTATTAACTTTCTCTAAATAATAAAGGCTATTTGCTGAAGTGACACAACCCCTTTAAGTCTCATCTCGCCTTAGTAAAGGCAAAATGAGACAACCCCTTTAACAGCCCAAAACTCTATTTATGTGGTTACCAAAATAATTTTGCCCCATTTTTTCCATGACATATGGGACTGGTTATTGGTACCTTTTTCAGAGAATTTTTTTCTTATTAATTAGTGGTAAATATACGATTTAAATGACAAAAATACATGGTCTCAAAAGGCAGGAAATGCTCAACCCCAAATGCAGTTGTGCATTTATGCTCGGGGGAGCAGATACTGCGCTTGTGGTCTGTTGCTAAGGGCGATCCCCAGCAAAAAATGCATACAGTGGAGGATGCCCGCAGCAGACCACAAGTGCCACAGAGACATCCTACACCAGATGGTAAAATTTGTGGATGTGGAAGGATATAAATACAGTCCTAATCAAAAGTTTAAGAATACTTGAAAATGGCAAAAAATCATATTTAGCATGGCTGGATCTTAACAAGGTTCCAAGTAGAGCTTCAACATGCAACAAGAAGAAATGGGAGTGAGACAAAAAAAATTGAGCATTCAATTGAAAAAAGCGATTAAACTGAAACAGGCTGTTTTTCAGCTGATCAAAATTTTCGGACCACATGCCTTTAAAAGGCCAAATCGGTGCAAAGATGTGAATTCATTGTCATTTTCTGTCAGGTAGTCACACGTTGTGATGGCAAAGGCAAAAAAACTCTCCCTTTTTGAACGTGGTCGGGTTGTTGAACTGCATAAGCAGGGTCTCTCACAGCGCGCCATCGCTGCTGAGGTGGGACGCAGTAAGTCAGTCATTTGGAATTTCTTAAATGATCCTGAGGGTTATGGAACAAAAAAGTCAAGTGGAAGACCCCAAAAAATTTCATCAGCACTGAGCCGGAGGATCCAATTGGCTGTCCATCAAGACACTGGACGATGCTCGACCCAAATTAAGGCCCTTACTGGTGCTGACTGCAGCCCCATAACCATCAGACGGCATCTGAGACTGAAGGGCTTCAAAAACAAAAAACGTCTTCAAAGACCTTGTCTCCTTGAACGCCACAGAACTGCTCGTTTGGACTTTGCAAGAGAGCACCAAACATGGGACATTCAAAGGTGGAAGAAAGTTTTATTCTCTGATGAGAATTTTTTTTACCTTGATGGTCCTGATGGTTTCCAACGTTACTGGCATGACAAGCAGATCCCACCTGAGATGTTTTCTACGCGCCACAGTGGAGGGGGCGCCATAATGGTCTGAGGTGCTCTGAGGTGGAACAAAGCAGCTTCAGGAAGTGCGGGGGCGTCAAACGGCCGCTGGCTATGTCCAGATGTTGCAGAGAGCATTCCTCATGACTGAGGGCCCTCGTCTGTGTGGTAACGACTGGGTTTTTCAACAGGACAATGCTACAGTACACAATGCCCGCAGGACAAGGGACTTCTTCCAGGAGAATAACATCACTCTTTTGGCCCATCCTGCGTGTTCCCCTGATCTAAATCCAATTGAGAACCTTTGGGGATGGATGGCAAGGGAAGTTTACAAAAATGGACAACAGTTCCAGACAGTAGATGGCCTTCGTGCGGCCGTCTTCACCACTTGGAGAAATGTTCCCACTCACCTCATGGAAACGCTTGCATCAAGCATGCCGCAACAAATTTTTGTTGAAGCTCTACTTGGAACCTTGTTAAGATCCAGCCGTGCTAAATATGATTTTTTGCCATTTTTCAAGTGGTCTTAAATTTTTGATCAGGACTGTAGTTACAAGAATAGGTGCACTACTGTGATGGATGCAAACAGTAACATCTGACTAAACCCTCACACTGATGTTAAAAATGAGACTTTAGCCAGTATATCCTCACTTACAATGGGAGGAGGCTTAGAGTCCCACCCATGGCTGGCTGATATGTTGCAGGCCTCACAGGTGCACCTAAATGCTGCCTATGGATGGTAATCAAGGCGTATTTAGATTGGAGTTTATACACCTCCACATATAAATATATGATTTGTTTTAGGCAGCATTTAGGTGCACCTGTGAGGCCTGCAACATGTCAGCCAGCCATGGGTGGGACTCTAAGCCTCCTCCCATTGTATGTGTGGTTAGTCACACTGGAGGGAACTGTGAGCTGTTTGCTGTGAGTCGGACTTTACGCTGCTGTAATTTGCCCACTGGCTCATGGTACTACCCATACGCTACAGGTAGTTTTAGCGTTAGGTCCCGTGCCACTTGAGAAACCTTGGCGTGGTGCGCGGGCTCAGGTATGTCCTTAATATAAGGATATAATGGCTAAAGTCTCATTTAACATCAGTGTGAGGGGCTTAGTCAGATGTTACTGTTTGCATCCACCACAGTAGTGCACCTATTCTTGTAACTATTTAAGGCCTCTTTCACATTTGCGTTGTCCGGATCCGTCGTGCACTCCATTTGCCGGAGGTGCCCGCCGGATCCGTAACACCGCAAGTGAACGGAAAGCATTTGAAGACGGATCCATCTTCAAAATGCGTTCAGTGTTACTATGGCACCCAGGACGCTATTAAAGTCCTGGCTGCCATAGTAGTAGTAGTGGGGAGCAGGGGAGCAGTATACTTACCGTCCGTGCGGCTCCCGGGGCGCTCCAGAATGACGTCAGAGCGCCCCATGCGCATGGATGACGTGATCCATGCGATCACGTCATCCATGCGCGTGGGGCGCCCTGAAGTCACTCTGAAGCGCCCCGGGAGCCGCACGGACGGTAAGTATACTGATCCCCCGCTCCCCACTACACTTTACCATGGCAAACAGGACTTTAGCGTCCCGGCAGCCATGGTAACCATTCAAAAAAAGCTAAACGTCGGATCCGGTAATGCGCCAAAACGACGTTTAGCTTAAGGCCGGATCCGGATTAATGCCTTTCAATGGGCATTAATTCCGGATCCGGCCTTGCGGCAAGTGTTCAGGATTTTTGACCAGAGCAAAAAGCGCAGCATGCTGCAGTATTTTCTCTGGCCAAAAAACGTTCCGGTCCTGAACTGAAGACATCCTGATGCATCCTGAACGGATTTCTCTCCATTCAGAATGCATTGGGATAATCCTGATCAGGATTCTTCCGGCATAGAGCCCCGACGACGGAACTCTATGCCGGAACAGAACAACGCAAGTGTGAAAGAGCCCTAATTGGTGGTAAAGCATACAAAAAGGAAAAAATCTACAATTATTTTCCAATATATAATTTTTGTTGTTTAAATTTGAAAATTGACACCTAATAAGAATGAGAATGGGTTTCCCATTTTGTTTCAGTGGTTTTGAGGGAAGCTATGATGACCTTTTTGCGTTGTTCGCTGTATAGGTTTTCTTTTCTCCTTGTATTTATATGTTATTTTATAATCATAAAATACTTAATTTACTCAATTTGTAACTTATTTTTCACTGTAACTGGGGGGTCTATAGGAGCTGCCAGGGAAAAGCAGTCCCTGTGGTGACATCATTAACTGGCAGAGCTGACCTGGGTCTGATACAAACCAGCAGCATGCCCATGCCAGGACAACAGATGATCACATGTTTACTGGGCCAAATAGAGGCAATGACATTACCGCTTCCTCTACTCACTACATGGAGCTCATTGAATGTTACGTAGACTTCAAAAGGGAAGATGGAAACGATAATAAATCACTTCTATATTCTCAGTGTTCTGCTAATAGGGCCACTGAGCTACTTCTGCTAGACTGTAGGAGCTGAAGCTTTAAAGGGAACCTGTTAACATGAAAATGTAAAGTAATCTGCAGGTGTCATCGTATAGAGCAGGATGGAAAAAGATTTAGTAAAACGTGTCATTTATACATTTAAATTCCTGGTCATTCTGGGCTTTGACATCAAGCAGACGGTCCCATCAGTGATCGACAGGCTTCCCTCTAGGACTGTGTATACAGATAGCTGTCAGTCACTGATAGGACCACCTCCTTGATGTCAAAGCCCAGAAGGAGCAGGAATATAAATGCAAAAATGACACGTTTTACTGAATCTTTTCAAATAAACTATATAATCAATCTGTTCAGCTCCTCCTGCTCTATAACATTTTGTCTGCATGTCAGACACCAGGTTCAGCATGTCAGGTTCCCTTTAAAGCAGTACCCTGAAGAGACAATGTTGCAGAATCAAGACCTCCACCACCACTATCAAGAGACAGTAGGCGGTTGTTAAGGAGTTATAGTATATCATCAACGACTCAAGGGGTTCTATAATAGTCACCAGTATTCATTATGCCTATGGTACTTAAAATCATTGATCCCAGGTAATAAGAGTCTGCACCACTGGTGAGAGTAAAATAAAGTAACATAAATAGTTTAACCAGTTGCCGCAACTGTAACACCGAAAGGCGTCATCGCGGCGGCTCCCTCAGGCTACGCTAACGCCGATTGGCGTCATCACGCGTGAGCCGAGATTTCCTGTGAACGCGCGCACATAGGCGCGCGCGCTCACAGGAACGGAAGGTAAGAGAGTTGATCTCCAGCCTGCCAGCGGCGATCGTTCGCTGGCAGGCTGGAGATGTGATTTTTTTTAACCCCTAACAGGTATATTAGACGCTGTTTTGATAACAGCGTCTAATATACCTGCTACCTGGTCCTCTGGTGGTCCCCTTTGTTTGGATCGACCACCAGAGGACACAGGTAGCTCAGTAAAGTAGCACCAAGCACCACTACACTACACTACACCCCCCCCCCCCCGTCACTTATTAACCCCTTATTAGCCCCTGATCACCCCATATAGACTCCCTGATCACCCCCCTGTCATTGATTACCCCCCTGTCATTGATCACACCCCTGTAAAGCTCCATTCAGATGTCCGCATGATTTTTACGGATCCACTGATAGATGGATCGGATCCGCAAAACGCATACGGACGTCTGAATAGAGCCTTACAGGGGCGTGATCAATGACTGTGGTGATCACCCCATATAGACTCCCTGATCACCCCCCTGTCATTGATTACCCCCCTGTCATTGATAACCCCCTGTAAAGCTCCATTCAGACGTCCGCATGATTTTTACGGATCCACTGATAGATGGATCGGATCCGCAAAACGCATACGGACGTCTGAATGGAGCCTTACAGGGGCATGATCAATGACTGTGGTGATCACCCCATATAGACTCCCTGATCACCCCCCTGTCATTGATTACCCCCCTGTCATTGATCACCCCCCTGTAAAGCTCCATTCAGACGTCCGCATGATTTTTACGGATCCACTGATAGATGGATCGGATCCGCAAAACACATACAGGCGTCTCCCTGGAGCCCTCCAGGGGGGGTGATCACCCCATATAGACTCCCTGATCACCCCCCTGTCATTGATCACCCCCCCGTCAGGCTGCATTCAGATGTCCGTATGATTTTTACGGATCCACGGATACATGGATCGGATCCGCAAAACACATACGGACATCTGAATGGAGCCTTATAGGGGGGTGATCACCCCATATAGACTCCCTGATCACCCCCCTGTCATTGATCACCCCCCCTGTCATTGATCACCCCTCTGTAAGGCTCCATTCAGACATTTTTTTGGCCCAAGTTAGCGGAAATTATTATTTTTTTCTTACAAAGTCTCATATTCCACTAACTTGTGTCAAAAAATAAAATCTCACATGAAGTCACCATACCCCTCACGGAATCCAAATGAGTAAAAATTTTTAGACATTTATATTCCAGACTTCTTCTCACGCTTTAGGGCCCCTAGAATGCCAGGGCAGTATAAATACCCCACATGTGACCCCATTTCGGAAAGAAGACACCCCCAGGTATTCCGTGAGGGGCATATTGAGTCCATGAAATATCGAAATTTTTGTCCTAAGTTAGCGGAAAGGGAGACTTTGTGAGAAAAAAATAAATAAAATCAATTTCCACTAACTTGTGCCAAAAAAAAAAAATTCTATGAACTCGCCATGCCCCTCATTGAATACCTTGGGGTGTCTTCTTTCCAAAATGGGGTCACATGTGGGGTATTTATACTGCCCTGGCATTTTAGGGGCCCTAAAGCGTGAGAAGAAGTCTGGGATCCAAATGTCTAAAAATGCCCTCATAAAAGGAATGTGGGCCCCTTTGCGCATCTAGGCTGCAAAAAAGTGTCACACATCTGGTATCGCCGTACTCAGGAGAAGTTGGGCAATGTGTTTTGGGGTGTCATTTTACATATACCCATGCTGGGTGAGAGAAATATCTTGGTCAAATGCCAACTTTGTATAAAAAAAATGGGAAAAGTTGTCTTTTGCCGAGATATTTCTCTCACCCAGCATGAGTATATGTAAAAAGACACCCCAAAACACATTGCCCAACTTCTCCTGAATACGGCGATACCACATGTGTGACACTTTTTTGCAGCCTAGGTGGGCAAAGGGGCCCACATTCCAAAGAGCACCTTTAGGATTTCACAGGTCATTTACCTACTTACCACACATTAGGGCCCCTGGAAAATGCCAGGGCAGTATAACTACCCCACAAGTGACCCCATTTTGGAAAGAAGACACCCCAAGGTATTCCGTGAGGGGCATGGCGAGTTCCTAGACTTTTATATTTTTTGTCACAAGTTAGCGGAAAATGATGATTTTTTTTATTTTTATTTTTTTCCCTTACAAAGTCTCATATTCCACTAACTTGTGACAAAAAATAAAAACTTCCATGAACTCACTATGCCCATCAGCGAATACCTTGGGGTGTCTTCTTTCCAAAATGGGGTCACTTGTGGGGTAGTTATACTGCCCTGGCATTCTAGGGGCCCAAATGTGTGGTAAGGAGTTTGAAATCAAATTCTGTAAAAAATGACCAGTGAAATCCGAAAGGTGCTCTTTGGAATATGGGCCCCTTTGCCCACCTAGGCTGCAAAAAAGTGTCACACATGTGGTATCTCCGTATTCAGGAGAAGTTGGGGAATGTGTTTTGGGGTGTCATTTTACATATACCCATGCTGGGTGAGAGAAATATCTTGGCAAAAGACAACTTTTCCAATTTTTTTATACAAAGTTGGCATTTGACCAAGATATTTATCTCACCCAGCATAGGTATATGTAAAATGACACCCCAAAACACATTCCCCAACTTCTCCTGAATACGGAGATACCACATGTGTGACACTTTTTTGCAGCCTAGGTGGGCAAAGGGGCCCACATTCCAAAGAGCACCTTTCGGATGTCACCGGCCATTTTTTACAGAATTTGATTTCAAACTCCTTACCACACATTTGGGCCCCTAGAATGCCAGGGCAGTATAACTACCCCACAAGTGACCCCATTTTGGAAAGAAGACACCCCAAGGTATTCGCTGATGGGCATAGTGAGTTCATGGAAGTTTTTATTTTTTGTCACAAGTTAGTGGAATATGAGACTTTGTAAGAAAAAAAAAAAAATCATCATTTTCCGCTAACTTGTGACAAAAAATAAAAAGTTCTATGAACTCACTATGCCCATCAGCGAATACCTTAGGGTGTCTACTTTCCGAAATGGGGTCATTTGTGGGGTGTTTGTACTGTAGAACCTCAGGAAACATGACAGGTACTCAGAAAGTCAGAGCTGCTTCAAAAAGCGGAAATTCACATTTTTGTACCATTAGTTTGTAAACGCTATAACTTTTACCCAAATCATTTTTTTTTACCCAAACATTTTTTTTTTATCAAAGACAGGTAGAACAATAAATTTAGAGCAAAATTTATATATGGATGTCGTTTTTTTTGCAAAATTTTACAACTGAAAGTGAAAAATGTCATTTTTTTGCAAAAAAATCGTTAAATTTCGATTAATAACAAAAAAAGTAAAAATGTCAGCAGCAATGAAATACCACCAAATGAGAGCTCTATTTGTGAGAAGAAAAGGAGGTAAAATTCATTAGGGTGGTAAGTTGCATGACCGAGCAATAAACCGCTAAAGTTGTGGAGTGCCGATTTGTAAAAAAGGGCCTGGTCTTTAGGGGGGTATAAACCTGTGGTCCTTAAGTGGTTAAGGTTGCACTGTGTAAATCTTAGACACTTGAATGATTTTTCATGAATGATTTTAGGAATCATGCCACTGTGAATCATGTGGACAGAAGTCTTGTCCTGAGGATAATGATCATTCAGAACAGACGCATCTGAAACAGGCTGATTCTCCTATTGGGATGTGTTCACATGCTGAAATCATATCACTCTTTTTGCTGCAGAACCGTGACAGCCATGTTGCATATGGAGGTAGAGGGGGGCTCCCATCTGCTGGCCAGGAGAACAGCTGAGTGGTTTCAGCTCTGGAGGACTTCTAATGCTTTACAATGATCTGAATGCTCTGCTCCATGATGCAGGTACACACAGCTTGTCGCCAGGACCTTACACAACTAGTAGATCTCCCTTCCCCAGCTTCACAAATATTAAAAGCAATCAAAGCAATCACAGACAAGTATAAACCTCACCTCCAAGGGCTCCCACAAACTTCTCCAACAGGAAGAGAATCTGCTTTATATACATCAGATTTTTTGCCTTCAGTCGGCTCCTGTCAACGGGTCAAGAGATCGCAAATGAAAATCATATTCAGCACCATCAAGGCTATATGCGGAATACAGCAGCCTGCACTCCGCCTACAGCACATCCTATACAGCAGGCCAATCCCAAGTTGTTCAACCTTCCATCAGTCAGTAAGAAATATGAAGTCTCAAGAAAATGTGCAAAGTGAAAATATATACTGCGGTCTGTCTTCTGCCCACCTTGAGGTAGTGACATCAGTCTATTCATTTACTTGTAATGCAACTTATTGATCTTTTAAGAAGCGCATTTCTGTAAAGGGAAGCTGCATTTTCAGTACTTTAACTCTGCAAATACTTTGCTTTGTCTCAGTCGAAGGGATTGTCTGAGTGTTTTATAGTGATGACCTATCCTACCAGTATGACATTGTTGAGGGTCCGACTCCCGGCACCCCCGCTGATCAGCTGTTTGAAGAGGCAGCGGTACTCCGGTGAGCTCGGAGGCCTCCTTGCAGCATACCAAGGACAGTGCCATCCATTGGATAGCAGCTCTGGTTGGTATTGCAGCTCAGAACCATTCACTTGAGAGGGACGGAGCTGCGCCTAGGCCATGTGACCAATCGAAAGTGATGTCACTGGCCTATGATGAGGCTCGGGGCTCCACAGGCTCTTCAAACAGCTGAACCCCCACCAATCAGATACTGATGGCCTATCCTGACGATCTATCCTAGGTTGTCAGTGTAAAAGACAGACAACCCTTCCAAGTGAAGCATTCAGGATTCTGCTGAAGAAAGCTGTAGCGGCGAGTGTAATACAAAGCATCAAAGCTGTAGATCAGTAGAAGGCGCTGTTATATACACTAGTGACATCCAGAGCTGCACTCTGAATTATGCCGACTGCCATTGGAATCTGTCAACACTGTGCTGACAAATACGCCCCTGAATATTTAGCTGTGGACTGTATTTTTTATACAGTGATCTACACCAATCAGTCCAACTGCCCAAAACTGTGTAGATCCATCTTGTGCCACCAAAACAGCCCTAACCCCCCTTCAAAGCATATACTCCACAGGGCGCTCACCAAGTGATGGCCTGTTTCCGATATGTGGAGGTCTGACCTCTAGGACACCCACCGATCCAAAGAAAGAAGGGGATGCAGCGCTGCTTTAGCAGAGTAGTGCCTCAGTCACCAGCTGCTAAGGGAAGGGCAGCGTGGCCCCAATCACTTGATACCCTATCAATATGTCATCCTTTTGTGAGATGGAATAACCTTTTAACTTTTTCAGCAATTTGTGCTACAGTAGCTCTTCTGTGGAATAACAGCAGATGGACTAGGCTTCACTCACAACTCCCATCAGTGGGCCTTGGAGCCCATAACCCATTTCTGGTTCACCAGATGTCCATCACTGGACCACTCTTGGTAGGAACTAAGCACTGTACACCTTCCACCTTTACAGATCTGCCATTTTGACCCAGTTCTTTAGCGGTCACACCTTAGCTCTTGTTAAAGGAAATCTGCCACATGGATTATCAGTAATAAAGTAAAACTATTGCCATGTAGAACATAACACCTCCTTCCCTGATGTACCTTCGGCGTTTCTTGTTTTCTATCTTCCGAAAATCATCTGTGTGTGATATGCAAATTAGGCAGTAAGGTGCCCAGAGGGGCGCTATTTTCTTTCAACGGTACCGCTGAACCCCGCCGCCCGCAATTGCCTTCAATTCAGAGAGAATAATTTTGCAGAAGCAGTACCAAAGACTTCCTGCATCTGAGCACTTTATGTCCTGCTGAGGGCATCAGCCTCAAATGAGTCACTGGTCATGCGTCTGGGTGAGATTTCTCAGCGAAGCTTAAGGCTAGTGTGGGCAGCGTCACCTTGCGTCAGTGATGTAGGGGTGGGGAGGAGGCAACGGCGCTGATGGGGGCGAGGAGTCTCAGCCCAGGAGAGGGGTGCTTGGGCTCTGCTGGAGGGTGGGCCTAGGCACTGGATGGGGGCGTTCCTGGGCACTGTTGAAAGAAAATAACGCCCCTCTGGGCAGCTTACTGCCTAATTTGCATTTCATACAAAGAGGATTTTCGTAAGATAGAAAACAAGAAACACCGAATGGAAGGTACATCAGGGAAGGAGGTGTTATGTTCTACATGGCAATAGTTTTACTTTATTAGTGATAATCCATGTGACAGATTTCCTTTAAAGGGAGTCTTTCACGCCGATTGACCCTATTAACCTATTAACAGACTT
This sequence comes from Bufo bufo, assembly GCF_905171765.1. Taxonomy (NCBI): domain Eukaryota; kingdom Metazoa; phylum Chordata; class Amphibia; order Anura; family Bufonidae; genus Bufo; species Bufo bufo. The sequence goes on along the minus strand of NC_053389.1, from coordinate 229,807,102 downwards.
ATGTCCACGGCATCCCCCCTATTAAAACTGTTCTTACCGTTAGTTCCCTGCTAGCATCGTTCGTCCGAAAAACACTTTTATTCCGTATGCAAATTAGGCTGTGAAGGTGCCCAGGGGCGGCCTTACAACGGCCGGTGCCCAGGCCCCTGGTTCATTTTCATACCAATCCACTCCCCCTCTGCCGCTTCTGCCCGCCCATCCGCTGCGTCTGCCCGCCCTTGGTCTCTTCTCTATCCTTCCTCCCAACCACCCAATGTGTACGGGACCGCATCTCTAAGCACAAATCTGATATCCGTTGCCATAAAACCGAACTACCAGTACCACACCATTTCATCTCTGCTAACCACCAGATCAATCAATTAAAATACCAAATCCTTGAACAAGTAGGATCGGCAAGACGCGGAGGAAACAGGATAGCACGATTAAAACAACGCGAAGCGTACTGGATTTTCGAACTTAACACCCTGGCACCCCGTGGGTTAAATAGAGACTTTGATTTCTGTATTTCTTGATTCTTGTGTTGTGTTTTGTATTCCTATTCTCTTGGATTCGTAGGTCTACATGCTAGCATTCTATTCCTTCCTCCATTACAACTCATGGTTTAAGATATTATATGTGAGATAAATATGAGATATGCTTCCAGATATTAATCCTTCTTCCCCCCCTCTTTATTTTCCACAGGTGAAATGACCACTATCACACAGGTAGTATCACGCCACTGCCATAGTATACTATAGTAATATATAGATATATATGTAAGGATACATAGTGATATACTTATTACCTTAGACTAGCCAATATCTTAGTTTTAACTTATATTCCTACTTCTAACAAATAGATAGCGACTGTGTACTAATATGAGCAATCTCCATGTGTTAAATGCTGACTTTCTGTTCCCTATGCCGTTCCATTCCTTCTATTAGAATCGCGATTGCCATTGCGCATGCGCTCATGTGCCTACGTCATACCAGTTCCCTTTCTAGACCAACACTCGCTACTGCGCATGCGCCCGCACACAATTCATCCGGCGTGAGCTACTCTCTGCCCCTTAGATCATCAAGTTGCTCCACGCATGCGTCCATAGGTGACGCCAGACATCCGACACAACATGAGTGAATACTAGCGATTCACTCTATATATGCGCACACTTATGACGCCACTTACCTGGCGCAAGACACGCCTCTCCACGCTCCTCTCTACCTTTATAAACCACACAGATCATTAGCCTCCCTACACCATCCCAGAGACTCCTTACAATGCAGACTAAGGTATGTGAGCTCCTACAATTTATGACTTAGGATCCTGTCAAAATCTGTGGCTATGTTCTAAAATCAGGAATTCTGTTAGTTACCTGTTACCTCTGATATTGTATCTATATCTTAGTCTATTGGCAGTATACTTTAGTGGTCTATACTTTAGTGGTCTTTACTATATTACCTGTATCACCTACACTATTATAATACTATCTTAGTCTCCACCTAATATTATACTATTTGGATTCCGCAGATACCCTACATATATCCTGTCACCGCTATCTGGATATCTCTACCACAGCGTCCCGTTTTATACTACTGCCATCACCTTGTGCCATACTATGTAATTGGTAGATCGCTTGACCATACATATGTCTATATGATTTTGGTTCGTTATGTATATATTCTCTCTTATATGACAGATTTTTCTTCCCAATACTAATAGTACTACCATTATATTGTCAAACTATATTATGCTATATGACAAACAACTATTTTCTATCGATGTATATATTAATTTAAAACATTTACTTGTTTATATATTAGGCCGTGAACAAGGTCTAAGACTAGACCGAAACGTTGGCCAGTGGCTTATTAATTTTGGATGCATATAAAAATGAAAAAATATACAATGAAATGAAATAAAACAAGCAACTTAAAAGCAGCTATAGAGTGCCGTGGTTTTTTTATATAAATTAGATGCACCTCTACCACTGAGCACCGCCCACCATAACCAGGAGTGCCGCTCAACCACCTTTTCTCAATATTCGGGTTCCTGCTCAACCTGGAGAAATCCTGTCTGACTCCAGGTCAGGAGATGGAATTTTTGGGTTTCACGATAAGTTCTGTTACAGAGACTCTCAGTCTTCCGACTTCCAAGGTCCAAGCGATCCGCAAAGAGCTTTGTCGAGCTCTTTCCCTCCCTCAGGTCTCACTACGTCAGCTGGCCCGTGTCATAGGCCTCCTCTCGGCCTCTATCCAGGCGGTTTTTCCAGCTCCCCTGCAGTACCGTGCCATGCAACGCCTCAAGAACACCCACCTTCAGGCAGGCCTCTCTTATTCGGACTTGATCACCCTGGACGAGGCAGCCAGAGTCGAGTTGACTTGGTGGATTTACAATTTGGAGCTCTGGAACGGCAAGGCGATTTTCGCCCCTCGTCCGGATTTTACGGTCGATTCGGACGCAAGTCTGCTGGGATGGGGAGCCTTCTGCAACGGAGTGACCACCGGAGGACGCTGGTCTACGGAGGAATCTACCTTACACATCAACGCCCTGGAACTTCTCGCGGGCACTTTCACGAATGGATTGACCGGGACCTGCATCAAACTACGGATGGACAAAGTGTCGGCAGTTCGCTATGTCAACGCCATGGGAGGCACACATTCGTCGACTCTGTCCCATCTGGCTCGGGATTTTTGGACCTTCTGCATCTCCAGGGACATCACCGTAGTGGCGGAATACCTACCCGGTCTCCACAACACCCGCGCGGACTGGAGTTCACGTTTTCTTTCCGACTCCAGCGATTTGAGGCTGGACACGACGGTATTCGCTTCTATATCCTCCCTTTGGGGACCCTTCTATTTGGACCTCTTCGCGTCCCGCTTGAACTCTCAGCTTCTCCGTTTCTACAGCTGGCGTCCGGATCCAGACGCGGAAGCAATAGACGCCCTTTTGCAGGACTGGTCGGGACATCTGATGTATGCCTTCCCACCATTTGCTCTGATCCCCCGAGTCTTGGCTCAGATTCGCCATCAGAGGGCCGAACTAGTTCTGATTGTCCCGTTCTGGACCACACAATCCTGGTTTCCTCAGCTATTGGTCCTGATTCAGTCCTGATTCAGTGCCCTTTACTTCTCCCAATGTTTCCGGACCTCTTATTAGATCCTTCGGGTCTTCAACATCCCCTCATACTAGAGGGATCTCTGCAGCTCCTTGCCTGCAGGGTCTCGGGGAACCCTGGCACGTCTCTGCAATTTCGGACTCAGCTAGACGTCTTTTGGAAGACGCATGGGCTCCCGGAACCAGACGATCCTATCGTGCAGCCTGGAAATCTTGGGCTGACTGGTGCGTGGTTAGGGACGTGGATCCCTTTTCAGCACCTGTAACGGAGATTCTAGAATTCCTCACGTCTCTTTTTGATAAGGGTAGGGCTTATCGTACGATCAATCTGTATCGTTCGTCCATTTCCGCCTCTCATCTAGGTTTTAATGGAGTTCCTGCGGGTCAACACCTTTTGGTATGTCGTCTTCTTAAGGGCTCCCGCCTTTCGCGCCCTCCTAGGCCCCGTTTTTCGTCCACCTGGGACGTATCTTCAGTCCTGTTTCTTTTCTCGTCCTGTCCGCCCAACTCAGATCTATCCTTGCGACATTTTTCCGCTAAGTTGGTTTCACTATTTTGTTTGGTCTCTTGTAAAAGAGTCTCAGACGTCAGAGCCTTGGACTTCGACGCTCGTTCTTTTACTCCGGAGGGTGTGGTATTTAATATCACTCGCCGCACCAAAACCGATATTCGATCGGTGTCTTATCCGTGTTTTCCGGATACTCCGTCTCTCTGTCCAGTCGCTTGTCTGAGAGAGTATGAATCTCGCACTGCTTCTCATCATGTTTTCTCTTGCCCTCAGCTTTTCCTATCTTACCGCCGTCCTTTTCACCCTGTTACCAGCGTCACCTTGGCTCGATGGGTTAAATGGATTATGTCCCAAGCAGGAATTGATACAGCGGTTTTCACCGCACATTCCACCAGAGGTGCTGCTGCAACTTCCATGGCAGTCGCCGAAGCACGATTGGAGGACATTATGCGGCTTGCAGACTGGTCCCGAGTTTCGACATTTCGCGAGTTCTATCTTCGTCCTCCTTCTCATGTTGTTTCTCAGCTTTAAACTCGCAATAGGAGCCTCCGTGTCATGTAATAAAATTGCATGATTTTCCGATCCTGTGACGTAAAATCATGATTTTATTAAAGACACGGAGGCGAGTATTGCCCCTTCCCTCCCTTTTTATTAGGTTGTCATTATTGCTTTCTGGAATTAGTGCGTTTTCCTTATACTGTTTTTAAATATCTCATACTGTATTTGAATTTAGTCTTTTTGGTGACGATCTTAATAAACTTTGCTTTATTCACCCCCCTTACAAGGTCAATTACCCTTTGTCTTTATGTTTTTTCTTTTCATAGGATGAATCTACTACTTGTGCTACAACTGCTGACTACAGTGTCTACTTTTTCGTTCTCCAGCTCAACAGCTCCGTTTCCATGAGGATTTCGTATTAGGTTTTTGTTCTTTCAGCTGGAACTTTTTTCTTCAAGTTTGAATGTTCAGTTTTCAAGTGGAGAATCACCATCAAAGAAAGAGGAGGAGTGTTTGGGATTCAGACCTATTATACTGGGTCATATGTGGGAGGGTTCTGTTGCCTTGGCGACTTGTTTGGGTTGTATTTTTTTCTTTGCTGCTATTTGTCTTAGTAAAGAAAGAGAAAGCAATACTCGCCTCCGTGTCTTTAATAAAATCATGACTTTACGTCACAGGATCGGAAAATCATGCAATTTCATTCCGCATTTTGCGGAACGGAATTGCGGACCCATTCTTTTCTATGGAGCAGCACGATGTGCTGCCCGGATCCGGAGTTGCGGATCCGCACTTCTGGGTCCGCAATTCCAATCCCGAAAAAAATAGAACATGTCCTATTCTTGTCCGCAATTGCGGACAATAGGCATTTTCTATTAAGTGCCGGCGATGTCCATGCTTTGCGGATCCGTGAAACACACACGGACGTGTGAATGGACCCTTAATCACATCACTTGATCAGTGTATGTACACGGTGACACCATCAGCGAAATAATGAGGGCAGGAATGTAATTCAGGATCAGTACAGAATAAGTAATGTACACAGTGGCTCCACCAGCAGAATAGTGAGTACAGCTCTGAAATACAAAACAGAATGTAACTCCAGATCAATACAGGATGAGTAATCTATATACACAGTGACTCCACCAGCAGAATAGTAATAGCAGCTCTGGAGTATAATACAGGATGTAACTCAGGATCAGTACAGGATAAGTAATGTATGTACACAGTGACTCCACCAGCAGAATAGTGAGTGCAGCTCTGGAGTATAATACAGGATGTAACTCAGGATCAGTAATGTATGTACACTGTGACTCCACCAGCAGAATAGTGAGTGCAGCTCTTGAGTATAATACAGGCTGTAATTCAGGATCAGTACAGGATAAGTAATGTATGTACACAGTGACTCCTCCAGCAGAATAGTGAGTGCAGCTCTGGAGTATAAGGCTACATGCACACGACCGTTCAGTTTTTTGCGCAAACCGCGGATCCGCAAAAAACGGAAGCCGCCCATGTGCCTTCCGCAATTTGCGGAACGGAACGGGTGGCCCATTGTAGAAACACCTATTCTTGTCCGCAAAACGGACAAGAATAGGACATGCTATATATTTTTTTTTCCGGGACCAGGGAACAGAGCAAAGGATGCGGACAGCACACGGAGTGCTGTCCGCATCTTTTGTGGCCCCATTGAAGTAAATAGTTCCGCACCCGAGCCGCAAAAACTGCGGCTCGGATGCGGACCCGAAAAACGGTCGTGTGCATGAGGCCTAATACTGGATGTAACTCAGGATCAGTACAGGATTAGTAATGTATGCACAAAGTGACTCCAGCAGTAGAATAATGAGTGAAGCTCTGGAGTATAATACAGGGTGTAACTCAGGATCAGTACAAGTAATGTAATGTATGTATGCAGTGACTCCACCAGCAGAATAGGGAGTGCAGCTCTGGAGTATAATACAGGATAGAACTCAGGATCAGTACAGGATAAGTAATGTATGTACGCAGTGACTCCACCAGCAGAATAGGGAGTGCAGCTCTGGAGTATAATACAGGATAGAACTCAGGATCAGTACAGGATAAGTAATGTATGTACGCAGTGACTCCACCAGCAGAATAGGGAGTGCAGCTCTGGAGTATAATACAGGATAGAACTCAGGATCAGTACAGGATAAGTAATGTAATGTAAGTACACAGTGACTCCATCTGCATAATACTGAGTGCAGCTCTGGAGTATAATGCATTGCCAGTTATAATCAACAGAAGCTTAACTGGACAATATATGATGAAATGCATGTTGGAAGTTAACCCATTCAAAATGAAGGCCTTCAGATACGGAAATGCCCACAGCGAAACTCACCTTTTGAAAGGGCATATTCTAAAATGTGAATTCTTTTTTTTGTTTGTTTTATATTTTAGTTTAATATTTTTTTTTTTTTTTTTTCGCGGCACAGGTGAGGCTTTAACATATGCCAAAACTGAAAAAGTATGTTTACTTTTTCTAGTTTTACCCAGTGAAAAATTTGCAAATATGCACGTTTCCTTTTTTCTTTTTAGAATCTAATATAATTACTTCAGCCAAAATGTCTTATAGGGAAGAATAGACTTAAGGATACCATGTATGTGTACACTGCCTAATATGCACAGTAGCTATAATGGCCAAGAAAAAAGGAAGCTATTTGCATTCAGGTCCCAGTGCATTTAGACACGGAGCCGGTCATGTCATCTCATGAGTGCTACTCTGTAGGCAGTATGCTATACAGCAGGAGGAGCTGAGCAGATTGATGTAGAACGTCAGTAAAACCTGTAATGTATACATTTCAATCTCTTCTCTGTCTATGCTTAGCAGTCGCGGTCCTACTTAGCTTTGGCATGCAGAGCTAGCTGTCAGTCCCTGACAGGACAGCCTACGTGACTCCTAGAGTATAGAAAGAGAAGAGGTTTAAATGAATAAATTACACGTTTTACAGCCTCGTTTACCATGAAACTATACATCAATCTATTCCTGCTCTATAACATGCGGATTGCAGATTGGATTACATTTTCATGGCGACAGGTTCCTTTTAACGGCAGAGCGCCGTGCGTGGAGCTCATTCTGCCATTGAAGTGAGGACTTTGGATGTACATCCTGACAGCACGGGGCATAGTCGGCCAGGATGTAAAATGGAGGCGGGAAGGGGGTTAGCTATTTTGTCGTAACATAAAAAGGTTTGCTTTACGATTTCATTCCAAACTGTAATCAAAGGAGATTTTCCGGGTCCTTTTAGACCAAGTGTTAGCAGAGCGATTCTCAGCTGGCAGGACATCAACCACATTTACTCACGGAAGGAATTTGCACTTGTGCAAAGCGAAAAAAATAAAACACATGGTTTATCCGCTGCAGCTGGAGCAAGAGAAGAGAACTGTCATCTCCAGTAATAGAAGAAAATTACAGGGGAAATGAACATGTAAGGGAGAAGAGATTACACCGCCAATTACAGTATCATTACAACAAATACCTGTATCGCTCCATGTACTGCACCAGCTGGGAGTGAGCCTGACACAACTGAAATGAAACACACAGAGTAAGCTTAGTCCTGGGATTCACAGGGGGACACGTGGAGTCCAGCCAAAAACACAGCGCAGAGGCACGGGAAGGACACTTTAATTACTCTGTGCTTTGCGGCAGAACCTGAGAGCCTGCGGTGATGGCAGAATCTCAGGCCGGGCCTGCCGAACACGACACAGAGCAGCCTGAATAGAGTGCACAATAATTAGCTGCAAAGAGGAACATAATGACATGGAAAGGGAAGAGCAATGTTTTAATGGCTGGCAGCAGATGACAAAAAGTATTCAACCCCTGGACTAGATCATGTTTGAAAACCTCTTATGAGCATCAGCTGTACATGTACGAAGGATGTCCAGACTTTAAAGATGGCGTCCACCCGGAGGCAATGTCCGTGATTGGCGATAACACAGATCAAGGACATCAACTCTTCAGATGCTGTAGTCATCTGTGCGGTAAAATCCCGGAAGCACTGTACTCCTGGGCCCAAACGGCTCCCCCGCGCTGAGATCGAGGGAACCGTTCAGTTGCTATGGCAGCCTCCGACCTGAAGGCTCTGAGGCCTGCCATAGTGAAGTTCCTATCCAGCCATGGCGGGGCTCCAAGGGAACACAGTGAAGCTCTCATAGGCTGCAGTGATAAATTATTGCAGTCTATAGAAGAAATAAATAACAGCAGGTTCAAGTCCCCTAAGGCCCCTTTCACACGAACGAGTTTTCCGCATGGGTGCAATGAGTGATGTGAACGCATAGCACCCACACTGAATCCGGACCTATTCCTTTCAGAGGGTCTGTGTACACGAGCGTTTTTTTTTTACTCATCAGTTCTGCGTTGCGTTAAAAAAGCAGCATGTTCTATGTTCTGCGTTTTTCACGCATCCGCCCTGGCCGCATAGAAGTGAATGAGGCTTCAGTGAACAACGCACTGCATCCGGAAGCAAGTGCGGATGCAATGCGTTTTTCACTGATGGTTGCTACGAGATGTTGTTTGTAAACCTTCCGTTTTTTATCACACGCGTGAAAACAGCGTGAAAAACAAAAGCGCATTGCACCCGCGTGGAAAAAACTGAACGCAACTGAAGACAAAATTGACTGAACTTGCTTGCAAAATGGTGCGAGTTTGACTGAATGCACCCTGAACGCATCCGGACCTAATCCGTAACAATCAAGTGAAAGAGACCTAAGGGGACTTAATATAAGCATAAAGAAGGTAAAAAAAAGCTATAAAATAAAAAAATATTAAATATAAAATAAATATATATATATATATATATATATATATATATATATATATATATATATATATAAAAAACTCCATATCTCCCCCTTTCCCCATATTAAAAGTAAACATAAACAAACAATAAAAAATAAAATAAAAAAAAACATTAGCATCGCCATGTCCCAAACCTATTAAAATATAAATGTCATTTATCCTGTAGATTTAAATACAGTATATACAAGATATGGGGGTCAGAAGATGGCAATGCAGAGAAAAACTATATAAATGTGGCACTGCTGTAATTGCACTTGTCCAGGGAATGAAGATAATAGGTCAAATTTACCGCATATGGAATTCTGTAATACCAAAACCCATAAAACTATGGCAGAATTGCGTCTTGCAAACTGCAGCAGGTTTTCGCCCCAGAATTCTCCTGTATTATATCACTCATTTCACAAATCTTCCAGGGCCTTGCCCCTCACTGCACAATACTGGCACCGCCTATCTTCTAAGTGTTTCTGAGGTTGTGCAGTGCTTGTCTTATGCCATCCAACTTTCTAACGTATTTTCTGCTTAAAATTTTCTCCACTTTCAAGATCGGACTTGCTGCCAGTAAACTAGAGGCCGAAACATGTTCTTCTGAGGTTTTGTTGGGAAGCATGGAGACTCTACATGTAGTCTCCAAAAACATAATGGCCCAGATGACTAATTGTAAAGACGGCATAAGCTTACACAGGCTGTCAGGACCGGCAGCAGATTTATCACAGGGGCTCAGCTAGATGATAAATGTCGTGCAGGGGCAGACACTTTTCTCTCACTCTATACCAACTATTGGTGGACTTACTTTGAGGTGGATTTTTACGCCAGAATTGCGCTAAAATGGCACTTCGTAGGCTCCACCCCCTTTCCAGCAAAGCTCCAGCTACTTGGCAAAAACCCCATCAGAAAAGTGTAGAAACCTTCTACATGCACCATTTTGCAACCCTTTTTAAGATTTGTAGCAGATACAATAGTAAATTTGGGCCAATAAGTTCATTTTGAATGTACATCATGAGCCCCTAAGAGGACAGGGACCAGTGTGTACAGCGCTGCTGAATACATTGGTGCTATATAAATGAATAAGATACAAAAGCAGACGCCATCCCATGTGACCTAACTACACAAGCAGCACACATCTCTCACCTCTCTGGTTTGCTACAACGTATCAGTCAAGACATGAGCCTATTTAGCTCATGCATTATATAAACCAGAGGCAACTGCAGCAAACCCTCAGCTGTGGAAAATTTATTCTTTTGGACATAAACAAGAACATTGCCATTCACTGTTAGGAGGTAGAGTTCTTGAGGAATTAAAACAAACAGTTTTTGGGTTAGTGCTCCTTTTAGGCTACTTTCACACTTGCGTTCGGAGCGGATCCGTCTGATGTTTCATCAGGCGGATCCGCTCCGATAATGCAGACGTTTGCATCCGTTCAGAACGGATCCGTCTGCATTATTACTTAGAAAATTTTCTAAGTCTGAAAATAGCCTGAGCGGATCAGTCCAGACTTTACATTGAAAGTCAATGGGGAACGGATCCGCTTGAAGATTGAGCCATATGGTGTCATCTTCAAGCGATTCCGTCCCCATTGACTTCCATTATAAGTCTGGACGGATCCACTCGCCTCCGCACGGCCAGGCGGACACCCGAACGCTGCAAGCAGCGTTCAGGTGTTCGCTCACTGAGCGGAGCGGAGGCTGAGCGCTGGCAGGCGGATGCATTCTCAGTGGATCCGCCTCCACTGAGAATGCATTGGGGCCGGACGGCTGCGTTCGGGACCGCTCGTGAGCCCCTTCAAACGGATCTCACGAGCGGACACCTGAACGCAGGTGTGAAAGTAGCCTAAAGGGGTTGTCCCACGAAAAAATATTCTACAGTTTTCAAACCAGTGCCTGGAGCTGAATACTTTTGTAATTGCATGTAAAAAAAAAATTGCATAGCCACTGAGTTATTTAATAAAACGTATCTGTATAGCGCCACCAGCAGTTTGTTTTTTTCTTATTTCTTTGTCCTGCTCTCTGAGAAGGCCGCACATGCTCAGTTTCATCCTTCAGCTGCCTCCTGAGCTGTGATAGAGAGAGCATGGACACGCCCCCTTAGCTGCAGCAGAAAAGACACTCCCCTTGAGCTGTCAACTTGATATAAATCTAGCAGAGCAATGAATGGGGAGATCTCTGGATCAATGTGAGGTACAGGGCTGGTTCTAGCTTTGTTAGGGTCCATTTAGATGTCCGTTGAATGGGTCCAGATACATTCTGCAATTATGCGGAACGGGTGCAGACCCATTCATTGTCAATGGAGCCGGAAAAGATGTGCTGTCCGCATCCGCATTTCCAGACCGCGGCCCTGAACTTCCGGTCCGTGGCTCCGGAAAAAAATTGAGAATGTCCTATTCTTGTCCGCAGCTGCGGACAAGAATAGGAATTATCTATTAAGCACTGGCGATGTGCGGCATCAGTGTTTTGTGGCCCACAATTTGCGGACCGCAAAACACTACAGACGTCTGAATGGACCCTTAGAAAGAGGCTGTCATATAATATATGATGTCTAATTTTCATTTTTTACATTAGTCATGGGATAACCCCTTTAAGACAACATTTTGGTAAAGTGAGAAAAGACTAAAGATGATGTGAAGGTGAAAAGAGGAAAGGATGTGGTGGGTGTAAAAATAAAAGCCATAAATAAAAGATCTCACCCCCTAAGAGCTGTACTCCCAGCAGGGAAGGAAAATCGTGCTCTCCGGCAGTTACTCAGCCACTCACATCAATACATTAAGACATTGATCTAGGAAGTTAAATGGCCAGGATCAGAGCTATTTCTGATCCCAGCCACTACGGTGGGAGCCTGGCTCCAATATTAGTTTGCTCTTCAGGGGCGAGGCCAATATCAATTCTGATGGAAAGCAGAGTCGTGTTTCAATTAAATGGGGAATTAATAAAATGTATTTTTGATGAACAGCCCAGCCCTACTTTGACAGGAAACAGGATTTTTGTACTCCCAGTAAAATCTCTTTCTTGTATCTTTATTGGGTGCCACAACCCTCGGCAACCTAAAGCCTGCTATGCATGAGACAATGATCCGCTGCATTGCAATCAGCTGTCCGTGGGATAGTTTGTTTGAACAATCCCACCAGCAACATGACAGACTAAACTGGCAAACCAGGGAATAAGTTTTTTAAAAATCTGACTCCCAGGTCCTTCAGCCCAATGGCAAATGATTGGCCAACTTTAGCTGCTCATGCCGTACACGTGCAATTTCAGCCAACAATGGGCAAAAGTTTCCTACCTGTCCATTCCCATTATCAGCAAACACACAGATGGTTAGCTGACATCATCCATTTCGGTGTACTTCATGTGTATGGCCAGCTTACATGCTAGGCCCAAGAGCAGACTTACCTGCAGGAAGAAATGGAGAGCAAGAAAAGCACCCTGGAGAAGATCTGCCTCTTTTCATACCACCTATGGAGGCGTTCCAGTCACAGTGGTAATTACAACAACAACAAAAAAGTTGGATCCTTTGCTTAGATGGTCTGGCTGAGCTAGACCCAAAACCCACTCACTCTCAGGAGTGTCATTCATGAAGAAGATCAGACTAGCAAAGTGCTACTGAATTGACAATCACTTTGTCACCTGGGCAAGAACATAAAGCCTACATCTGTGTAGAATAGCATCTCCAGAAAAGTGAATGCACTGCGAAGTAGAGACGCAAGCTTGACTGATTACTGCCTAAGCGAGAGATGGTTTGAGCAGGAACCTTCTGATTATATTGTCGAGACATGAGATGACTACAACCCCTCTGGACAACAGAGGGGTCCAGACCCCATCCAAAAGTGCAGTAGTCGCCAGGACAATGAGCAGGTTTGAATACAGCTATAAAAGGGAAAGAGGGACCATGGAAGATGCGCCTTGATCTGGTTTCAAATTTAAATCTCAGAAGAAACCTAAGTTAGATAGGGAGATGGGACAGGAGGGACAGACTACTAGGAATAGAAGAAAAACTCCATCTTGTACCCGGTAAAGACAATGTCCTTAACCCAAGCAACCTCTGACAGACAGCTCAACTTCTGGATTGTGCGAGAAAAGATCTTTTGGCACTGTTAGCCTCAGAGATAATCAAGTTAGGTGCAAAGCAAACTGGTCTCTGAAAGAAGCGAGGCCAGGAAGAGATTCTAAGCCTTTAAAAGAAACCCATGTCTTCAACCACAGACCCTAAGGAAGCCTGCATGCTTTTTTAGCTGCTTAAGAAGGGCATTTGACTGATGCTGGAGATCCTGAACAAAGATCTACGTAAGCGTGATTGATTTATCTAGTTTGAAAGATTCTCCAGATCTTCTGCCAGTAGCCCATCCAAGAGATTTTTTGTCCCACATAGGAAATACCATGGAGTTCCCAGTGGATAAAAAAGCTGGGCAGGGAGTGAAGTGGGCACCTCAGAGGCAGATTTGCTCAATGAGCCTGCGTGTAAGGCTTTAAGAAGGCGGATGTATGTGCCATCGGGGGCACAGTACTTTAGAGTGTTGACATCACAAGATCCAAAGTGAATGACAATATCCATTTGGACACCAGGTGGGCAAGGAGAGAAGAAGAGGTTGCCCGAGTGTTTGGTTTCTGAAAAATCTTTGTTAGGGTGTTTTTTGGGCAAGGACCTTATTAAGACTTGGAAATGTCAGTGAAGCAGTTGAAGGACATCTCCTCTTAGAGGGTATTAGCTTCTGCTTTCTTGATTGTGAGGTTACCCAGCCAGCAGATATAAAGCTGTCAGGGGAGGTATGGGTCTGACTCCAAATCAGAATCCAAGGACAACATCTCCTCTACGGAAGAAGGATCGTCTAGAAAAGAGCAAACATTTGATGAGTGAACCTGAGGGGATCCTGAAAAATTTGTGGGACCTGCCAACATAGGGGACCTCCTGGCTGTTCATTAAATAGATAATAGCATACCAGAAAATTTGTTTATCTACAGTAGAATAGCGCATTTATATACACACACACATGACCACGTCAATGTGAAAACTTCCATTCTTTATACTAATGGCTGAATTTTCAGAACTGAAAATATTGCAAAACAGAAATAATAAGGATTATATTACAAAAGTTCTACAAAAATGGGGCATAGTGATTAGTGAGGCCATTGATTAGCCGACGCCACGGGAGGACTGGCTATAGACCCTACAGGGAAAATTCCTGGTGGGCCGCCCAAACCCTCATCACTGCCGCTAGCCAGATACATAATGACCTTTCAGTGGAAATTAACACTGTGAGAATCAGGTACTCATGTACCCAGCCTGCGACCACACATGCCCTCCTGAAATTAATGCCCCGCATCTCACCTCCATCTAAGCCTCCTGCTTCATATCTTAAACAGAGACAACTAGAGGATGGCAGAAAATGGCAGCTATTGATGGCCACCACAGAGGGACTGCTTTTAGGACAGTATATTGTGCTGCACTGTGGTATTTGGATCTGCTGGGATGGTATTTGGCACTGTGGTATTGCTGATAATGCCTACTTGTGTTGCCCCACCTTCTGTCAATTTGGACCCGCCTACCACACAGGGCCACCTGAAGTTCCCAGAACCCTCTTGGCTGCAGCGATCACGTCACTGCTGCAGCCATGATGAACATGATGTCCTGATTGCAGCAGTGAGGAGTGATAGGAGTGATGGCAATCAAGCAGAGGAGGTTTGAACCAGTGAGTAGAACTTTTTTTCTTCTAAGACCACCCTTGCCATTTTTTTTTAACTCGTGCAAACCCTTTAAAAAGACACTGTCACAAAATCTTAGCTGCATCTCCCACTGAAAACTGCTATCAGGGTTGGAAGGTGGGGCCTCACACAGGGTGGTCCATTTGGCTCGCCATCGTGTAGGAATGGAATTAACACTAGGGGGAACTCCATTCCTTAAAATCAATATAAGGGAGTAGATGTCCTCTAGATAAGTCGTGCCTCAAGATAACCACCACATAACAAAGTATGACTGCTGGTAAAGAGATCGATGGCCGAATGTCAGCGAGAAGTCTGGCTCTCAAAAGCTGCCTTTTCTTGAACTGCAGCAATACCTGTGTATGGTGGAATTCTAATACACTTGGACACTATTTCCTATAAGCTGCAACATCCCAGATGACTCGCAATTCTGATTATGACGCCAACTCAGAATACAACAGCATCTGCAACCAATGCTTTCTGAGCAATTATTACTAATACCCTACAGTGAATCCTTGGCAGGTCTGAGCACGCGACCCTATTAAAATGCTTCTTGGCGATCCAGATGTGCAGGATTATATAAATGTAAATGAAAAGGGAGACGTGACACTGCTCCATGCTACGGCGGCTCCTGCATTGATATGGTAAAAACAAATACAATTGGTCAAGGAGAATGGCACTATTTGTTCACTCAGCCAGAAAACCAATTATAGCTTCATCAAAAATATATTGCTTTTCTAGACCGCTTCCAGCCCGTTTATATTGAGCAGCGACAAACAGTTTGGGCAGTATTCAGGTTAACAAGTGGCCAATCAAACCCATGAAACAGGTTTTATATATAAAAATAAAATGAAATTTACAAAGCTATATAAAAAGTTATCAGATGCCAGGCTTGACGTTAACCTTGGACTAGGGCTATCCCACAAGCTCTTTCTCTTTCATGTCCTCTATGGTCTGTAAAATATTCCTGATATCTAGAGCACTGCTGCAATGTTTTCATGATAATAGTCATTTTACAATAGGCTGGCAGGAAATGGGCAGAGGTCACAGTGATGAAAATGGGCTGGAGTATGAAGCCACATTACTACTGCAGGACAGTATATGCACCTTCCGTCAGAGGTATACAGCTGCAGTACTGCCCAGTGTATGACATTGTACAGACATATGTCGTCTATTGACTCAGTGGTACACACTCTGGACACTCTTTTGACCTCTGCCAGGTGAATGGAGATCAGTGGATTGGTTTGACGCATACACTAGGAGCTTTTTCCACTAAATATGACAAACAGTGTGGGAAAATATGACCAACCCAGTGTGGGAATGGTCTTTGTTCATCCACATCCGAGACCATCCTGGTGAGATCTCATCTGTGATCACATGTCCTTTAATGAGGTGATCCATGAATGGATAATGATGACCTATCCTAGGGATAGGTCGTCATTATCATCGGCAGAGGTCGGAGTCCCGGCTCCCCCTCCGATCAGCTGTTTCAGGGACCCGCTATGCTCACCAGACAATAAGTCATCAGTATTCATTACCAGATAACCCCTTTCAGACACGGGTGACATAAGATACATATTTTTTCCATTATAGTGTTCACTATACAGTTCTTAGAATGGCATCTATGGGAACCCCATTGCGGTACCACAAGCAAATTGCAAGTGACCTATTGTGCGTTTTCATTGCAATTGCATTTTAATCCTCTCACTTTTAACTGTTAGAAAATGTGGTTTAAAATATCCAAAGCGCACTCAAATATTTTTCTTACCTAAGGTATGAATTAGCTATGATTCCCTCCAGTTCTTAATTTTTCAAAGTGGGCTTAAATGAAACGACGGGGATAAAACGGCGTCTTTTGGTCACACATAATCACTGTGGCATTAAAGTGACTCAGGGACAAGCTCCAAAGAAGCAATGGAGTCTTGCTATTTGGTCCATAGCAAAACAGCTATTACAGTAAATCTTGCCTTACTTACTGACTATGGTAGATGTTACACTGTCACCTCCTATCAAGATCTCAAAATATAATAATAGCTATAACTATTAAAAGTACAGAAGCTATAGAGCTGATAATAATTCTTTTTCTTGACGTAATGTATTACACAGAGAGAATAAATTAATCAGACTTCATTCACACCAGAAATGTTTTTAGAACTTTGTTAAATCTGACAGAAGCAAACTGCCCCCTGGGAATTCTAAAGCCAATTACACAGAACAGAAGCTTTCATTTTCTACTTTAATTAATATTTTCCTTTTATCTGAGGTATAAAAAAAAAAAGACCAAATAGGCGAAAGAATTCCCTTGTAATTAACCTATTATTGCTGTCTCCATATAAAAGAGAGCAGCGCCACACTGAGGTAATACAAGGGATGTGCAAGGTGAGCCAAACGTTTAAATGTTACATAAAAGCTTATGCCTTTTATATGACAATTTTGATGTTTGCTATAGATCCATGTGGTGTGTCTCAGGATCCCCCTAAGGCTTATTGCACACGAACTTGTGCGCTCCGTGGACGTATTGCGGACCTGCAATACACAGGCACCATTTTGTGGGCATTCCGCATCACGGATGCGGACCCATTCACTTCAATGGGTCCGCAAATCCGGAGATGCGGAATGGTGCGGAACGGAAGCACGGAACGGAACCCTACGGAAGCACTACGGAAGCACTACGGAGTGCTTCCGTGGGGTTTCGTCCCGTACTTCCGTTCCGCAAAAAGATAGAACATGTCCTATCTTTTTGCGGAACGGCCGGATCGCGGACCCATTAAAGTGAATGGGTCCGCGATCCGATGCCCCATGGTGGGTGTTCGTGCATTGCGGCCTGGAATTTGCGGGCCGCAGAACGGCCACGGGGCGCACACGTTCGTGTGCAAGAGGCCTTAGAGTAACGTCTGACGCAGTTATGGGGCACACTGACACAAATCAGAGAGGCGGCAACTCTGAAATGGTTTGGGAGGTCACACAAATCTCATTCTCAATGGAGCAGATAATTATATAATCAATTTCAATTCACTGGCATATCTGTAATGGTTTGGGCAGTTTGCAGAGTTAGGAATATGTAGCTGGACTTACCTGGGCACCAGTCACCTGTGAGCTGTACATGCCAGTAATGGTGTCTATCAGATTATGGGCTTCATCAATGATTACTACCTGGTCCTTTAGCTTTATGCCAGATGCCCGCCTGGTGGAACCATGGAGTAACATTTGGTAAGGTAATACTACCAACTGCAAGACACACAAATATGACAATGTTGGGACAGTTTGTGAATATCTGGCATTTGTACATCATCACATGTAGAAAGTGTGGAAAAACCAGTATCGAAACAGAGGAAGCTAATTAATAATCTGAGAGTAGCAGATTCCAAACTATTAGAAAGAGAGATATACTCAAAATGTCAAGGATTCAAATAAAGGGGGTCTGATTTTATTTATTTTTTTAGGAAAAAGGTTGTGTCTGATATTTGCAGTTAGTCTTTCCTTTTTACTCGTTTTACTGAAACAAACAAAATACATCTTCGTGATCTGGGTACAGCAATTGTCAAACACACATAATAAGTGGGAATAGTCACAGCTGCAAATGGGGTATAGCATTATGTAAACCATCTGAATGGGGTATAGTGGGAGTTGAGGAGCACCACGCTCCCCACACTTTCCAGAGGGCATCCTCTGTTTTTTAATACTACGTGTTCATAAGGTATAATCTGATTCACTAGAGTTTTCCACTGAACAAGGAGCTGCCTTCCGGGTTATAAGCAGACTCTGCCTATGGGCTCATGCACACGAATGTGTCGTGTTTTGTAGTCCGCAAAACACAGATGATGCCCATGTGCCTTCTGCAATTTGTGGAATGGACGACCCACTATAGAAATGCCTATTCTTGTCAGCAAAACGGACAAGAATATGACATGATTATCATTTTTGCGGGACCACGGAACGGAGCGCTGCCCGCATCTTTTGTGGCCCCACTGAAGTGAATGGGTCCACATCCGAGCAGCATTTTTTTAACCAAACCACATTCGTGTGAATGCACCCTAAAGAAGACTCTAATGTGATGATACCAACGTTCCTCAGGCAAACGGTCCAGTCAGCATGTCTCAGGGCGAGACTGGTCGAGATACCACTGTCGATAATAGGTCAGTGACCTGGCTTCAGATTCCAGGCATCTAAGACAATTGGAGGGAGGTAAACGACCCATCTGGTATATGCGAGTGGGGTATAAGTAACAGCGATGCAGGATAGTTAAATGAGTTTATTGTGGGGATTCATCTTTTTCATTTTATAAAGGGATGGAATTAGCGCTAAGATATTAATCACTTTATGATGATGGGGAAGGGGGGTTCCAACTTCTGGTATCCACTTTGAAAGTGAGAATAAAAGACACAACACTGGTGTAGCGACACATTCACTTTCCAAATCTTCCCTGCACAGTGGCACCCCTGCCACCTGCTGTGCAAGGAATTGAAGTCAGTGCCATTCAATGGAATAGGTAGAGTTGCAATTCCCTGGACAGCAGGCGGCTAGGGGACCGTTGTGCAGGGAAATAGAGTGAAGGAGACTCATGGCCAAGCCGGGGCTTACAGCCTCTTCATTCTCAGGATTGTGGCGATTGCAAAGGTTGAACCCCCATACATACCATAGCCATGGCGTGTCCTATTGATATGAGAGATTGGAAAACTCCTTTAACATTGCAATACTAAGCACAGCCCACGGACAAAAGTGTTGGGGGCTAAATGCAGTCAACATGCAGACTTTAACATTTGTGCACAGTACATCACTCTGCAGGTGCATATCTTATTCCAATACCCTCTCTATCTATTCTATAGCGCCCTATAGTACTCACTGTCATCTCACCTGTGCAGCAGGTATAGCGTAGCGGCTGGCATAGTATGGACAAGCTTTCACCTTCCGAGCCTGAGATACCAGCTGTTCAATGTCTTTCACCTCGACAAGAATCTCATCCCGCAAAAGCTGCATTTGGTCAAAGGCATAGAAAGAACACGTTACTCGACTTTCACGTTTTTTTTTCTTCGCCTCCTGCTCTTCAGCTTTCTTATCTGGAATGAAAAAGAATAAAGACAATTCATAGGCAAAGACCAAAATCCTGTCAGTGGCTGTCTGAACATGAGGAAAGATCTCATAAGTTTATGACAATCTGAATTATCATAATAGTTACAAAAAAGAAAAGCGCTAGTGTGAAAAGTCCTGCCAACAACTTTGCATAAATCAATAGTGAAAATGACTTTGTAATATTTGTATATCTTATCAGAAAAAAAAATTTGTCCTGTTATCGGCTGTTTTCCTCCACTCCCCCTTCCTAAACTAACTTTCACTATGAAATTACTTCTGAATCCATCGCAAGACAGACCAGCTCACAGAAGGAGAGGGGGGAGGAGAGAGGGAGAGATAAAGAATGCACCAACTAAATAGCCAGTTTATATCTCAGCCCACGTGCTTTATTCACCTCCATAAAGGTCAGTAGTTCTCAATAATGTCCTCCATGATACTGGAGCTACTTCTGAGTGAGAAAGTTAGGAAGCAAATTCTCCTCTACTTTCTGTCAGCAGTGGATGGAAAACTCCTAAGCCAGATAAAAGTCATATAATGCCAGAAATTGTGTCAATTCTCGTGTACACACACCATCCTGTTGATTAATGCAAAGTTTGTTGAAAGGTTAGGTATGCTCAGTGGCGTGCCAAGAGGGAGGTCTCCAGGTGCCAGATTATCCGGAGGTGGCGGGCCAGCCAACAGACTGTGGAGGGGGCAACAGTTCACTGCACAACATGGGAGCCATCACCGTCACCCCCTGTGCTGGGTCTCGCGAGATAATGTGAAGACGCGTCGCAGTAGAGTGGAACACAGGTGAGTATTTTTCTTTATTTATGCTAATGCTGGCAGTACTGGGGGCACTACAGGGGTGGGGAGAACATTATAAATACTACATTGGGGCAATATACCTATTAATAACATAGGGGGGGCATTATATTTTATTATAATACAGAGGGGGGCCATTATATATTCTAATAATACAGAGGGGGGGCATTATATATCATAATAACACAGAGGGGGGCCAATAAATATTATAATACACAAAGGAGGGGCCATTAAATATTCATATAGAGGGGGGATTATATATACTAGTAATACAGGGGGCCCATTATATATTCTAATAATACACATGGGGGGCATTATATATTCTAATAATACAGAGGGGGTCATTATATATTAAAATAATACAGAGGGGGCTATTATATATACTAATAATACAGGGGGGCATTATATAATGATACAGGAGGGCTATTATATATTCTAATAATACAGGGGGCATTATATATTCTAACACAGATGGGGACATTAAATATTCTAATAATACTGTACAGGGGGCGCATTGTGTGTGTGTGTGTGTATATATATATATATATATATATATATATATATATATATATATATATACACACACACACACTCACCTAAAGAATTATTAGGAACACCTGTTCTATTTCTCATTAATGCAATTATCTAGTCAACCAATCACATGGCAGTTGCTTCAATGCATTTAGGGGGGTGGTCCTGGTCAAGACAATCTCCTGAACTCCAAACTGAATGTCAGAATGGGAAAGAAAGGTGATTTAAGCAATTTTGAGCGTGGCATGGTTGTTGGTGCCAGACGGGCCGGTCTGAGTATTTCACAATCTGCTCAGTTACTGGGATTTTCACGCACAACCATTTCTAGGGTTTACAAAGAATGGTGTGAAAAGGGAAAAACATCCGGTATGCGGCAGTCCTGTGGGCGAAAATGCCTTGTGGATGCTAGAGGTCAGAGGAGAATGGGCCGACTGATTCAAGCTGATAGAAGAGCAACGGTGACTGAAATAACCACTCGTTACAACCGAGGTATGCAGCAAAGCATTTGTGAAGCCACAACACGCACAACCTTGAGGCGGATGGGCTACAACAGCAGAAGACCCCACCGGGTACCACTCATCTCCACTACAAATAGGAAAAAGAGGCTACAATTTGCACGAGCTCACCAAAATTGGACTGTTGAAGACTGGAAAAATGTTGCCTGGTCTGATGAGTCTCGATTTCTGTTTAGACATTCAAATGGTAGAGTCCGAATTTGGCGTAAACAGAATGAGAACATGTATCCATCCTCTGATGGCTACTTCCAGCAGGATAATGCACCATGTCACAAAGCTCGAATCATTTCAAATTGGTTTCTTGAACATGACAATGAGTTCACTGTACTAAAATGGCCCCCACAGTCACCAGATCTCAACCCAATAGAGCATCTTTGGGATGTGGTGGAACGGGAGCTTCGTGCCCTGGATGTGCATCCCTCAAATCTCCATCAACTGCAAGATGCTATCCTATCAATATGGGCCAACATTTCTAAAGAATGCTATCAGCACCTTGTTGAATAAATGCCACGTAGAATTAAGGCAGTTCTGAAGGCAAAAGGGGGTCCAACACCGTATTAGTATGGTGTTCCTAATAATTCTTTAGGTGAGTGTGTATATATATATATATATATATATATATATATATATATATATATAAACACCAATACAGAGAGGGGCATTATACATATGGGCACTAAAAGTGTTAACTAGTAGAATAACTACTGGGGACACTATAGGACGCTTTATTACTACTATGGGCTCCATTGGGCTTACTGATGGGGCCCTATAAGGGGCCTTATTTCTACTAGAGGCCCTATGGGGACATTATCAACATTAGGAGTGGTGTGGGTGCATTATGGACAATATGGAGGGTAGGGCTGCCGCTATGGATTATTTTAGTAACCAAGTAATCGATCGATTAATCCAAAGATTAATCCAGTACTCTAATAAGAAAAAAGTAATTAAACAATTTTCCTTAATAAAAACTCAGCAGCCTCCTAGTGGCATCATCAGCCCCCTCCATGCCATCAGTCCCCTGTGCCATCAGCTCCCCCCAGTGACATCAGTCCTCTGTGCCATCAGCTCTCCCCAGTGCCATCAGCCTCCCCAGGTGCCATCAGCTCCCACCATGCCAACAGTCCTCTGTGCCATCAGCCCCCTCATGCCATCAGTACTCTGTGCCATCAGCTCCCCCCAGTGCCATCAGTCCTCTATGCCATCAGCTTCCCCCATACCATCAAGAGGAGGAAAATGATAGAAAAAGAATCTAAGATATTTGTGTGGTAAACTCTGCAGAGACAAGACGCAGCTGAGAGAGTTTATCAAGGCAGTCTGATCTCCGAATGAAGATGATGGAGAAAGAGAACGTTCACATCAGAGGAGATAACACTCGATGTAAGAGGTATGTGGTGTTGTATACTCCTGTATGTTTCGTAGCGATTTATGCAATATCCAACCAAATATCTTTTTTTTAAAGTAGGACTGGCGGGAGAGGTTGGATTGAGAATTTGACGGGGGAGGCGGAAATGGGGCATTTCTATTCTCTTGCCTTCTCTCTGCTCACCAAGTACACATCTTTTGCGGTCCCACTGAAACGAATGGGTCCGCACCTGTTCCGCAGAATTGCGGAACTCATGCAGACCCAGAAATACAGTCGTGTGAGTGTATCCTTAATGTGATATAAAAATGTCATAAAAATTTCAATAAAACATACAAAAAAAAGTGACTGCATAGTATAAAATATATCTTCTTTCGAATATATTGCAGATAAAAAAAAAATACTCTTACCATTCACACAACTGAAAAAAAACTAAGAATTACTTAACAGGTTATTCAATGATTCAGCGTGAAAAGTGAACGAAAAAGAAACACAAGAGCCAAAATCACCCGTTTCTAGATTTGAGGTGTAAAAATATTTAGATAAATTGTGCATCATTTGTCCAGCATAAAACAAAGCCTTGTGCAGCCAGGCCAACAAAATGATAGATTCTAAGATCTACCCCCTTCCCTTCCATCGTCTATGTTTTACAATTTACACCATACTGTCTAACACTCACCATGTTTGTTCTTTTGCATCTCCATACAGCGATCATTGATGAGCTGGACGGTGGCCAGTCGCCGCACTTCTTCATTTACACACATGTTCTGTGGACAGACATGCCCAAGGGTGACTCGAAGAACTGGCCCTTTTATCATCTACACATCATTTTTCTTTATTTCTTACATTTCAGTTGCATTGGACACCAGAGACAGATACAATTCATATGAGAAAGAAACATCCAGTAGTAACAGATAGGTATTAGACATTCATTTTCTACCAAGTCTGCTGGCAACCTCTAATTCTCCTTCATTTACACTTGAATGTTCCAATCAAAAGCTGGGATCATTCTGTATAATAGGTGGGCTATTATTAGGATTGTATGCACCATTGCATATATTACCAGGGAGGTGATATTCACTGGTGACAGAACAGCACTACCAAATGAGACTCCCGTACGAGGAGCAAGTCATTTCTCTAGATATACTTCCCGAAATGGGGACATTATGTTAAAATGTGCCAGGCTGCTGCACGGGTGACTGAAAGCAGCTCCTAGGAAGATTTACCATTCTCCTTCACAGAGGGTGTCAGCACTTTAGAAGTTTATTGAAAGATATCAAAAACTTGAATAGCTGTTGTCCAGGACAAATTAAAGTCTCTTTGCTGATTTCGGTAGGACCAAACAACCATGTAATGTGTATGGGGCCTAACTCCAACCCCCCCCCCCCCCCCCCCCCCCACCCCGACAGCACGTCACACGGCTGAATTTCAACATATCGATCCTTTAGTTCTAGGTAAGATAAGCGACAACCAGACTTCTCTTTCTTCCCTCTCCCCATGCAGATCACATGTGCACTTGGCCAAATGAGCATGTTTTTTTTTGTTTTTTTAGGGGGGAGGTCGAGAGAGATAGCCATCAGCCGATACTTCATGTATGTGACCAGTCTATGGTGCAGAAAATCAGTTGCCTACATTACCAACATATCTGCAGTTCAGCAAGCATTAGGGTGCCATGGGCAAATACTGCAAAACTAAAGCCAAAAGCTGGGAGAGGATTTCTCTGGTCTAGGGTTTTCTTCCTTAATTTACCATCGATGGGACTAAGGCTACTTTCACATCTACGTCATAGGATCTCAATAGCGGAGGAAAACGCTTCAGTTTTGTCCCCATTCATTGTTAATGGTGATAAAACTGAACTGAAGGGATCAGAGTGAACCAGAATGCATTACGTTCCGTTTCATTGCGTTCCCATGACGCACACAAAAGCGATGAAAGCAGCGTTTTTGTGTGCATCATGGAATACTGATCAAGACGGATCCATCATAACTCACAATGTAACTTAATGGCGAAGGATCCGTTTTCTCTGACACAAAAGGAAACAGATCTGTCACCCATTGTCTTACAGTGGTTTTAGAGACGGATCCGTCATGACCATTTTAGAGATAATACAACCAAATCCGTTCGTAACGGATGCAGAAGGTTGTATTATCATGTAGGAACGTTTTTGGTGATCCATGATGTGAAAGTAGCCTAACCATCATTTAGATCAATGCAACAGTATGTACAAAGTACAAAATATATTCTGACATTTTTAAAAAAATAAATAAAAAATGTGCACATGGATACTACCTGGCGAGACCCTAAGGACACCAGCCTAGTCTCCTGTCCAAAAGGGCTTTTCTGTAGTTCATGGACAAACTGGGAAAGCTGGGAATGAGTGCGGCTGCAATAATAAATCTGTGCAGGGGACAACAGAAAATATGGGGCATAAAAAACAGGTTAGAAATAACAAGGGTCTCACAGTCTGAACCCTATAAGCCTGTAGTATGAAGCCTATATTTTGCATGAACGAAGGCAATGAAATTCCCCGAACTCTTAGATGTTATCATTGGGAGGGTCTTGCAGCTATAGGAACAGGACATTAGTGAATTTCTATTTAAGCTAGTGTCAGCAGTACATAACAGTCTTCTTTGTTCACTTCTGTCTGCAGCCGTTCACCTAAAAAACATACTTTTATCCATATGCTTATAAGCCTCTAGGTGCTATTTGGGCGTTGATTCAGCACCTAGAGGCTCCGTCTACTGACCATTTTCGCCGCCCATGTAGTTCTTCTAGCCCGCCCCGCTCCTCTTGATTGACATCCGATTTGCCTGCATCTCTCTAAATCTCGCACCTGCGCCGTGCGCTTCTGTATTCGGCACAGGCGCAGTGAGTGAATGCAGCGCTCCTGGTGCCGGTGTTCCGTGAAATTATGGTACCTGTTAAAATCTGGTACCCTTATCACTTCCGGTAGTGACGTAGGCGCACCGGAAGCTTCAAAAGGAGGTGTGATCTTAGGCACCTGATTGGCTGAAAAGAAGGCGTGTTGGCGCCAGCGCACAACCAACTTGGGTACCGTAATTTTACATGCAGTGCCTTTGAACGTGCACAGGGAGGGATGAAGGGTACCTTTGATTTACAGGCCACCGCGCATGCGCGAACCAGATTGCCTTGTGAAGCAGACAGGGTACTGAAATATTACAGCTCGCGCTTGTCAAGGAGGGGAGGGAGGGACGCAGGGAGGTTACATTTACGGCAGTTAAAATTAGGAATCCCGGGAGGTTCAGCCAATCATGTTGCGGGCAAACCTCCCTCCCCTCCCTGCGTCCCTTCCCTCCCTCCCCTCCCTCCCCTACTTCACAGGCGCGAGCTGTAATATTTCAATACCCTGTCTGCTTCACAAGGCAATCTGGTTCGCCCATGCGCGGTGGCCCGTAAATCAAAGGTACCCTTCCTCCCTCCCTGTGCCCGTTTACAGGCGCTGCATGTAAAATTACGGTACCCAAGTTGGTTGTGCGCAGGCGCCAACACGCCTTCTTTTCAGCCAATCAGGTGCCGGGCTCTAAGATCACACCTCCTTTTGAAGCTTCCGGTGCACCTACGTCACTACCGGAAGTGACGAGGGTACCAGATTTTAACAGGTACCATAATTTCACAGAACACCGGCTTCCTCACTGTAACGTAGTCGGCACAGGCGCAGTGAGGAAGCCGGCGTCCTCACTGCGCCTGCGCCGACCACATTACAGTGAGGAAGCCGGCACCAGGAGCGCGGCATTCACTCACTGCGCCGAATACAGACGCTCACGGCGCAGGTGTGGGATTTAGACAGATGCAGGTAAATCGGACGTCAATCAAGAGGATGGTCAGTAGACGGAGCCTCTAGGTCAGTAGACGGAGCCACATAGCACCTAATGGCTCATTAGCATATGAATAAAAGTATGTTTTTTAGGTGAACGGCCGCAGACAGAGCTGAACAAAGAAGACTGTTATGTACTGCTGACACTAGCACATCGCTAGTGTCAGTCAGCTACATATGGCAAAAATCTGATGGTAGAAACCCTTTAAAGGGCCTTTCTGGGATTTTAATATTGATGACCTATCCTCAGGATAGGTCATCAATTTCAGGTTGGCGGAGGTCCGACACCCGGCACCCCCGACGATCAGCTGGATGAAAAGAAGGCCGTGCTCCGTAAGAGCCC
The DNA here is from genome assembly GCF_905171765.1 of Bufo bufo. NCBI lineage: Eukaryota > Metazoa > Chordata > Amphibia > Anura > Bufonidae > Bufo > Bufo bufo. Next base: position 229,780,051 of record NC_053389.1, on the reverse strand, counting down.
AGCATTCTCTTCATTGTTTACCTGCTCACTGTCGACATTGTAGCGGTGAGCAGGTGCAATTACAAGATGTCCTATTCACTTCTATGGGATGTCTCGTTCCTATATAGAAGTGAATGGCACAGCTTGTAATTACACCTCCTCGCAGCTGCGATGTCGATGGCGAGCAGGTAAACAAGGAAGGGAAGGCACAGAGCACGTCCTTCTCTTCAACCAGCTGATCGGTGAGGGTGCTGGGTGTCGGACCTCCACCAATTGATACGGATGACCAATCTTGAGGATAGGTCATCAATATTAAAATCTCGGAAAAGCCCATTAATATATACTTTAAATATAGTCGACTTTTAATACTGTGCTATATAATATTCTACTAGGATTCTAATTTCTAAATGTATTTTTATACTGTCAGAGCTACATGCTAAAATTCAGAATTCCTGCAGCCACCACTAGAGGGAGCTTACTGCATACTGATTATACATTATTACACAGTAATACTGGTAACTGCAGGCAGCCAGAATGTTACCATGTAACCCTGTGTCTATGCAGTGGATGTGGAGCTCTGTAACAGAAAAACTAAGTTCTGACTGCTATAAAGATATATTATGAAGTTAACCAGCACAGAACAATTGACCAATTCATATGAAAGTCTTCTAACCACAGTCCAGAGTGGACATTTACTTTCAGAATAAACCAGGTAATTGTCTTTTAGCTGAAACTATACATTACAGGTATACATTCCTAGGGATGCTGTAGATCCAAATTATTAGTGTTGGGCCAAGTATTTATTAATGCAGGGGATACATTGAGATTTTAATGGCTGTCCACTCATCACGTCTATAGAAGCACAGCATCCTTTTAAACCACAATCAGTATATTTTTGGGCACCAGCCATATCCACTCTAAAAGGGTTTACTGAAGCAGAATTTAAAGACTTGTAATTCAGCAATAACAAGAGGAGCCCATCAAGTAAAACCAGCAGATATATAAAACCAAAAAAATAACTGCAAGAAAGTGGTTAAGGGAGAGAAAGGCTTTACAGGCGAGTCAAAATCCTCTTTTCTCATTTGTGTCAATGGAAGACACAGAAGACTTTGGGACATCCTAAAGTAGGCCCTGAGAGCATATCCAGTCCTCTAATCCAATGCTGTCTGTAGAACTCAACAATTCAGAAAGCATCTGAGGATGCAGAGGGTGCGTCCTATAGTAGTAAGGTGTGATGTAAAGACCAGACATGACACCTATAGAGCAGAGGTGAAATAGTTAGAAAGGGAGAGCCCAGCTGTACTGAAATACACTGTGCAGAAGGTCATCAGAAGGTCATCCTGAAACGGCAGGAACCCTGGGTGGCGCATTGGTAAGACAAGATCGGTGCAAGGAGGCTTTTTGGCAGTAGAGTCTAAGTTAGAAAGCTGCCAACTTTTGTGAGGGCAAGTGCCACCTGGGACGAGGAAGAGTAGAGGTAGAGTGATGGAGTACAGCCTAGAAGGCCACAGTCGAACCACAGCTTAAGGCCCAGTTCACACTTCAGTGATTAGTTCAGCAATGTCCATCAGTGATTGTGAGCCCAAACCAGATGCAGGTCAAAAAACACAGAACAGGGGCAAATCTTTCCATTACAGGCCATTCACACATCCGTGAATGTGACCGCACCTGTTCCACAATTCTGCAGAACGGGTGCAGACCCATTAATTCACAATGGGGCAGGAATGGATGCAGACAGCACACAGTGTGCTGTCCGCATCCGCATTTCTGGAGCGCGCCCCCGATCTTCCGGTCCGCGGCTCCCAAAAAATAAATAGAACATGTCCTATTCTTGTCCGCAATTGCGGACAAGAATAGGCAGTTCTATGGGGGTGCCGGCCGGGTGTATTGCGGGTCCGTAATACACCACAGACGAGTGAATGGACCCTTATACCGTATCTCTGTGTATCCTCCACTTCTGGTTTTGGTTCACAATCATAGATGGAAATCACTGAGCATATCTCTGAAGTGTGAACTAGGCCTACATTTGGTGATGCAGCTGCACTCCACCCGGAAGAGAGAAGAGGGAGGGTCAGAGTGCAGGTTAGTAAGCCGCAGTGGAGCTGCAGCCTGAATTTAGTGGTGTGGTTAGACTGCAAGGTCAGAAAATGAAACCTATCTCTCAATGAATGTAATGTTTTCTTGTGAATTTATTTCATTGCAATCCAAGGAGGTACAAACAAATGGACCATTAATTAAGACCAGTGTTTGACACGCCGCCCTTAAAGAAGCGCTGCACTGGAGGTGGATGTTAAAGAGGTGCCGGCCTCTCCATAACTTTGGCGGATCCTCCACCTGTTCTAAAATAAGACCTCTTCGAAGCTGTCTTACATTTAGACCTTTTTCTACAACTAAAACAGGCGTAGAAAATGCTAAATGAGACGGGCTTGCCGGACTGTCCCCTGAATCCGCCAACCCCACACCCACAATTTTAGACCTGGCGTGAGCGGAGAGACGTCGCAGATTGTGGCGCAACAAACCATTGTGCCGCAATCTGCGCCTGAAATATGCCTAATATAGGCGTTATTCCAGATTAATAAATGACCCCCAAAATGTTCAGCTCAGTGTCTGCATAGTATGTGTAGGAGGAGGTGAGACTTTTTTGGCTTACTGTCCACCTCCTATGGTAAAAAGCTTGGTCTTCTGTGTCCCCCAATAACACAAAGAGGTTTATGCCACAGGAAAAGGACAGGAAAATCTTAAATGTCAAATACTGTATTATCTAATAGCCTGCATGCTGCAGAGGAGGTGAGAGCCTGATGTGGAGGCTTTTTTCTTACCTTAGTCACATGCTCCTCTTCAAAATCATCCTCATCATCTAGCCTAGCAGCAGATTAGAAAAAAAACATATTGAAATAACAGGATAGCCACCCCACCAAACTTGTCTGTTTGTGTCTCAGTCCCAGACAGCCAGCAGACCCTGGAGCTGCAAGCATGTCACCCACAAAGATGTTTCCCACTTGAAAGGTAAATGCGTGTTTCTTTTTGCTTGTAAAGGAAATGCCAGCCTTATTTGTGAAGCTTGGTTAAGCCATGTCGGCATCTGAGATGCACCTTCAAATCAATAAAGGTTCAATGGACATACAAGCTGTGACACAAAAAGTGACACGTGAATCAGACCACATCATCTACTTGAGCAGCTAAATTCCTTTTTAAGGAAGACTTAGCACTTCTGACTATGCTAGACTGCTGACAACCATGATGCATGGACTGGGAAGAGCAGCTTTTGTGGAGCTTTCCCCTCAGGAGTAGTGTGAATGTGAAGTTTTATTCTTACAGCTTATTTTCCAGCAAGTGCGCCAGAAGCGGGGCTTTACAGTGAAGTGCTCTCTGCATTCAGCTGCTTCACCACTCCTCCCCTCTGCTCTGAGTGGCAGCTGTAGCATCCTACCAGAAGACCAGTACGGCTGTCACTCACAGCAGAGGGGAGGGGCCTGTGAAGCAGCTCAATGCAGAGATCACTTTACTGTGAAGCCCCGCCTCCTGGGCACTTGAAAAAGGAGAATCTGGCAGGATAAAAGTTCATATCCACACTAGTCTTGATGATAAAGTTCCACAAAAATGTGTTTATACTGGTCTCCCCAGCCCCTACTTAGTGCAGTCAGCAGTTTAGCATGATCAACAACAATGACAAATTCCCCTTCAAGGGGTTTTCTGGGATTTTAATACTTATGGCTTACCCCCAGGATAAGTCATCAGTATGAGATTGACAGGGGTCTAACCCCCGACACCCCTACCAATAAGCTCTATGAAGAGACTGTGGCACTCAGTGAGCGCTTAGGCCTCTTTACAGGCTATGTGAAGTCATGTTCATTGATCACATGACCTAGGCACAGCTCAGTACTCAGGATGGGCCATCGATATGAAAATCCACGAAAACCCCTTTAATCAGCAAACCCAGCGTAACAGCACAAGACAACTTCGCAAAAATTAGGATATTTAACAGTAAAATAGAAATATAGTAATAAAATAAGGGCATGTGGATGCCATAGATGTGGGGTCCTCCACTCACAACACCGCTTTATGAGCCAGAACAAAGAGCAGGTTCCTGCTAAGGCAGACATGGATCCGTCCATGTGGTACATAGATGACCACTTATCTGGATGGGCACCATGTAACACTACAGTACCCATGCTGTGGCCTCAGCAGTGGAGTTGCCTGGCAAAAGAAGGCTCCCCTGTAAAACAAGTAGATTGTTGGTGGTGCTAGAAGCTGAGCACAGAATGATCAGCTGATCGCTACCGATGCAGATTAAAATGGGTTTTATTTCATGAGATAGCCCTTTAATTGCTAAGAGTAAACTATTGGTTGCCACCAAACGGTGCATAGACCCAAAATTACCATATGCTCCCTTTCTTCTTGTAATGCTGGTGGTCCACATCCGCCAGCATCTCTCCTCTTCTAGCACTCAGAGCTGTTAAAGCACTCGCCCCGCACAGCCATCCCCACCTCATTCCTGCTACTGCACTCTCCCCAGCTCTTAAAGGGCCAGCACACAATATGTATTCTGTCCATAGCCTACGACAGCATTCCCTGGGGTGTGTGCGTATGTATATAATAAAGACAAAATGGGAGGCAGCACCGATCAAGATTTGAAATGGCCGGGTGCACGCTCTAGGGAATGAAGCTTACCCGAAAAATAATGTTCAAAAAAGAGCAGCACTCCAACGCAGGATGAAAATGAAATACAAAAAGTTTATTCACCCATGGTGTAGCGAAGTTTCGGCTCTACAATTGAGCCTTTCTCAAGCCTGGCTCAATTGTAGAGCCGAAACGTCGCTACACTATGGGTGAATAAACTTTTTGTATTTCATTTTCATCCTGGGTTGGAGTGCTGCTCTTTTTTGCACATTATATATATATATATATATATATATATACACACACACACATAATTACATACATACCTTTCCCTGTAGGAGGGTGCCTGGCAATAAGGTTCCTAGCTTGCCTAAGTCCTTTGAGGGTATTCAGTTACAGTGTGTTCTGATCTCTGCTGTTAACCATATAGATAATGTGCCGCCGGTCCTGACCCATTGCCCGTTTTCCATATTGCACAAACTCTGACCTTCCTGACTTCAACTTGTCCTCTGACATCTCTGCCTGTCCCAAATGGTGTCACCCACTAGTGTCTCTTGACCCACCTGAGTCAGCGATCACTAAACCTAGACTAATCCTAGAAGTAACGGCCTGGATCCTTAAGTCCAGATCCTTAGGGCCCACTCACACAATGTTTTTTGACAATATTTTTCGCACGTTTTCCACGTCTAAAAAATCCTCCTATTCATTTTTATGGAAAAACTGTGTGGGAAAAAAAGGCAATATGCTCTATCTTGGAGCAGAATCCACGCTGATTCTACCATTGAAATCAATAGGAAGATGAAAAAAAAATAGGAAGATGAAAACAATGCGCCAAAAACCGCACTAAAACTGCACAGAAAATCAGCACAAATTATGCACAGTTTTTTTTTCCAGCAAGTTTTCAAAATCCGTTGTGTGAACATCCCCTTAGGGTATTTTCAGGCGAGCATGTCTAGTGCAGAAATCATACTCCGTGTGCGAGCATGATTTCACGTTATGGACACTGCTCCTTTCACAGGAGCGCACAGCAATATAACAACATATAACGCTGTGTGTCTCTACCCTACCTCGGCTGTAATGACTTGATGTCAGTACAATTCAGTAGATGCAAGATCGTACAGAGACACACAGCGTTATAAATCATTATAAGGGCTCATTCAGACGGCCGTATGTTGTCCGCAAAAATGCGGATCCGTTTATTTGCGGATTAGATGCTGTCCCATTCAGTTCTATGGGGCCCTTTTCTTCCATTGCACGGCTCAACAAAAAAATTAAACATGTCCTATACTTGTCAGTGAAAATCAGGACATGGCCCTATTATAGTCTATGGATCAGCAAAAAAACTGAATACAATCCGTTTTTTTGCGGACATGCTGAACTGTCCGCAAAAAAATGGGTCCACATTTTTGCGGACAGCATACGGCCGTCTGAATGAGCCCTAAGGGTCCATTCACACCTCCGCAAAATGGGTCCGCATCAGTTCCGCAATTTTGCGGAACGGGTGCAGACCCATTTATTTTCAATGGAGCCGGAATGTGATGTCCGCATCCGCATTTGCGGATCTGCACTTCCGCATCCGTGCTTCCGTTTCCGCAAAAAAATAGAACATGTCCTATTCTTGTCTGCAATTGCGGACAAGATTAGGCATTTTTTATAATAGTGCCAGCGATGTGCGGTCCGCAAATTGCGGAATGCACATTGCCAGTGTCCGTGTTTTGCGGATCCACAGAACACTTACGGACGTGTGAATGGACACTTAAGGCTGTGCGCTCCTGTGAAAGGAGCAGAGTCCATAATGTGAAATCATGCTTGCACACGGAGCATGTTTTCTGCACTAGACTTGCTCGCCGGAAAATACCCTTATACTGGGGGGAAAGGGGGTAAAAGGGTGAATACCAGGAGACCACTTAGGGATAATGCCCTCAGGATTAGTGGGTCCACACCCGCTGTACTACACTTCTGACACATCTTCACTGCAGTTATTATTCAGAAAATTCAGGATAAAAAGTGATGTGGGTCCGACTCACAGAAAAGTTAATATAGTTTTCAACATAAGACATTCTTTTTAAGTAATGCTACATGAAGGGTAACAACTGGCTGCAAAATCGATTTTTAATGGAGAAGTGTCATACACTACGCCTTTCTTTGTTTCCTCATCACTCTCATATTCGGCAAGAACCAGCTCTTCCTCGCCTTGTTCCAGGGCTGGGCCTTCTCCTCCAGGGGACAATATCTGCTGACTGAGCCTCAGAAGACGAATTGTCTCATCCTCCTCTTCCCTCTACAGACACAGCAGAAAGAGAAAGACTTAAAAGCTCAGATGCAAAATCCTGCAAGAGCATCCACACATCCAGGATGAAAAGAAAAAAGGAGAGCATCAGCGTGAGAAGATGTCATGGAACTTATGGAAGGCATTTAACCCTTTCGTTGCCAGCGGAGTTAAGACACTTAGTACCTCTAGTAGCCAGGGCAATATTTGCATTTTTGACATGTACAAATAAAAAGTAAATCACAAAATAAAAAAAATTACACTAACCCTCCATTCCCTTATACACTGCCTGTCCAAATAAAAAGTCGCCACCTGGATTTAACTAAGCAAATAGTTATGAGCCGCCTATTGGACAATTACTGCATGGGCGATTATCTTTCAGCTGGCAACAAGTTATTTAACACCAACTGGTGCAATGAGCTGCTTCTCATTTCTTAAAGAGGACCTTTCATCTGGCAAAAAATTCTGAACTACCGGTAAGTGTCATGATCTGGAGAGCGGCGCCCAGGGATCTCACTGCACTTACTATTATCCCTGGGCGCGCTCCGTTCTCCTGCTATGCCCTCCGGTATGTTCGGTCACTTGGTTATAGTAGGAGGAGACTGCCCTTGTTCTCCTGGGCGTCTCCTTCTCCCAGGCTGTAGCGCTGGCCAATCGCAGCGCAGAGCTCACAGCGGCCGGAACGTGATTTGCGGCCAAATATAGGACATGTTCTATCTTTGCACGGAACGGAGATACGGAAACACAGAAACGGAATGCATACGGAGTACATTCCATTTTTTTTGCGGACCCATTGAAATGAATGGTTCCGTATACGGAACGCAAAAAACGGCAAAAAATAAAAATAAAAACTGTAGTGTGAAAGGGGCCTAATCTGAATGCACTGTCCCTTGTCTGCTGATTCAAACGCAGTTATCCCCCTCCCGATCAGTGTCCATATTCTAGAGAAACTGATGCTTTTATTTTATGCAAATGACGTGCTTGGTGCAACGAGGGTTTCACAGTTGCACCTAAAGCTACACTTCTTTTAGCTATTGCCCGCGCCTCCAAGCTTTGGGTGACAGAGCCAGGCAGTGGGGACATACTTACACCTGTCCCCTCGCGTCTGTGCGTTCACTTCGAGGATCAGAGCTCACACAGTACAGACTCCTTCTGTCTGGCAAACATCAACATGCTGATCCCCCACATCAAACCCGCTGGCATGAGAGTTCAGGACCAGGTATGATTGCGTCGCCACTGCCTGGCCCTTTCACTGAAAGCTATGGGGGCATGGCAAACAGCCAAAGGTGTGGAGCTTTAGGTGCAATGGTGATTTACTCATTGCACCAAACAGGTCATTTTCTATTTGCAAATAAAAGCATTGATTTCCCTGGAATGCGGGCACTGATCGCGATGGGGGAATCAGAAGATAAGTGCACATCTGACAATTCTTTTGGGTTACTATGGAGGTAAGTGGCCACAAATTCCCTTTAAGATGGAAATAAAAAAATAAAAAAAATGTAATCTATAAAACAGGAGTCCCTGAAAAGTAACTGCATGCCCAAAATCTATATATTTCTTCATAGCAGACAACCTGGTCATTACAGTTGACTTAAAGGACTGCTGACAACCATGTCCACCTTCATCTAACTTTGTGACAAACAAAGTTTCCCTTTTTTGCCCTTTGGATACAGGAGGTTTTTTCGTTTTCATTTTTCTTCCCTATTTTCCTTGAGCCATAACTTTTTTATATTTCCGTCCACATAGCTGTATGAGGGGTTATTTTTTGCGGGAAAAGTAGTACTTTCTAATGCCACCATTAATTATGGCATAAAATGTAGTGGGAAGCGGTAAAAAACTCCAAATGGGTTTTGTTCCCACTGCGTTTCGTTTGCGGCAAAACTGACCCATGCCCATCATTTCTCTGGGTCAGTACGATTACAACGATACCCCATATGTATAGGTTTTTTATGTCTAAATAGTGTAAAAATAAATTTAAACTTTGATTTTAAAAAATTATCTACTGAGCTGTGTGGGGGCTCATTTTTTGCGGAACAATCTGTAGTTTTTATTCATAACATTTTGGAGTGTGCGTGACTTTTTGATCACATTTTATAAAAAAAAATTGGGTAAGAGAAGCAATGAAAAAATTGCAAATTGCCCATTTTTACCCTTTTTTCCGTTACGCCATTCACGGTATTGGAATTTTGTTTATATTTATTGTTATTAAGGTATTTATTTTTTATTATACGGAAAGGGGGGTGATTTAAACTTTTATATGTTTTTATTTTTTTAACATTTATTTTTTTCATTTTTTTGTGATGATTTTGAAGCTCATATATGAGCCTATAAATAATGTTTTTTAAATTTTTGATTTTGTTCTATTAGGGATTTTTTAAATGAGATTTACACTAGAAGTTGCTCATTTCTTATCCTGGCCTGCCATCTGGTGGCCAAAATAAGAACTGCAACTTGAACACTTAAAGGGAACCTGTCCCCTCTACTATGCTACCTTCACTGAGCGTTTCTAAATGTTCATTGTGTTACCCTAAACACATAAATTAAATTTTTTATTTCATTTGCAGACGAATTCAATAAATATTATGCATTTTTGTACTTCTCGCCTTTTATGCAAATTAACATAAAAGAGTCATATCTTACTTGTGTGACCAGAGAAGAGTCATATTTTCAAGCTCTGACTTATCTCAGGTTAATTTGAATATGTATCAAATCGGTTTTTTTACACAATAAAAGCACAAAGAGCTATGGGGACTGGGTATTGCGGATGTGCTAGCAGCGATTTAGCAACCCATGTCCTCAGCTCTATACCCAAAATCCAGATGACAGGTTCCCTTTAAAGCCTCTTCAGCAAGGCTTACAGTGTTCAGTGCAACTATTGATACCCACATTGGCCGCACGTTTTTGTTTTTGCGCATTTAGATGCCGTGATCTCACTTGATCACGGCATCTAAAACCTTTAATTACTGCGATCAGCATTATTGCCGGTCACGCAGGTCTTTGCTGTATGCACAGGTTAAATGTATCAAAGCAAACATTCACTAGGTTATGCTCCCACCTCTGGGACCCGCACCTACCCTGTGAACAGAGCGGGGAGAGCAGTGACTGGTTTCCCAGGGTCCGGCCATTACCAAACGCTCTCCCCATACAAATGAATGGGAATTTTCGGTGGCCCCATAGAAATTAATGGAGGGCGGATGCGCATGAGCAGTGCGCCCTCCGCCACCTTTCCCTGCTCCGTTCTCGGTGTAGGTGCGGGTCCCAGAGATGGAACCCGCACCTATCAGACAATTGGGGCATATCCTAGCGATATGCCACCATTGTCCGTGATGGGAATACCCCTTTAATACACACAACCACCTTCATGCAACTTTGTGGCAAATAATGAGCAAAGTAAGCATGGCCTGCTGCATTATGTTTTCAACAAGTGGAGTTGGGGGATTTGGATTATTGGTGTCCTCAATGCTGAGAAATATAGGCAGATACTTATCCATCAGGCAGTACCTTGAGGGAGGCATCTGATTGGCTCCAGATTTATTATGCAGCAGGACAACAACCCCAAACATACAGCCAATGTCATTAGGGACTATCTTCAATGTAAAGAAGAACAACTACTGTTTACACGCATGTTTCTTGCCGCTTACAGCAATTCACTTTTATCCTGGAACACTCAATGATAGCAGGTAAGTAGCTATGTGCTTTTGGGTCTTCTGAATGCCTCTTAGACGAACTGCAAATAATGGCCAAAGGGCGTTCATAGGGTAAGTACATACAAGTGCTGACACTCTCACGGGGGTATGTATTCTGCTCACCTGTTTTTGTTGTGCAATGTTGGGCACAACACCAGTATAGGCAACAGTCAGGATAATAGTGGTCGGTGCTGCTAGGACTAGCTGGGACCCCAGATGCAGAAGCCGGGCTGCCAGTGGGGTGGAAGAATCATGCAGTCAGCAGAGGCTGGACTTATTCCATCTCACTTTGGGATAGATAGTATGTGGGCGCAAATCACAACCGGAGATGATGTAACAGAATTATTTTTGATTTGCATCTATACACTATCTATCCCGAAGTGAGACAGAATAAGTCCAGCATCTACTGACTCCACGATTCTTAGAAGAACTAGGAGGGGCTTGTGCCTCTAAATTGACACCCCACCCCCCAACTATGAAATATACTGGTGGACCATGAGGCCACATACAGCTGACCTGGGGCCTTCACTCCAGTCCAGTGCTCCAGACTAAAAAAAATACCTAGTGGCCATTGGCTCCTGAACTGAAAAATTTAGGAGCCAAATAAAAATTTTAGTCGCCAAATCGAAACCGAATCAAAATTTTGGTATCGTGACAACGCTACGCCGATCAGATCGGCGTAGGGTTGTTTCGATACCAAAATTTTGAATTCACTTTCGTCACCATAAAAAAAGTATTGCGATACTCAATACCACGCGAAAAAAAAAAAAAAAAGACCAAAAAAAGCCGCGTGCATTTTGCATTTTATGAAACGTTCGGCCCATAATAGAACAGTCCTATCTTATTTTTTGAGGGGACAAGGTGACTAAAAAATGGCAAATCGCATGGTTTTTATTTATTTATTTCTGTTACGGCGCTCACCGCATAGGAGATATTTTTTAATAATTTAATAGTTTGGACTTTTCGGCCGCAGCGCTATGTAATATGTTTATTTATTTATTGTTTATATATTTTATATGTAAAATTGGGAAAGGGGGGATTTAAACTTAATATTTTAGGGTACTTTCACACTAGCGGTTTTCTTTTCCGGTTTCGTCACAGGGGCTCTATACCGGAAGAGAACTGATCAGTTTTATCCCCATGCATTCTGAATGGAGAGTAATCCGTTCAGGATGCATCAGGATGTCTTCAAGTCAGTCATTTTGACTGATCAGGCAAAAGATAAAACCGTAGCATGCTACGGTTTTCTCTCCGGCGAAGAAAACTGAACGCTTGCCTGAATACCGGGTCCAGCATTTTTCCCCATAGCAATGTATTAGTGCCAGATCCGGCATTCAAAATACCGGAATGGTACCGCACATGAAGGGTTAACTGCAGCAGATCGCAGCTCCCTGTCATAGAGTTCGGGTGCCGGCTATTTGATTCCGGCACCCGCCTCCTGTATTTGTATTAACAGGTCAGTTATCTTCATTGGTGGCGCAGTGGCCACAGCCCCTCCTCCTCCCGTCTCTCTTCTTATTGGCGGCGGCAGGGAGAGACTCCTCCACTGCGCTGCTGAGTAGAACATCGGCGGCGGGGAAGAGAACTATCAGTTCCTGTGCTGTATTCAACTGCAGAGCTGCGGCGGCGGCTCTAGTCGCAAATGGCGACAAGACTAAAAAGTCTTGTCGTCATTTGTAAATTCTAAGTCACATTGGCGACCATTTTGGTCGCCATCTGGAGCCCTGCAGTCCTACGATCTTTCTTTATTCTGGTGATTGGTATTACACTGCCACCTAATGGTGAATTTAGGAATGAGGAAAACAAATTTTAAAACCAGTTCACTCTGCATTATGGCGTTTAAAAGGGTTAAAAATCAGCATCAGGCTTGAAGCACAACTCTGTTTGTATTTTGCAGTATTCGGATCCGCGATTTGTGGACCACAAAACATATATAATCGTGTGCATGATGCTTTAAGATGCACCTGGGCTCATCAAGAGTATATGGAAGTCACAGAGGGGGGTCCTCAGGTACCTCCTGTGCATGTGTTACATGGCCGAATGGAAATGTAGTGTCAGTTAACACCTAACGGCCCAGGCTCCACCTTACATATACACACTTGGTAGACATTATTTTAATAGAAAGGCAAATGGAGGCACAAAGCCATTAATTCCCATGAGAAATTCAACCAGAGATCTCACCTTTCTCTTGGAAGCAAACTTCAGGTGTACGTTATGTCGCATCTGCTCCAGCTTCTCTTCTCTCTTCTTCCTTCGGAGCTGATCCTCCTGCAGTAAACACACGAGAAACTATGAAAAGGTTGTAAAGCAAAGAACCACCCATATAACAGAAAGAAAGGCAATTTACTGTCAGTGAATAGAAACATCTGTTTATATCCAGAGGGTAAAATCCAGCCCAAGTCCTGCTCACACAGCGCTGGGCATGTTACACTGTATCACTGACTGTCTACAGGAATGCAAGTGGTGGGAGCCACTAACTGAATGTAAGCAACAAAGGTTTCCATTCACTGACTGAAAACTAAGATTTTAAAAATGATGACTAAGGGCTCATGCAAACGAACGTATTTTCTTTCCATGTCCGTTCAGGGTTTTTTGCGGACCGTATGTGGAACCATTTGTTTCAATGGGACTGAACAAAAAAAACTGAAGTTACTCCGTGTGCATTCCGTTTCCGTATAAAAAATAGAACATGTCCTATTATTGTCCTCATTACGGACAAGGATAGGACAGTTCTATCAGGGGCCAGCTGTTCCGTTACGCAAAATACGGAATGCACACGGATGTCACCCGTATTTTTTGCAGATCACAAAATACATACGTTCGTGTGCATGAGCCCCAAACTGTGAGAAAAACCAAGTCAGAACAGGATTTCAGCTTCTGAATCCAACCAAGGTGGTTTCTATTCACTGAAAGTAAGCAGAATTATTTAATGCAATTTAGGATTTTAAACACAAAGGGCCTGATTTACCAAGAGCGGTGAGTGCTATAAAGTAAATGCCTCCTCCGGCAGTCCGTGAGCCAGACTGAAATCTTTGGCAGCTCAGAGCCAGTTTCTGGTGTATATCCTAATAAATATGCCGCGGCTGATGGCCCTGCCTATATCCCACCATGCCCCTTTTCTGAAACCTTGGCGAGAACAGAGTACAAATGCCAGTTGCTAACTAAAAAAAAAAAGTGGCAAAGGCATTTAAAAAGTTACAAAACTGAGTTTTGCGACTTTATAAACTCAGAAAACTGACATAGGGCGAATGATAAATTCTCCTGCCCCATCCCCCAAGTATATTAGAAACTGAAGTACATTATACATTGATGAAGCTCCAAATATGAAAACCTAGGAAATCTACTTCATCTCACTCTTATGGGGTATTCTAATCTTATAAAGTGATGGCTCTGTAGGCTATGCTATCATCAGTGGCGTAGCTAGAAATGACTGGGCCCCACAGCAAATTTTTGAATGGGGCCCCCCTCCCCCAGTAATTTTTCCGCAACCCCTTCCTTTCATGCCGCCCCCATTCCTGTGGCTAGTACAGATCGCTCTCTCAGACCAGGGCCAGCAGCTTTTCCATCCGTTTTATACACTGTCTATACTGTCACTGTATATCATTTCATTGTGTAATACTGTTGAGGGGGCCCTGACAAAATCATTTAGTCCTCCTCCTCCTGGATGGGCCCCTTCTGGGTCAGGGCCCCAAAGCAACTGCTTCCCCTATAGCTACACCCCTGGCTATCACTTTATGATCGATGAGGGTCTGATTCCAGGGTCGCCCACCGATCCCGAAAATGAAGGGGATGCATACCATGGAGCTTTGCTGTAGTTCCCTGCACAGCTGGTGGTCGCAGTGAGCAGTAAAGTGAACGTGGCGGTAAACCAGTGCTGTGTTGCTTTCAACCTCAGGATTGGTGGGAGTCCCACAGCTTATACCCCCACCGACCATAAAGTGATGTCTTGCCCTAGTAGTATGCGATCACTTTACCCAATTTGAGAAAGAGGCCTGGATCTGAGAGCAGAATAAAGAAGAAGCAGCCTGATCGGGAGCAGAAAAGGGTTTCAGGCAAAGCACACTTTCAGAAGTTAGCTAATTTCAAGTTGAAATGCATAAGGTCTATAAAAAGCGGGAGACCACGGAGCGGGAGTAAAAAAAAACTCTAGTAAAGAACATGATAAAGTGCACGGGGTATTAAAAATAGATGGGGAGAAGTAGAAGTTAGGCAGGGCGATGCATTATTTAACAAGAGAGGATCAGGGGCTTGGAACATATTACCATAAGAGAGACCCCTCTGGCAGAACAGAGATAAAGCAGGGGAATCGTAAGGAAGCTACTTGTGTTATATGTGACCTACTGTCCGTGGAGCTAGTGGAAGACAGGGCAGAGTCTTCTGTAAAGGTATGGCGTATATATACACCACAACGTACTGAAACGGAACCAAAAACACTTGATGAAGGGATGATATTTAACACAGCATTTTAGGCATCAGTCACATCTCCGTAGCAGACTACCGGAGTTACCGTATCTGGCACTATAAGGGTCCATTCACACGTCCGTATGTGTTTTGCGGATTCGCAAAACACGGACACCGGCAATGTGCGTTCCGCATTTTGCGGACCGCACATCGCCGGCACTCTCATAGAAAATGCCTTTTCTTGTCCGCAATTGCGGACAAGAATAGGACATGTTCTATTTTTTGGCGGAACGGAAGTGCGGATCTGCAAATGCGGATGTGGACAGCACATTCCGGCTCTATTGAAAATGAATGGGTCCGCACCTGTTCCGCAAAATTGCGGAACGGATGCGGACCCATTTTGCGGACGTGTGAATGGACCCTAAAGGGATCCGGCAGGTCTCCAGCATAACTGCACTGCAGACAGCACTATTTTTCCATCATTTATGCCAGAAGCTCGCAGGTTCTCCAATGAATCTCATTATAGTGACTGGGGATTCAGCGCTATCTCTGGTAGTCTGCTCCAAAAGACATGAA
Source organism: Bufo bufo (assembly GCF_905171765.1). NCBI lineage: Eukaryota > Metazoa > Chordata > Amphibia > Anura > Bufonidae > Bufo > Bufo bufo. The sequence continues at coordinate 229,764,520 of NC_053389.1, read as the reverse complement.
CAAAGCCTTATTTACTCTGCATATTGCAGAAAAAACATAACTGGCACCCCCTACTGGCAAATAGGCAGCACTACAGGCTCAGAGGGCAACCAGAAATACGACCGCCACTAACTGAATACTCGGCTTTACCCATAGTTATTTCCTGTTCATGACACCCGCTGTGCAGGAGCTGTGTGAAAACGCAACTAGAAGAGGGTTAACCGTTTCAGCACATAAAGAAATCTAAACTATGTCCTAATCTAATTTGTTACAGATTTCAGCATCACTGCTTGCAGTCATTGAAGGTGCAAGGTTCTTTACAGCACCTGGGTGTCCATGCCTCATCTCTGGAAGTAGAATTCCCATTTCATTCCCTTATTATCCTGTAAGTAAATCCAGCACCTTTAGCTTATTCTTCGTGTCCATCTCTTCTTTCTTTTGCAGGAACTGGGTCACCCAGTCGGGCTCTGTCATAGATCCTGCCTCTGCCGGTGTGCACCCGTCTGTCTTTTTTCCTTCATTTTTTTCTTTTGTTTCCGCAGCCAACGCCTGGGCCTCCTCCTGGTGCTTCTTCTCTTCAAAGTCCCGCAACCAAGACAGGGACCCGCAAATCAGGCTCAACGATTTACCCTGCAAAAAACCAGGACACCGGATTACACAGAACATTCATTCAAAAGTAAAGTATTAACTGAAAATGTACACCACATTCTTATAACATGGTTATAAGGGAAAATAATAGCATTCTTAATACAGAATGCTTAGTAAAATAGGGATGGAGGGGTTAAAAAATAAATAAATAATAATTTAACTCGCCTTAATCCACTTGTTCGCGCAGCCCGGCTTTTCTTCTGTCTTCATCTTTGCGGTGCACAGGAAAAGGACCTGTGGTGACGTCATTGCGCTCATCACATGGTCCATCACCATGGTGATGGATCATGTGATGGACCATGTGATGAGCGCAGTGACGTCATCAAAGGTCCTTTTTCTGTGCACAGCAAAGATGAAGACAGAAGAGAAGCCGGGCTGCGCGAACAAGTGGATTAAGGTGAGTTAAATTATTTTTATTTATTTTTTTTAACCCCTCCAGCCCTATTGTACTATGCATTCTGTATTAAGAATGCTATTATTTTCCCTTATAACCATGTTATAATGATCGGGTCCCTATCCTGATCGTCTCCTAGCAACCGTGCGTGAAAATCGCACTGCATCCGCACTTGCTTGCGGATGCTTGCGATTTTCATGCAGCCCCATTCACTTCTATGGGGCCTGCGTTGCGTGAAAAACGCACAAAATAGAGCATGCTGCGATTTTCACACAACGCACAAGTGATGCGTGAAAATCACCGCTCATGTGCACAGTCCCATAGAAATGAATAGGTCCGGATTCAGTGCGGGTGCAATGCGTTCACCTCACGCATTGCACCCGCGCGGAAATCTTGCCCGTGTGAAAGAGGCCTAACTCTTTTGCGTGCTGGAGCATAGTATTTAACACATGAGGGGTCATTTATAAAGACCTGTGTTTTACAATAGTCCTTGATTCCCCCCTGCACTGCTGAAGGATGCCCCTAATTTTTGACGGGGAGTGCGACTTGTCATAAACTAGGCACATTTTTGGCAGTCTGTGCGCCTGGTGTAAAAACTACATCAGAGCCCCTAACTGCAAATAGGTGTTAGTAAGTCTTTTGTTGCCAAAGTCCCAGCCCCCACCACTCCCAAGTGGCGAGGACGCAGTAAAAACAACCATGTGACAAAATACTGGCACACGGGCATTTAAAAAGTCACAAAAAGGGGTCTTGAGATTTTTTAGGCCAAATACGGACGTCAAAATGTTAGTAAACGACCCCCATAGAGCCATAAGTGTATGTTGCTGGCTCAGAAGCTGATTCCAGACGGTGGGGGTTTATCTCTTGGATGCTAGCATCAGTGGTAACTACTGTGTCTCTGTAAGCCCTTCAGTGCCCCCACAACAGGATCATGGGGTGCTGAAGGATTGCCATGACTTTGTTAGGCCCCAGGTCAGCCATGGACATGAGGCCTTTGCCTGAAAGGGGTTGTCCCATGAAAAATATTCTACATTTTTCAAACCAGCACCTGGATCCGAATAATTTTGTAATTGAATGTAATTAAAAATGTTATTCTCTGAAATCTATCTATATAGCGCCACCTGCTGTTCTAGCTGAGCAACTGCAGCAATGAATGGGCAGATCTCTGGGTCCATGTGAGGTACAGAGTGTTTATTAGAAAGAACAGAAGTTCGCTCATCTCTAAGCTGGAGTACTCCAAAATAGATGAGACCTTATGGCTAAAGTGTGACTGCAAGAATCATTCAGTTGTACCACTCAAATGTCCGTAAATTGTATGCCAATTTACCAGTTTGTTGGAACCGGAGAGGTTCAGAAGGTGTCCTTATTGCAATCTCCTGCAAGGGAAACTCTGTGCTCAGGTGCTGTTTAGCAATAGTAATTGCACTGCTTCCGATCAATGACGCTCCACTTACTTTTCCTTGCGGAGAAAGGGTCTGAATGAGCTTTCTCCGCAAGGAAAAGTAAGTGGAGCGTCATTGATCGGAAGCAGTGCAATTACTATTGCTAAACAGCACCTGAGCACAGAGTTTCCCTTGCAGGAGATTGCAATAAGGACACCTTCTGAACCTCTCCGGTTCCAACAAACTGGTAAATCGGCATACAATTTACGGACATTTGAGTGGTACAACTGAATGATTCTTGCAGTCACACTTTAGCCATAAGGTCTCATCTATTTTGGAGTACTCCAGCTGTTTAGGTTTTGTGCGCGAGCTCCGCACTTTATAAACCTATTTAATGTATTTATGCTGATATGTCGACACTAAGTTGTTTTTTGTGTTATTAAGTGTATTAATAAATTTATATGCAAAAATACTGTGAGCCAGCCTATATTATTACTAGATTTGCTCTTTCTTCAGTTGGTTACTGACAGGCTGGGCTCCAGTAGTTTGCTGGTAGAGCTTTTCTTAATATATATTGTTTATTAGAAAGAGACTGACATGTACTGCATGATGTCTGATTTTAGGGTACTTTCACACTTGCGGCAGGACGGATCCGACAGGCTGTTCACCATGTCGGATCCGTCCTGCGGCTATTTCGCCGTGCCGCCGGACCGCCGCTCCGTCCCCATTGACTATGATGGGGACGGGGGCGGAGCTCCGGCGCAAGGCCGCCGGACTAAAATTACTGCATGTCAGGCTTTTTATTCCGGCGGCTTTCACCGTGCACCGCCGTGCTGCGCCGGAGCTCCGCCCCCGTCCCCATTATAGTCAATGGGGACGGAGCGGCGGTCCGGCGGCACGGCGAAATAGCCGCAGGACGGATCCGACATGGTGAACAGCATGTCGGATCCGTCCTGCCGCAAGTGTGAAAGTACCCTTAATTTTTTATTTTATATTTGGCTACCTTTACATCTGCCCTTTGGTTTCTGGTTGTGAGATCTGGCAGAGGATCTCAAAACCAGATCAAAACGGTTCCATTTTATTTAACACGTCAAGAAGCATCCGTTCCGTTAGGATCCGGTTGTATTAAATCGAAATAGAACAAACTAGATCAGTCACTAAAAACAATGTAAGTCAATGGGTGACGGATCCGGCACCACTGACTTAGGTCTCTTGCACACGACCGTATGGTTTTGTAGTCCGTTTTAAACGGATCCGTTTTTTCGTTTCAGTAGTGTTTCCGTTCCGCTTCCGTTCCGTTTACAAAAATGTTTAAACAGTAAGTACACAAAAAAATTGGGCTGGGCATAACATTTTCAATAGATGGTTCTGCAAAAATGGAACAGATAGGGAAGACATACGGAGTACATTCCGTATGTGTTCCGTTTTTTTTTTTACGGAACCATTAACTTGAATGGGGCCACGGATCGTTATTTGCGGGCAATAATAGGACAAGTTCTATCTTTCAGTACATTCAGGTTTTTTTGCGGAACCATTGAAATGAATGGTTCCGAAAACAGAATCCGCAAATACGGAACAGAAACGTTAAAGGCCTTAGGGCTCATGCACACAAATGTATTTTCTTTCCATGTCCATTCCGTTTTTTTTGCGGACTGTATGCGGATCCATTCACTTCAATGGGTCCGCAAAAAAACGGAAGGTACTGTGTATTCCGTTTCCGTATGTCCGTTCTGCAAAAAAACAGAACATGACCTATTATTGTCCACATTACGGACAAGCATAGTACTGTTCTATGAAGGAAAAAATTAAATAAAAAAGCAGGGTCTGAATGAGCACATCTCATATGCGTGCTTCTTGTAATCCATTGAAGTAGTATATGTATCCCCTCTTATCAAATATATCATCATCTTCACTAGTGATATCCCTTACAGCCTTATTGGATTTTAGGTTTCAAAACCACCCAATGGGTTCATAATACGCCCTAGTTATCTTCGTACATTCATGTATTCATACTATTATTATTAATTATTAAAGCGCCATTCATTCCATAGCGCTGTACATATGAGAAGAGGTATACATACATAATACAGACAATTGCACTAATCATAAACAAGACGAGTTACAAACTGGTACAGAAGGAGAGAGGGCCCTGCCCGTGAGGGCTTACAATCTACATGGTATGGGAGAAGGACACAGTAGGTGTGGGTGAAGTTGGTCATGGCGGTATAGAGGCAGCAGGGTCACTTGTTGTAGGCTTGTCTGAAGAGGTGGGTTTTCAGGTTTCTTTTGAAGGATTCCACTGTAGGTGAGAGTCTGATATGTTGGGGTAGCGAGTTCCAGAGTATGGGGGATGCACGGGAGAAATCTTGGAGGCGATTGTGGGAAGAGGAGAGAAGGAGGTCTTGTGAGGATCGGAGAGTGCGTGTGGGGATGTATCGGAAAGTAGCTCAGAGATGTAGGGAGGGGACAGGTTATGGACGGCCTTGTATGTATTTGTTAGTACTTTGAAGTGAAATCGCTGGGCAATGGGGAGCCAGTGAAGGGATTGGCAGAGGGGACAGGCAGAGGAGTAATACGGTGAGAGGAGGATTAGTCGGGCAGCAGAGTTGAGGATAGATTGGAAGGGTGCGAGACTGCTAGATAGAAGGCCACAGAGGAGAGTGTTGCAGTAGTCTAGGCGGGAGATTATGAGGGCATGTACAAGCATTTTCGCAGATTCAAAGTTAAGGAAAACACGGATGCGGGAGATGTTTTTGAGTTGGAGGCGGCAGGGGGTGGAAAGGACTTAGATGTGTGGTCGGAAGGAAAGGGCAGAATCCAAGGTCACTCCAAGGCAGCGGACTTGGTTGACCGGGGAGAGTGTGCAGCCATTGATCGTGATAGATAAGTCTGTTGGGGGGGTTAAGCAAGACGGGGGAAAGATGATGAATTCTGTTTTATCCATGTTAAGTTTTAGAAAGCGAAAGGCGAAGAAGGATGATACAGAGGATAGACATTTTGGGATTCTTTATAGTAAGGTGGTGATGGACCAGAGAGGTAGATTTGTGTGTCGTCAGCAAAGGAGTGATACTGAAAGCCATGGGACTCTATGAGCTGTCCCAGGCCAAAAGTGTAGATAGAGAAGAGCAGGGGTCCTAGGACAGAGCCTTGTGGGACAGCAACAGAGAGGGAATGAGACGAGGAGGTGGTGCGGGAGTGGGAGACGCTAAACGTCCGGTCTGTGAGGTTTGATGTGATCCAGGAGAGGGCCAGGTCAGTGATGCCAAGAGATGAGAGAGTTTGCAACCGAAGGTAGTGGTCAACAGTGTCGAAGGCAGAGGACAGGTCAAGGAGAAGGAGGACAGAGTATGGTTTCTTGGTTTTGGCTGTTAGTAGGTCATTGGTGACTTTGGTAAGGGCAGTCTCAGTCGAGTGGTGGGGTCGGAAGCCAGATTGTAGGCGGTGAAAGAGGGAGCAGGAGGAGAGGTGGGAGGACAGTTCTGTCACGGATGGTGTACAGGAAACAAGATAATACAATACAAACAATGACTCACTGGACCCACAACTAAGGAACAAAAGGGAGACCCCTGCAATCGACCTGCCGCTCTCCCTTATTGCTCAGCCTATGCGACCACCCCAAAGGTGGATGGGCGCATATCCACGTACCTCGGCTATCTTAGACCTGAAGGCCCTACAATAGTGAGGGGACACGACCACCGGCTCCCTACACAGACACGGAGGGAGTCAGGGTCACCTGGATCCAGAAAACAGAAAATCATAAATACATAAACAGAACTTATCTAGCTGGGAGCTGGGAGCTGGGAACTGGGAACTGGGAACTGGGAACTGGGAACTGGGACAGCATGCACACACACTCCAGGAAGTTGAATCAGCCGCACACTACTGCCTTATGGGTAGGAATTTAAAGGGAAGTAATCAGTCCGACTGCATGACAGCTGAGATAGACTAACGAGGTGAGGAACAGAAACCAAAACAAAGAAACTCAAGGAGGAGGATCTGGACGGCTCCTGTCAGAGCTTCTCAGCTGTCTGGTTGTGACAGTACCCCTCCCTCTAGGAGTGAACTCCGGACACTCAGGGCCCACCTTCTCAGGATGGGACCTATGGAAAGCCCTGATGAGACGAGAGGCCTTAATGTCCGTCACTGGGACCCACATCCTCTCCTCAGGACCATAACCCTCCCAATGAACGAGGTACTGGAGGGAACCGCGGACAAGACGAGAATCCACAATCCTAGAGACCTGAAATTCAAGATTTCCATCAACAATAATCGGAGGAGGAGGCAAAGGCGAGGGTACAATAGGTTGAACATAAGGTTTCAATAAGGACTTATGGAAAACATTATGGATCTTCCAAGTCTGAGGAAGATCAAGACGGTAGGCAACAGGATTGATGACAGACAGGATCTTGTAAGGCCCAATAAACCTAGGACCCAACTTCCAGGAGGGAACCTTCAATTTGATATTCTTGGTAGACAGCCACACCAAATCACCAACATTCAGGTCCGGACCAGGCACACGTCTCCTATCCGCCACACGCTTATATCTCTCACTCATGTTCTTTAGATTATCCTGAATCTTTTGCCAAATAGATGACAAAGACGAGGAGAATCTGTCCTCATCAGGCAAACCAGAAGAGCCCTCTCCAGAGAAAGTCCCAAACTGCGGATGAAACCCATATGCACCAAAAAATGGTGACTTATCAGAGGACTCCTGACGACGGTTATTTAAAGCAAACTCAGCAAGGGACAAAAAAGAACACCAATCCTCCTGATTCTCCGCCACAAAACAGCGCAGATATGTCTCCAGATTCTGATTGACACGCTCTGTCTGGCCATTCGACTGCGGATGGAAAGCAGAAGAGAATGACAAGCGAACCCCCAAGCGAGAACAGAAGGCCTTCCAGAATCTGGAAACAAACTGCGTGCCCCTATCAGAGACTATGTCTGAAGGAATCCCATGCAATTTGACAATGTGGTCAACAAATGCCTGCGCCAGCGTCTTAGCATTGGGCAAACCAGGAAAAGGGATAAAATGCACCATTTTGCTAAAACGGTCCACCACCACCAGAATCACAGACTTCCCCGAGGAACGAGGCAAGTCCGTTATGAAGTCCATGGACAGATGTGTCCAAGGACGGGAAGGAATGGGCAAAGGAAGGAGAGGACCTGATGGCCGTGAATGAGGGACCTTGGCACGAGCGCAAGTCTTGCAAGCTGCCACAAAACCCTCAACCGACTTACGAAGCGCAGGCCACCAGAATCTCCGGGCAATGAGATCCAGTGTGGCTCTTGTCCCCGGGTGCCTAGCAAGGACCGTATCGTGGTGTTCTTTAAAAATCTTGTGTCTCAAAGCGAGAGGCACAAACAACCTCCCAGGATGACAAAGATCAGGAGCTTCTGACTGAGCTGCCTGCACCTCTGCCTCCAATTCAGGAAAAAGAGCAGAGACCACCACACCTTCAGCCAAAATGGGACCCGGGTCTTCAAAATTCCCACCTCCCGGGAAACAACGTGATAGGGCATCTGCCTTCACATTCTTAACCCCAGGGCGGAACGTAACAACAAAATTAAACCTTGAAAAGAACAAAGACCATCTGGCCTGTCTCGGGTTTAGACGCTTGGCTGACTCCAAGTAGGCCAGATTTTTATGGTCAGTAAACACGGTAATAGGGTGTCTGGCTCCCTCTAGCCAATGGCGCCATTCCTCAAAAGCCAACTTGATGGCCAACAATTCCCTATCTCCCACATCATAATTTCTCTCTGCGGAGGAGAGCTTCTTTGAGAAAAAGGCACACGGTTGCCATTTGGTAGGAGAGGAACCCTGAGACAAGACCGCACCCACCCCTACCTCAGAAGCATCAACCTCAACTATGAAGGGTAACGAAACATCAGGTTGTACTAGGATGGGAGCGGAAGCAAAACTCTCCTTGATATTAGAAAAGGCCTTACGCGCCTCTACCGACCAGGAAGAAAAATCTACCCCCTTTCTGGTCATATCAGTGAGTGGTTTAACAACAGAGGAATAATTCAAAATAAATTTCCTGTAATAATTAGCAAAGCCCAAAAAACGCATCAGCGCCTTCTGATTCTCAGGAAGCTCCCACTCAAGCACAGCGCGAACCTTCTCGGGCTCCATGCGAAAACCAGAAGCGGAGACAAGAAACCCCAGAAATTGGATCTCTGGAACCGCAAACACACATTTTTCCAGTTTCGCGTATAATTTATTCTCCCGCAGGATGAGTAAGACCTGACATAAGTGTTCCTTATGAGTCTTGAAATCAGGAGAAAAAATCAAAATGTCATCCAAATACACTAATACAAATTTTCCCATTAAATGATAAAAAATGCTGTTGACGAAATGCTGAAAAACGGCTGGGGCATTCATCAAACCAAAAGGCATAACTAAATTCTCAAAATGGCCCTCAGGGGTATTGAAAGCCGTCTTCCATTCGTCTCCTTCTCTGACCCTAACCAGGTTGTATGCCCCTCTTAGGTCTAATTTAGAAAAGACTTTCGCCCCAACAACCTGGTTAAACAGGTCCGGGACCAGAGGAAGCGGATAAGGATCACGAATAGTGATACTGTTCAGCTCCCTGAAATCCAGACAAGGTCTTAAAGAACCATCTTTTTTCTTAACAAAGAAAAAACCAGCGGCAACAGGTGACTTCGAGGGTCGTATGTGTCCTTTTCTCAGACTCTCAGAGATATAAGCACGCATAGCGACCCTCTCAGGTTGGGAAAGATTGTATAAACGAGATTTAGGCAGCTTGGCGCCTGGGATGAGATCAATAGGGCAATCATACTCCCTGTGCGGAGGTAAACCCTGAACTCCACTCTCAGAGAAGACATCCAAAAATTCAGAGAGGAAAGGTGGTACAGTTTTAGTAGAAACCTCAGAAATAGATGTTATGAGGCAATTCTCTCTGCAAAAGTTACTCCAACCATTTATTTGCCTCGCTTGCCAATCAATGGTGGGGTTATGTTTAGTGAGCCAGGGTAGCCCCAACACTAGAGGAGTAGGCAAACCGCTAAGGACGAAACATGACACATCCTCAACATGAGCATCATTCACAATTAAACGGATATTGTGTACTATGCCCTTTAATGATTTCTGAGAAAGTGGAGCGGAATCAATAGCAAAAACAGGAATATCTCTTCCCAAAGTGCATACCTGGAAACCATGAGTTATTGCAAATTGATTATCAATGAGGTTGACAGCTGCTCCACTATCCACAAAAATCTCACAAAAAATGCTCTTGCTCTCTAGCGCCACCCTAGCAGGCAGGACAAAACGGGAACTACAAGCAAAAGGAAAACCTTCAATTTCCGCCTCAACCCTGCCAATAGTAACAGACGGAACATTCTTAAAAGATTTCTTCCTTTTTGTCTCTTTATTACTCCCAGAAAACTGCCTGAATCTCCTAGAGGGACAAACATTTGCCAGATGATTTATACCTCCACAACAAAAGCAAACCCTCCCCTGCGGGCTGAATCTTCTATTGTCAGAGGCAATCAACCCCAGCTGCATGGGCTCCTGCTCAGAAGGGGCTGACAGCGACTGAGACCCCTGTGCACAGAATGAGACCGCTGCACTGTCCCGGGACTGAGTATGACAGGAAGGAGAGATCTCTCCTCTCTCTCTAAGACGCCTGTCAATACGAACAGCCTGAGACATAGCAGAATTCAAGGAGGTAGGTCTTTCATGAAAGGCAAATGCATCTCTCAATCCCTCTGAAAGACCATAGCAAAATTGACTTCGGAGTGCAGCATCATTCCAACCCGTATCTGCTGCCCATCTCCGAAATTCTGAGCAGTAAATCTCTGCGGATTGTTTACCCTGGCATAACAGACGTAGTTTAGACTCGATCCGGATCTTCATATATCTGACCCAGGGCTAAAAAGAATTCATCCACTGAACGGAGGGGCCGTGCCCCCTCCGGCAGCGAAAAGGCCCAGGACTGAGCGTTACCCCTGAGCAGCGATATAATGATACCCACTCTTCGTTCTTCATCACCAGAAGAATGGGGAAGAAGGCGAAAATGGAGTTTGCAAGCCTCTCTAAAACGTACAAAATTCTCACTACCCCCGGAAAACGTATCCGGGAGCGAAATCTTAGGCTCAGCACAAACTCCATGAACGCAAGCTGAACCGGTCACTTGAAACTGAGAAAAAGTCTTACGGAGATCAGCTACCTCCAAAGCAAGACCCTGAAAGCGTTCAGCCAAAAGTGTAACCGGATCCATGCTTGAGACGGTTTTGGCGGCTGATAATGTCACGGATGGTGTACAGGAAACAAGATAATACAATACAAACAATGACTCACTGGACCCACAACTAAGGAACAAAAGGGAGACCCCTGCAATCGACCTGCCGCTCTCCCTTATTGCTCAGCCTATGCGACCACCCCAAAGGTGGATGGGCGCATATCCACGTACCTCGGCTATCTTAGACCTGAAGGCCCTACAATAGTGAGGGGACACGACCACCGGCTCCCTACACAGACACGGAGGGAGTCAGGGTCACCTGGATCCAGAAAACAGAAAATCATAAATACATAAACAGAACTTATCTAGCTGGGAGCTGGGAGCTGGGAACTGGGAACTGGGAACTGGGACAGCGGACAGCGGACAGCGGACAGCGGACAGCGGACAGCGGACAGCGGACAGCGGACAGCGGACAGCGGACACACACACTCCAGGAAGTTGTATCAGCCGCACACTACTGCCTTATGGGTAGGAATTTAAAGGGAAGTAATCAGTCCGACTGCATGACAGCTGAGATAGACTAACGAGGTGAGGAACAGAAACCAAAACAAAGAAACTCAAGGAGGAGGATCTGGACGGCTCCTGTCAGAGCTTCTCAGCTGTCTGGTTGTGACAAGTTCAGAATGGACATGTTCAAGTAGCTTTGAGGCATACGGAAGAAGTGAAATGGGGCGATAACTGGACAAAGAAGATGGGTCAAGTAAAGGCTTTTTGAGGATGGGTGTAATGGTAGCATGTTTAAAAGCAGAGGGGAAGACACCAGAGGTTAGTGATAGGTTGAAGAGATGAGTTAGGGCTGGGATAAACACTGTGGTGAGGTTAGGGATGAGGTGGGATGGGATAGGGTCAAGTGCACAGGTGGTCAGATGAGATCTGGAGAGTAGAGTGGAAAGTTTTTCTTCTGTAAAGGTGGAGAAGCGGGTTTTGGGAGAAGAGGACCGAGCAGTTGTGTAGAGTAGGGTTGTTGCGGGTATCGAAATTTCGATACCCAATCGATAGTTTTGTCCCGGTATCGATACGATACTGGGATTTCCATTTTTTCGATACTGGGCTGCGCTGCTGCGCAGTCTAGTATCACAGAACATGAGCGCGCTGCTGTCAGCGCGCTCATGTTCCCTGAGCAGCACAGGGGAGAAGGAAGCTGTCCTCCCTCCCCCCTGTGCTGCCGCTGCCACATATGAGAGGAGAGGGGCGGAGGAGGGGCGGACGCACTGCGCTACCAATAATAGGACTTTTCCTACACAGAGCGGCGCCCAGCGATGTCCCATTACTGTCTCCTCTCCTGCTCCACATGCTAATTACTATCGGAGCGATGGGGAGGAGACATCAGCTTCTCTAGTGGGCGTTCCTTCTCCCTGCACTGCGCTGCGATTGGACAGCGCTACAGCCAGAGAGAAGGAACGCCCACTAGAGAAGCTGATGTCTCCTCCCCATTGCTTCGATAATAGTTAGCATATGGAGCAGGATAGGAGATAGTAATGGGGCACAGCGGGCGAACGGAGCGGCGCCCAGGAATAATAGTAAGTGCTGGGACATCGCTGGGCGCCGCTCTATGTAGCCTAATACTGTCTGGACCCAGGAAAAGTAGTCTTTAACACCTAATACAGGAGGCAGGTGCCGGCAGCAGAATCACATTGCCGGCAACCTGCTTACTTTTTTTTTTTTTGTGACGGATCCGGTTTTTTTGTTTATTTTTGCAGCGGCTTTGTGTCCGGTCACAAAACGTAATGCTACCGGAACAGATGCATCCTGAACGGAGCATAGTCCATTCACAATACATTGATCCCAAACAGAATCGTTTTGGCCTGATTTTGAGGTCCTCTGCCAGATCTCAAAATGGAAATGCCACAACGCTGATTTGAAAGGAGCCTTACTCATGAGATAACCCCTTTAAGGTACAGTTACATGTTGCGGCCATGCTGCACCTGGGATTGGGCTGAGTACCCCAGCAGTAGCATATTATCTATTCAGTCTTCATTGTTAATTAATGGCTGCGCAGGCTTGCGGCTTGCCACGTGACCACTAACAATGAAGACCAAATAAGCCATGTGGTTCTGATTAGTTAATATGACGCTGCTGTGGCAGGCTCCACGGTCGTCACTGGTACCAATGGGACTCACATAGGGTGCACTGCGGCACAATGTCTGGCACTGCAGCTGTTACTGGTGCAAGTGTGGTTGGCACTACAGGTGTTACTGGTACTAGTAGCTGGCTCCGGGAGCACTGCAGTCATTAGATTATATGTACAAATAAAATGGTGCAATGTAACATCCCGTTACACACGACCATGACAGGTATCTTACAGTGGAAGACCGACTTTCAGAGGCTTCATACATGGGCAAAAAAAGAGGGGGCTCCCACATACGACTTCCATATACCTCCTAGGGTACAATGTGTAAATCAGCAGGAACTATTACATAACCTGTGACTGATATCATACATGAGGAAGGAACTCCCTAACATCTAGATTCCCGTAACCTCAGGGTGAAGCATCTCCTCACCGTTCCCGTGGGACTCTCAAATATTCCAACTTTTCCAGTTTCCAGCACCTGGTAAAGCTCTGTCATGAACTGCTCCTGGATAGGATAAGGCTCGAAGGGGAAGGGGAACTTTACGGGACCAGCACTGGGAGTCACTACATCCATTTTCTGAAATAATAAAAAGGTAAATGTCATAAAGTCAGGATCTTGCGTATTAGTTATAACTCGTATTTCTGATATAGAGCTTCAAATCCCCTTTACCTAAGAGGTAAATTATAAAACTCTGGCTGCCGGTAGCCACCACTAGGGGGAGCAGGAGCTTATCGCTGGCAGATTTATAATTGGTATGCAGTTAGCTCCCTCTAGTGGTGGCTGCTGGCAGGTAAAGTTTTATCATGTACTTTGCGCCACATTTATCAAATATTGCACGCTGCTCGTTAAATTTGGTGCATCTGTAAACTTTACACATTTCTCTAGAAATGCAACTCGTTTTTTTTACACCATTCTCCTACTTTTATAAAAAAAAAAGGAGTGAATAGGACCTGGAGTGAAGAGGACTACAAACTACAGTAAAGGTATCTGCAGAGTCTGGTCTGGGGCTGGTATTAGCTTAGGGGTCTATGTCAATTTTAGGGACTTAAAAGGTATTGTCTCATCTAACCGTTACTAAGGAGAGATGAGACATAGTCCCGACCACCAGCTGGCCGGGAAACAGCAGAAAGCTCTGGCGCTCTGCTGTTTCAGTCGCTCCCATTGCGGCGTACGAGTGCTCCAGAAACAGCATACCACAGCAAGCTATGCTGTTTCCCTAAGGGCTCACATACATGATCGTTGGCTGTTTTGCGGTCCGCTAACTGCAGATCTGGAAAACATGGATACCGGCCCACATTTTGAGAAACTGAATGGCCGGCCCCTAATAGAACTGTCCTATCCTTGTCCGTAATGCGTACAAAAATAGGACATGTTTTATTTTTTTTGTGGGGCCATGGAACGCACATACGGATGCGGACAGCACACGGTGCGCTTTCTGCATCTTTTTTACCCATTGAAGTGAATGGATCTGCATCCAACCTGCAGAAAATGCAGATCGGATGCCCGAAAAATAAAAAAGATACGTTTGTGTGCATGAGTCCTAACTCAGAAAAAGTATAGCTTGCTCTGCTACACTGTTTCTGTAGCTGTCATGCACCGCATGCGCCGGAGTGCTCTGCTATGGCTGTTGGTCGGGACTGTGACTCCTTAATAACGGCGAGATGAGACAAGCCCTTTAAACACTCTGGTTCAAGAAAATATAAATCACACTAACTAGAAAATAAGCAGAAAACTTACCTTGTTCCTTCCTTTTCATGTTTTCAGGTGCAGATCCACCATTTTTCAGGCCACACTGTTTCTCGGACTGCCTGATGAATACTGTACATATGGTAGCCCAAGACACTCCTCGCTTGTCCAGCCCTGCTCTTGGATTGGTCAGCACTGGCCAATCCGGGGAAAGCAGGAAGTGTCTTGGACAACCCAATGCAGTGTGGTCATCATAGATGACAGAAGATAAGCCCAGGGATTGGTGGATCTGCAGCTGCAAAGGTGGGAATCAGGTAACTGTTCTATTCCTTCCCCAGTTCAGGTGAATATTTTTTTCTTAAAGTGGGGGGTTGATTTAAATATTAATGAACTGTCCTCAGGAGAGATATTAAATATCAGATCGTCGGGGGTCCGACTCCCAGGAACCTCCTTTAAGCGCTGTGGCCTATTCATAGCATACCAGGCACAGCAGAAGCTCAATCCCATTTATTTGAATGGGTCTGAGCTGCAGAAAGGCCATGGAACCGATGGATGCAAAGTCATTGGCCAAGGAGAAGGCCGCAGAGCTCACTCAAGTGCCGCAGACCCTGAGAACAGCTGCTGAGAGCTGGACCCCCACTCATCTGATATTGATGATCTACACTTCAGAGGTACAGAAAATTGAAAAATGAAAGGGGGTTGCCACTTTCTGGCTACAGTTGACCAATGTGTATGTAAGATGACTACATGGCACTTAGGCCTCATGCACATGACCGTAGTTTTGGTCCATGCCCAATCTCCATTTATTTAAAAATGTGGGCACCACACAGATGTCATCCGTGTGATGTCCAGATCCGCGTGGCCGTTCTGCAGATTATAGAACGTCTTATTCTTGTCCATTTTGCGAACAAAAATAGGCAGGCATTTCTGTTGATGGGAATGAGAAATTTACAGAATGCAGATGATCGGTATCCGTATTCTGCAGATCTACAAGTTGCAGGCCTGGTCTGGAGTCTGCATTTGCTTAGAGGGCCAGGTCTGGAGTCTGCATCTGTTTAGGAGGCCTGGTCTGGAGTCTGCATTTGCTTAGAGGGCCAGGTCTGGAGTCTGCATCTGTTTAGGAGGCCTGGTCTGGGGCCTGCATCCGTTTATGGGATCTGGTCTGGAGTCTGCATCTGTTTAGGGGGACCGGTCTGGAGTCTTCCTTTGTTTAGGACAGGGGTCAGCAACCTCCGGCACTCCAGGTATTGTGAAACTACATTCCCCTCATGCACACTGGCTTGGCTGCTCTCGAAGATGCTGGGAGTTGTAGTTTCGCAACAGCTGGAATGCCCAAAGTTGCTGGTCCCTGGTTTAGAGGAACTGGTCTGGAGTCTGCATCTGTTTATGGGATCTGGTCTGGAGTCTGCATCTGTTTATGGGATCTGGTCTGGAGTCTGCATCTGTTTATGGGATCTGGTCTGGAGTCTGCATCTGTTTATGGGGTCTGGTCTGGAGTCTGCATCTGTTTATGGGATCTGGTCTGGAGTCTGCATCTGTTTATGGGATCTGGTCTGGAGTCTGCATCTGTTTATGGGATCTGGTCTGGAGTCTGCATCTGTTTATGGGATCTGGTCTGGAGTCTGCATCTGTTTATGGGATCTGGTCTGGAGTCTGCATCTGTTTATGGGATCTGGACTGGAGTCTGCATCTGTTTATGGGGTCTGGACTGGAGTCTGCATCTGTTTATGGGGTCTGGACTGGAGTCTGCATCTGTTTATGGGGTCTGGTCTGGAGTCTGCATTTGTTTTAGGGGCTCGGTCTGGAGTCTGCAATTGTTTAGGAGGTCAACACAGGACTCTGTTTATTTAGGGGTCTGGCATGGATTTATGTAGGGTCTGGTGTGGGATCTAGATTTATTTAAGGATCAGGTCAGGGGGTCTATAATTAGGGGTGTGGTCTGGGTTTGAATTAGAACTCTGGTCACTTACCTATTGGTATGATAGAGGGAGTGATTTACAATGATTCTTATTCAAATACCTTACAATGGGAGGTACCCTGCATAAAGAGGCAGGGCAAATATTATCAATTTTTCATAAACTGCCTCTTTAAATCTCTTATGTCATTAATCTTACTACATGAGATAGTCGGATACACCGCATTATTTTTATTTATTTTTTTGCTGAACTAACTGCGAGACTTTCTTTGTCCCAATTATTGTAACTGCCTATTTCCATTTAAGGGCATCTGTCAGCAGATTTGTACCTATGACACTGACTGACCTGTTACATGTGCGCTTGGCAGCTGAAGCCATCCGTGTTGGCCCCATGTTCATATATGTCCACATTGCTGAGAAAAATGATGTTTTAATATATGGAAATGAGCCTCTAGGAGCAATGGAGGCGTTACCATTACACCTAGAGGCTCTACTTTCTGTGCAACTGCCGCTCCCTCTACAGCTTGATTGAAAGGACCACACAGTAATAACGTTATCACACCTGGCTCTGTCAATCAAAGTTGAGGGGTAGTGGCAGCTGGAGAAAGAGCTCAGGCTTTAGGTGTAATGGCAACACCCCCGTTGCTCCTAGAGGCTCATTTGCATATATTAAAACATAATTTTTCTCACCACTGCGGGCACATATGAACATGGGACCAGCACAGACGCCTTCAGCTGCCAGAGCACATGTAACAGGACAGCCAGTGTCATAGGTACAAATCTGCTGACAGATGCCCTTTAAGGGGCTGCACACAACTCTAAAAAACCAAACTCATCATTATATGTTTGGTTGCTATTGGTTACAGCTCCTTATGGTAACACACATAGCAAAACTGCAGTATAGTAATATCATGTAGTTACTTCTGAGCTTTATACTATACTGCAGAGTATTCTGTAAAGGCACAACATCTCAGCACTATCCCGACAGAAGATGTCACTGCTCTGTTATTAATACATCGTTGCTATAATAATCCCGATATATATATTTGTTACTCACTGGCACTGCCGATAATACCCAACATGCTCCACGACCTAAACACAATCTCCCGCGCTACCCATCAGCCAATCACAGGGTCCCGACCAACAAAGTACACCGCCCACGGTAGGAGCCTCAGCCAATAGCCACGCGGATACAGTTGTCTGCGCCAGGATCCAATAATATGAGACCTTGACTGTAGCCAATGATTGAGCAGTACGCACTTGGAGACGTCATTGTTACTAGGTTATAGGGAAGGCGTCTTGACTCATGGCTCATCCATAGGAGCTAGGTCGTAGTTTGTGGGCGGAGCCAGTCTCCTGTGACAGAGCGCTTCATACGGGGAATTCTAGATGTTTCCAGTTCTGTATTCAAATTTAGAGGTTTTTTTTCTGCTTCACATTGTAATGTAACATAGTTTATAGTATGAAGTGTGAGCATTAAGCTTTGTCATACTTTATAATCAGTATAAAAATAACCGCGCATTGTAACGTAAAACCTCATGTTTACATTAATTCGCACTCACCAATGTGGCGACGCTAATTGTTAGGCTGCATCTGTACTAATCGCAGTTTAAATTGAAATTGCAGCAATAACGGTAATCCACATAAAGGTACCGCAGCTCCGCTGCCCTGTGACTTTCTGCCCCGTATCTATAATGACTTACATTACTTATAATTACATAGAATTAACTCCTTCAGGACTTATTTCACCTTAAGGACCAGGCAATTTTTTGCAAATCTGACCAGTGTCACTTTAAGTGGTGATAACTTTAAAACGCTTTGACTTATCCAGGCCATTCTGAGATTGTTTTTTTTGTCACATATTGTACTTCATGACACTGGTAAAATGAAGTAAAAAATAATAATTTTTATTTATAAAATAAATACCAAATTTACCACAAAAAAAATTAAAAATTGCAAAGTTCCAAGTTTCAATTTCTCTACTTCTATAATACATAGTAATACCTCCAAAAATAGTTATTACTTTACATTCCCCATATGTCTACTTCATGTTTGGATCATTTTGGGAATGATATTTTATTTTTTGGGGGACGTTACAAGGCTTAGAAGTTTAGAAGCAAATCTTGAAATTTTTCTGAGATTTTCAAAAACACAATTTTTTGGGACCAGTTCAGGTCTGAAGTCACTTTGTGAGGCTTACATAATAGAAACCACCTAAAAATTCTAGAAACTACACCCCTCAAGGTATTCAAAACTGATTTTACAAACGCCGTTAACCCCTTAGGTGTTCCACAAGAGTTAACGGCAAAAGGGGATAAAATTACAGAATTTATATTTTTGGGCAAATTTTCCATTTTAATCCATTTTTTCCAGTAACAAAGCAAGTGTTAACAGCCAAACAAAATGCAATATTTATTGCCCCGATTCTGTAGTTTGCAGAAACACCCCATATTTGGCCGTAAACTACTGTACGGGCACACAGCGGGGCGTAGAGGGAAAGGTGCGCCGTATGGTTTTTGGAAGGCAGATTTTGCTGGACTGGTTTATTTACACCATGTCCCATTTGAAGCCCCCCTGATGCACCCCTAGAGTAGAAACTCCATAAAAGTGACCCCATCTAAGAAACTACACCCCTCAATGTATTCAAAACTGATTTTACAAACCCTTTAGGTGTTGCACAAGAGTTATTTAAATGGGGGAGAAATTTGAGAATTTGAATTTTTGGGAAAATTATCAATTTTAATCAATTTTTTCCAGTAACAAAGCAAGGGTTAACAGCCAAACAAAATGCTATATTTATTGCCCAGATTCTGTAGTTTGCAGAAACACCCCATATGTGGCCGTAAACTACTGTACGGGCACACAGTTTTAGGGTACATATGATTTTTGGTTTATCTATATTACATTTTTGTGAGACAAGGTTACCAGAAATAGAAATTCTGAAATTTCATCTCCATTTGCCAATAACTCTTGTGGAACACCTAAAGGGTTAACGACGTTTGTAAAATCAGTTTTGGATACCTTGAGGGGTGCAGTTTCTTAGATGGGGTCGCTTTTATGGAGTTTTTACTCTAGGGGTGCATCAGGGGGGCTTCAAATGGGACATGGTGCCAAAAAAATAAGGCCATCAAAATCTGCCTTCCAGAAACTATACGGCGTTCCTTTCCTTCTGCGCCCTGCCGTTTGGTCATACAGCAGTTTACGACCACATATGGGGTGTTTCTGTAAACTGCAGTATGAGGGTAATAAATATAAAATTTTGTTTGGTTGTTAACCCTTACTTTGTTATTGGAAAAAAAACGGATCAAAATGGAAAATTTCCAAAATTAAACGTGCCAAAAAAGCAATTTTTTTTTTTTTTTTTTACCGTGTTCATCTGAGGGGTTAGGGGGGTATTTTTATACAGCAGATTCTTACGGACGCGGCGATACCTAAAATGTCTACTTTTTAAAATGTATTTATGTTTTAGACTATTATCTTTTTATAAACCCAAAAAAATGTTTTAGTATCTCCATAGTCTAAGAGTAATTTTTTGTTGTTGTTTTTAGCCGATTATCTTAGGTAGGGGCTAATTTTTTGCGGGATAAGAGGACGGTTTTATTGGCAGTATTTTGGGGGGCATATGACTTTTTTTTTTTTTTTATCAGATAATTATTAACAATTTTCTGTGAATTGCAAAAATAAAAAGCAAGAAAATTGTCTGTACAATATACATGCAATAGCCAATAAAGGAAATATCGAAGCATCACATGGACAGTCACATTATTAATTGCGTGAGCACAATATGTAACATCCAGCATAATAAAAGACGTACATGAGATCAAGCATTACTGTTACACAATGCCAATTGTACAAACCAAATCTCCCACCTCTTTTGATTTATAAATAAAAGAACAACCCTCCCTACCCAACTAAACCCCAGCCCCCCCCCCCCCTCCCACCCGAGCGATGGAACGGTCCCAGTGTCCAACCGGTTACATTATCTAAACTTTCAGAGAGCAGTATATGGTGTACTTCTCATATCTGTTTAACACGCCACCCCACACCCAACTTATGTCATTCTGTTCATTTTAACCACTTAATTAAGGACCACAGGTTTATACCCCCCTAGTGACCAGGCCCTTTTTTACAAATCGGCACTTCACAACTTTAACGATTTATTGCTCAGTCATGCAACTTGGCACCCAAATTAATTTTACCTCCTTTTCTTCTCACAAATACAGCTTTCTTTTGGTGGTATTTGATTGCTGCTGAGAGTTTTCGTTTTTCTGATATTAATCAAAATAGACTGCAATTTTCTCAAAAAAAGTCTATTTTTAACTTTTTCTGGTAAAATTGTTCAAATATAATTACATTTCTATACAAGTTTGTGTCAGAATTTATTGTGCTACATGTCTTTGATAAAAAAAAATCCAATACGTGTATATTTATTGGTTTGCGCAAAAGTTATAGCGTTTGCAAACTATGGTACAAAATTTTGAATTTCCGCATTTTGAAGCAGCTCTGACTTTCTGAGCACCTGTCATGTTTCTTGAGGTGCTAGAATGCCAGGATAGTATAAATACCCCCCAAATGACCCCATTTTAGAAAGAAGACACCCCAAAGTATTCGCAGAGGGGCATGGTGAGTTTATGTATGATTTAATTTTTTTTCACAAGTTAGCGGAAAATGACACTTTTTGAGGAAAAAAATAATAATAATAAAGTTTCCATTTCTGCTAACTTCTGGCAAAAAAAAATAGAAACTCCCACGGACTCACTATGCCCCTCAGTGAATACCTTGGGGTGTCTACTCCGAAATGGGGTCATTTGTGGGGTGTGTTTACTGTTCTGGCATTTTGGGCGGGGCTAAATTGTGAGCAACCCTGTAAAGCCTAAAGGTACTCGTTGGACTTTCGGCCCCTTTACGCACCTAGGCTGCAAAAAAGTGTAACACATGTGGTATCGCCGTACTCAGAAGAAGTAGGGCAATGTGTTTTGGGGTGTATTTTTACATATACCCATGCTGGGTGAGAGAAATATCTCTGTAAATTGACAACTTTGTATAAATCTTTTAAAAAAGTTGTAATTTACAGAGATATTTCTCACACACAATATGGGTATATGTAAAAATACACCCCAAAACACATTGCCCTACTTCTTCTGAGTACGGCGATACCACATGTGTGACACTTTGCAGCCTAGGTGCACAAAGGGGCCCAAATTCCAATGAGTACCTTTAGGATTTCACAGGGCATTTTGACGCATTTGAATTCCAAACTACTTCTCACGCTTTAGGGCCCCTAAAATGCCAGGGCAGTATAAATACCCCACAAGTGACCCCATTTTGGAAAGAAGACACCCCATGGTATTCCGTGAGGGGTATGGTGAGTTTATGTAAGATTAAATTTTTTGTCACAAGTTAGTGGAATATGAGACTTTGTAAGAAAAAAATATATATAATCAATTTCCGCTAACTTGTGGCAAAAAAAAAAAATCTTCTATGAACTAGCCATGCCCCTCACGGAATACCTTGGGGTGTCTTCTTTCCAAAATGGGGTCACTTGTGGGGTATTTATACTGCCCTGGCATTTTAGGGGCCCTAAAGCGTGAGAAGTAGTTTGGAATTCAAATGCGTCAAAATGCCCTGTGAAATCCTAAAGGTACTCATTGGAATTTGGGCCCCTTTGCGCACCTAGGCTGCAAAAAAGTGTCACACATGTGGTATCGCCTAGTAAAAAGGAGTGCTTGCGAAGTAAAGCTGAAATCGCTAATAAAGATCCAAAAAGCTCAAAAGTGATCTTTATAGCGCCGCACCGATTTTACTGTGTTTTTGCAGTGATCAGAAAAAAAAAAATTCTGTCACTGCGGTGGGGCGGACTGAATGCAAGTGTGGGCACAAGATCAGGCCTGATCGGGCGAACACAGCTTTTTTTGTAGAGCCTAAGGTGACCCTAATGTACTGATATAGATCTGATTGCGATCAGTCTTGATCACTTACAGATACTATATAGTACTAGTGCTGATTAGCGACAGCGATGACGCTAATCAGCGACTAATCAGTGACTGCGGTGCGGTGGGCTGGGCGCTAACTACCTAACAAGTAGCTAACTAACTGGCGGTGATAAGTGACCCTTACAGGGGGGTGATCAATGACAGGGGGGGTGACAGGGAGGTGATCAGGGAGTCTATATGGGGTGATCAGGGGTTAATAAGGGGTTAATAAGTGACAGGGGGGGTGTAATGTGTGTGTGGTGCTTGGTGCTACTTACAGAGCTGCCTGTGTCCTCTGGTGGTCGATCCAAGCAAAAGGGACTACCAGAGGAGCAGGTAGCAGGTATATCAGACGCTATTTACAAAATAGCTTCTGACATACCCATTTGATTGGTTCTTTTAAAAATCTACAGCCTGCCAGCCAATGATCAGCGCTGGCAGGCTGTAGTTAAACTTGTATTCTGCGCAATCCTGTGAACGCACGCTCCTGTGAGCGCGTGTTCACAGGAAATCTCAGGTCTCACGAGATGACGCCAATAGGCGTCACTGAGACCTGAGAGCGCTGCCGTCCGGACGCCTATCGGCGTTACCAAGACGGCAAGTGGTTAAGTAAACCAAGATCCAAAGCTACTTGGAGTAAAGGAGAAAAAAAGCAAGGAGAAACACTATCCTCGCTACTTCCCACAACACAGTATATTTAGGAAAGGAGGTTAATCCATACACTGTATCCTATACTTTTCCCAATTTTCCCATATCTTATTAAACTTCGTTACACATTTTCTCTTAATATATACACCTTTTTCTAGGCGCAATATATCTGACATCCTATTTAGAAATTCTCCCCTAGATGGAGACTGGGGTCTAAGCCAGTATCTGGCTATCAGTTTCCTAGCTTGAAATAGCAACCGCTGTACTCCCAGACGATGATGGCTGTTTTTAATGTCCAATATCCCTACCACACATGTTCTTGGCCCAGGCGGAACCGTAATATTATATGCATCTTTTATAGAGGCCAGAACCGCGGTCCAGAAACTCCGGAGCTCCGCACAATCCCAAAACATGTGTAACAAGGATGCAGCACTCATACCACATCTAGGACAATCCGCACCTGCCCGAACACCAATCCGGCATAAAACCTCTGGAGTCCTATACACCGGGTGTAACAAAAACAATTGGGACATACGTTGCCCCTCACAAACCGACAGTTGCGGAGTGAGTGCTAAAAGTGACTTCCATTGCTCTTCTGTAATCGGCCCGACCTCATCTTCCCATTTATATTTAACTGCTAAAACATCTTGTTTCAGTGATTTCACATATAAGTTCCTGTAGATGGATGATATCAGGCCACTCGAGGAACTGTTTGTGAGAAGCTGCTGAAACAACGGGATCGTAGTACATTTCAGCGATAAGGATTTTGCCTGTGTCTGAAAAGCATGTCGTAATTGCAGAAATTGATAAAAGGCCATATGTGAGAGACCAAATTCATTTCTTATCTGATCAAAGGACTTAAAGACGCCAGCACTCTGCAGCTGACATAAATATCTCACTCCTTTACGCTCCCAAGGTGAGAAGCCATCTAAATGAAACATTTCGGGCAGGTGCGGATTCCTCCATATAGGGGAAAACTGCGTAAACCCTTGCACTGACAGCAGCGCCCGACATTTCTGCCAGACCTTATGTATCATGAAAAGTGTGGGATGCCCTGTCATCTTGCCAGCCAGTCCACTTTTTTCCAATAAAATAACTGGGGAGTAATGACCAATAATATGTGCCACCAATCTGGCTGAAGCAATATCTCCAGGAGTCCTACCCCATCCCCTCAACTGTTGCAATTAAGACGAGATGTAATAGAGCCATACGTTCGGGATTGAAAGCCCTCCCCCCTCTTTCCCCCTCTGCAGAGTGTCTAGTCTAATCCGAGCTCTTTTATGACGCCAAATCAGGTCCCTAAATAATCTATCAATTTTGATAAATATCCTACGAGGTATCCATATCGGGGAATTATGTAGGACGTACATGGGTTTGGGCATGAGAATCATTTTAAGAAGGTTACTCCTCCCATTTTCAGACACCAGCAAATTGCACCAAGCCTTAACCTTAGCCGACATTGTAATCAAGAGCGGTTCTATATTAAGTTTAATATAACTGTTAGGGTTCGCAGTAACTAAGATCCCCAAATACTTAACCTGTTGCGCAATCTGTAATGGATTGGACTGTGGAAGAAGTGTCATAGCAGATTCATCTAACGGTAGAAGAGTGGACTTATCCCAGTTAATACGGAGACCAGACCTATCTCCAAACTCCTGTATGAGTGACATGATAGGACCTAAGGACCGTTCCATATTACCCACATAGATTAGCATGTCATCCGCATACAGGGATACCCTCTCCTCCCAGGTCCCACAGGGAAATCCTATGATCCTATCAGATGAGCGCAACACACAGGCAAGCGGCTCAATTGCGATGGCGAACAAAAGGGGGGATAACGGGCATCCCTGACGGGTTCCTCTGCCCAATCTAAACGACTCAGAAGTTCCTAGCCGTGGGGCCATTGTACAACAACTGGACCCAGGAAATAAAGGTCTTCCCAAATCCCATGACTCGCAACACCTCCCAAAGATAACTCTATTCAACACTATCAAAGGCCTTAGCCGCGTCCAGTGAAAGGATGGCTCAACCTCCGGTTGACTCGTCCCTTCTCTGAATATTAAGAAAAAGTCGTCTAAAATTTACCGAAGTAGATTTGTCAGGAATGAATCCCGCCTGATCACTATGAATAATAGTGGAGATGACGGACTGAAGACGGTTCGCTAAAACTTTCGCCAAAATCTTAATATCAGAGGTCAACAGTGAAATTGGTCTGTACGAGTCAGGGGATCTGGGATCCTTACCCGGTTTGGGCAGGACCATTACAATAGCCTCTTTCATAGAGGCGGGAAGGCTTCCTGTTTGAAGGGCATCATTAAAAACCGACATAAGATGGGGCAGCAGGACACTACTATATTTAAAAAAAAAACTCCATCGGTAGTCCATCTATCCCCAAGGCTTTCTCATTGGGAAATGATTGTAGTGCCAATTCCAACTCAGTGAGTGTTAAAGGGCCATCTAGACCCGTCACACTTTCCGCAGATAATCGCGGAATCCCAATCTCTGTAAGATAAGTAGCTATATTAGCAGAGTCCACCTCTAGTTTAGTCCTATATAGGGATTCATAATAGGTGTGAAATACTGCTAAAATCTCCTCATCTGTCGTGGCAAGAGAACCATCTGTCCTCTGAATAGACAAGATTTTGGACGGGCCCTCCTGAGCTCTGATAACCCTTGCTAGTAGTTTTCCAGAACTTTCCCCCGCCTCAAAATACTTTTGTTTTAAAAAGAACCTGCGATTATCCGCCGTATTTAGGAGATGTTGCTTCAACCCCATCTGTGCTGCTATAAGTGATTCCTCGCTTGCCCTATCGGGTGAATTTACAAACCTTTCCTCCGCCTCCACTACTAAAGCCTGCAGCTTTTTCTGGGCGTCCCGGGTTTTTGTTTTATGTCGACTAATCTTTTGAATGTAGAGGCCTCTAACGTATGCTTTGCAAGTATCCCACACCACCCCCATAGACGCCGACCCCACATTTTGCATAAAGAACTCCCTCAGTTCTTCCACCATGCCATTTTCCCCATCTACTAGCTGTAACCAGAATGGATTAAGTTTCCAAGCACTAACCCCAGGGGGACGCCTGGTGCCCAATTGCAATTCTACATAAATTGGGGAATGGTCAGATAGACTTCTAGGTAAATACTTGATCTCAGCCACTAGTGACAGCACTTCAGGTGATCCTATAGCTAAGTCAATCCGAGACAACGAGCTAGAGAGCTAGAGAAACATGAGAACTGACGCAAAGATGGATTCCTCACCCGCTATATGTCATGCAGGTCCAATTCCCACAGCACACTGGCGAAATTGGAGTCCCTACTTGCTCCCGACATCCCGCCCCTATCTAACGTTGCAGATGGACAGGTATTAAAATCTCCTACTATCAGTATAGGGCAGTGGGGTAGTTCCTCAACATATCTCATAATTTCCTTTATCACCTCACTACTATAGGGAGAGGGAATGTACACTGCTACCAGTATAAGGGACCAATGATAGCAAGTACAATGGAGACAAACATAGCGTCCACTATCGTCTATATGGGACAAATGACACACAAATGGCAATGATTTATGCACCAGAACGCTCACACCCCTGGAATGTGAAGAGAACATGGAATGATATGCATGACCAATCCACGGCCTGTGTACGACCGAGGTAGTATTAGTAGATAAATGAGTCTCTGACAGACAGATTATAGCAGGGTGAAAGCGTTGCAGAGCCATAAACACCGCGGTTCGTTTAGTCGATTCACCTAAACCTCTAACAATCCATCCTATTATCTTAAGACTATTCGCCATAAGGACTCACAGTACAGTTAATAGCCAAGCACACTGCTCCAGTCATACATGTTACCTCCATACTTCGTACATACCACAAAAGATTGCGGATCCCAATGCATCGCTCAACCCACCCATTCCCAGCCCCAAAAACTAACCCAATAACATAACAACTTCCGGCAAGGATAGGATCTCTACCCTGAAAAAAACCACAAAAAGGGCTAAAAAGTTTCCCTACAGTCAGCCAAATATATGGCGAAATAACTGCCACAGGAAAACCCGTGAAAGAGTACAAACATAGATCGGGTTACTTTTACTGACCCGCCTATAGGCAAGTAAATCTGCAGCGTAATATGTATGTGCAAATTATAAAGACATATCCAAGCAACTTTAGGTGACACCAGCAACTAGTCACCAAGATAACACAAGGGCCTAGAGACCCGGCATATATAACACATGTAGAGTAAACAAGAGGTCATAAGAGCATTAGGCAGAAAGGAGGTACATCCTATACAATACAGACCAAAAGTTTGGACACACCTTCTCATTCAAAGAGTTTTCTTTATTTTCATGACTATGAAAATTGTAGATTCACACTGAAGGCATCAAAATTATGAATTAACACATGTGGAATTATATACATAACAAACAAGTGTGAAACAACTGAAAATATGTCATATTCTAGGTTCTTCAAAGTAGCCACTTTTTGCTTTGATTACTGCTTTGCACACTCTTGGCATTCTCTTCATGAGCTTCAAGAGGTAGTCCCCTGAAATGGTTTTCACTTCACAGGTGTGCCCTGTCAGGTTTAATAAGTGGGATTTCTTGCCTTATGAATGGGGTTGGGACCATCAGTTGCGTTGAGGAGAAGTCAGGTGGATACACAGCTGATAGTCCTACTGAATAGACTGTTAGCTAAATTCTAAGTAAAGAAAAACGAGTGGCCATCATTACTTTAAGAAATGAAGGTCAGTCAGTCACCCGAAAAATTGGGAAAACTTTGAAAGTAAGGGCTATTTGACCATGAGGGAGAGTGATGGGGTGCTGCGCCAGATGACCTGGCCTCCACATTCACCAGACCTGAACCTAATCGAGATGGTTTGGGGTGAGCTGGACCGCAGAGTGAAGGCAAAAGGGCCAACAAGTGCTAAGCATCTCTGGGAACTCCTTCAAGACTGTTGGAAGACCATTTCAGGGGATTACCTCTTGAAGCTCATCAAGAGAATGCCAAGAGTGTGCAAAGCAGTAATCAAAGCAAAAGGTGGCTACTTTGAAGAACCTAGAATATGACATATTTTCAGTTGTTTCACACTTGTTTGTTATGTATATAATTCCACATGTGTTAATTCATAGTTTTGATGCCTTCATAGTCATGAAAATAAAGAAAACTCTTTCAATGAGAAGGTGTGTCCAAACTTTTGGTCTGTACTGTACATAAAGCATTAATATGCATAACATATCAAACGTGTCCCGTAGTATCTTCATCATATTTCACGTGACCCAACGCTGGGATAGGCAGGACACTCATCCCACAGTTGCCGAGTTCTTGAGCGATGGTTCGTTGGCGTCAATCCACTGCACAGCCTCTAGAGGAGTATCAAAGAAGCAAACTTCTCCATGCGCCACTACACGAAGCTTGGCGGGATACAGCATAGAGTACGGAATTTGTAGATTTCGGAGACGTCGCTTCACATCCAGGAACTTGACTCTCTTCTGTTGGACCTCAGCGGAGAAATCCAGGTAAACCGCGATTTTATTTCCATTAATCAGTAGCTCGGGATGGTCTCTTGCTTTTTTAAGAATAGCATCCCTATCTCTGAAGTGTAGCAACTTCATTAAAACTGGACGGGGTGGGGCCCCTGGTGGTGGAGCGCGGAATGGCACTCTATGCGCCCTTTCAATAGCAAACATCCTGGATAACAAGTCCTTGCCAAATTTTTTTTTGCAATACCCTACATCTGGTGCCTTTGCTGCATTTGTCACAGTGAAATACAAGCGTTAGATACTGCTGTTATATTGTGGTTTTAAAAAAAACACCCATTTTGGGCAAGATAATAAATTTGCGGCCTTTGCTGCATTTCTGACAGTCCAATACAAACGTGATATACTGCTATTATATTCTGGTATTAAAAAAACACCCATTTTGGGCAAGATAATACATTTGCGGCTTGGTTGCATTTGTCACAGTGAAATGCAAGCTTGAAATACTGCAATTATATTCTGGTTTTAAAAAAACACCCATTTTTTGCAATACCCTACATCTGGTGCCTTTGCTGCATTTGTCACAGTGAAATACAAGCGTTAGATACTGCTGTTATATTGTGGTTTTAAAAAAAACACCCATTTTGGGCAAGATAATAAATTTGCGGCCTTTGCTGCATTTCTGACAGTCCAATACAAACGTGATATACCGCTATTATATTCTGGTATTAAAAAAACACCCATTTTGGGCAAGATAATACATTTGCGGCTTGGTTGCATTTGTCACAGTGAAATACAAGCTTGAAATACTGCAATTATATTTTGTTTTTAAAAAAAACGCCCTTTTTTTTGCAATACCCTACATCTGGTGCCTTTGCTGCATTTGTCACAGTGAAATACAAGCGTTAGATGGTGCTGTTATAGTCTGGTATTAAAAAAACACCCATTTTGGGCAAGATAATACATTTACGGCCTTTGCTGCATTTCTGACAGTCCAATACAAGCGTTAGATACTGCTGTTAAATTCTGGTTTTAAAAAAAACACTTATTTTGGACAAGATAATACACTTGTGGCCTTTGTTGCATTTTTCACAGTGAAATACAAGCTTGAAATACTGCAATTATATTGTGGGTTTTAAAAAAACACCCATTTTTTGCAATACCCTACATCTGGGGCATTTGCTGCATTTGTCACAGTCAAATACAACCAGTCAATACTGCAGTTACATTGTTGGTTACCAAATTAACATTTTTTGTGACTATGAAGTAATTGTATAGAATTCGCCTGTCACACTGTTGTGTGACCTCAATAAATTTTCCCTCTTTATGACATTGGCACTGCCTTACTCTCAGTGAACTTAATTGTTGACTATTGGTGGTTACATTGTCGCCTGACATTAACCCTCTGTTAGTTTGGTGGGTGAACGCAAAGAATGAGAAGAGCGTCAAATAAGGGACGTGGCTCTGGTTGTGGTGCTGCTGGTAGAGGCCCTGTTACAGGGAGATGACGTGGTCGATCTATACCAGCTACACGCACAAGCAGGACCGTCTTTGCCGCAGGGCAAAAGGGGCAGCTGCCCCGGGCCCAGTTGCTCCCGGGGGCCCAAGGGAGCTCAGTTTCCCGACTCCCATTCACTAGTCTATGCTATGCGACAACCAGTCTGATGGGGTGTCACCCGCGGCCCGCCGGCGCTTGAGTTCTCACTCACAAGTCTTCAGAACAAGCAAGCACGTCAGCACCGTCACGTGGTAAATGGGGTGTGACTCACTGCAGCCTGGTGAGTGACGCCGCGGCGGAACAGCCAGCAGGGACTAAGTCTCCGCCTTTGGAGCTAATAGGATTGGGTGGTGAGTCACGGACTCACGTGACCAGTGACTCACTCACCTTACACAGCCAGACCTGCCACTTCCGTGCTGGGAGGAAGAGGTGGGTAGAGCGCAGAGAGCGCAATCACGCATATTGAAATTTAGACCGGTCACCAAATTATTAATTAACCCCATTCATAAATTAGTGGGGGATTATTATAGAGACGGCCCCAGGAGACATAAGGGGTTGGGTTCTCTCTGTCTGCTGCTG
This sequence comes from Bufo bufo, assembly GCF_905171765.1. NCBI lineage: Eukaryota > Metazoa > Chordata > Amphibia > Anura > Bufonidae > Bufo > Bufo bufo. Next base: position 229,734,008 of record NC_053389.1, on the reverse strand, counting down.
AACTGTGGCCTGGGGCCACCCGGCCACATTTACTAATCTTTGCTCAGGGGGGCCCTGATGGTGTGGTGTGGACTGGTCATCCCTTCCCTGCACAACCAGGTGTGCACTGCGCAACGCCATCTGTGGCAAGGTGCACCTGACTACGGATATGTGGACCAGTAAGCATGGTCAGGGACGTTATATCTCCCCAGCAGCACACTGGGTAAATGCAGTGGCGGCTGGGCCTGAGGCGGATAGCAGTTTGGCGCATGTCCTTCCACCACCAAGGATTGCAGGGCGCTTCTCTTTGCCTCCTCCTGCTTCATCCTCCTACTCTGCTTCCTCATCCTCTACTGCCTCCTCATCCGGTCAGCGTAACACCTTCACCACCAACTTCAGCACAGCCAGGGGTAAACGACAGCAGGCAGTTTTAAAACTTATCTGTTTGGGGGACAAACCCCACACCGCGCAGGAGCTGTGAACGGCCCTTGAACAACAGACCGATGAGTGGTTGGTGCCAGTGAGCCTCAAGCCCGGCCTGGTGGTGTGCGATAATGGGCGAAATCTCGTAGCAGCTCTGGGACTAGCCGGTTTGACGCACATCCCTTGCCTGGCGCATGTGCTGAATTTGGTGGTGCAGAAATTCCTTAAAAATTACCACGATATGTCAGAGCTGCAGTAGAAAGTGCAGGCCCGTCTGTGCGCGCTTTCAGCGTTCTCACCCTGCTGCTTTTCGCTCGTCAGCGCTGCAGCGTAACTTCGGCCTTCCCGCTCACCGCCTCATATGTGACGTGCCCACAAGGTGGAACTCCACCTTGCACATGATGGCCAGACTGTGCGAGCAGCAGCAGGCGATAGTGGAGTTTCAGCTGCAGCACGCATGGGTAAGTCGCTCTGCGGAACAGCATTTCAGCACCAATGAGTGGGCCTCCATGCGAGACCTGTGTGTCTTGTTGTGCTGTTTCGAGTACTCCACCAACATAGGCAGTGCCAATGACGCCGTTCTCAGCGTTACTATCCCACTTCTATGCCTCCTTCTATGCGATGATGGAAGAGAATGTGGCACAGGAGGAGGAGGAAGAGGAGGGATCATTTCCAAGGGTTTCAGGCCAGTAATTCACAAGTGGCTCCGAGGGTGGGTTCCTGCACCCACAAATGCCAGGTACACAATTGTTCAGCAAGGGCACAGTTCTGGAGGATGAGGAGGTGGAGGATGAGGAGGAGGAACCGTGTTCACAGCAGGGTGGCACCCAGACCAGCTCATGGCCATCACTGGTGTGCGGCTGGGGGAACACAGACGATACACCTCCCACAGAGGACAGCTTGTCGTTGCTTTTGGGCAGCCTGGCACACATGAATGATTACATGCTGCAGTGTCTCCGCAACGACCACAGAGTTGTCCACATTCTAACTTGTGCTGATTACTGGGTGGTCACGCTGCTGGATCCCCGTTACAAGGACAACGTACCATCCTAAATTCCGTCACTGGAGCGTGATCGTAAGATGCGCGAGTACAAGCACACGTTGGTAGACGTGCTGCTGGTGGCATTTGTAGTGTCCCACTAGATAGGCGTGGGCACTACACAAGGGTCAATTGGTGTGCGCGTTACTCCTACTCACAAGGGACAGAAATGTTATATTTTATTATGCATTTAACGTATTTTATAATGTGTTTTTATATGCAATATTCCCCTGTGTAATGTGTAAGCAGGCCAAGTTAGGGTGTAGTTAGACATCCTACACACTAGAGGGAGATAGGGAGCCCCTAGTATAAATGTTCAGGCCCAGACAGGGAGTGGTAGTTCAGAGTCAGGAGTCTGCAGAGGCAGAAGTTAGAAGGCACCAGCCAGGGACATGCTGAGGGCCTCCTCCTGACATGCAGCTAGACAGCCCAGGCTACTAGTTGTTACCAGGAGGCTAGTAGAGGGATCCTAGCCTACCTGCGGATCAAGAGAGCCTTAGTTAGCTCTGAAGACACCCCAGTTGCAGGACAGAACCTCCTGGGAGAAACCCACAGTCCTTCATCATCCAAGCAAAGATAAGTAACCCTGATAGGCAGATGCTATATAGGAAGCAAAGCAAGAATTTAATACGAGAGGAAGATATATATATACCAAGGATTTAAGCCACCATTTAGGCATCCGGGCCTTGGGATTGAAACCAGACAGGAGTTCTAGGAAGGACAGTGTACGCTATTTCTGAGGAAAGGTACAACCTGATTCTGAGTGCATTGTGGATTTACCCTCTGAGTATCTTGCATAATTAATACCTGCCATCTTGTGGAATAAGCCTGCTTGTAAAGCTGTGATCTAAAGGACTGTGTTACCATCTATATGTACAAAGTTGGACTGTTCAGTAAAGCAACGTTTGGTTCACTATACCATCTGTGTACCTCAGTTATTCCAACTATCAATCGGTGTGCCACCGTTACAGGCACTGGCGTCATGAATCCAAAAGGGACCTTGCCCCAGGCACTAAAAATACCTGTAAAATCCAGGGCACCTCATCCACCATCAGGCCCGGTCCCTATATACAGAGTGTGCCCCAGAGGAATTGTGTCTACCTCTCCTTCACTGCCGCATGCCTGCCCAGGGTTCTCCAATACAGTGAGCAACTCTCGATTGCCTATAACCGTGACCTCGCTTCGCTATACCCTGCAGGTCTGGCGTGCTGCATAAATTGGCGTCACGAACAGGATAACGGACATTCCTGCGCCATTGCAGATATACAACTGTGTGCTAAAAACTGCCTTAAAGTGACCAAGCCCCAATTGTTTTATTCAAAATTGCTGGGCCAAAGAACTGAAAAATTAGCGGTGTGAAGATAGTGTTTTCTGGACTATTTGCTGCTTGTTTAAGCCACCGCTTGCTGTCAGTGAATAGACAGCGTTTTGCTAAAGATGGCCGCTGAGCTTGCTTGAATTTACTGCTGCGTCATCTTCATCCTGAATTGGCGGTAAAAGTTGGCGCCTTTTTGCTGAAAAGAGCGGGAAAAGGCTATCTGTCGGCGCCACCGCCCTGTCTGGACATTTGCATGTCTACAGAAATGGACTCCGCCTCCCCCATACTGGAGTACCTGGGGGGCGGCCTCCCAGTGCATTGGGAGGATCTGTCTGAACTTATTGGCGCCGCCCTGTCGCTCTCCAGAGAAGGATCGAGCATGTTGAAGAGTGAAGACTGTTCTGTTGGGATGTCCGCGCCTGAGTTGTCAAAGATGGATAGTATTGGTGTTGAGCCAGAGGACGCTCCACCGGCCTACTCTCCGGGACCGGAGAGACCCGCCTGCCCGCCACCGAGGACGCAACCGGAGACCTACTATGGCTCCTGGAGAGACTTCTTCCAGCCCTCGTTCAAGTGGTCAGCGTTGATGGCAGAGATCCGGGAGGCCGCCATAAAGAAAATTACAAAGACAAAGATCTACTATGAGGAACTGGCAAAGACCGTTCATGAGCGCCACACTGACACCCAACCCCGCCTGGAAAAGAGAAAGGGGTTGGTTGTGGCCTTCGATAAGAACCGTGGCTACGGTTTCATACAGGACTATACCACTGGCAGAGACTTATATGTGAATCGGAGATCCGTCAAGCGGAGTTACCTCTCCGAATATATACACAACCTCCGCGAGGGAGAGGAAGTGGAATTCACCCCTGCCGAGGGCCTGCGAGGCCCATATGCCACTGCCGTGACCCGTCCCAAGAAAGAACCGGAGGACTGGGAAGCAGATGAGGACCACACTGGCTGCGAGCGCGAACCTGCGCGCTCTCCAGAACCGGCCCATCATGCATTTCAAGAGCGGGGCTCTTTCATTGGCCCGAATGTTTTCTGGCAGCCCACAGTATTGGAGAAATGGGTGAGCCCCTATCCATCCCCCGAGCTGTCTCGCCGGGAGAAAACGATGCAAGAGATGGAGAATCTGAAAAGACTCCACGTTACCCTGGATAATATCCGGAAGGGTAAAAGACCTGATGTGCCACCTGAGCCTGCAGTGGCTGCGCAGGATGCGACTCTCCTACCTGTTCCAGCGGAAGCTCCGGAAGGCAGCGATCCCGAGTCCGAGAGCCTAGATGACCAGATTATCCGCCTGGAGGAACAGCTGCGAGGACTGCGCCGGCTTGCCACCGCCAGAATCCAGACGCCACCTAAGAAGGAAGAGGTCTGCCTTCAGTGCTCGGACATCACTGGGTCAAAGGTAAGGGTACCTGTCCCTGCCGTTCAGCCACCCTCTGTACCTGCAGCTGCGTTGAGGCCCCCAAGGAGGCCCTCTTATACTGTGCACCGACGTGTAGAGCCAGTTGTCCAGGAATCCGCTGAACCGCTTGCAGCTGCGGTACCTAGGCCAGCACAGCCTCCAATTGTTATGCCTGGACCGATGCGGTCCCGAACTGTAATCACCCCTAGGCCTATGGGGCCTATACCTATTAGGGGTCCATTTATGTTGCAGTTGCCCCCCAATACCGTGTTGTGGGCACATCCGCCTGTGGAAGCTTACTACAGGCCACATCTACAAGCAGAGCCAGGGAGCAGCACTGAGATGCAAGGTGATTATGACATGCCCCTGTGAATTGGCCTGCTAGGCCGTTGATTTATTGCTTTCATCAAGGGACCTCATTGCTGAGAATTTAACCGTTTCAGGACAGGAGTCCTTTGTTTTGGTCCTTTGTTGCTGCTGCCAGTTACCCACGGCTCAGTGGTGGTGGTCACCCACTGAAAACACCAATGTCAGCAAAGCCATCTTGTTTCCAGGATCTCCTGCCTGCTTCTACCTTATTACACCAAGTTGTGCCTGTTCCTATGTTGCACCTTTAACCCTCTAACCTCCTTTTCAGGTTGATTAAGGGTATTACAGCACCTCTTTTATATATATATGCCAATGGAATATGTGGGCTATTTTTATGTGCTGTCTTTTTATTGTGCAACATTAAATTTCAAGGAAACGTGCCCGGAGATAGACTCAAAAGTACCTGCGCCTCTGAGATTTTGCTCTTTTAAAGAAATGTGCCCGGAGATAGACTCAAAAGTACCTGAGCCTCTGTGATCACCTACCTTGCTGGTATCCTGACTTGTCTGATAATGACGCTTGTTCTAAATAAGAAAGGAACCTGGGTACGGACTCATATTTGTTCCTTGAGCCTCCAAGAACTTTGAATTGTTTTTATATTTTGTCTACTGTTCTATTTTGGACTATCCTGGTATCACTGATACGCTGCACCAGGTCAGCGCCCCTGTTCCCTCACACTATCCTGAGAGAAGAGAACGACGCCCCTTTTCACCGTCACTTGTTCCTAAGCCAGTGGAACTGCCTGTTTTATGCATATAATGTATTCTTGCAAATGTAGATGAAATTTTCCTGCTTTGCATTATTTTCTCTTTTTCAGGTGCAGTATCCAGCTGGGCAGGGCCCCTCCATGTTGCGCCGAGGACGGGCAACGTTATAGCGTGGTAGTATGTAGTGTCCCACTAGATAGGCGTGGGCACTACACAAGGGTCAATTGGTGTGCGCGTTACTCCTACTCACAAGGGACAGAAATGTTATATTTTATTATGCATTTAACGTATTTTATAATGTGTTTTTATATGCAATATTCCCCTGTGTAATGTGTAAGCAGGCCTAGTTAGGGTGTAGTTAGACATCCTACACACTAGAGGGAGATAGGGAGCCCCTAGTATAAATGTTCAGGCCCAGACAGGGAGTGGTAGTTCAGAGTCAGGAGTCTGCAGAGACAGAAGTTAGAAGGCACCAGCCAGGGACATGCTGAGGGCCTCCTCCTGACATGCAGCTAGCCAGCCCAGGCTACTAGTTGTTACCAGGAGGCTAGTAGAGGGATCCTAGCCTACCTGCGGATCAAGAGAGCCTTAGTTAGCTCTGAAGACACCCCAGTTGCAGGACAGAACTTCCTGGGAGAAACCCACAGTCCTTCATCATCCAAGCAAAGATAAGTAACCCTGATAGGCAGATGCTATATAGGAAGCAAAGCAAGAATTTAATACGAGAGGAAGATATATATATACCAAGGATTTAAGCCACCATTTAGGCATCCGGGCCTTGGGATTGAAACCAGACAGGAGTTCTAGGAAGGACAGTGTACGCTATTTCTGAGGAAAGGTACAACCTGATTCTGAGTGCATTGTGGATTTACCCTCTGAGTATCTTGCATAATTAATACCTGCCATCTTGTGGAATAAGCCTGCTTGTAAAGCTGTGATCTAAAGGACTGTGTTACCATCTATATGTACAAAGTTGGACTGTTCAGTAAAGCAACGTTTGGTTCACTATACCATCTGTGTACCTCAGTTATTCCAACTATCAATCGGTGTGCCACCGTTACAGGCACTGGCGTCACGAATCCAAAAGGGACCTTGCCCCAGGCACTAAAAATACCTGTAACATCCAGGGCACCTCATCCACCATCAGGCCTGGTCCCTATATACAGAGTGTGCCCCAGAGGAACTGTGTCTACCTCTCCTTCACTGCCGCATGCCTGCCCAGGGTTCTCCAATACAGTGAGCAACCCTCGATTGCCTATAACCGTGACCTCGCTTCGCTATACCCTGCAGGTCTGGCGTGCTGCACATTCCCACCTGATAGCGGGGGCAAAGTGGACGCACAGGCGAAGGCAGAGGAGGAGCACCTCAGAAGGCAGGGTTAGGATGGCCGAAATGTGGAAAAGTTTTGTCAGCACGCCACAACAACCAGCACCACCAGATGATATGGAATGTCTTAGCAGGAGGCAGCATTTCACCAACATGTGAATGTGTGCACACGCCTACACATACTGAATGATGGGTCTGCTCCCTTCAACTTCTGGGTCTCCAAACTGGGCACATGGCCTGAGCTTGCCCTTCACGCCTTGGAGGTGCTGGCCTTCCCTGCAGCCAGTGTATTGTCTGAACGTGCGTTTAGCACGGCAGGGGGCGTTATCACAGACAAGCGCAGCCGCCTGTCCACAGCCAATGTGGACAAGCTCACGTTCATTAAAATGAACCAGGCATGGATCCCACAGGACTTCTCCGTACCTTTTGCAGAATAGACATGTATACCGGCCTTACCCAGCCATTGTTATACTCCAGCGCAATTGCTCATTGTTGTATTTTTGATATTTCACACTCGTTTGGGGTGTACCCTAATTTAAACCAAAAAAATAAAATAGCACCAAAAACCAATGTTGGCTACCTCCTCCTCCGCCGCTTCCACCTACACTGCTACTTAATCAGAGTTTCTGACAGCACACCACATGAAATTTTCAATGCAATTAATGTTTTATTCAGCCGGACATTACATCATTTTGAAAAGCAATGTTTCGGGCTTACATATTATGCCCTTCATCAGGCTATGTCTGATAAAAGTGTATATATGGAACCGGCACCACTACGTCCACCGCTTCCTCAACCTCCTACTCCATAGAGTTAATAAATTTCACTAAGTTGTCTGTTATATTGTCTGGTGAAATTCACCAATTTATGGCTGTGATATACCCCTGCTCTACCTAGTGGACAGGTTAATAAATGTCACTAATTTGTCTGTTACATTGTCGGGTGAAATTCACCAATTTTTGGCTGTGATATACCCCTGCTCTACCTAGTGGACAGGATAATAAATTTCACTAATTTGTCTGTTACATTGTCGGGTGAAATTCACCAATTTTTGGCTGTGATATACCCCTGCTCTACCTAGTGGAAAGGGAAATAGATTTCACTAATTTCTCTGTTACACAGTTGGGTGACATTCACCAATTTTTGGCTGTGATATACCCCTGCTCTACCTAGTAGACAGGTTAATAAATTTCACTAATTTGTCTGTTAAATTGTCGGGTGAAATTCACCAATTTTTGGCTGTGATATACCCATATACATTTACAGCCCTCTAGCCCTTTCCATGACTTTTTTAGAGCCATTTTAGTGCTCCAAAGTTCGGGTCCCCCTTGACTTCATTGGGGTTCGGGGTCAAGTTCGGGTCCCGAACTTGAACTTTTTTGTGAACTTCGGCTGAACCTGTCGAACCAGAACATCCAGGTGTCCGCTCAACTCTAATCATTAAGTCTGTATTGCTGGCTACCATTTGCCATTATTATTACTGAACATCCCTGACATTTGGCCAGTCAACCCAGCGTCACCGTACAGGAACCAGTGAGTCCATTAAAGGTGATTGTAACGGTATATTGAGCCTTCATGAGATTGGGGTGAAGTTGGGCTGATATGCAGTACGAGGCATGCTCACATCTGTATGTATGGCGCTGTGCCTGGAGACACAATGATAGGGCTGCTGGGCCTCTTTGTAATGGCTCACAGAGGCTACGCTCCCCATAGCTTACAATGGAGAGGTAGCTGGCAATGAAATGGTAGGTGGCCATTGTAGGTTATGTGGAGTGCTGCCTCCATGAACCACTGAATATGGGACACGGCACCTCTGTTCTTCCAATAAGTGAAGATACCAGCGGTGGGATCCCGCATCCATCACGTTGATATGTCATAAATGTATATGATGGGAATGCCCTTTATCTATCATTGTAGTAGAATTCTTATAGTATATAGCATTACACAATGTATGACTATAATATATTGGAGGGAAAGCAGGCTGACAATCATTATGACCAATTTTGTAGCTCCCAGCAAGGTTGTCAGGTTGTCTGGGCTCCAAGTTTTACTGTAAAATCAAGCTCACAAAGGGGTTATTTGGTTTCAGGGTGAAATCGGACAACCCTCTGGATCAAGCTGCACCAAAGAGTGGGTAAGTACTTACCTCCCAGATCCTGCACTGCCACCACGGTTGTCCAGGCCGGGCTCTATTTATCCTGGTGCAGTGTTGACTTCATGTCGGCAACATGTGACTGCTGAAGCCAATCTCTGGCCTCACCAGCCAAAAATTGCCTGCAGCGGTCATGTCTTGTCGACATGACATCAACGCTACAGCAGGATAAATAGAGCTCGGCTGGAGAACCGGAGCGCCAGCTATGCTGGACCTGGCAGGTAAGTACCTTCCCTACTCTTTACTGCAACTTGAAACGAGACAACCTGTTTAATTTCTATTATTCTATTATTCTGTGCCAGGCAAAGTGCTGGAATATTAGTGCCACATAAAGAGTAGGGCAGACAGGCCCTGAGAGTATAGTGGTATTATATAGGTGGAGTTTGGCACTATTACTTATAAACACAAAAACTCTTACAAGTAAATTGTAGTACCGATCTCCACAAAACCGATAATCGTGTTCAATCCAAATACACAAATATACTCCCGCTATAATCTAGTCACGCTCATATGACTACTGGTCACATTGATTAATAATACCGCCATATAGCCGGGTACGGATTATCAGTTACTATGAAGAACAAATATTTACCACTACTTGTGCTTGGATTCCCGTTGGCTTTTGAAATGAAGGACAAATCTTCTGTACTCGTACTACTGACTTTCCATTAGTGGATTCAGATCCTCCGTAAAAGTTCTGGACGTCCATTAAGCGTGTGTACAGGTTGCGGAGAGTGTCCCGCCAGCAGCACTACACCAAAGTCCTGAAGCTGGAGCTTCTTCATAGCACTCATGAAGTCATGTCACTACGGACAGCAACACAGACCAAAATAGTTCCATTACTGATCTTACTATATGAACGCAATGCACACACTTTTCTTAAATGCGTAAGACTATTTTGCCTCTGGCTCAACTTCTGGGCCTGGAACATCACAGCGCCAAAATGACTTGTCTGTTGTGCAAAAAATACGGATGTCATCTGTGTGCATTCAGTATTTTGCAGAATGGAACAGCTGGCTCCTAATAGAACAGAACTATGTTTGTCCGTAATGCGAACAATAATAGGACACGTTAAATTTTTTTGCGGAATGCACGTGGAGTCATTAAAGTGAATGCTTCCACATACGGAATGGACATGGGAACAAAAGACGTTTGCGTGCATGAGCCCTCAAGCTGATTTTTTTTTCCAACATCGTGTGGTCGAAATTTGCAAAAACCCCATCCCCTGTGCTGCTACTTTATTACACTGCTGATTGGTCACCTCTGAAAATTGGGATGAAAAATCTGTAATATATACATAAGGTGTAAACATAGCCCTATAGAGCCATACAACTGCGTCATGTGGAAAAGATCAGCCACTGGTAAAACCAAGAATGTCTCCAATTACTGACAGCAAGCAGAGATCTTAAAAAAAGTCGGAAATTTAAGTACAAAATATATCTAAGTTTTATCACTTATCATTATACCATTAGAGAAACAACAAGCCCCAGCATGCCAACCAAAGATTTAGTGATATTACATAGGGACAGTAGTGACGTGCTAGATGACTATCACCTCCATAACGGATTATATAAGCAGTGGGGTTATACCTCCAGAGTGGATCTGGAGCAGGTTCAGCAGGTGTAGTGCCAGGGTGAGGGTGATGCCCCCTCTCAGGCTGGCGGTCAGGTTCTCATGCTGCATATTTCGGAAGAGCTTCCTCAGTATCGTGAAAGGTGGCAGCAGTGCTGGCTCAGCAGTCAGTCTGGACGGGGCAGCCATGTGGACTTCCTGATGCCTGTACTCTTCACATGCTGCATCTGGCATGATAAAGCTGGCATACAAACCCCACCAGCCCACGTACAATATACCGCCACAGAAAAAATTTGGGGCACAAAGCACACCGCATGGATTTTGTTGTACTTGGTCAGGCCCCTAACCACTCCCTTTAAATATGTAAACTCCATCATCCGCATGAGAGGAAACATCACATCACTATCTCAGGGTCAGTCAGGGAGAAGTTTACGCTACTAATATAAATCCATACTTAGGCCCCAACAGCCAATCCAAGGTGATACCGGGACCTTACCCAAAAATACTACCGCACAACACCAAATACCACAGTGCACACTGCAGACTTTCAAAGACTTTTGATTTTGTGTGTGTGTGGGGGGTAACCTGTCCCATAGTGGGTGTGCTATGCCATTTTGAGGGCATTCCCAAGTGGTCTGAGGCAGGGGCGGACATACCGCCTGTGCAGCCGGTTCAGCTGCACAGGGGCCCAGCGTGGGAGGGGGCCCTCCACAGGACGCACAGACAGCTGATTATTTTAATAGTGAAGCAGAGAGCCGCCCGCTCCCAGCTTCACCATTCATAACTCCATCCAGCATGTAGAAGGGGCCCCCCCTGGCAAACTGCGGCTCACTGTCTTGAGTCTGAGGACGTGTGTAGTGTACGGGGACTGTAATACCCGTCACTACCAAAGTGTCACTTGGTGTGCTGTCGTCCCTCCTTAGTTATGGAGAAGTTGGTATATGTCCGTTTTATAAAATGTCATGTAATGTAATGCTATGTGTTTCCCTGTTACTATGACACTTGCATGTACAGGCCTGCTAGGGGTGTCATTCCAGCTTCTAGTCATTAGAGGGAGCTAGGGAGCCCTAGTTTATATAAGGCCCAGTCAGGGAAGTAGAAGGCAGACGGAGTCTAGTGTCTGTAATCCACAGTTGGAGATTAGACAATGTCAGAAACCAGTCCAGGCCTGAAGCCTGCTGTCCAGGAGAAGATTCCCTCCTGAATTCCCATATGCAGAAACAGGAATATCTTAGCTGAAGAGCCTGAGGAAGCTGAGAGGGACAGAGGCAAAGATCAGAAAAGCAAGAGGTACTAAGAATAACAGAGGAGGTACTTTTATAAAGCTATAGCCAAGGATATAAAGCCAGAACTAGGTTATTGGGCCTTGGTGAAGAATTGCTATATTCCAGGAACAGACAGAAATAGAGTGCAAGCTCCTGTACTGCAAGTCCTGTATTCAACACTCTGTAATCACCTTGCTAAAACTGTAATTGCCTGCATCAACCGTATTGCAAGATCGACTGTATGCAAAGGAACTGTGATTCCATTAATGTCCCTGTATTGATGATGACTACTAAAGTTGGAGTTTGGTTTTAATACCACGTGTTCCTCAATTTATTCCTGCATCCGCAAACGGCGTGCCACCGTTTACTTGGCACTGGCGTCACGAACAATCTCTACCATCACCTGCCTATGCAGAGAGTCAGCCGTCTCAGGTTAGTGTCATTGCACTACTACACCCAGAAACTCTATTACACACAACTTTAGTACGCTGCACCTCTCTTTTGGCGTCACGAACAGGATACGCACGCTTTCTAGTGCAAGAAGCGTGAACTTTGTGCCTTATACAGTTGCCCTGTGACCAAAGTGACAAATTACCTGTTTATTGAAAGTGGACTTTGTGGACTGAAAATCATACCCAAAGTGTACCAAAAAATTCTAAAAAGCGCTGTGTAGTGTTGCGCTACCAAGAGGAAGAAAATCGCCGCATTGGAGTGTGGTTTTGTGGACTTTTTACATTCCTGCTTGCTGTCAGTGAATAGACAGCGTTTCTTGCTAAAGATGGCCGCTGAGCTTGCTGAATTTACTGCTGCGTCACCTTCATCCCGAAAAGGCGGGAAAAATTGGCGCCTTTCTGAGGAAAAAGCGGGAAGAAGGTCAAGGTCAGGCGCCACTGCTTATCTGGACATTTGCATGTCTGCCAGCATGGACACCGCCTTCCATATACTGGAATACCTGGGGGGCGGCCTCCCAGTGCAGTGGGAGGAGCTGGCTGCTGTAATTGACGCGACCCTATCGCTCTCCTCAGAAGGATCGAGCATGTTGGAAAGTGAGCATCGTTGTGCTGCAATGTCTACGCCTAAAATACCGCAAGTGCCTGATGTTGGTGTAGAGCCAGAGGAGGCTCCACCGGCCTACTCTCCGGGACCGGAGCAACCCGCCTGCCGCCCAAGGGAGGAGGAACCCGAGCCCTACTATGGCTCGTGGAGGGACTTTTTCCAACCATCTTTCAAATGGTCCTCCCTGATGGCGGAGATCCGAGAGGCCGCTATAAAGCGGAATACAAAGACCAAAATCATCTATGAGGAACTAACTAAGACAATACATGAGAAGCATACGCACACCCAACCCCGCCTGGAAAGGAGAAAGGGAGTGGTGCTGTCATTTGACAAATCCCGTGGCTACGGGTTTATCCAGGACTATCTAACTGGCAGAGACCTCTATGTGAATCGAAGGTCTGTCAAAAGAGACTACCTCCCTTCGTACCAGCACAGCCTCCGCGAGGGAGAGGAAGTGGAGTACACCCCTGCCGAGAGCCTGCGAGGCCCTTATGCGACTGCTGTGACCCGTCCCAAGCGAGCACCTGAGGACTGGGAGGCAGAAGAAGGAGAAGACTACTCTGGCTGCGAGCGGGAACCTGAACGCTCTCCAGAGCCGGCCCATCACGCCTTTCAGGAGCGGAGCTCCTTCATTGGGCCTAATGTCTTCTGGCAGCCAACCGTGTTGGAGAAATGGGTGAGCCCCTATCCTTCCCCCGAGCTGCCTCGTCGGGAGAAGACCATATCAGAGCTGGAACAGTTAAAAGGACTTAGTGCTACCTTTAAGAACATCCGGATGGGTCGGAGACCAGACACATCGCCCGAACCTGCAGAGGCCGAGTCCGCGCCATCGGTGACTGTACCTGCGTCGGCGGCGCCAGCAGAGGACAGCGACTCCGACACAGAGAGCATCGGTGAGCAGATCGTCCGGCTGGAGGAGAAGTTGCGGGAGTTGCGCAAGAGATACACCGCCAGGATCCAGACACCGCCGAGGAAGGATGAGGTAAGGGTGCCTGTCACCACCCGTAGACCGCCTTCTGTTGCCACCGCTCCGTCAGTGCCCCAGACCGGACCCGCGATTGCCGTAAACTGCTACACCCAGAGCACCGGACCGCTTGCTGCGGCGGTGCCCAGCCCGTTACACCCTGCAGTGATCATGCAAGGACCGGCACGGTCCACCAGAGGGTTCACCCCTAGGCCTAATGGGCCAATACCTATTAGGGGCCCCTTTACCCTACAGCTGCCCCCTGATACAGTTATGTGGGCACACCCTCCTGTAGAAGAATACTACAGACGATACCTGCCAGCGGAGCCAAGTGGATATGATATGCCACTGTAATCAGCCTGCTAGGCCTTTGATTTATTTCACTGCAGAAGTTTGATGTTAACCCTTCCAGGACAGGAGTCCTACGTTTCTGGTCCTTTGTTGCGGCTGCCAGTTTGTCCACGGCTCAGTGGTAGGTGTTGACCACTGAAATCACAAAGTCAGCAAGGCCACGTTTGTTTCCAGGATCTCCTGGCTGCTTTTGCTACCCCACGCCAAGTTGTGCCTGTTCCTTTAGTTGCACCTTTTACCCTTCACCCCCTTTTCAGGTTGATCAGGGGTATTACAGCACTTGTCTTTGCTGTCCTTTTATTGTGCAACTTCATACTAAGGAACCGTGCCCGGAGACAGACTCAAAAGTACCTGAGCCTCTGAGATTCTTACTCTTTTAAAAGTATTGTGCCCAGAGATGGACTCCTCCACGTGAGCCCTTGCCTGTGATACACCCACAGGAAACTCCTGGGTAGTTCCGTTTTTATACTGTTTTATCTATTTTGCTGTTCTATTATGGACTTATTCATTGTCATGGACTATCCTGGTTATAATGTTACGCTGTGCCAGGTCAGCGCCCCCGTTCCATTCACTATCCTGAGAGAAGAGAACGACGCCCCTTGTCACTACCCTTCACTTTTGCCAATTGGACCTGATGTAAATGTAAATGCAGATGAATTACATGTATGTATGCCTGCATGTCTCTATTTTCTATTTCAGGTAGAGATTCCAGTTGGGCGACCCATGATGGAGTACGAGGTCGTACTCAGCTTAAAGCAGTGGGGTATGTAGTGTACGGGGACTGTAATACCCGTCACTACCAAAGTGTCACTTGGTGTGCTGTCGTCCCTCCTTAGTTATGGAGAAGTTGGTATATGTCCGTTTTATAAAATGTCATGTAATGTAATGCTATGTGTTTCCCTGTTACTATGACACTTGCATGTACAGGCCTGCTAGGGGTGTCATTCCAGCTTCTAGTCATTAGAGGGAGCTAGGGAGCCCTAGTTTATATAAGGCCCAGTCAGGGAAGTAGAAGGCAGACGGAGTCTAGTGTCTGTAATCCACAGTTGGAGATTAGACAATGTCAGAAACCAGTCCAGGCCTGAAGCCTGCTGTCCAGGAGAAGATTCCCTCCTGAATTCCCATATGCAGAAACAGGAATATCTTAGCTGAAGAGCCTGAGGAAGCTGAGAGGGACAGAGGCAAAGATCAGAAAAGCAAGAGGTACTAAGAATAACAGAGGAGGTACTTTTATAAAGCTATAGCCAAGGATATAAAGCCAGAACTAGGTTATTGGGCCTTGGTGAAGAATTGCTATATTCCAGGAACAGACAGAAATAGAGTGCAAGCTCCTGTACTGCAAGTCCTGTGTTCAACACTCTGTAATCACCTTGCTAAAACTGTAATTGCCTGCATCAACCGTATTGCAAGATCGACTGTATGCAAAGGAACTGTGATTCCATTAATGTCCCTGTATTGATGATGACTACTAAAGTTGGAGTTCGGTTTTAATACCACGTGTTCCTCAATTTATTCCTGCATCCGCAAACGGCGTGCCACCGTTTACTTGGCACTGGCGTCACGAACTATTTCTACCTTCACCTGCCTATGCAGAGAGTCAGCCGTACCAGGTTAGTGTCTATTGCACTACATCATCCAGAAACACCTATTGCACACAACTTGAGTACGCTGCACGTGCTGTGCCGTCCACAGCTCTGAGCAGCAGGGCCTGGGCAGTCCGTCCTGAGCTGTATCTGTGATCGCCCTGCCTCCTGTGGCAGGCCTGTGCTGAGCCACTTCACTGTGTCGGTAGCTCCGCCCCGTCTAGTGATGACGGTAACTCTGCCCCGTCTAGTGATGGCGGTAGCTCTGCCCCGTCTAGTGATGGCGGTAACTCCGCCCCGTCTAGTGATGGCGGTAGCTCCGCCCCGTCTAGTGATGGCGGTAACTCCGCCCCGTCTAGTGATGGCGGTAGCTCCGCCCCGTCTAGTGATGGCGGTAGCTCCGCCCTGTCTAGTGATGGCGGTAGCTCCGACCTGTCTAGTGATGGCGGTAGCTCTGCCCCGTCTAGTGATGGTGGTAGCTCCGCCCCCATCTAGTGATGGCGGTAGCTCCGCCCCATCTAGTGATGATGGTAGCCCCCATCGGTAGCTTCACCCACATCTGGTCCTCTCCTAGCTTTTCAGCACCTCAGAGTTGGTGCTTAATTTGTGAGGCCTGCAGCAAACCAGCAACTCAGGAGAAAGTGAGTAAGGACTGGAGGTCGCCCCTGTGCCCACTGTCCCTGCCAAGACACTGAACTTGACACTTGGTATGTTATTTTTTTTACTCCACCCATCACCCCTGTCCCCCTCTGGCCCTCTTGTGACTGGCCCTAGCCCACACTCATGTATTTTGCGGTCCGTGGATCGGCAAGATATGGATGTGGTCCATGTGCGATCCGCATATTTTTGCAAACCCATTGACTTAAATGGGTCTGCAGTCCGCATTTTGTAGAGAAGTATAGGACGTGTCACATTTTCTGTTTTGTGCAGAACGGACATACGGATATGGAAAGCACATAGAAGCAATAGGTCTGCAAAAAAAAGGTAGATGGCACATGGACGTTGTGGCGAAACCAACCTCGCCACTGGGTTTTGGAGGGGCCTGGCTACTAGCCTCTTGCCCCAGGATTATGGGCCCTCTCATCAGCCAGGCCTCATTTGTTCACAAAGGACTTGGACTAACTTGAACCCTGGTCTAATTCGTGTCATTTTGGGATGTTAAATGTCTATGTGTATTGAAAAGGGTGGGACATTGTATACGTTGAGTAGGGAGGTCTGTTCCATTGTCTCTCTGTGTGTACTGGCGATGTCCTTTGTCCTGAGAGATAATTGAATTACTTCTCGGTTGTCTCCAGGACAGAGGATATTGTGTATTCGCCTGCCTGTGATAATTGCATCAACCCAGTGTGAGGTAATTCTATCACGGGCAGAGGGGAGGATTTTGTGTGGGAGTGTCTGAGTGTATTGTACGTGGTTATTGGCTGTTTTTACAAAACCCTGTGGGTGGTAACCTTGTTGGAAGATGTGTATAAATCAATGCTTGTGTTAAAATAAAGAGAGTTCCTGTTTTCTACCTTCATGAAGTTTTGGCTCATGTTTGGGGAATGGGATAACTACTACACTCTTGGGGATTGCTATATCACAATACTCCCCTGAGTATAAGCTCTTGTAAGAGCTTGTTCATGGTTCCTGCTCTCTGCATTTAGGAGAGGTTCACCCACTGGAGCCTGGAGCCTTGTCGTAGGTCCAGGGTGGGTAGGAGATGGCGAGACCTCCACCAAGATCCGGCGGTTCGTGGGGTCTGCAGTGCTGACGGTGTCAAGTGGAGTGCTTGGAGTCCTCTGGAAGCACTAGGAGCATCTATCAACGGAGGTACCCGGGCGGGGTGCTAGGCGTTCCGTTACATTGGTGGCAAGCAGTGGGATGGCGTCCTAGTGTGAGGGGAAGCAGCTCGGAGACACAGTTCGTGGAGTATATTGAGAGCAACGCTAGTATCCGTACAGCGCCCCTGGCTACAGCAATATGGATGCCGTTGGTTCCTGCACAGCATTCCATGAGGAAGATCACCCGGATTACAGGGATGCCGAGCGGAAAGGCGTATGGCACCAGGCCCTGGAGGACGTGCAGCGTAGGAGGGGTGAGAGTCTTCCCAGTGAGGAGAAGAGATTGCGAATGCGATTGGCGCTGCGACTACCTCTACTGGGAGAGCAACCATTGATGGAGTGGGTGTCAGAGCTTGAGACACTGGTATGGCAGGAAACCTGGCTGGATGACGCTTACCAAGCACTATGGTGGGACACAGTACGACAGTCTTTATGGATGGAGGAGTACGCCAAGCCCGAAGGTGAGGAATATAATTGCCCTGGTTTATTGTGGGAGTCTTTTGAAGACATTGACTTTGGGAGCACAGAAGAGTCTTGATTTTGGGACATTACTGACTACAGGTGGGACTTGCACAATTGGCCTACAACTAGTGGGGTGAGGGCAGATCTGACCTTTCTGGTCCAAAGGGAGTGGGAACTGGAGCAAGATTATCAACAGTTGTTTCGCTCCATTCAAGCCCAGCGCAAGATACAAGACAGTTGGACACCAGGCCCAGACCTGCAGCCCTACCCCTGGCAAGTCACAGCTGAGGTATCCCCTACTTCCTCACCAACTATGGAGGTAGGGGACTTCATAGACTGGTACTGGGAGGAAGCCCAGTCGGCAGATGGAGATGGGACCGTAGTCACTCCACCGTCCCAACAGAGTGGCTGGGCCGGCGGCCCAGATCCCCAACTGCCACTGGGAGTACAGAGAGAGGAGATTGTCGGTCCCTCATCTCTGCAACAACCAGAATCACTGGTAGTGGAGACAGCCGGTCTCACTACCCAGCGGCAGTATACTCTACAGGAAGAGGAGACAGTTGGTCTCTCTCCCCAGCGACAGATGGGGTATCCAGAGGAGGGGGTAAGTGATAGCCCCCCTCCACAGCTCTCCTCCCAGCCCAATACTGAGGGTAGTGGGTAAGGCTTTAAACCCCACTGACCCCTCTCCAGCAGAAGAGCTGGCATCAGAGCAGAGCGCCGCTGGCCTCTGCCCTAACCGTGCATTAACTACCCAGCAGGAGTTGGCACCATGCACCCCAGCTGAAGTGCTGGCATCAGGGCAGAGCGCCGCTGGCCTCTGCCCTCCCCTATCCCCTTCTTCAGAGTCGGACTTCCCACAGGCTACCCCAGCGGAAGAGCTGGCATCTGGGCAGAGCGCAGTCGGCCTCTGCCCACCAAGTACCTACAGCTCCAAGCTAGAGAACCACAAGGAAGCAAGGAGTCGCAGATGCCCACTCAACAGCTGGGGACATACAGAACAGAGCCAGGCCCCAAAATTCAACAGGTCCAGTATTGGGTTGTGGTTGGACTGCCAGACTAACTCAGGTACTGACTGTGAGGTCAGGTATCTGGTTAGTCTTCCCTGGGAGGGGGAGATGTGTGGCGAAACCAACCTCGCCACTGGGTTTTGGAGTGTTGGGCATTTTCATACGTATACAATATTATCTAATGACATTATAATCAAAATGAATGCTCATCTCATTGCCTTTAAGAATAAGATTCAGCCTGAACCAAAGTTTTGTTATGTGGCTGAAAAAGCCAAGATGAGTTCATGGCAAGTTCAGTTTATAAAAAAATAAAAATAATAATTGGGAACATAGATGAACATTGTATTTAAAAAGTTAGTGCTAAAGATATGAGACCATCTGTTAAGGAGTAAGCCAACTCCCTGAAACATGTCTGTCTGGAGGGGACGTGGTTACTTGATAAGGACTCATGTCCGTATCACACACCTGGTGTATGAGGTTCAATTTATATATTCATAATTATATATATATATATATATCTCTGCATGGTATATTTAGTTTACAATATATGTTAATCAATAATTCATATAATGTGTTATCTATGTGTAACAATGTATCGATTTATATATATATGTCATACTATGTATTTACCATTTAGAAGGTACAGAAACAACTCAGTAAGTTTAAGTTAATTGGATTTCAAAACAATAGTTATTCATGGATGTAGATAAATTAAATGTACAAGTTCCGATGCCCAGCATCAAAGCCGCTACATAAAATTTTCATCAAGTCAACCCATATTTCAAAAAGATAAGAGAAGACAGTCAACCGACAAATCCAGAATATAGGTAATTAAAAGTGTAAGGAAAAGACCTTCCTCAATAATTTATGGTAAGGTAGGTCAAAAGGTCCTGTGAAAGTATTATTAGATATTTAATTTTAATGCTTAAAAAGTTGTTATATTCACCTACAGTACTGCAATGCCATCTGGAGGCAGATGGGCAACATTATATTATTTCATTATTTGTCCTATGCCATATTAGGAGTTGAAATAACGTCATGAGGTTATTAGCATGCGAATACACCCACCCTACCTGATTGGGAATCCCTAATCTAAAGGGGATGATTCTTAGATAAGGGGGGGAATAATTATTCGTGTGCGGAGTAGCAGGGGGGCGATCAAGAGAAAGGAGCTAGCAAGAGAAAAGAAAGCTAGCTAGTGGAGGAGAAGTTGAGGTCTATCAAGATGGAAGCCATAATGAGATGCGCTATGATGGACCACCCAGCTTTCCTAGGAGCAGAAGTGAGATTCCTGCTAGGACTTGGTAAGAGACACAGAAAATGATATTTCATTTTATTAAGACTAATTTGATAGTGTGGGTGAAATTATACCATCTAGATTGGCGAATAAATAAATGATTAAATAAATTGATCATCTCCATATTGAGATGTAGTCTTAGGATATTGTGAGGCTTCATTCTACCTGCAGAAGAATCTAGACTCATAATCTAAATGATTGCTTTTATATATATATATTGATAGAACATTCTTCGCCAAGCTAAGTGATGGATTCCCACCGGAAAGACGTCAAGTCCTTCCCATTTTAAGATCCTAGATCCCTGTTATTTGTCTTAATATTCTTACCAAAGTTATATTCTTGGATGGATTTGCCCATCTTGAAGTCATGTGATGTGTAGTTGGTTAGGGGGGGGGGGGGGGGGCAGAATGTATTCAGCATTCTATATTGATGTCTAGGATTAGACATGCCCGTCCTGATATCATGAGGTTTTCTCTGAACAGAAGTAATGTATTAACTTATGTTCCTACTTTGATATCCTAACCTAATAATAGCTTGGTTATAATGTGACAAGTTATTTCCACTCACATGTATTGTTTAGCTTGTAATGCTTTATATTAACGCTATATATATTAATTTGCATGTATCATTGTGTTTATTTACTTATATATGTTTATAATCTTGTAACCAATAAATCTGCATATTTTTATAATAACTGTGTATCATTGTATAATGCAGAACTACATTTTATCATTAACGTCATCTCACGTCAAAAAGAGCTTATTTATCTGAGGAAATAGTCGGACTCAGATGTGAATTGTATCAATTCGGTTGTCTACAATTCACCAGGTCATGATTTTAAGAATTTATGACAATTTTTATAAATTTTATTTTTTTATGGTTAATTATTTTTATGACCATAATTAATAATTCTTAATTGAATTATTACCACCCGACAGGAGGGGCCTGGCTACTAGCCTCTTGCCCCAGGATTATGGGCCCTCTCATCAGCCAGGCCTCATTTGTTCACAAAGGACTTGGACTAACTTGAACCCTGGTCTAATTCGTGCCATTTTGGGATGTTAAATGTCTATGTGTATTGAAAAGGGTGGGACATTGTATACGTTGAGTAGGGAGGTCTGTTCCATTGTCTCTCTGTGTGTATTGGTGATGTCTTTTGTCCTGAGAGATAATTGAATTACTTCTCGGTTGTCTCCAGGACAGAGGATATTGTGTATTCGCCTGCCTGTGATGATTGCATCAACCCAGTGTGAGGTAATTCTATCACGGGCAGAGGGGAGGATTTTGTGTGGGAGTGTCTGAGTGTATTGTACGTGGTTATTGGCTGTTTTTACAAAACCCTGTGGGTGGTAACCTTGTTGGAAGATGTGTATAAATCAATGCTTATGTTAAAATAAAGAGAGTTCCTGTTTTTATACCTTCATGAAGTTTTGGCTCATGTTTGGGGAATGGGATAACTACTACACTCTTGGGGATTGCTATATCACAATACTCCCCTGAGTATAAGCTCTTGTAAGAGCTTGTTCATGGTTCCTGCTCTCTGCATTTAGGAGAGGTTCACCCACTGGAGCCTGGAGCCTTGTCGTAGGTCCAGGGTGGGTAGGAGACGGCGAGAACTCCACCAAGCTTCGGCGGTTCGTGGGGTCTGCAGTGCTGACGGTGTCAAGTGGAGTGCTTGGAGTCCTCTGGAAGCACTAGGAGCATCTATCAACGGAGGTACCCGGTCGGGGTGCTAGGCGTTCCGTTACAGACGTCATCCGTAATTTGCAGATCACAAAATGCATATGGTTAGTGTCGTGTAAATTGGTTAAAAGTGTTGCTCAGACACTCAGGGGGTCATTTATTAAGACCAGCGTTTTAGACCCCGATCTTAATAACCCCTATATCTGGCGGTGCTTCCGCTGAAGTTATGGAGAGGCGCCGGCCTCTACATAACTTTGGCGGATCCTCCGCCAGTTCTACATGTTATAGATGTCCCAGTTCGAGATGTAGATAATTTTCTACCCCTAAACCAGGTGTAGAAAATGGTGAATGAGACGGGCCTGTCGGCCCCTCCCCTTCCATGTCAACTCATTTAGACATGGCGTGAGCGGGGCAAAGTCACAGATTGCGGCGACTGCACCTGAAATATAGGCGTATTTCGGGATAATAAATGACCCCCTCAGGTTCTACTGATCAGACACAGAGAAAGAGCAAAAACATTTCCGACACCCAACAATTATCAAATCAGAAGGGTCCATGTACGATACTTGCTGAGCGTCGCATAGTTGCTTTGTCTGGTGTCGGCAAATGGCATGCACCGGTATCCCTCCACGTGTGATGTCAGTTTAAATCCTCTTTCAATAGCGAATTTTCCTACTGGACGCGATGTGTGCAGCAAATGCATATCATCCAGACTGAATCCAGACCCATTCATTTCAATGGGTCTGTGTGAGGGGGCACATATCAGGGCATAGTACTGTGAGGGGCACATATCTGGCATAACTACTGTGACAGGGCACAATGTCGGTATTACTACTGTGTGCTGGCACAAATGGGCAATAATTACTGTGTGAGGGCATTAAGGGGGCATTAATATGGACCACAGGATTTGAACGGTCTCCACCATCTTTGATGCCCTTGATCACCCCTTCCTCCCCCTGAAGGATCGGGAGGAGCTGACAAGCTGGTGTGCCTTCTGCTGTCACACATCACTATGTATTAATCTTTGCCTATGGCCTATGTTTATTTCTGTATGTGTGGTTGCGGGGGGGGGGGGGGGGCAGGCCCTCTGCTTTCTGTTTCCACCCCTAGGGGGCACATATCTCGATATAAGTACTGTGAAGGGGCACATATCTGGTCATAGCTACTGTGAAGGGGCACATATCTGGGCATAACTGCTGTGAAGGGGCAGATATCTGGATATAAGTACTGTGAGGGGCACATATCTGGCATAGCTACTGTGAAGGGGCACATATCTTATCATAACTACTGTGAGGGGCACATATCTGGCATAGCTACTGTGAAGGGGCACATATCTTGTCATAACTACTGTGAAGGGGCACATATCTTGTCATAACTACTGTGAGGGGCACATATCTGGTATTAACAAGTGGCTCAAGAACTGGTGTAGGATGGAGGGGTTTGGGTTCCTGGAGAACTGGGCCGATTTTTCTATCGGCAACAGGCTCTATCGTAGGGACGGGCTGCACCTCAATGGGGAAGGGGCAGCTGTGCTGGGGAGAAAGATGGCTAGAAGGTTGGAGGAGTGTTTAAACTAGGGACTGGGGGGGAGGGTAATTACGTTATAGGAGGGGAAGATAGTGCAGATAGAGACCGGGGGCAAGGTAATAAGAATGGGGGAGGAATGGAAGGAGGGACTAGAACAATTCAGAAGGAAAGGTGTAGGGTAAAAAATATACATAAACCTCTCAAATGTATGTATACTAATGCCAGAAGCCTGACTAATAAAACTGGTGAACTGGAATTAGTGATGTGTGAGGAGGACTATGACATAGTGGGAATAACTGAGACATGGCTGGATGATAGCTATGACTGGGCAGTTAATGTACAAGGTTACAGTCTGTTTAGAAAGGATCGTCAAAACCGGAGAGGGGGAGGGGTCTGCCTTTATATAAAGTCCTGTCTAAAGCCCACAGTCCGAGAAGATATAAGTGAGGGACATGAACATGTGGAGTCACTATGGGTAGAGATACATGGAGCTAAAAACAACAATAAATTACTAATAGGAGTTTACTATAAACCACCTAATATACCAGAGTCCACAGAAAATCTACTACTAAACGAGATAGACGAGGCGGCAAATCATAATGAGGTGGTTATTATGGGGGACTTCAACTACCCAGATATAGACTGGGAAACTGAAACTTGTATATCTCATAAGGGAAACAGGTTCGTGGCTATAACCAAAGACAATTACCTCTCCCAACTGGTTCAGGACCCGACTAGAGGGACGGCCATACTGGACTTAGTATTAACCAATAGACCTGACAGAACAACAGACGTGCAGGTCGGGGGACACCTGGGAAATAGTGACCATAAAGTAATAACCTTCCAATTATCATTCAAAAGAGCATTTCTACAGGGAGGAACAAAAATACCAAACTTCAAAAAAGCTAAATTTAGCCAACTAAGAGAGGCCATAGGCCAAACTAACTGGGACAAAGTCCTCACAAATACAGACACAAAATGGGATATCTTTAAAAACATCCTAAAAACTCATTGTCAGAGGTACATACCGTATGGTAATAAAAGGTTAAGGAACAAAAAGAAACCAATGTGGATAAATAGAACTGTAAAGAAAGCAATAAATGACAAAAAGAAAGCATATAAAACACTAAAACAGGAGGGTTGCACGGAAGCACTGAAAAACTATAAGGAAAAAAATAGAACATGTAAAAAACAAATAAAAGCGGCCAAACTAGAGACCGAGAGATTAATTGCCAAAGAGAGTAAAACCAACCCTAAAATGTTCTTCAATTATATAAATGTTAAAAAGTATAAAGCTGAAGGTGTTGGCCCTTTAAAGAGTAATGAGGGGGGAGTCGCAGAGAGCGACGAGGAGAAAGCAAAGCTGTTAAATATTTTTTTCTCCAATGTATTCACTGAGGAAAATAAATTGTCAGATGACATGCAGAATGCAAAAATAAATTCCCCATTAAAAGTGTCCTGTCTGACCCAGGAAGAAGTACAATCAGCGGCTTAAAAAGATTAAAATAGACAAATCGCCAGGACCGGATGGCATACACCCCCGTATCCTAAGGAATTAAGTAATGTCATAGCCAGACCCTTATTTCTGATATTTGCAGACTCTATACTGACAGGGAATGTCCCACAGGATTGGCGCGTGGCATATGTGGTGCCAATATTCAAAAAGGGGCCAAAAACAGAGCCTGGAAACTATAGGCCGGTAAGTTTAACATCTGTTGTGGGTAAACTGTTTGAAGGTTTTCTGAGAGATGCTATATTAGAGCATCTCAACGGAAATAAGCAAATAACGCCATATCAGCATGGCTTCGTGAGGGATCGGTCATGTCAAACTAATTTAATCAGTTTCTATGAGGAGGTAAGTTCTAGACTTGACAGCGGCGAATCAATGGATGTCGTATATCTGGACTTCTCCAAAGCATTTGACACTGTACCGCATAAAAGGTTAGTATATAAAATGAGAATGCTCGGACTGGGAGAAAACATCTGTATGTGGGTAAGTAACTGGCTGAGTGATAGAAAACAGAGGGTGGTTATTAACGGTACACATTCAGATTGGGTCACTGTCACTAGTGGGGTACCTCAGGGGTCAGTATTGGGCCCTATTCTCTTCAATATATTTATTAATGATCTTGTAGAAGGCTTGCATAGTAAAGTATCAATTTTCGCAGATGACACTAAACTGTGTAAAGTAATTTACACTGAAGAGGACAGTATACTACTACAGAGGTATCTGGATAGATTGGAGGCTTGGGCAGATAAGTGGCAGATGAGGTTTAACACTGATAAATGTAAGGTTATGCACATGGGAAGGAAAAATGCAAGTCACCCGTACATACTAAATGGTAAAACACTCGGTAACACTGACATGGAAAAGGATCTAGGAATTTTAATAAACAGCAAACTAAACAGCAAAAACCAGTGTCAGGCAGCTGCTGCCAAGGCCAACAAGATAATGGGTTGCATCAAAAGGGGCATAGATTCCCGTGATATGAACATAGTCCTACCACTTTACAAATCGCTAGTCAGACCACACATGGAGTACTGTGTACAGTTCTGGGCTCCTGTAAACAAGGCAGACATAGCAGAGCTAGAGAGGGTTCAGAGGAGGGCAACTAAAGTAATAACTGGAATGGGGCAACTACAGTACCCTGAAAGATTATCAAAATTAGGGTTATTCACTTTAGAAAAAAGACGACTGAGGGGAGATCTAATTAATATGTATAAATATATCAGGGGTCAGTACAGAGATCTATCCCATCAGCTATTTATCCCCGGACTGTGACTGTGACGAGGGGACATCCTCTGCGTCTGGAGGAAAGAAGGTTTGTACACAAACATAGAAGAGGATTCTTTACGGTAAGAGCAGTGAGACTATGGAACTCTCTGCCTGAGGAGGTGGTGATGGTGAGTACAATAAAGGAATTCAAGAGGGGCCTGGATGTGTTTCTAGAGCGTAATAATATTACAGGCTATAGCTACTAGAGAGGGGTCGTTGATCCAGGGAGTTATTCTGATTGGAGTCGGGAAGAAATTTTTTATTCCCCTAAAGTGGAGAAAATTGGCTTCTACCTCACAGGGTTTTTTGCCTTCCTCTGGATCAACTTGCAGGATAACAGGCCGAACTGGATGGACAAATGTATTTTTTCGGCCTTATGTACTATGTTACTATGTTACTATGTTACTGTGAATGGGCACATATCTGGCATAGCTACTGTGAAGGGGCACATATCTGGTATAACTACTGTGGGGCACATATCTGGTATAACTACTATGAGGGGCACATATCTGGCATAGCTACTGTGAGGGGCACATATCTGGCATAGCTACTGTGAAGGGGCACATATCTGGGCATAACTACTGTGAGGGGCACATATCTTGATATAACGACTGTGAAAGGGGGCACATATCTGGGCATAAGTGCTGTGAAGGGGGCATAGTGTGGGCGTTACTACTATGTGCTGGCCTTGGGAGGAGTTAGAGGCGTGACCTAGTATGAAAAAAATATATAAACATATTGACCCATATTATCAAGATTTTTTTTTATTTTGCACGTAAATATTTATATCTGTATGGGGTTTTTTTTTTTTTTTTTGGGGGGGGGGGCCCGGTACATACTTTGCACAGGGGTCCTCTGCTGTCTGTGTCCGCCCATGGTCTGAGGGCAAGGCCTACATGTCCTGGTTTTAATTTTTTAAATGTTGGTACCATCTCCCACCTCACTGGCAACATTTTCTCGTTTCCACTCCTCCCCCCTTGGCAGTAACATTTCCCTCTTTACCCCTCACCCCCACCAGCAGCAGCATGTGAGGCCGGGAGAGAGTGCAGGACAGACCGCACTGCAGTCATTTAGAATAAAGTACCAAATCGGCAGGCAGAAGAGTGGTCAAAAACGAGCAAAGGTCAGGGCAGGCAGCAAGCAATCATAGTCATATAACAGGCTGAGGTCAGGGCAGGCGTTGTCCATTAGTCAAGCCGAGGTCAAAACCGAAAAGTCGATCTGAATATC
This sequence comes from Bufo bufo, assembly GCF_905171765.1. Classification (NCBI taxonomy): domain Eukaryota; kingdom Metazoa; phylum Chordata; class Amphibia; order Anura; family Bufonidae; genus Bufo; species Bufo bufo. The sequence goes on along the minus strand of NC_053389.1, from coordinate 229,706,688 downwards.
AGCTGTGTGCTCAGATGGTACTCGCACACTGCAGGGGGCGCCACCACTACTGTTTCTTGCGGCAGAAGGAGATTTTCCCGTTATATTCTCTGAAGTGGCAGATGACATCACGGGTACAGGTGTACCTGACATATTCTCCCTCATGAGTCACATAGGACCTACGATCATCCACCAATGGTCTGGTCAGCATGGCTATCATGATCTTCCGAGACTCATAACCGACAGGGAGCCATTGTGGGACATTAGTCAGCTGTCATGCAGTGGTAGGGCGTAAGGTGCACTGCGGACTCTAGATGTTACTTTTGCTACTGGTCCTCTCTGGATTGGTATCTCACAGGCAGATGGTTTCCTGGTCAATGAGGGATGGGTCTGCTCCTCATCTGGTGTTATGGTGGGCTCTGGTACCTGATGTTCCAATATCTCTACCTCTGCCGCACAGGTGTTATCGGCAGGTGGTCGTGCTGGTGGTATTGGTGGTCCACCCTGCAACCTAAGGTAACGGCCAGGTTCCTGTCTAGATGTTGCAAACAGTGTTGTAAAATCTGGCACGATACCTTCTAATCCAGCTGTAAGGCGTCCAAAATAGCCAATGGGTCTTGGCTTCTGGCTGTACGGGGGCCTCCGGGAACGATGGAGATGTCTCTGTGGCTGGAGTTTTCCTCCAGCCCCCATAGCAGGCATTTTTCTGCCTCTTCCGCAACACACCAGAAACTATGTTTGCGGGAAGTGGTGGGGGATGGGGACAGAAAAAATAAATAAAAGAAGGGAAATAAGAAATCGCTTGATCTGCAAAAGGTGCTCACCTCTCCTCTCTCCAATATTCTAGCCTCGCTCTAACCGCTCTCACTGAGTGTTCCAGGGATCAGCGGCAACGCTCCTGTGATGTCATAACGCCCAGCTTGGCAACGGGGCACTGCTGCAGGGAGCAGTGTTGCCCATGGCAACCAAACCCACACTAGCTGTGTAGGTTAGGAGTCAGAAATCTGGATGGATCGGCATGCACAATAGGGCGGGTGTTGAGCACCCAATGTGTGTTTCTTCCATCTTCTCCGTGCTATGAGGAGCCAGCGGAGATGTTGTGGCTTTAAATGTCTGAATCTATACATGTAACTGAATACCTTCTGATGGTATACGGGCATGCTGGGATCTGTAGTGCACATGACCTGTGCTCCTAACAGTTGCAATTTAAAATGAAAATCAGTTAGATTTTTTCTACGGAGGGGGATAGTAGAGAAGTGATAGTGCCCCCTACAGCTTTTTATCACGGCCATATACACTGTCCATAGATGATAGGAGGGATTTTGTATGGTTACCTAAAATGGAGCTCCAGGTGACTGACTGCTGCCTGCGGCTGGTCTTCTGCATGTCCTCCTTTGCTGAGATTTGACACCTTGATTTGACCTCAACTCCGGTCCTCAGGACCCACCTACCGGTCATGTTTTCAGGATTTCCTTAGTATTGAGCAGGTGATATAATTAGTGTGAATGCATCAGGACTTACCACAGGTATTCATTCTGTGGGATAATCTCAAATCCTGACCGGTAGATGGGTCCAGAGGGCCGGGGTGGGGAAACCCTGCCTTAAAGGGGTTCTATCACCAGATTTAACCCTATTAAGCTAGCTGACATTAGCAAGGTGCTAATGTCAGCTAAACCTAACTAGCCTATTCCTACTTTTATCTCTGCCCCCGTTACGCCAGAAATCTAACATTTATAATATGCTAATTAGCCTCTAGGAGCAAGGGGGGGCCTTGTTCCTGCTCCTAGAGGCTCCGTTCTCCCACCTTTGTCATCTCCATCCAAGTCCTGATTGACAGGGCCAGGCAGCGCTCGCATCTGTCTGCCAGCCCTGTGCTCTGGTGAAATCTTGCGCCGTTCAGCATTAGCGATGTGCTAATATCAGCTAGTTTAATAGGGTTAAATCTGGTGACAGAATCCCGTGCGCTTTGTGTCGCTGTACAGTACAGCAGCAGCGGCACGAAGCGCACAGCGTCATAGCAACCAATGATGCTGTGCGCTCCTGCACTCAGCAGGAATCCAGGCTGGTATCGCACGGTGTTCCACGGACGTGCGCATGAGGCTTTAAAAGGGAATGATTTAATATGGCCACCAGTAACCTGTCCTAGAAAGTGACCAGTACTGGTTGCCACCACTTGCAGAGCTGCCTATGGGGGGGGGACACCTCCGCTGATCAGATGTTTGAGAAGGCGGCAGCGCTCGCAGTAGCTCTCTGCACATGGCTGTACACTGTATAGCTGCTGTGCTTGGTATTGCAGCCGAGCCCCATTAACTTCAATGGGGCTGATCTGCACCTAAGCCATGTGACCGATGAATGTGACGTCACATGGACTAGGAAAAGCTGGAGAAGTCCACGCCGCCACTGCGAGCTGCCTTCTAAAACAGCTGATCGGGTGGGGGTCCCTGGTGTCGGACCCCCACTGGAAAACCCCTTTAATCAACGGGAAAGGGCTAAAATAGCTGGCATTATTTGGTGATGTTATCTCTGCTAATAAAGCCTACTGATCTGCCATTGATTTTGCTCATATGGATTTTATCTGCGTGAACACAACCACAGGGTATATTTAGATGTTACAGAAATTCCTGCAACTGGAAGTCTGCTGCACTTACTATATCTGAATGGAAATGTTTTTGCACCAAGCACGTGGATTTCTCTAAGTCCCATTCAGATGCATGGGACAGTTCCAGAATTTTTTTTGCAACAAATGTGCAGCATGTGAATACTGCAATATTTGTAAGTGGCCATGAACCACAAGTAACAACTGACTCGTGGCGGACGAATACTGCACAGTTATGAAAGCTGCAGCGGGATCAAATTAATTCATTACAGACAAAATGTTTATTTGGTGTTAATTATTAAAGGGGTTGTATCACCTGGAACATTGCTGGCATATCGCTAGGTGAGGGTCCTACTTCTGAGAACAGAGTGCCCAAAAATTGGGTGCGTGCACCGCGCATGCGCAGCAGCTCTCCATTTATTTCTATGGAACAGCTCTGCTACTTTCGGTGCTCCCATAAAAATGAATGGCGGGCGGTTGCACACGCGCTGTTGTAACATCCCAGAGTATGTCACTAAACTCTGTCACCCAGCTTCATTATGTTAAGATGTGAATGTGTTAATATCCTAGGTAATCTCAATGTGCATTGCCATGTCTATGTCTGTATTTTATATATTTGCTGTAATTCCAAATGTACACCAGCAGGTGGCAGCAGTATGTAGCAGATAGTCTGTAGGCAAAGTTAGTATACCTGGACTGGAATAAACCATTCCAGCCTAGCCCCCCCCCCCCCCCCCCCCATCTGAGGAGGAGTGGAATGTTCCCACTCTTACTTCAGAGGGAGGACAGAAAGTTCTAGTGAGTGTGCACCAGCCCCCCTGTTGGGGTAGGCTGTGTGTGAATAGGAGCTCCCAGAAACAGGGATCCCAACAAAGGATTCAGGCCTAACCTGAGGCCCAAATCAACCTTCCCAGCCTGAGTTCCTTACCTCAGCTGGATGACAAAGAAAGCAGCAACTGCAGAACTTCTAGATCTACAGGACGAAACCACCATTCCCTGCGAGCAGTCCTGTAAGTACAGATTCCAGAACAAGGAGAAGATAAGTACCTCCATAGCTAGTCAGGCCCAAACCAAAGCAGAACCCAAGACAGAGCAGAAGACAGATACCTGCCAGATCTATAGGCGTATGTTCAGATGCAGAATATATAGATATAATTCCTGACACATATTGCCAATACCTGCTGGGACCCTAGACTAAAGCTGTAACATTGTATGGAACTAAAGCTGCATAAGATAATATCAAGTAAAGACAAGTTGGACCCTATTTGCTGTGTGGAATTCCATCATTCCTCCATTACTCCTATTTACAGCACTAATTTTGTTGCATACGAGCCAGGATACAGGAGTCCAGCCGTACTACAGGTAGGAGATACCGTTGACACAAAATAGAGACAATATCCCCCTCTGGCATTCCTAACCTAGTACGTGCGCTCATACCATCTTAAAGGGCCCTTTTACAGTACCTGCGCAAGCTGCAACTGGCATCACGAACTTAATTACACCTAAACAGGGCTTTTATTCTCAGAGAAAAGGTGGTGGAACTCAGCCCCCCTCCCCTGGCCACGCCCTTACCCACCCCTAGGACCGCCCTCTAAAACCGCCCCTTTAGAGAACAGTGATGCAAGTAAAATTTGGGGGGACTATAAAAGTCCAGCCCAGCAAAGAAACCCCCCAGATGGGGATGGCACTGTTAATGGGGGATCTGGGGATGGCACTGTTAATGGGGGATCTGGGGATGGCATCCGCAGATCCCCCATCCTATAACAGTGCCATCCACAGACCCCTCCACCCCATAACAGTGCAATCCACAGACCCCCCCACCCCATAACAGTGCCATCCACAGACCCCCCCATCCTATAACAGTGCAATCCACAGACCCCCCACCCCATAACAGTGCCATCCACAGACCCCCCCACCCCATAACAGTGCCATCCACAGACCCCCCCTTAACAGTGCCATCCACAGACCCCCCTTAACAGTGCTATCCACAGACCCCCACACCCCATAACAGTGCCAACCACAGACCCCCCCACCCCATAACAGTGCCATCCACAGACACCCACCCACCCCATAACAGTGCCATCCACAGACCCCCCCTTAACAGTGCCATCCACAGACCCCCCCTTAACAGTGCTATCCACAGACCCCCCCCACCCCATAACAGTGCCATCCACAGACCCCCCCACCCCATAACAGTGCCATCCACAGACCCGCCCCACCCCTTAACAGTGCCATCCACAGACCCCCCCACCCCATAACAGTGCCATCCACAGACCCCCCCCCACTCCATAACAGTGCCATCCACAGACACCCCCCCACCCCATAACAGTGCCATCCACAGACACCCCCCCTTAACAGTGCCATCCACAGCCCCCCCTACCCCATAACAGTGCCATCCACAGACCCCCCCACCCCATAACAGTGCCATCCACAGACCCCCCCCTTAACAGTGCCATCCACCTACCCCCCCATAACACTGCCATCCACAGACCCCCCCCATTGCCGCTCCAGTACAGTTATAAAATGTGTAAAATTAATAATGATTCTATTCATGAGGCCCCCTCTGTAGTAGAACATTCAATATATCCATCCTACTGACAGGGCTGTTATCGTAATCCAGGCCGGCCGGGCAGACGAGCGGCAGCGTCACTGACTGACGTCACGTGCCTGCACCGCCTGCTTCATTCATAAAGTAGGCCGGGCAGGCACGTGACGTCAGTCAGTGACGCTGCCCCTCGTCTGTCCGGCCGGCCTGGATTACGATAACAGCCCTGTGAGTAGGATGGATATATTGAATGTTCTACTACAGAGGGGGCCTCATGAATAGAATCAGTATTAATTTTACACATTCTATAACTGTACTGGAGCGGCGGGGCCGGAGCACAGTGAACGCACCGGCCCCCAGCTCCTCCTCCCAGTCCCTCCCCGCTGATACATCACAGCCTGCGATGCTGGAGCATGGCAGGCTGTGATGTCAAAAGGTGGCGGAACGCCGTTCCGGTGCGTTCCGCCAGAAAAAAAGCCCTGCACCTAAATCTGACCCACTGCATAGCATGCCCACTGACCCAGTGTCCGGCTCGTTGCACTGTGCGCTCTCTTTCTCTTTGGAAGCTTCGTTCTAGACATAGGTGTGGGTCCCATAAGTGGGAGCTGCACCTAGCTGACATTGGTGGCATATCCTAGTAATATTGCAAGAAAATTTAGACTAGAAACTTCAGAATCACAGGTGCATATCCATGATGCAAACATAATTACAAAAAACAAAATGGCTGCACACCGTTATATATACAAACAATAGAGCTAAGAAATGGGGGTCATTCTAGATAAAAGTGGTACAATACCGACTATAAATGAGTAATGGAAGCTCTTAGCGCGCACATTTATAGTCGGTATTGTACCACTTTTATCTAGAATGACCCCCATTTCTTAGCTCTATTGTTTGTATATATAACGGTGTGCAGCCATTTTGTTTTTATATTCCAGCAATATGCCACTAATGTTCCAGGTGAAACAACCAGTTTCATGGCCGTATCCCTAGGCACACAGACACGGCCTGATCATGTCACTTGGACAAAGCAGAACCTTCTCCAATCTGTATACAGTACACACGTAGCAGCAGTTGGATGATGGCAGACAGGGCTGTACTGATCGTACGTATTATACTACTGATCAGATATTCAGGACATATCCTGAGGATCAATAATCAATATCTGATCAGTGGAGGTTCAGGTCCCAGAACTCCCACTGATCAGCTATTTGAAGAGGCCTCTTCTTAGGCCAGTGACGTCATCATACATCGGTCACATGGCCTAGGTCAGGGATCAGCAACCTCCAGCTCTCCAGAAACTACAACTCCCACAATCCTCCTTTCACTTCTATAGGAGTTACAAGAACAGCCAAGTATGTATGTAGTGTCCCACTAGGTAGGCGTGGGCACTACACAAGGGTCAATTGGTTCACGTGTTACTTCTGCTCACAAGGGACAGTGATATTGTATTTAACTATGTGCTTTAATGTATTTTCTATGTGTTTTTACATGCAATGTTTCCCCTGTGTCATGCATAGCAGGCCTATGAGGGTGTAGTTAGGCATCCTAGACACTAGAGGGAGATAGAGAGCCCCTAGTATAAATGTTCAGGCCCAGACAGGGAGGAGTTAGTCTGTAGTCAGCAGTCTGTGGACACAGAAGTGAGAAGGCATCTTAGCCAGAGATATGCTGAGGGCCTCCTCCTGACATGCAGCTGGATAGTCCAGGCTGCTAGTTGCTACCAGGAGGCTAGTGAAGAACTCTAGCCTGCCTGTAGATAAAGTGAGCCTCAGTTAGCTCAGAAGATTACCCCAGTAGAAGAGATGTACCTCCTGGGAGCAACCTGCAGCATCCCTCACAGTAAGGACAATACAACAAGTTCAGATAAGTAACCTGATGAGCAGAGGGACTTTAATATAAAAGCAAGAGCCAATACTGGAGGAAGGATTTATTACCAAGGATTAAAGCCACCATTTAGGCATCCGGGCCTTGGGATCCAGCCAGCTAGAATAGCTGAAGGGGATAGTGCAGCATAGTTCTGCTAAGCATTAACTGTATACCCTCCAAGTATCTTGCAAGATTATACCTGCCATGTGAAGTAAACCTGCTTGTGGAATATTGTTACAAGGGACTGCATCACCATTATCTACTGTATGTACAAAGTTGGACTGTTCAAAGTAAAGCAACGTTTGGTTCACTATACCACCTGTGTATCATGAATCCAGAAATAGATAGGATCTCTTTAAGGGGAGATACTTATACTTCAGCCCAAGTGTCACCCGTGACACATTTTTGTCTGAAAGCAGGTTATGTGGATGTATGGAGAGGGGTTGGAAAGGTGAAAAGAGCTTATTCTTGTATAAGTAAATCTGAAAATTGCATGTCCAGGATAAACCTATCCTTGATAAATAAAAACCATCTTAGGCTGGGTTCACACGAGCGGATGCCGTGCGTGGCATCCGCTCCGTGAAAGAGTGCCAAGACCCGATGCAGACTGCAGAGGCACGGAGCATTAACATGACTGATAATGCTCCGTGCCTCTCTGTGATCTCTTTACTACAAAATCACAGTGACAACTGTGATTTCGTAGTAAAGAGATCACAGAGAGGCACGGAGCATTATCAGTCATGTTAATGCTCCGTGCCTCTGCAGTCTGCATCGGGTCTTGGCACTCTTTCACGGAGCGGATGCCACGCACGGCATCCGCTCGTGTGAACCCAGCCTTAGACTTAATGAAATATGAGGCCAGGTCGTTATCTCTTGAATTAACCATGGGGGGTAATGATTACAAAGTAAGACCTCTATTTAGATTGAACCCCCATTGGATTTCTATAATGGATAATGATATTCATGAATTGGTGAAACAGGAGATGGGGTACTTTTGGGATATTAATGATAACACAGCTGGAGTCCAACAGGTATGGGACACATTTAAGGCCTTTATAAGGGGAATTTTTGTTAGTAGTATTTCAAATCTAAAAAAGAGATAAGGTAAGAAGGAGGGGGAGTTAAAAGAAGCAGTGTTAGTTGCTATGAATGAATTCTCTAGGAATAGAACATCAGGAAATAGGGAAAATATGCAGAATGCAAGCCGGGGGCGTATGCTGACTTTTTCTTGGAAAAGGCTCAGCAGAGACTCTTTTTTAAGGGATAAAAATATTTTTCTGAAGCAAGTAGACCAGGGAAACTTAGCAATGGTGATCTCTAATCAAGAACCAAAAAAGAGATGGTCAATATTCGGACAGCTAAGGGTACTATTATTGAAGAACAAGAGCGTATAATGGGAACCTTTTTAAAGCATTTTTCTGAATTATATAAATCAAATAAGGTTATATTAGATGAAGAGATTAATTCATATTTAGACTCTATTTCTCTTCCAGTTCATACCGATACTCAGAGGGAGTTTCTGGACTTGGATCTCTCTTTAGAGGAGCTAGAGGCTGCACTGAAGGCATGTTCCAGAAATTCTTCCCCTGGGTCAAATGGACTACCATATGAATTATATCGTAAATATAAGGAGATTACCCTCCCTCGTTTATTAAGTGTGTTTCTAGAATCAATTGAGAAGGCTACCCTTCCAGAATCAATGACAGAGGCTGTAATAACATTAATATTGAAAAAAGGGAAGGACCCCTTAGATATGTACGTCATAAAAAAAGAAAAAACATAGAAAACAATAATAACAAGCAAAACAACGACTAAGCAGTTAATGAGACTGCACAAACCATGGGTATAGTTTAATAAATCATAAAACAGTGTCCTGCATTATGGAATACAGTATGAAGGCCTCACGTGTCCCGTGATGTGGATGGCCACTCTATAGGTACAGGTGTAACAGGGTTAGCACTCAAGCTCTTAACTCAAATTTCTTAACTCATCTCGTTATCTTAAGACAAAAGCCATTGAAAAGCAATTGAAGGTGTTTGCTTAGATTAGATAACACAACTCAGAAATCTCAGAAAACAGGAGTGTTAACTCTACTCCATCCGTATTCTAGACAGCTGTATGGGGGATTTAGGCGAGAGGGCACCTGGATGGTGTAGCCCCCAACTTTGCAGTAAATGGAGTCCCTTTTCCAAGGAGGTAATGAGGTGCTGATCTACATTTTTGGTGATGATAAACTTCTTTGGGAAGCCCCACTACGGAATATCGTGGTGACCAAGACTTTTGGTGAGGGGTAGTAGTTTTCTCCTTTCTGCCAAGGTGTGCTGCGAGAGGTCTGCAAAGAGTGTTACCTCTTAGAAGGGTTCAGGTAGCTTGCCTTTCTTTCTCAACTCCTGCATGAGCTGCTCCTTTATGTGATAAAAGTGAATACATAGTAACATAGTAGCATAGTACAGGGTGGGCCATTTATATAGATACACCTTAATAAAATGGGAATGGTTGGTGATATTAACTTCCTGTTTGTGGCACATTAGTATATGTGAGGGGGGAAACACTTTCAAGATGGGTGGTGACCATGGCGGCCATTTTGAAGTCAGACATTTTGAATCCAACTTTTGTTTTTTCAATAGGAAGAGGGTCATGTGACACATCAAACTTATTGGGAATTTCACAAGAAAAACAATGGTGTGCTTGGTTTTAACGTAACTTTATTCTTTCATGAGTTATTTACAAGTTTCTGACCACTTATAAAATGTGTTCAATGTGCTGCCCATTGTGTTGGATTGTCAATGCAACCCTCTTCTCCCACTCTTCACACACTGATAGCAACACCGCAGGAGAAATGCTAGCACAGGCTTCCAGTATCCGTAGTTTCAGGTGCTGCACATCTCGTATCTTCACAGCATAGACAATTGCCTTCAGATGACCCTAAAGATAAAAGTCTAAGGGGGTCAGATCGGGAGACCTTGGGGGCCATTCAACTGGCCCACGACGACCAATCCACTTTCCAGGAAACTGTTCAATTAGGAATGCTCGGACCTGACACCCATAATGTAGTGGTGCCCCATCTTGCTGGAAAAACTCCGGGAACGTGCTAGCTTCAGTGCATAAAGAGAGAAACACATCATCATGTAGTAATTTCGCATATCCAGTGGCCTTGAGGTTTCCATTGATGAAGAATGGCCCCACTATCTTTGTACCCCATATACCACACCATACCATGAAGATGAGATGTGCAGCACCTGAAACTACGGATACTGGAAGTCTGTGCTAGCATTTCTCCTGCGGTGCAGCCTCTTCCTATTGAAAAAACAAAAGTTGGATTCAAAACGGCCGACTTCAAAATGGCCGCCATGGTCACCACCCATCTTGAAAAGTTTCCCCCCCTCACATATACTAATGTGCCACAAACAGGAAGTTAATATCACCAACCATTCCCATTTTATTAAGGTGTATCCATATAAATGGCCCACCCTGTACATAAGGCCAAAAAAAGACATTTGTCCATCCAGTTCGGCCTGTCATCCTGAAAGTTGATGCAGAGGAAGGCAAAAAAAAAAGTGAGGTAGAAGCCAATTTTCCCCACTTTAGGGGAATAAAAAATTCCTTCCCGACTCCAATCAGGCAATCAGAATAACTCCCTGGATCAACGACCCCTCTCTGGTAGCTATAGCCTGTAATATTATTACATTCCAGAAATACATCCAGGCCACTCTTGAATTCCTTTATTGTACTCACTATCACCACCTCCTCAGGCAGAGAGTTCCATAGTCTCACTGCTCTTACCGTAAAGAATCTTCTTCTATGTTTGTGTACATACCTTCTTTCCTCCAGATGTAGAGGATGTCCCCTCGTCACAGTCACAGTCCTGGGGATAAATAGATGATGGGATAGATCTCTGTACTGACCCCTGATATATTTACACATAGTAATTAGATCTCCCCTCAGTCGTCTTTTTTCTAAAGTGAATAACCCTAATTTTGATAATCTTTCAGGGTACTGTAGTTGCCCTATTCCAGTTATTACTTTAGTTGCCCTCCTCTGGACACTCTTCAGCTCTGCTATGTCTGCCAGAACTGTACACAGTACTCCATGTGGGGTCTGACTAGCGATTTGTAAAGTGGTAGGACTACGTTCTTATCACGGGCATCTTTCCTCTTTTTGATGCAACCCATTATCTTATTGGCCTTGGCAGCAGCTGCCTGACACTGGTTTTTGCAGCTTAGTTTGCTGTTTATTAAAATTCCTAGATCCTTTTCCATGTCAGTGTTACCGAGTGTTTTACCATTTAGTATGTACGGGTGACTTGCATTATTCCTTCCCATGTGCATAACTTTACATTTGTCAGTGTTAAACCTCATCTGCCACTAATCTGCCCAAGCCTCCAAGCTAATACAGATCCCTCTGTAGTAGTATACTGTCCTCTTCAGTGTTAATTACTTTACACAGTTTAGGCTACTTTCACACTAGCGTTCAGAGCGGATCCGTCTGATGTTTCATCAGACGGATCCGCTCCTATAATGCAGACGTTTGCATCCGTTCAGAAAGGATCCGTCTGCATTATAACTTCGAAAAATTTCTAAGTGTGAAAGTAGCCTGAGGTGATCCGTTCAGACTTTACATTGAAAGTCAATGGGGGACGGATCCGCTTGAAGATTGAGCCATATGGTGTCATCTTCAAGCGGATCCGTCCCCATTGACTTCCATTATAAGTCTGGACGGATCCGCTCGCCTCCGCACGGCCAGGCGGACACCCGAACGCTGCAAGCAGCGTTCAGGTGTCCGCTCACTGAGCGGAGCGGAGGCTGAACGCTGGCAGACTGATGCATTCTCAGCGGATCCGCCTCCACTGACAATGCATTAGGGCCAGACGGATGCGTTCGGGGCCGCTTGTGAGCCCCTTCAAATGGAGCTCACGAGCGGACACCCGAACGCTAGTGTGAAAGTAGCCTTAGTGTCATCTGCGAAAATTTATATTTTACTATGCAAGCCTTCTACAAGATCATTAATAAATATATTGAAGAGAATAGGGCCCAATACTGAACCCTGAGGTACCCCACTAGTGACAGTGACCCAATCTGAGTGTGTACTATTAATAACCACCCTCTGTTTTCTATCACTCAGCCAGTTACTTACCCACGTTCTGACATATTCTCCCAGTCAGAGCATTCTCATTTTATATACTAACCTTTTATGTGGTACAGTGTCAAATGCTTTGGAGAAGTCCAGATATACGACATCCATTGATTCGCCACTGTCAAGTCTAGAACTTACCTCCTCATAGAAACTGATTAAATTAGTTTGTTATGACCGATCACTCATGAAGCCATGCTGATATGGCGTTATTTGCTTATTTCCATTGAGATGCTCTAAGATAGCATCTCTTAGAAAACCTTCAAACAGTTTACCCACAACAGATGTTAAGCTTACAGGTCTATAGTTTCCAGGCTCTGTTTTTGGACCCTTTTTGAATATTGGCACCACATTTGCTATGCGCCAATCCTGTGGGACATTCCCTGTCAGTATAGAGTCTGCAAATATCAGAAATAAGGGTCTGACTATGACATTACTTAATTCCCTTAGGATACGGGGGTGTATGCCATCCGGTCCTGGCGATTTGTCTATGTTAATCTTTTTAAGTCGCTGTTGTACTTCTTCCTCAGTCAAACAGGACACTTTTAATGGGGAATTTATTTTTACATTCAGCATTTCATCTGACAGTTTATTTTCCTCAGTGAATATATTGGAGAAAAAAATATTTAACATTGTCTATCTCATTTAGTAGTAGATTTTCCGTGGACTTTATTATAGTTTTTAGCTCCATGTATCTCTACCCACAGTGACTCCACATGTTCATGTCCCTCACTTAAATATTCCCGGAGTGTGTGCTTTAGACAGGACTTTACATATAAGCATCCCCACCCCCTCTCCGGTTTTGACGATCCTTTCTAAACAGACTGTAACCTTGTACATTAACTGCCCAGTCATAGCTATCATCCAGCCATGTTTCCGTTATTCCCACTATGTCATAGTCCTCCTCACACATCACTAATTCCAGTTCCCCAGTTTTATTAGTCAGGCTTCTGGCATTAGTATACATACAGATGTAGCAGGGTTAGCACTCCTGCTCTTAACTCATATTTTTTTACTCAACGTGTTATCTTGAGACAAAAGCCATTGAAAAGCAATTGAAGGTGTTTGCTTGGATTAGATAACACAACTCAGAAATCTCAGAAAACAGGAGTGTTAACTCTACTCCATCCGTACATTTGAGAGGTTTATGTATATTTTTTACCCTACATCTTTCCTTCTGAACTGTTCTAGTCCCTCCTTCTATTCCTCCCCCAGTCCCACTGCACTATCTTCCCCTCCTATAATGTAGTTTCCCTCCCCCCATTCCCTAGTTTAAACACTCCTCCAACCTTCTAGCCATCTTTCTCCCCAACACAGCTGACCCTTCCCCATTGAGGTGCATCCCGTCCCTACGATAGAGCCTGTAGCCGATAGAGAAGTCGGCCCAGTTCTCCAGGAACCCAAACCCCTCCTTCGTACACCAGTTCTTGAGCCACTTGTTAATCTCCCTAATCTCCCTCTGCCTTTCTTGTGTGGGCCGTGGTACAGGCAGTATTTCGGAAAATACTACCTTTGAGGTCCTTGCCCTAAGCTTTTGACCTAAATCCCTGACTTCATTTTTAAGGACTCTCCACCTACCTATAACTTTGTCATTGGTTCCGATATGGACCATGACGGCTGGATTTTCTCCAGCCCCTCCCAGTAATCTGTCAACCCGATCCGCGATGTGTCGAACTCTAGCGCCAGGAAGACAGCACACTGTTCAGCGAACACCGATCTCTATAGTTCAGTACGCAGTTCAGGAAGGTAAAGAAACAGAGAGATAGAGTTTGGAAGTAGGCAGAGTAAGTAGTAATTGTCTATTTATTAAAATTATTAATATTAAATCCCAAATATTAATAATTAATATGTCCTATAACAGGGTCACTGTAGGGGGCTATATTACTAATGAGGGCATTCTAGAAGGGAATTATTATTGGTGGGGCTTTGAGGAGCACAATTACTATGGGGGGAACTATCTCTTTGGAACTATTATTTCTTCTGGATAGTATTTGGGGGTGTTGGAGAGCACAGAGAGCAGCAGGATAATACTTGTGGGACTGGAGGATGGTGAGAATGATAGAAAAGTGAGGAACCTAAGATGTCTATGTGGTAATCTCTGCAGAGATGAGGCATGGCTGAAATAAGTTGTCTAGGAGAAGATGAAAGAAAACATCTACATCAGAGTAGACGTCACCTGGGAGGCTCTGCATGTGAGAAGTATGTGCTGCTGAATAGTCCTGTATGTTTGATAGTGTCTATGCAGCAAGTAAAGCAATTAAGGCTACTTTCACACTTACGGCAGCAGAGTCCAGCAGGCTGTTCCAGCGGGGGAACAGCCTGCCGAATCCATGCTAACGCTAGCCCACCATGCTGCCGGAAGTCTGCTCCGGCCTCAATCACTACAATACCTGCTGGACCCTGCTACCGCAAGTGTGAAAGTAGCCTAAAATGTTTTTAGTGCTAGTGTGAGCGGTGGGGTGTCGACTGGAGCCATATGCATTGGGACTTTGGCCCTGGATCTTTTGAAACCCCAGCAATGCCCCTGACTGGTGGTGTTTTATAATTTGTATACATTTTTAAATTTATTGTTTAAAATTTTAATTGCTGATTTTCTCCTGTAACAGAGACCAACATATTAGCCACAGCTAAGGAGTAATACTGCTTCTGCAGCTGCATGATGTCCTTGCAACTGCTAAGGCTAATTTCACATCTGCGTTTTTGCTGTATCCACCATCCGTCACAATTGTGAGTCACGGGATCCGTCTTGCTCTGCATCCCGGGACGCACTCAAAAGCGCTGCTTGCAGCGTTTTTGCGTGTGTCATTGGAACACAATGAAACGGAACTGAATGCATTTTGGTGCACTCTGTTCCCTTCAGTTCAGTTTTGTCCCCATTGACAATGAAAGTACAGTCTTGATCAAAAGTTTAAGACCACTTGAAAAATGGCAAAAAATCATATTTAGCATGGCTGGATCTTAACAAGGTTCCAAGTAGAGCTTCAACATGCAACAAAAATGTTAGTAACTTCCAGATAAAGTTAAATCAGAACTTACAGTCGTCCCATATCTTAATCGATTTCTCTAGTACATCTCTCTGCTTATAAAGAATCCGTTCATAGTTTTTAACCTTATTAACCAGATTTATCCAATTGTTTACCTCTGGAGTATGGCGTGCAAACCAGCTCCGACTAATCAGGACTCTGGCCAGTAATAGTATTCTACCTAACAAGATCTTTTGATATTTATGGCTACCTAGTGACGAAAAATCTTTCAGTAAAAACAATTGTGGCTCAAGAGAAATCCATATTTTTAATTTATGGATGAGGAGATTATTAATACTATTCCAGTAAACTCCAAGTTCTGGGCATGCCCAGATCATGTGCAGATAATCCGCACCTGCAGTATCACATCGGGGGCATTTGGAGGTATATCTTAATCCACACTTGTTTAACCAAATGGGGGTAACATATAGTCTATGATAAATATTGAACTGTATTAAAACATGATTAAACTTGTGAGATAATAAGTCAAAGTTCGTAAAAATGCTTCCCCACCCTATCGATTGTATATTTGGGCAATCCATCTCCCAGGCGATTGTGTCTCTCCAAAACGTGACTTAAGTAATAATTTATATATATTTGAAATCTTCATTCTTTGTGATATCTTCCCTAACCACCCATTTAGCGGAGAGGTATTATCTATTTCTAACAGTGATTTATAATTGAAACTAAAAAGTGCCGACCGAAGCTGAAAATACCTAAACCAAGAAAGGTTCGCTATGTTATGTGATAATTCCACAAACGACCTTATCTCTCTATTCTTAACAACTTGTGTGACATAAAAAATCCCATTCTTTTGCCAAAATTGATCCGTTGCTATACCCTCTAGGGTCTGTAAGTGAATATTGTGCCAAAGAGGTGTGAATGTAAGTGATCCCTTTACCCCCAACCATCCTCTAGTGGTAGCCCACATTTTCAGTAGTGATTTTGTAGTCTCTTTATGGCCCCGGTCTCTATTAATCAGTAGCCCGGATTCCAAAAGCGTAAATATGTGAGGAGCTTCTCACTACCCTACTTAAAAATGTTCTATTTTGCCATTCATGGCATGTCCATAACTGAGCAGCAATAAAATAACCTTTGAAGCAAGGGAGGTTTAAACCCCCCTGCTCCAGAGGTTTATATAGATATTCCAATTTGAGTCTCACACGTTTTCTTCGCCAAACTAGGCCATTAATTATTCTTTCCATAAGTTTAAAATATTTATCCTCTATCCAGATAGGCATTTCGGCATGCTTTATGCAAGTGTTTCCATGAGGTGAGTGGGAACATTTCTCCAAGTGGTGAAGACGGCCGCACAAAGGCCATCTACTGTCTGGAACTGTTGTCCATTTTTGTAAACTTCCCTTGCCATCCATCCCCAAAGGTTCTCAATTGGATTTAGATCAGAGGAACACGCAGGATGGGCCAAAAGAGTGCTGTTTTTCTCCTGGAAGTAGTCCCTTGTCCTGCGGGCATTGTGTACTGTAGCGTTGTCCTGTTGAAAAACCCAGTTGTTACCACACAGACGAGGGCCCTCAGTCATGAGGAATGCTCTCTGCAACATCTGGACATAGCCAGCGGCCGTTTGACGCCCCTGCACTTCCTGAAGCTCCATTGTTCCACTGAAGGAAAAAGCACCCCAGACCATTATGGCGCCCCCTCCACTGTGGCGCGTAGAAAACATCTAAGGTGGGATCTGTCATGCCAGTAACATTGGAAACCATCAGGACCATTAAGGTTAAATTTTTTCTCATCAGAGAAAAAAATAATTCTTCCACCTTTGAATGTCCCATGTTTGGTGCTCTCTTGCAAAGTCCAAACGGGCAGTTCTGTGGCTTTCAAGGAGACGAAGTCTTTGATGATGTTTTTTGTTTTTGAAGCCCTTCAGTCTCAGATGCCGTCTCATGGTTATAGGGCTGCAGTCAGCACCAGTAAGGGCCTTAATTTGGGTCGAGGATCGTCTAGTGTCTTGACGGACAGCCAATTGGATCCTTCGGCTCAGTGCTGATAAAAAATTTTTGGGTCTTCCACTTGACTTTTTTGTTCCATAACCCTCAGGAACATTTAAGAAATTCCAAATGACTTACTGCGTCCCACCTCAGCAGCGATGGTGCGCTGTGAGAGACCCTGCTTATGCAGTTCAACAACCCGACCACGTTCAAAAAGGGAGAGTTTTTTTGCCTTTGCCATCTCAACGTGTGACTACCTGACAGAAAATGACAATTAATCCACATCTTTGCACAGATTTGGCCTTATAAAGGCATGTGGTCCTAAAATTTGGATCAGCTGAAAAACAGCCTGTTTCAGTTTAATCGTTATTTTCAATTAATTGAATGCTCAAAAAATGTTTTTTCTCACTCTCATTTCTTCTTGTTGCATATTGAAGCTCTACTTGGAACCTTGTTAAGATCCAACAATGTAAAATATGATTTTTTGCCATTTTTCAAGTGGTCTTAAACTTTTGATCAGGACTGTATTAATGGACAATGAAAGTATTAATGGAAAATACTTCTGTATTGGAATGCATTGGCTGTAAGAGTAATACAGTGTGTATTACTCATACAGCTTCCGGCCTGTGAGATCCAGGGGGCTGGATCTCACAGGCTCGTCACCGGAAGGCAGCGCCGATGCCTAAGGAAGGCATCGCGCTGCCTCCCATGCCATCGGGTCCCCCCTACAGCTGCACGGGGACCCGATGGCACCGCCGCCCGCCGCAACCTACAGTAAAAGCCACAAACCGCAGGTCTGAATTGACCTGCGGTTTGCGGCGATGGCCAAAACGGGGGGGGGGGGGGGTCATGGGACCCCCCCGCGCATTGACCCAATGATTTGAGCAGGCACCTTGTTCCGATCACTGCCCGCCACACGGCGGTGATCAGAAATACACAGGGCGTACAGGTATGCCCTGTGTCCTTAAGTACCAGGACATCAGGGCGTACCTGTAGGCCCTATGTCCCAAACAGGTTAAGGGTCCCCGCAGGGGATTACAATAAAGTAATATTACAATATATTGTAAGATTACAATATAGTCACATACAGCATGCAAAGAGAATGTAGTATTGAACATGGTAAACAACCAATCAGAAGGCGAGAAGTCATTTTCCAGAGATATGTATCCTTGTCTTCTGTCTTCTTGGAATGTGGGGGTGTTGATTGTAGGCTTGATGGGACGTCAAGATATGAGGTCTTCTTGTTATAAAAGTTTGTATGCGTATATAAGTATAATTTTCTCAAGCACAACAGAATATATTATTAATATGAATGAAATTAGATTACAGGCAGGCAGGGTATCAGAAATAATTTATTTCTCTAACATTTTTCACCATTTTGATCATTACATTATTACACATATGCATTTCTCATTGATTTATTAGATAACTATCTAACCTACCTGTCTAGAAAATGGCCCCTTAGACTGCCTGTACTGCATGAAGTATACAGATAAGCTGCATAGATCATGGGATGTTAGACATCCATTCCTGGCCGCCTCATAGTAGCCATTTCATCTGAACATTCACACATCTTTATGGAGTTGTTGACAGCACACACACACACATCATTATCTACCTAAAAGGATGACGACAGCCAGCCAGAGGTGCATCCCAACACAAGGACCACCCCGGAGTAATCCCCGGTGAAATCACGCTTTTAGGGCATTGACTCTTCTTGTAGGAGTGGTGCTCAAACTGCTAGGGTGCATCTGTGGGACCCTCTTTCAGAGATGATGTCCTCCACCCAACTCTCAAAAAGCTGAGGGGTCTTCAGGAGAGGTGGGCAGTCGAGCTGGGCTATCAGACGGTCAACTCTGTAGCTGTGATGTCATCCTTCCTACAAAATGGACATGTCCACGCCCTTAACTATGAATATAACATATTAATCATTTCCAGGTAATTATTGAATGTTATATCAATAGAGGAGAAGCAGGAAAGTGGAAAGAAACCAGACATGAATCAAAACCCTGATAATGATTGATACAAGAAATCAGAGTTACTTCTTTCCTTTCACAATTTCTCCTCTTTTGATCATTACATTATCACTCATAAATGCATTTCTCATTGATTTGTTAGCTAACTATCTGTCCTAGCTGTCTTGAAAAGGCCCCTTAAACTGCATGTACTGCATGAAGTAATTAGGTAAGCTGTATACATCATGGGATGTTAGATATCCCTTCCTGACCACCTCATAGTAGCCATTTCATCTGAACATTCACACATCTTTATGAAGTTGTTGACAGCACACACACACATCATTATCTACCTAAAAGGATGACGACAGCCAGCCAGAGGTGCATCCCAACACAAGGACCACCCCGGAGTAATCCCCGGTGAAATCACGCTTTTAGGGCATTGACTCTTCTTGTAGGAGTGGTGCTCAAACTGCTAGGGTGCATCTGTGGGACCCTCTTTCAGAGATGATGTCCTCCACCCAACTCTCAAAAAGCTGAGGGGTCTTCAGGAGAGGTGGGCAGTCGAGCTGGGCTATCAGACGGTCAACTCTGTAGCTGTGATGTCATCCTTCCTACAAAATGGACATGTCCACGCCCTTAACTATGAATATAACATATTAATCATTTCCAGGTAATTATTGAATGTTATATCAATAGAGGAGAAGCAGGAAAGTGGAAAGAAACCAGACATGATTCAAAACCCTGATAATGATTGATACAAGAAATCAGAGTTACTTCTTTCCTTTCACAATTTCTCCTCTTTTGATCATTACATTATCACTCATAAATGCATTTCTCATTGATTTGTTAGCTAACTATCTGTCCTAGCTGTCTTGAAAGGGCCCCTTAAACTGCATGTACTGCATGAAGTAATTAGGTAAGCTGTATACATCATGGGATGTTAGATATCCCTTCCTGATCACCTCATAGTAGCCATTTCATCTGAACATTCACACATCTTTATGGAGTTGTTGACAGCACACACACACACATCATTATCTACCTAAAAGGATGATGACAGCCAGCCAGAGGTGCATCCCAGCACAAGGACCACCCCGGAGTAATCCCCGGTGAAATCACGCTTTTAGGGCATTGACTCTTCTTGTAGGAGTGGTGCTCAAACTGCTAGGGTGCATCTGTGGGACCCTCTTTCAGAGATGATGTCCTCCACCCAACTCTCAAAAAGCTGAGGGGTCTTCAGGAGAGGTGGGCAGTCGAGCTGGGCTATCAGACGGTCAACTCTGTAGCTGTGATGTCATCCTTCCTACAAAATGGACATGTCCACGCCCTTAACTATGAATATAACATATTAATCATTTCCAGGTAATTATTGAATGTTATATCAATAGAGGAGAAGCAGGAAAGTGGAAAGAAACCAGACATGAATCAAAACCCTGATAATGATTGATACAAGAAATCAGAGTTACTTCTTTCCTTTCACAATTTCTCCTCTTTTGATCATTACATTATCACTCATAAATGCATTTCTCATTGATTTGTTAGCTAACTATCTGTCCTAGCTGTCTTGAAAAGGCCCCTTAAACTGCATGTACTGCATGAAGTAATTAGGTAAGCTGTATACATCATGGGATGTTAGATATCCCTTCCTGACCACCTCATAGTAGCCATTTCATCTGAACATTCACACATCTTTATGAAGTTGTTGACAGCACACACACACATCATTATCTACCTAAAAGGATGACGACAGCCAGCCAGAGGTGCATCCCAACACAAGGACCACCCCGGAGTAATCCCCGGTGAAATCACGCTTTTAGGGCATTGACTCTTCTTGTAGGAGTGGTGCTCAAACTGCTAGGGTGCATCTGTGGGACCCTCTTTCAGAGATGATGTCCTCCACCCAACTCTCAAAAAGCTGAGGGGTCTTCAGGAGAGGTGGGCAGTCGAGCTGGGCTATCAGACGGTCAATTCTGTAGCTGTGATGTCATCCTTCCTACAAAATGGACATGTCCACGCCCTTAACTATGAATATAACATATTAATCATTTCCAGGTAATTATTGAATGTTATATCAATAGAGGAGAAGCAGGAAAGTGGAAAGAAACCAGACATGATTCAAAACCCTGATAATGATTGATACAAGAAATCAGAGTTACTTCTTTCCTTTCACAATTTCTCCTCTTTTGATCATTACATTATCACTCATAAATGCATTTCTCATTGATTTGTTAGCTAACTATCTGTCCTAGCTGTCTTGAAAGGGCCCCTTAAACTGCATGTACTGCATGAAGTAATTAGGTAAGCTGTATACATCATGGGATGTTAGATATCCCTTCCTGATCACCTCATAGTAGCCATTTCATCTGAACATTCACACATCTTTATGGAGTTGTTGACAGCACACACACACACATCATTATCTACCTAAAAGGATGATGACAGCCAGCCAGAGGTGCATCCCAGCACAAGGACCACCCCGGAGTAATCCCCGGTGAAATCACGCTTTTAGGGCATTGACTCTTCTTGTAGGAGTGGTGCTCAAACTGCTAGGGTGCATCTGTGGGACCCTCTTTCAGAGATGATGTCCTCCACCCAACTCTCAAAAAGCTGAGGGGTCTTCAGGAGAGGTGGGCAGTCGAGCTGGGCTATCAGACGGTCAACTCTGTAGCTGTGATGTCATCCTTCCTACAAAATGGACATGTCCACGCCCTTAACTATGAATATAACATATTAATCATTTCCAGGTAATTATTGAATGTTATATCAATAGAGGAGAAGCAGGAAAGTGGAAAGAAACCAGACATGAATCAAAACTCTGATAATGATTGATACAAGAAATCAGAGTTACTTCTTTCCTTTCACAATTTCTCCTCTTTTGATCATTACATTATCACTCATAAATGCATTTCTCATTGATTTGTAAGCTAACTATCTGTCCTAGCTGTCTTGAAAAGGCCCCTTAAACTGCAGGTACTGCATGAAGTAATTAGGTAAGCTGTATACATCATGGGATGTTAGATATCCCTTCCTGACCCCCTCATAGTAGCCATTTCATCTGAACATTCCGCTTCTTTATGGGGTTATTGACAGCACACACTTTATTATCTACCTAAAAGGATGACGACAGCCAGCCAGAGGTGCATCCCAACACAAGGACCACCCCGGAGTAATCCCCGGTGAAATCACGCTTTTAGGGCATTGACTCTTCTTGTAGGAGTGGTGCTCAAACTGCTAGGGTGCATCTGTGGGACCCTCTTTCAGAGATGATGTCCTCCACCCAACTCTCAAAAAGCTGAGGGGTCTTCAGGAGAGGTGGGCAGTCGAGCTGGGCTATCAGACGGTCAACTCTGTAGCTGTGATGTCATCCTTCCTACAAAATGGACATATCCACGCCCTCAACTAGTAATATAACGTATTAATCATTTCCATGCAATTATTGAATGTTATTTCAATAGAGCAGAAGCAGGAAAGTAGAAAGAAACCAGACATGAACCAAAACTCTGATAATGATTGATACAAGAAATCAGAGTTAATTCTTTCCTGCTACATTTTCTCCTCTTTTGATCATTACATTATCACTCATATATGCATTTCTCATTTGTTAGCTAACTTTCTTTCCTACCTGTCCATAAATAGCCACTTAGACTTCCCGTACTGCATGAAGTATACAGATAAGCTGCATAGATCATGGGATGTTAGACATCCATTCCTGGTTGTCTTATAGTAGCTATTTAATCTAAACATTCACAAATCTTTATGGGGTTATTGACAGCACACATGTACATCATTATTTTATAGAATGATGATAGTCAGCCAGAGGTGCGTCCCAACACAAGTACCACCCCAGAGGAATTCCCCAGTGAAATCACTCAGGGCATTGACTCTTCTTGTAGGAGTGGTGCTCAAACTGCTGGGATGCATCTGTGGGATCCTCTTTAAGAGATGATGTCCTCCACTTGACTTAAAAAGCTGAGGGTCTTCAGGAGAGGTGGGCAGTTGGGCTAGGTTATCAGACGGTCAACTCTGTATCTGTGATGTCATCCTCCCTACAAAATGGACATGTGCACACCTGCAAGGAAGAATACAACATATAAATCATTTCCAGGCAATTGTGGAGGCAATAGAGGAGAAATATAAAACTTAATGTAAACTAGAAATAAACCAAAACCCTGATAACAATTTATGCAAGAAATTTTTTCAACTTCTAGAACAATGGTCTCCAGCCTCTGGCTCAGCAAGTGCTGCTGTAGAAATACAACTCCCATCATCCCATAATAGCCTGCAACTGTCATAACATGTTTGAAGTTGTTTTACACTCACCAAACATCTCAGGGGAGATTTACAGTTGCAAGAAAAAGTATGTGAACCCTTTGGAATTATATGGATTTCTGCACAAATTGGTCATAAAATGTGATCTGATCTTCATCTAAGTCATAACAATAGACAATCACAGTCTGCTTAAACTAATAACACACAAATAATTAAATGTTACCATGTTTTTATTGAACACACCATGTAAACATTCACAGTGCAGGTGGAAAAAGTATGTGAACCTTTGGATTTAATAACTGGTTGAACTTCCTTAGCAGCAATAACTTCAACCAAACGTTTCTTGTAGTTGCAGATCAGACGTGCACAACAGTCAGGAGTAATTCTTGACCATTCCTCTTTACAGAACTGTTTCAGTTCAGGAATATTCTTGGAATGTCTGGTGTAAATCGCTTTCTTGAGGTCATGCCACAGCATCTCAATCGGGTTGAGGTCAGGACTCTGACTGGGCCACTCCAGAAGGCGTATTTTCTTCTGTTTAAGCCATTCTGTTGTTGATTTACTTCTATGCTTTGGGTCGTTGTCCTTTTGCAACACTCATCTTCTGTTGAGCTTCAGCTGGTGGACAGATGGCCTTAAGTTCTCCTGCAAAATGTCTTGATAAACTTGGGAATTCATTTTTCCTTCGATGATAGCAATCCGTCCAGGCCCTGACGCAGCAAAGCAGCACCAAACCATAATGCCCCCACCATCATACTTCACAGTTGGGATGAGGTTTTTAATGTTGGTGTGCTGTGCCTCTTTTTCTGTGTTCTGTGTTTCTTCCAAACAACTCAACTTTGGTTTCATCTGTCCACCAAATATTTTGCCAGTACTGCTGTGGAACATCCAGGTGCCCTTGTGCAAACTGTAAATGTGCAGCAATGTTTTTTTTGGACAGCAGAGGCTTCCTTTGTGGTATTCAATGAAATCCATTCTTGTTTAGTGTTTTACATATCGTAGATTTGCTAACAGGGATGTTAGCATATGCCCGAGACTTTTGTAAGTCTTTAGCTGACACTCTAGGATTCTTCTTCACCTCATTGAGCAGTCTGCACTGTACTCTTGCAGTAATCTTTACAGGACGGCCACTCCTACGGAGAGTAGCAGCAGTGCTGAACTTTCTCCATTTATAGACAATTTGTCTTACCGTGGACTAATGAACAGCAAGGCTTTTTGAGATACTTTTATAACCCTTTCCAGCTTTATGTAAGTCAACAATTCTTAACCGTAGGTCTTCTGATAGCTCTTTTGTGCAAAGCATCATTCACATCAGGTAATGCTTCTTGTGATAAGCAAACCCAGAACTGGTGTGTGTTTTTCATAGGGCAGGGCAGCTGTAACCAACACCTCCAATCTCATCTCATTGATTGGACTCCAGTTGGCTGACACCTCGCTCCAATTAGCTCTTGGAGATGTCATGAGTCTAGGGGTTCACATACTTTTTCCACCTGCACTGTGAATGTTTACATGGTATGTTCAATAAAAACAAGGTAACATTTAATTCTTTGTGTGTTATTAGTTTAAGCAAACTGTGATTGTCTATTGTTGTAACTTAGATGAAGATCAGATCACATTTTATGACCAATTTGTGCAGAAATCCATATCATTCCAAAGGGTTCACATACTTTTTCTTGCAACTGTATCAAGAGCAGGGGGGATGCATTTAATTTATCATGAAGTTCAAAGAGTAATAAATAGGGTAAGCAAGCACTCACACTATGGCATCAACTATATAAGGTTTATTAGTATAAACAATGTATCAATGGATTTAAAATATATAAAATGAATAAAATGATAGCAGCATATACTGTATATAGGGAGCAGCAGCATAAATTAATAGCAGCAATGTGGTATCACAGTAATAGCAGCATATGAATGAAAAATGGTCTAGATAAGGTCGGTGATAATAGGTATTATTTAAATAAGCGACGCGCAGCTGAGAAGTTGAACTACAGCCTGCCAGCGATGATCATTCGCTGGCAGGCTGTAGATGCGATTTTTTTAACATCAGAAAGGTATATTAGACGCTGTTTTGTTAACGGCGTCTAATATACCTGCTACCTGGTCCTCTGGTAGTCCCTTTTGCTTGGATCGACCACCAGAGGACACAGGCAGCTCTGTAAGTAGCACCAATCACCACACTACACTACACCCCCCCGTCACTTATTAACCCCTTATTAACCCCTGATCACCCCTCACCCCATATAGACTCCCTGATCACCCCCCTGTCATTGATTACCCCCCTGTAAGGCTCCATTCAGACGTCCGTATGTGTTTTGCGGATCCGCAAAACATGGACACCAGCAATGTGCTTTCCGTATTTTGCGGATCCGCACATTGCCAGAACTATATAGAAAATGTATTTTCTTGACCGCGATTGCGGACAAGAATAGGACATGTTCTATATTTTTATGGAACGGAAGTGCGGACCCGGAAGTGCAGATCCGCAATTCCGGATCCGAGCAGGACAAAGTCTGTCCCCATAGAAATGAATGGGTCCGCAATTCCGTTCCGTAAAATGTAGAACAGAATTGCGGATGTGTGATTTGGGCCTAAGGGTCCCTTATCACCGCCAGTTACTTAGCTACTTGTTAGGTAGTTAGTGCCCAGCCCACCGCACCGCAGTCACTGATTAGTCGCTGATTAGCGTCATCGTTGTCGCTAATCAGCACTAATACTATATAGTATCTGTAAGTGATCAAGACTGATCGCAATCAGATCTATATCA
Organism: Bufo bufo; assembly: GCF_905171765.1. Classification (NCBI taxonomy): domain Eukaryota; kingdom Metazoa; phylum Chordata; class Amphibia; order Anura; family Bufonidae; genus Bufo; species Bufo bufo. The sequence continues at coordinate 229,680,603 of NC_053389.1, read as the reverse complement.
GTACATTAGGGTCACCTTAGGCTCTACAAAAAACGCAGTGTTCGCCCGATCAGGCCTGATCTTGTGCGCACACTTGCGTTCAGTCCGCCCCACCGCAGTGACAGAATTTTTTTTTTCTGATCACTGCAAAAACACAGTAAAATCGCTGCGGCTCTATAAAGATCACTTTTGAGGGGCATGATCACTTTTGAGGGGCATGGCGAGTTCATAGAAGATTTTCTTTTTTTTGCCACAAGTTAGCGGAAATTGATTTATTTTATTTTTTTTGTTTTTTCTTACAAAGTCTCATATTCCACTAACTTGTGACAAAAAATAAAATCTTACATGAACTCACCATACCCCTCACGGAATCCAAATGTGTAAAAATGCCCTGTGAAATCCTAAAGGTACTCATTGGAATTTGGGCCCCTTAGCGCATCTTGGCTGCAAAAAAGTGGCACACGTGGTATTGCCGTACTCAGAAGAAGTAGGGCAATGTGTTTTGGGGTGTATTTTTACATATACCCATGCTGGGTGAGAGAAATATCTCTGTAAATTGACAACTTTGTATAAAAAAAATTAAAAAGTTGTCATTTACAGAGATATTTCTCACACACAGTATGGGTATATGTAAAAATACACCCCAAAACACATTGCCCTACTTCTCCTGAGTACGGCGATACCACATGTGTGACACTTTTTTGCAGCCTAGGTGCGCAAAGGGGCCCAAATTCCAATGAGTACCTTTTAGGAGGGCATTTTTAGACATTTGGATTCCAGACTTCTTCTCACGCTTTAGGGCCCCTAAAATGCCAGGGCAGTATAAGTACCGCACAAGTGACCCCATTTTGGAAAGACACCCCAAGGTATTCCGTGAGGGGTATGGCGAGTTCATGTAAGATTTTTTTTTTTGTCACAAGTTAGTGGAATATGAGACTTTGTAAGAAAAAAATAAATAAATAATCATTTTCCGCTAACTTGTGCCAAAAAAAAAACTTCTATGAACTCGCCATGCCCCTCACGGAATACCTTGGGGTGTCTTCTTTCCAAAATGGGGTCACTTATGGGGTATTTATACTGCCCTGGCATTTTAGGGGCCCTAAAGCGTGAGAAGAAGTTTGGAATCCAAATGCGTAAAAATGCCCTGTGAAATCCTAAGGCCCCTTTCACACGGGGCGAGTATTCCGCGCGGATGCGATGCGTGAGTTGAACGCATTGCACCTGCACTGAATACTGACCCATTCATTTCTATGGGGGCTGTTCACATGAGCAGTGATTTTCACGCATCACTTGTGCGTTGCGTGAAAATCGCAGCATGCTCTATATTCTGCATTTTTCACGCAACGCAGGCCCCATAGAAGTGAATGGGGTTGCGTGAAAATCGCAAGCATCCGCAAGCAAGTGCGAATGCGGTGCTATTTTCACGCACGGTTGCTAGGAGACGATCGGGATGGAGACCCGATCATTATTATTTTCCCTTATAACATGGTTATAAGGGAAAATAATAGCATTCTGAATACAGAATGCATAGTAAAACAGCGCTGGAGGGGTTAAAAAAAATAAAAAATAATTTAACTCACCTTAGTCCACTTGATCGCGGCCCGGCATCTCCTTCTGTCTCCTTTGTTGAATAGGACCTGTGGTGAGCATTAATTACAGGAACAGGACCTTTGACGTCACTCCGGTCATCACATGGTACGTCACATGATCTTTTACCATGGTGATGGATCATGTGATGGATCATGTGATGACCGAAGTGACGTCATCAAAGGTCCTGTTCCTGTAATTAATGCTCACCACAGGTCCTATTCAACAAAGGAGACAGAAGGAGATGCCGGGCCGCGATCAAGTGGACTAAGGCGAGTTACTTTTCTTTTTTTTTTTAACCCATCCAGCTATGTTTTACTATACATTCTGTATTCAGAATGCTATTATTTTCCCTTATAACTATGTTATAAGGGGAAATAATACAATCTTACAGAACACCGATCCCAAGCCTGAACTTCTGTGAAGAAGTTCGGGTTTGGGTACCAAACATGCACGATTTTTCTCACGCAAGTGCAAAACGCATTACAATGTTTTGCACTCGCGCAACGCACCCGCACATTTTCCCGCAACGCCCGTGTGAACCCAGCCTAAAGGTACTCATTGGAATTTGGTCCCCTTTGCGCACCTAGGCTGCAAAAAAGTGTCACACATGTGGTATCGCCGTACTCAGAAGAAGTAGGGCAATGTGTTTTGGGGTGTATTTTTACATATACCCATGCTGGGTGAGAGAAATATCTCTGTAAATTGACAACTTTGTATAAAAAAAATTAAAAAGTTGTCATTTACAGAGATATTTCTCTCACCCAGCATGGGTATATGTAAAAATACACCCCAAAACACATTGCCCTACTTCTTCTGAGTACAGCGATACCACATGTGTGACACTTTTGTGCAGCCTAGGTGCGTAAAGGGGCCGAAAGTCCAACGAGTATCTTTAGGCTTTACAGGGTTGCTCACAATTTAGCCCCGCCCAAAATGCCAGAACAGTAAACACACCCCACAAATGACCCCATTTCAGAAAGTAGACACCCCAAGGTATTCACTGAGGGGCATAGTGAGTCCGTGGGAGATTTTTTTATTTTTTTGCCAGAAGTTAGTAGAAATGGAAACTTTATTATTATTATTTTTTCCTCAGAAAGTGTCATTTTCCGCTAACTTGTGAAAAAAAATTAAATCATACATGAACTCACCATGCCCCTCTGCGAATACTTTGGGGTGTCTTCTTTCTAAAATGGGGTCATTTGGGGGGTATTTATACTATCCTGGCATTCTAGCACCTCAAGAAACATGACAGGTGCTCAGAAAGTCAGAGCTGCTTCAAAATGTGGAAATTCACATTTTTGTACCATAGTTTGTAAACGCTATAGCTTTTGCGCAAACCAATAAATATACACGTATTGGATTTTTTTTATCAAAGACTTGTAGCACAAAAAATTCTGACACAAACTTGTATAGAAATTTAATTATATTTGAACAATTTTACCAGAAAAAGTTAAAAATACACTTTTTTTTTGAAATTTGCAGTCTATTTTGATTAATATCAGAAAAACGAAAAATCTCAGCAGCAATGAAATACCACCAAAAGAAAGCTGTATTTGTGAGAAGAAAAGGAGGTAAAATTCATTTGGGTGCCAAGTTGCATGACTGAGCAATAAACCGTTAAAGTTGTGAAGTGCCGATTTGTAAAAAAGGGCCTGTTCACTAGGGGGTATAAACCTGTGGTCCTTAAGTGGTTAAACAGAATTTGCAACTTTTGTATATCAGTTTTCTGGTGGAATGATAAATCTCTCCTTGTGCTGTGAACTACCAAAAGCAGTGGACATAATAATTAGGCTACTTCCACACTCGCGTTTTGGTGCGGATCCGTCATGGATCTGCACAGACGGATCCGTTCAGATAACACAACCGTCTGCATCCGTTCAAAATGGATCCGTTTGTATTATCTTTAACATAGCCAAGACGGATCCGTCTTGAACACCATTGAAAGTCAATGGAGGGCGGATCCGTTTTCTATTGTGCCATAGAAAACGGATCCGTCCCCATTGACTTACATTGTGTGTCAGAACGGATCCGTTTGGCTCAGTTTTGTCAGACGGACACCAAAGCGGAATAGAGACCGAACGAAGGCAAACCTTTTCCATTCAGAATGCATTAGAGTAAAGCTGATCAGTTTTGGACCGCTTGTGAGAGCCCTGAACGGATCTCACAAACGGAAAGCCAAAACGCCAGTGTGACAGTAGCCTTAATCATCGCCTCTCCTTACCTTGGTGTTATCATGGTTGCTGTTGTTTGTGTGACCAGTGAAATAGAGGGAACATTGACCAGTAAGATAGAGCAGCATCCAGGAAGATAGGGGAGAAAGTAAGCAGTAAGATAGGACAGAGACCAGTAAGATAGGGTAATGACCAGTAAGATAGGATGAATAATAACCAGTAAGATAGGGTAATGACCAGTAAGATAGGATGAATAATAACCAGTAAGATAGGGTAATGACCAGTAAGATAGGGATAATGACCAGTAAGACAGGACAGTGGAAATGTCAGACTATTAAGACCACTGATAGATATGATAATTAATAATGGGTAAGTTGTGAGAAGTCACCCACAATAAATATCATCCATAACCCCAATTGTAGTATCAAAAAACTGATTTTACTGATTCGTGACCATACCCAAAAACAGGACATTGAGATAACCCATAATTCCCAACATATCTTCTCTGGTGTTCTATATCATCAATCTCAGTGAATTGAAGATAGGACAGTTAGCAGTAAAATAGGGCGGATAGAGACCAGTAAGGTAGGGTAATAACCAGTGAGTTAGGACAGTGACCAGTAATATATGGAAGTGAATTGTAAGATAAGGCAGTGATCTGTAAATTAGGGTGGTAAGTGACCAGTACGATAAAGGGGGCAGTGAATAGATGAACCAATTGGCTGCTATGAACAGCTCCGCTCGTCTTATGCAGAGGTTTAGATGAACCTCTTCATCCACATAAATCATCCCATACAGTTCCCTGGTGCAGTAATGATCCCCCTCCTGCAATGTCTGACTGAGAACTTACCATGATCTAAAGAGGGGTCGCAGACTTCACTACAGACACACGGATGCTTCTCTCCTGCAGACAGAGAAGGGAGACATCTTCCTCCTCCTGCAGCCGGTAACCAGGAATGACAGTTGGTAACAGCAATCATCATTCATGTTTCTGAGGGGAAGTGCTGATTGGTTGATCAGATTCTAATCCACCAATCAGCAGCTCTCTGTTCTCTACAGCCTGGGACTGGAGGAGCCCACAACAGCCCGAGCCCTGAGTGCAGCACAACTGATGTGTGCGACTGTAAGGCGGACTGCATGTTCTTGATTAAAGGACCAATTATTACCCCCATAGCAAAGTGGTGGCATTAAGTTCCTGAAGTTGATGTACTGGAAGCAGAAAAAAGGAGTAAGGATTAGAGGGATTTTGACAAGAACCAAATTGTAGTTGACAGACAACTGCATGGTCGGACTGGGGTTTTTTGGGCCCACCAGATGCAAATTTTCTGGGGGCCCAAACCCCATATCATCAATAAAGTCTATCAGATTTTGATTGAAAGCAATAGACCCTAGTGGCAACGTATTGGCTCAAAAGGCAGTTCCACATGTTTTTTTCTCTTGAATGTTTTGGGCCCACTATGGCATCAGAACCTGGGCCCACCGGAGGATCCTCTGGTTGTCTGGTGGGCCTGTCTGACACTGGACAACTGGGTCAAAGTATCTCCAAAATGGCAGGTCTTGTGAGGTGTTCCTGGTATGCAGTGATTATTACATACTACAAGTAGTTTAAGGAAGGACAATTGGTGAATCTGACAACAGGGTACTCAAGACTTATTGATGCGCAGGGGGGCAAAGACTAGCCTGTCTCATGCAATCCCAAAGAAACAATACAGCAGCACAGACTACTAGAAAATGTAATGCTGAATGTGATGGAAAGGTGTCAGAGCAGGGGCGGACATACCGCCTGTGCAGCCGGTTCAGCTGCACAGGGGCCCAGCGTGGGAGGGGGCCCTCCACAGGACGCACAGACAGCTGATTATTCTAATGGTGAAGCAGAGAGCCGCCCGCTCCCAGCTTCACCATTCATAACTCCATCCAGCATGTAGAAGGGGCCCCCCCTGGCAAACTGCGGCTCACTGTCTTGAGTCTGAGGGCGTGCTGTGCCGTCCACAGCTCTGAGCAGCAGGGCCTGGGCAGCCCGTCCTGAGCTGTATCTGTGATCGCCCTGCCTCCTGTGGCAGGCCTGTGCTGAGCCACTTCACTGTGTCGGTAGCTCCGCCCCGTCTAGTGATGACGGTAGCTCCGCCCCATCTAGTGATGACGGTAGCTCCGCCCCATCTAGTGATGGCGGTAGCTCCGCCCTGTCTAGTGATGACGGTAGCTCCGCCCCGTCTAGTGATGGCGGTAGCTCCGCCCCGTCTAGTGATGGCGGTAGCTCCGCCTCCTTCTAGTGATGGCGGTAGCTCCGCTCCGTCTAGTGATGGCGGTAGCTCCGCCCCCGTCCAGTGATGGCGGTAGCTCCGCCCCGTCTAGTGATGGCGGTAGCTCCGCCCCATCTATTGATGGTGGTAGCTCCGCCCCGTCTAGTGATGGCGGTAGCTCCGCCCCGTCTAGTGATGGTGGTAGCTCCGCCCCGTCTAGTGATGGCGGTAGCTCCGCCCTGTCTAGTGATGGCGGTAGCTCCGCCCCATCTAGTGATGGCGGTAGCTCCGCCCCGTCTAGTGATGGCGGTAGCTCTGTTCCGTCTAGTGATGGCGGTAGCTCCGCTCTGTCTAGTGATGGCGGTAGCTTCGCCCCCATCCAGTGATGGCGGTAGCTCCGCCCCGTCTAGTGATGGCGGTAGCTCCGCCCCGTCTAGTGATGGCGGTAGCTCCGCCCCCGTCTAGTGATGGCGGTAGCTCCGCCCCGTCTAGTGATGGCGGTAGCTCCGCCCCATCTAGTGATGGCGGTAGCTCCGCCCCGTCTAGTGATGGCGGTAGCTCCGCTCCGTCTAGTGATGGCGGTAGCTCCGCCCCGTCTAGTGATGGTGGTAGCCCCCATCGGTAGATTCACCCACATCTGGTCCTCTCCTAGCTTTTCAGCACCTCAGAGTTGGTGCTTAATGTGTGAGGCGTGCAGCAAACCAGCAACTCAGGAGAAAGTGAGTAAGGACTGGAGGTCGCCCCTGTGCCCACTGTCCCTGCCAAGACACTGAACTTGACACTTGGTATGTTATTTTTTTTACTCCACCCATCACCCCTGTCCCCCTCTGGCCCTCTTGTGACTGGCCCTGGCCCACACTCATGTATTTTGCGGTCCGTGGATCGGCAAGATATGGATGTGGTCCATGTGCGATCCGCATATTTTTGCAGACCCATTGACTTAAATGGGTCTGCAGTCCGCATTTTGTAGAGAAGTATAGGACGTGTCACATTTTCTGTTTTGTGCAATCTTTGCCTATGGCCTATGTTTATTTCTGTATGTGTGGTTGGGGGGGCTAGGGAAAGGGGGGGGGGGCAGGCCCTCTGCTTTCTGTTTCCACCCCTAGGGGGCACATATCTAGATATAAGTACTGTGAGAGGCACATATCTGGGCATAGCTACTGAGAAGGGGCACGTATCTGGGCATAACTACTGTGAGGGGCACATATCTTGATATAACTACTGTGAAGGGGCACATATCTGGGCATAACTGCTGTAAAGGGGCAGATATCTGGATATAAGTACTGTGAGAGGCACATATCTGGGCATAGCTACTGTGAAGGGGCACATATCTGGCATAGCTACTGTGAAGGGGCACATATCTTGTCATAACTACTGTGAGGGGCACATATCTGGTATAACTACTGTGAGGGGCACATATCTGGCATAGCTACTGTGAGGGGCACATATCTGGCATAGCTACTGTGAGGGGCACATATCTGGCATAGCTACTGTGAAGGGGCACATATCTGGTATAACTACTGTGAGGGGCACATATCTGGGCATAGCTACTGAGAAGGGGCACGTATCTGGGCATAACTACTGTGAGGGGCACATATCTTGATATAACTACTGTGAAAGGGGGCACATATCTGGGCATAAGTGCTGTGAAGGGGGCATAGTGTGGGCGTTACTACTATGTGCTGGCCTTGGGAGGAGTTAGAGGCGTGACCTAGTATGAAAAAAATATATAAACATATTGACCCATATTATCAAGATTTTTTTTTATTTTGCACGTATATATTTATATCTGTATGGGTTTTTTTTTGGGGGGGGGGGGGGGGGGGGCCCAGGTACATACTTTGCACAGGGGTCATCTGCTTTCTGTGTCCGCCCCTGTGTCAGAGCACACCGTGCATTACAGTTTGCTGTATATGTAATTAAGACCCCAGCCAGGTATTTCATTTCAGATGAATGGCTGACCCTATAACAGAAGCGTGACCTAAGTCTGACTGAGTCAGGGATGCTCATACAAAGCAGCTCTCAGTTTTAGCTCTTAGAGGGGAGTCCCAAGCCCTAATACAATGTCCTGATGCCAGTTTTCCTTGCTACTCCAGAAGAACAGGAATTCCAGGCCCGAATACAACGTTCTGATACCAGGTTTTTCTGCTATTTAGAAATAACAAACTGCAGCGTGTAACCCCTATCAGTTGTAAGACACTGAGTAAGAGGATTGAATGCTGGCAGGGAGTGGGCCCCTGTGTTAGGCGCCAAGGTTGGGCCTCATCAAGCCTGGGAATTTAGGTACGGGGCTATGCAGTGAATTGAATCTTTGTGAAGGATAGCCTAATTATCATTCTGGAGTCTTGGATGAGGATGACAGGGCAGACCCGCATCTCTAGGCATGTTACTACACAAATCAGCATTGAAAACTATTGGTAGAACGATGGTTCTGCTGTCCTGTGGCCAAATGTGCTTGAAGTTTATAGTCAGGGAACAGCTCCTTCTGCTTACAGAGAAATGACATTTTCTTTAGTTTTTAATCTTCTCTAAGTAAATGACAACAATTATACAATTATTGACCAATTCAAGACCATTTTCCCAAACCCCCCCTCCTTCCGTAACAGACACATCTTCCATTTATTTAGTACATGTGTCTTCAAAAGCCATAACTTTCCTTTTCCAATTTGGTCTTTTAGATAATGTCTGCATTTTTTTTTGTTTTTTTTTTGTGATAAGTGAGACATTTTATGTCATTTTTATTATTTTTTTTTTTTTACCTGGGAAAATGTGAAAAGAAAAAAATAGTCTGTTTTCATGTTTTCTTAAGTGTTTCTGTACGTATTCCCACGGTCCCAACCACCAGAGAGGCTGACACTTTTTCCTATGGTGTGCAAGCACGACCACCGCTGATGAATTGCAGGGTGGTCATGACTCCTGGATATGAGCAGTGTATAATGTGATTGGAAATTGAATCAAGCCAGCAAAGGAAGCAATATAGACAATCACAATACATTAGTAAGTGCCTTTCATTAATTTTGCTTACGTGATATATGTCATTTGTCAAATTGAATAAAAAAAAGTGAAAACAGACAATTTTCTCTTTTTTCCCCCTTTAAGTCCCCTTTCAATTTCAGTTATTTTTATATAGGGGATACATGGGCGTCAATAAGTAAAAACATTAGGGGCTTCGGACCTGGATGTTTTGTCCTAGGCCTGAATCTACTGCCTGCTGGACCCATATGACTGTACAATTGAATCCCTGCACTGCAGCGCTACCATACTGGATGATTTGCCCTGGGCCCCCTGCTCAGCCGGTCCACAGATAGTGAAAATACAAGGGTGACTTCTGACCAGGATGCACTGCAGGAGCTGAAAGCAGGGCCGGCCTTAGGGTTGTGCAACCAGTGTGGCAAAACAGGGTGCATTGCCCTGCATTCCTGAAGAGGGCGCCAAAGCAACTTTCCCAAAGGCAATGAAGCTATTCATTTTCACTTTGCTCCATCCCTCCTTCCCCGTCATCAGCTCTTACCTAACAACTGTGACGGCCCCTGAGTTTCCTGTGAGCTGTAATGTCTCTTGAGAAGGAAAGCAACAACTGCTTCCTCCCACATGCTGTTTTGTTGGGAGCAGTTTATGTGGTGCACTGTGCACCTCGTCCGGACACCCCACAGAGATGACCTGCTGGTGTTGTCCCTGACATGCTTCACTAAGTTACTGAAAAGGCTTAAAGTGGTGAGTCTGTCTATATCTACCTCTCTATCTATCTATATAATCAAAGAATGAACCAGCACCTCCAGGGTTAATAGCAGGTGCAAGCTACCATGCTATGCTAGCCAGCTATGTATATACAAATAAAGTAGCAGCACACCACTAAAAGCACTAAGATACAAGTAAGATATCTATCTATCTAATATCTATCTATCTATCCATCCATACCTCTATGTCAGTCTGTCTGTCTATCTATCTATCTATCTGAAACGGGCGCCGCCCACCAGGGCCCTCCTAAAATGCGTCCCAGTTGAAGGAAATGCCGAGTTGTGTAGTACAGCCTAAATGTCTCTTTATGGGTCACAATGCTCCTATGTGGATACTGATGGACCCCAGGCTTTGGCTCCGAAGCAATGAAAAGGGGGAATAATTAAGGGATTGGAAAGAACTTGAGTCCAGACCTTCAGATGAACAATGGCAGCTTTACTTTGAATAAACGTTTCTTCAAACAGTTCACACGCTTTGTTTTGGTTCCAGCAGGATTTAGCATTAAACTGGCAGGCAAACTCAACTCTGCTCTATCCTTCTCTCACTCTGCTGCACTGACAAGCTGACTGGATAACTTGGCTTCTTCTTTACGCTGCACTTCACTTTTTAGTCAGACTTATCGTAAGCCAAGGAACTTTACTCCTGGCTCCTGAGGCTTTAGGCTTCTGCCTCCCGTGGCCAGCAGAGGTTAAGGTGCTCTGGCTGGCGTGGGCACGTCAAGCAAAGACATGCCCCTGCACACCCTTCCCCTTGCAGGGTGTAAACTAAACTCTAACTCTAATTGGTCCCCAGCCTTCTTGCAGGAAGTAGGACTAGCCCACTTCTCTCCGGGGGGGAATGGAATGGCAAGTTCCATTCTATCTAAGATAGCTCTGCCAGAAATGCTGCCACCTGCTGGTGAACCAGGCACATGAAATGAACAGTTACATAACATTATTATAAATGCACAATGTTGAGGGACCTGGACATAAATATATAGGTGACATAAAGGTTAGACCATAAAAGATAGAAGAAAGGTGCAGAAGTGATAACATCACTCTGGGGTGTTACATATCCTCATACTGTAACTATTTATCTCTCATATCTATCCATGCATCCCTCTGTCAGTCTGTCTATATGTCTGTCTATCTATCTATCTACCATTTTAATGCGATATATCTACAATATCATATGTACCTATTTTTTTTCTATGTACTGTGGGGATTCGCTCTGGTAAACAGGATAAGCGGACGCAGTATAGAGGCACCAACCATTTTGTAAACCAAAAGTTCAGTGTTTATTCACACGTTAGAAAGTTCACAGAACAAAAAAACACTTTCAAGCAAAAATGTCACCTTGCAGTATTGGTGTCAGTTCACACCATGCGGCCTGTTCTGCCAACAAGAGTCCATCAGCAGGCTTTAGTCGGCCTGTTTCCCCTCACATGGGTCTCAGCCCTCCTCCTCCGCACAAGCCTCAGATCTCAATACAGAGATCGCCTCGGCATGAACCCAGCTGTCTCTTAGGGTCCATTCACATATCTGTGTGTGTTTTGTGGATCCGCGGATCCGCAAAACACGGACACCGGCAATGTGTGTTACACATTTTGCGGACTGCACATCGCCGGCACTTAATAGAAAATGCCTAATCTTGTCCGCAATTGTGGACAAGAATACATGTGTTTTTTTTTTTCGGGATCGGAATTATGGACCCGGAAGTGCGGGTCCACATTTCCGGATCCGGGTAGCACATCGTGTGGCCCCATAGAAATGAATGGGTCCGCAATTCCATTCCGCAAAATGCGGAACAGAATTGCAGACGTGTGAATGAAGCCTTAAAGGCAGCTAGGTGTTAACAAAAACTCGGACCGGCACCTGCGATCCAGTCCGGTGTTTGACCTTACCTGACTGCTAATTAGTCCAGCAGCACACACTGGCAGGAAAATACCTGTCTCCACATACAACTCCCTTTACTGTGTCCCAGTCCCTACATAGATACCCCCACCATAATAGATTTGGATTTTTGTATTCCTTTTATTTGGTGTTGGGATATGATCCCTGTCCATATGACTTATTGCTCCATACAATCTTCATGTAGGTGGACACACTGTTCAAGAGAACCAAATCCGCAATGAAAACCTGGCATAATTGTGTGTTACATGCAAATTTGTTGTGGATTTTACTGCAGATTTGCCATGGATTTCACCCTATACATTGTGAAATCCACACTAAAACCAGCACACATAATTGACGCTGTACATTTGCGGGTTTCGATGTGCATTAGGTCAGTTTTGCCACAGATCTTACCCTTCCTTTGAAAAGAGTGAAATCCACACCAAAGCCACAAATATAGCCGACATGCTGCAGATTTCTAAATCCGCACGGCAAAGTGTACATGAGGTTTGTGCAATCTCATACACCTTGCTGTACATTTAGGCCAGCTGCACACTGTGCAGATTTGTGTGCAGAAAATCCGCATGGATTCCTCACTAAAGCCGCACAGTGTGGTTATGTGGTTTTTGGTGTGGATTTCCCGCAGATCTCATCCTTCCATTGAAAAGGGTGAAATCCACTCAAGAGAAATGCAGCAACACCCGACATGCCGCAGATTTCAAAATCCACATATCAGGTCAATTTCTGCACCTAAGGAAAAACGTGCAGGCACCCTAAAAGTGACCTAAATGGTAAAAATACTTAAAAATCTGCATTTCAGGTCAAGGGGTTATCCCACGATTAATGTAAAAAAAAAAAATCGGACAACATATAGTACATGATAAGTACCGAACTTTAGGATTTTTTGACCCCGAACATTTCAGTAAAAGCTTGGGTTCGGTGTTTGGCGAGTTAATGGCGCTTTTTGAAAGGCTACAGAGAAGCCAATCAACAAGCTTTTAACCTGCCCTTAGAAGCCATCACAGCCATGCCTATTAATGGCATGTCTGTGATTGGCCAGTGCAGCATGTGACCCAGCCTCTATATAAGCTGGAGTCACGTAGCGCTGCACATCACTCTGCTGTTACTAGTGTAGGGAAAGGATGCTGCTACTGCTGTGAGGGGGAGAATAGGAAAGAATCGGTTATCAGAGGTGCTTGTTAACTCTGTGATTTACAGCGATTTTGTTTTGTGGGTGCAGTGCACCATTTTTTTACCCTACTTTGAGCCCAGTGACACAGAAAAAGAGCTTTTATCCATCTGTTAGTTAGGTGGGCGGCGGCGGCCATTTTATGCAAGTTCAGTGCACCAGCAAAGCATATTTGCATTCGTGACAGTGAAATACAAGCTTGAAATACTGCAATTATATTCTGGGTTTTTAAAAAACACCCATTTTTTTTGAGACCCTACATCTGGGGCCTTTGCTGCATTTGTCACAGTGAAATACAAGCTTGAAATACTTCAATTATATTCATTTTTTTTGTGTAAGCTAGTCTTCAAAAAAAGACACTGGGTCAGAACCTTCTGCCTTCTCGGGGACCCCCACCAAATGAAGGTTGTTCCTTCATGGAACGGTTCTCTAGATCATCTGTTTTTGACATCAACAGAGTTACATTGTGTGGTGATACAAAAACATGACTTAAAAAAAAGGCCTTGTGCAAAACTGATACAATGTAAAAAAAAACTGAACAGCAGAATAAAGATAACAGGTCATTTCTCCCACACGGTGTAAGCCGCAATAACAAACCCCAAAAAGCAGCCTTTTCTTTATCATGAAACAGAGATGGAAGGGGCACTCTCTACATATGGGATCACATGAAGAGTTGAATTAACCCAATTGGAGGGAAATATATTTTATTTAGGAAGTACTAGTAATGACTCTAAAATACAATTCCATAAATGACATAAAATAAAATAAAATATACTTGTCGTAAATAAATTCACTGGAGAGGAAAAAATGGATATAAGAATATGTTGGGAGCAGTCCTCTAAGTGATCCAATAGATCTATCTACTCCTTTGGATTGAGTGTTTCAATACAGTTCCACAATATACTGTCCAGTATTTTTGGTACCAAATAGATTGATAAAGTGCAGTAGTGCAATTGTGCAAAGTGCAGTCCAAACACTCTAATTCAATTGTAGTGGTAGGTTTAAGTGAACAGTCCGGCCATAGTAAATTGTTGCCAGGGAATGCTGCTCAATTCCACAGCCAACTTGTATAATTACACCAACCTGGCGGCCGTATAATATGCTGGTTATCCGGACCTGAAAGGTAAGTAGCGCGTCTCTTACCAGCCTCCCGATGCGCTGCGTCTCTTACCAGCCTCCCGATGTGCTGCGTCTCTTACCAGCCTCCCGATGCACAGCGTCTCTTGCCGTCCTCCCGATGTGCAGCGTTCCCCGCTGTCATGCGCCTCACCATTCACGCGGCGTCCCACGTGGTGTTACGGGCATCAGCGCGGCGTCTCACGTGACCTGGAAGGGGAGTTACTCTCCAGTATGTTGATAACGCTGGTGTCATGCCCCACTCTGACGATGTGTGGAGGTCGTCCAGGATAGCAGCACGAGTTTAGTATTTGTTTTGGTGTCGTGCTGGATCCGCCTCTCATCAGGTGCACTGGGTGGAGTCATTAGTTTAAATGGCCTCCAGCTAAGTGCTCTGAGCGGATTATACTGATCATTTTGGTCTGGGAAGTTTGGAGGAAAGGTTGGCTGTCAGTTCCTGCTCTCAGAGATAAGTGGCATTTCTAGTTTGGTTGTTTGTGTCATCTAGCCCATCCAGGTTCTGTGCGAGCAGGCTGCTCCTTTCTCCCCACTTCACCATCTCAGGGAGTTCAGGGTTTTGTTAGTCCAGGCTGGTGAACACAGCACACCTACCTTTAAGGTCTGCCTGTGGGCTGAGCAGTGCAGGGAAAGAGGTCAGGGATTTACTAGGAGGTGACCCTTCCCCTGTCTCTCGTCCAGAGCCTGGTTGGTGTGTTATCATTTATACTGAGTGCACGTCCGTCGTGACAGCTGGTAATGGTAGGGGTCCTGGTGTCCGGATTGTACTGTGGTCGTTCACGAACAGGCCTGTCGTTTTGTATTTTATGTCACAGTCTTTAGGTGTACATCAATAAAATTGGCTCACTAGCTGGGACCAAACGCGTTTCGGGGACAACCCCCTTCTTCAGTGGATATCAGTAGTGAGCATTAGTTCCGTTTTTTTATAGGCTGTTACCTGTCAATCAACCATATTGATGATTCACATCCAAAGTCCGGACTGGAACCCTTGGCAATATATTTTACTCTATTAAATCGCTTCTCATTGAATCTCCTTAGGAGATATTGCATATGATACTATATAAACATCATACATACATTATATTAAAATACTTAATAAATAGTTAGAAAAGGTTAAAAAATCCTTACATTTAAAAAAAAATAATATATACGTAGACCATTATAGTGACGTTGGTAGCAATTCATCATAAAGAGGATTTTTAACACATAGATATTATAGCAACATTAGTGGCAATTCATTATAGAAGATAATCCTTCATGAAAAATGTTTTATTTACAAATATTTGGACTGTTTGTTGAAAGGAGTCTATATCAAAGAGGCTTTATATCCAAAATAAGGGGAGGGTGTGTATGTAAATGGGCAAGGAAGGGCGCTTGGTAGTCGAGTGGGATGGCATCCAATGTGTCAAACCAGTCTCCAAAAACAGCTTTATTAGATTCTCAAGCTGCCACCTACCACGGTGGCTTATTAATTTACCCACGAGCCAGTTCAGAAGATTAAAGCGAAATTGTACAGCAGAACAAAAATTCGAGCAGGAAGCTGAGCTGTTAAAAAAAACGACTGGTAGAAAGGGAATATCCACTAAAAGTTGTTGATAGGTCCCCTGAAAAAGTGAGGAAGATGGAAAGGAAAGATTACGTTGATGCCCGTAACACCACGTGGGACGCCGCGTGAATGGTGAGGCGCATGACAGAGGGGAACGCTGCACATCAGGAGGCCGGCAAGAGACGCTGTGCATCGGGAGGCTGGTAAGAGACGCAGCACATCGGGAGGCTGGTAAGAGACGCGCTACTTACCTTTTAGGTCCGGATAACCAGCATATTATACGGCCGCCAGGTTGGTGTAATTATACAAGTATCCAGTTGGCTGTGGAATTGAGCAGCATTCCCTGGCAACAATTTACTATGGCCGGACTGTTCACTTAAACCTACCACTACAATTGAATTAGAGTGTTTGGACTGCACTTTGCACAATTGCACTACTGCACTTTATCAATCTATTTGGTACCAAAAATACTGGACAGTATATTGTGGAACTGTTTTGAAACACTCAATCCAAAGGAGTAGATAGATCTAATGGACCACTTTGAGGACTGCTCCCAACATATTCTTATATCCGAATATAAGAAAGGATAAGGGGGGCACACCTACATCTGGGTTCACACAGGACACTCGCCAATAAATTAAAACAATTTATTTAATATGTAATATATAACAGTTAAGGTACCTAGTTACTCATGCTAAAATGACATAATTGATCACACTAAAATGACATAAATTACATATGTTAAAATATAATCACACTAAGGGTTAATGTATAATTTAGTCGCGGACCTCAGTCTTAAATTCAATGCCTATTTCAAAGTTTCTGAGTCTCGGCCAATAGATTAGTGATTACAGTCTCTATAATAGTCTGCGGTATATCTGAGGTTTATTCAATGTAGAAAGTTTCACTATGATTAGTGATTACTGCATGGATATAATGTCCTTTTGGTTTGCTGTATATAGTTTTCCACAGCTTTAACTTTGTTTCACAGCTGTAACTTTACTGTTGTACTGTGATTAATTGTAACAGGTTACTCACTTTTAGAAGCGATGGAGTGTTCATCTTTCTGTGCTTAGCGTGGCGTCCCACGTGTTTTCAGCACATGTGATCTTACCTCCAGTCGGCTTTAGAGTGAGTAAAAATAGCTTTCAAGCAGGGAAACAGTCCGTTTTGACGCCGGGGGTCGATGGGTAGTTGGACCCACTTTGAAATCTGGCGTAGCTTTGTGTATTTAATACAAGACAGGACAGGACTTTCGGATATTCTTGCAGATTCCAAAGCGATGCGCAGATGGTATGCTGCGGTTTTCTTCTTAGTTTAGAGACTTGTGTACACCAGACGCGTTTCGGAGTTAGCAGGACTCCTTCCTCAGTGGTCAAGTCTCGTCTGTTATGTGGGAGTTTATATAGGCCTGAATCCATTTACCCATTTAGGGCTGTTACGTCATCCTATGGAAAACCAGAAACTCTGGATCTGGCTTGGCCGATCATTTACCCTTTGAATCATGGTATTATACATAGATGGTTATTTTAAAATATCTTATAATATATAAAATAAATCTATGTAACTAAGATAACATCAACAACGATAATTAATATATATTGGCTAGATTTGCTCAAATATAGTTTTTTATAATAGATCTTGTGTGAATCAATTGCGGTACTTTCAAACAATTGATCCTGCAGGTTCATTCATGGATACTATCTGCAGCTCATACTATATATTCACATGCTTCAATGGTTTTTAATTTTGTTGTGGTTTTTATGCGTTTATTTTAGATATATCATTTCTCAAAAAAAAATAATTTTTTTTTAAATTCTTATAAAACCTTATATAAATAAAATCGACAGTATCCATATATTATGAACATGTAGGAATATAAGAACTTAAGGACATAGAGACTATGGAATATTAAAAAGAATCGTAAAATAACATTCCATTCTGTGCAGTCAAACTATGTAGTTTAAACATGGTGTCGGTAATTGGTTATTTCTGTGAAGTACAGTCATGTGTATCTCTACTTATATATTTTTCTATTACCAGATTTATATGTGTTTGGTACAATGTTTTTATATATATATTATGTGTCTTCATGTTTCCAAACTTTATACATATCTTATGTGTATACTCAGTATCGCCATGTATGCACATGTTCCTGCGGTTATCGTTTTCATTCACTAATATTAATATATATTCGATATAATCTATTAAAAATACATATTGAAAATAAATTTTTCTTTTATAAATGGTCTCTCAGTCCTTTGGTTTTCAAAAAATAAATGGAATATAAATATAAATATAAAATTTTGAAATATAAATATATATAAAAAAATATAAAAGGTATAAAAATACTTGGTTTAAAATATGTAAGTGCATAAGAGTTTGTTTAGTAAAAATATATATCAACACAATGTTAACCCTTTCTCTTCTTTTTTAGGGTATGCATCATGTACAGAAGGTTAGGATACATCTAATTGGTGAGTTTATATATGGGATAGAGTCAATCATTAAAGGGTGGGGAGCAGGGCTTATTGTCAGTCATCCCCATTTTACAAAAACCCAAACACCTCCATTTCTGCATTTAATCCTTGAGGAAGGATGGAATTAAATTCAAAAATCTTTCTAGATTCCATCCTTGACATTTTGCTTGTATGATCCCCTCCTCTCCAGTGTATGTTCACCTTTTCTAAGGCTGCAAAACTCATTCCTTTTGGGTCCTGATTATGTGATGTCTTAAAGTGGAGTGACAGAGCATGTTTGTCGTATCCCTTTTTGATATTCGCGATGTGCTCAGCTATGCGTTTTTTCAAAGTTCTTTTGGTTCTGCCCACGTACTGTTTCCTACATGGGCATTGTATAATGTATATAACGCTTTCTGTGTTGCATGTCAGGAAATCCCTAATTTTATGAATATGGCTATTACTGGTCGATTTAACTTCAATGGTTCTTTTTGGGGAATGTGGTAGATTTACATCCCATACAGGAACTGCATCTGTAAAAACCTGACATTCCCATCCATTTCTGGATTGTTGAAGTTTTTGAGAGTTTATTAATGATGGTAGGAGACACCAGTAAACCCAAATTTGGAGCCTTAGTAAAGGTGATTTGGGGTTTGTTGGGCAATATGTGTCCTATTGCCCTATCCTTGACAATATGGTGCCAGTGTTTATTAATTATATACCTAATTTTTTTATATTGTGAGTTAAATGGCAATATTAGTCTTACAGTTTCTTGTGTACTGGATTTTGGGGTTTCTAGTTTATCTGAAAAAAAGGTGCATTTACATATTTTAAACCAAGTATTTTTATACCTTTTATATATTTTTTATATATATTTATATTTCAAAATTTTATATTTATATTCCATTTATTTTTTGAAAACCAAAGGACTGAGAGACCATTTATAAAAGAAAAATTTCTTTTCAATATGTATTTTTAATAGATTAAATAGATTTTAATCGAATATATATTAATATTAGTGAATGAAAACGAAAACCGCAGGAACATGTGCATACATGGCGATACTGAGTATACACATAAGATATGACCCACAAGCAAATTTGTCTATTACGTATATATAAAGTTTGGAAACATGAAGACACATAATATATATATAAAAACATCGTACTAAACACATATAAATCTGGTAATAGTAAAATATATAAGTAGAGATACATATGACTATACTTCACAGAAATAACCAATTACCGACACCATGTTTAAACTACAGGGGGGGCCATTTATATGGATACACCTTAATAAAATGGGAATGGTTGGTGATATTAACTTCCTGTTTGTGGCACATTAGTATATGTGAGGGGGGAAACTTTTCAAGATGGGTGGTGACCATGGCGGCCATTTTTAAGTCAGCCATTTTGAATCCAACTTTTGTTTTTTCAATAGGAAGAGGGTCATGTGACACATCAAACTTATTGGGAATTTCACAAGAAAAACAATGGTGTGCTTGGTTTTAAAGTAACTTTATTCCTTCATGAGTTATTTCCAAGTTTATTTTTGTTTACAGCCATTGACATGTCGCCGAGGTTAACACGTGAGGAGCGGATAGAAATTGTGTTGATGTCTGGTGAACGCAGTAACCGGGTCATTGCAGCAGATTTTAATGCAAGACACCCTACGAGACCACCCATCTCCCATGCTACAGTTAGCAAACTGCTTGCTAAGTTTTGTGAAACTGGTTCAGTGTTGGATTTGCCAAAATGTGGACGCATGAAATCTGTCTCTAATGAAGAAACATCAGTGGCTGTCCTAGCTTCATTCAGCAAGAGCCCACAGCGTAGCACTCGCCGCATGTCACTGGAGAGTGGCATTAGTCGAACATCCCTTTGGCGGATATTAGCTACTCACAAATGGCACCCTTACAAACTCCAGCTACTGCAGCATCTCAACGAAGATGACCAAGATCGGTGCACTGAATTTGCAGAATGGGCAAAACAAAAATTGGAACAGGAACTTCAGTTTACGGAGAAGATTTTGTTCAGTGATGAGGCAAACTTTTATGTGAATGGTGAAGTTAACAAACAAAACCACCGCTATTGGTCTGACACTAACCCACATTGGATAGATCCCTCCAAGACTGTTGGAACAAAAAAATTGATGGTATGGTGTGGTATATGGGGTACAAGGATAGTGGGGCCATTCTTCATCAATGGAAACCTCAAGGCCACTGGATATGCGAAATTGCTACATGATGATGTGTTTCCCTCTTTATGCACTGAAGCTGGCACGTTCCCTGAGTTTTTCCAGCAAGATGGTGCACCACCACATTATGGGT
This sequence comes from Bufo bufo, assembly GCF_905171765.1. Classification (NCBI taxonomy): domain Eukaryota; kingdom Metazoa; phylum Chordata; class Amphibia; order Anura; family Bufonidae; genus Bufo; species Bufo bufo. The sequence goes on along the minus strand of NC_053389.1, from coordinate 229,660,354 downwards.
GTCAGGTCCGAGCATTCCTAGATGAACAGTTTCCTGGAAAGTGGATTGGTGATCGTGGGCCAGTTGTAATGGACCCCAAGGTCTCCCGATCTGACCCCCTTAGACTTTTATCTTTGGGGTCATCTGAAGGCAATTGTCTATGCTGTGAAGATACGAGATGTGCAGCACCTGAAACTATTGCTATTGCTTATTTCAGGTGCTGCACATCTCGTATCTTCACAGCATAGACAATTGCCTTCAGATGACCCCAAAGATAAAAGTCTAAGGGGGTCAGATCGGGAGACCTTGGGGTCCATTCAACTGGCCCACGATCACCAATCCACTTTCCAGGAAACTGTTCATCTAGGAATGCTCGGACCTGACACCCATAATGTGGTGGTGCACCATCTTGCTGGAAAAACTCAGGGAACGTGCCAGCTTCAGTGCATAAAGAGGGAAACACATCATCATGTAGCAATGGGCAGCACATTGAACACATTTTATAAGTGGTCAGAAACTTGCAAATAACTCATGAAAGAATAAAGTTACGTTAAAACCAAGCACACCATTGTTTTTCTTGTGAAATTCCCAATAAGTTTGATGTGTCACATGACCTTCTTCCTATTGAAAAAACAAAAGTTGGATTCAAAATGGCCGACTTCAAAATGGCCGCCATGGTCACCACCCATCTTGAAAAGTTTCCCCCCTCACATATACTAATGTGCCACAAACAGGAAGTTAATATCACCAACCATTCCCATTTTATTAAGGTGTATCCATATAAATGGCCCACCCTGTACATTATAATACACATTTCCACCCCACAAACTATCTAAATTGTACACTCGCATACACACAGTAGCATCAATTCCCACCCAACCACCTAGCTACACACTGTCCCTACAGGGTAAAAGGGGTTAACAGACATGATCAGAGGGATAATACAGGGCAGGGGGTATAATCTTTGGTGGTATAGGGAGAGGGTTACTTAGCCATTCCAGGGGTTAATGCAGGGGCTGCACTGCTCAACCCTTCTTCCTTCATGGAGCTGCTCGGTCCATCTCTTTCTCTTCCATGTTTGTCTCTGTTTGTGGTCATGAAAGTCCTCTTCCCCCTAGTCCCAAATGCTGGACTATTTATCTATCATAAATAAGGGGGAAGGTGTTTGGCCATGGAGCAGAGGCGTGGATAACGCATGCTATAAAAACAGGTTTAGCATGTCTTGTTTGGGGTCTGACTAGATCTCTGGTTAGGAAGCCCCCTGCTGACAGAAGGTGCCAGATAGAATGTGCTGTCAACATCGCCGTTACCTACTTACCTGCAGACAGGCTTCATGATCTGCGACGTGCTACTCCAGCTGAACGAATGCTGCTTCTGCACCAGAAGTGCACGAGGGAGGGAGGGGCACCGGAAGTGCACGTGAGACGATCGCACTCCGAGATGTATATAAACCCTACGCCCCTCCCACAAATGCAGGCTGAATTCTGAGCCTGCTGAATATACACTCACCTAAAGAATTATTAGGAACACCATACTAATACTGTGTTGGACCCCCTTTTGCCTTCAGAACTCCCTTAATTCTACGTGACATTAATTCCACAAGGTGCTGATAGCATTTTTTAGAAATGTTGGCCCATATTGATAGGATAGCATCTTGCAGTTGATGGAGATTTGAGGGATGCACATCCAGGGCACGAAGCTCCCGTTCCACCACATCCCAAAGATGCTCTATTGGGTTGAGATCTGGTGACTGTGGGGGCCATTTTAGTACAGTGAACTCATTGTCATGTTCAAGAAACCAATTTGAAATGATTCAAGCTTTGTGACATGGTGCATTATCCTGCTGGAAGTAGCCATCAGAGGATGGGTACATGGTGGTCATGAAGGGATGGACATGGTCAGAAACAATGCTCAGGTAGCCCGTGGCATTTAAACGATGCCCAATTGGCACTAAGGGGCCTAAAGTCTGCCCAGAAAACATCCCCCACACCATTACACCACCACCACCAGCCTGCACAGTGGTAACAAGGCATGATGGATACATGTTCTCATTCTGTTTACGCCAAATTTGGACGCTACCATTTGAATGTCTCAACAGAAATCGAGACTCATCAGACCAGGCAACATTTTTCCAGTCTTCAACAGTCCAATTTTGGTGAGCTCGTGCAAATTATAGCCTCTTTTTCCTATTTGTAGTGGAGATGAGTGGTACCCGGTGTGGTCTTCTGCTGTTGTAGCCCATCCGCCTCAAGGTTGTGTGTGTTGTGGCTTCACAAATGCTTTGCTGCATACCTCGGTTGTAACGAGTGGTTATTTCAGTCAACATTGCTCTTCTATCAGCTTGAATCAGTCGGCCCATTCTCCTCTGACCTCTAGCATCCACAAGGCATTTTCGCCCACAGGACTGCCGCATACTGGATGTTTTTCCCTTTTCACTTCACTTCACATTCTTTGTAAACCCTAGAAATGGTTGTGCGTGAAGATCCCAGTAACTGAGCAGATTGTGAAATACTCAGACCGGCCCGTCTGGCACCAACAACCATGCCACGCTCAAAATTGCTTAAATCACCTTTCTTTCCCATTCTGACATTCAGTTTGGAGTTCAGGAGATTGTCTTGACCAGGAACGCACCCCTAAATGCATTGAAGCAACTGCCATGTGATTGCTTGACTAGATAATTGCATTAATGAGAAATAGAACAGGTGTTCCTAATAATTCTTTAGGTGAGTGTATATATACGCCTACCTGGCATTTCCCTCTACAATCCCCCTGTTGTCGAGCAGATGACAATAAAGTGTGAGGGAAGTGTTAGGATGTATTTGCCCCCTCAACCCCACTCACTGTTGGTGACAGTTCAGGAAGGACTGAATTATAATCTGTCCCTTAGGTACCTAGACATCACCCCTCGTGGCTGTGACCTCTTCCCTGCCCTTCACCATAACCAAACGTCTCCATCCACAGAATACACCGTCTTCTCTCTGGGTCTTGCTCTGGAACTTCAGTGTCTATCTTCAGGTATCAGCCGCTCCCACTGTCGTCTTTTATGGGTCAGACTTTGGGATGGCGTCACCCTCACCGTACTTCCATCCGACACTTCTCCTTTCATTCAGGTATCAGCTGCTCCCACTGTCGTCTTTTATTGGTCAGACTCTGGGATGGCTTCACCTTCTCTAGGTCGACCCACGTAGCACCTTCTTTCTGGGCTACAGTCAACCGGGGAATGGCCTCCTTTCAGCATAGACATGACTTTCGTCTGACACTTCTTCTTTCATCTTGATTGAAGAATCTTTCGCTGAGGAGGTTCTCCCATGGACAGATACGTAGATCTGAGGGGGCGGAGCCTAGCCGCAGAGCCGGATGCACGCGCGAGTGTGAGCTCTGCTGAGGATCGAAGGTGAACAGGCCTATTAAGCTTACATACAAAGCACCAGCATGGGTAAAACCTCCAAGGATAAAGCGAAGGAGACCCCTGGCACCGGTAGGTCGTTACCAGGCCAGGGAGATCTAGACCGATTTGTTAAAAAGACGGGCTCCCAGAGTCAGAAGCGCTTCAGTAAAATGGCGCCGAGAGCGGAGCCGCTAGAAACCTCTGGATCAGAGGACGATGCAGACAGTGTTACTGCAGCGCCTGAGGTGACGGAAGATATGCCGGTCTCAAGAGCCTTTATGAGACAGCTGCTGTCAGAGGCTTTGAACCCCCTGGTCACGGAGCTCAAAGAATTTAAACAGGAGCTTAAGCAGCAGAGTGACAGGGTGGAAGCAATAGAAAATGCCCAAGCCACCATAGTGGACTTTAACACAGCGGTCTCACATTCTATGGACCACGCTCAGGCTCACTTGAACTCGCTTTACAGCCAGATGGAGGACCAAGATAACCGGGGCAGACGCAACAACCTGAGGCTCAGAGGTTTCCCGGAATCCATAAAGTCTGAAGCCATCATACACACGTTAGTAGAATTCTTTAAAGGCCTAATGCAGGAGGGAAGCAGCATGGACTTTACTATAGAGAGAGCGCACAGGGCCTTGAGACCCCAGCCAGGTCCGGCTGACCCCCCGAGGGACATTATATGCAAGCTGCTTAGTTTTCAAACAAAGGAAAGTGTGCTTAAAGCCGCCAGAGCTATGCCCCACATTTCTTTTGAAGGCTCTGCCATTTCAATTTATCAAGATCTTTCACCAGTAACCTTGAAGAAGAGGAGAGCGCTCAAACCCCTGCTGGACATTCTGAGAGAGCGTAAGTTAATATACCGCTGGCTATATCCTTTTGGCCTACTAGTGAATTTCCCGGACAGGAAGATTACTGTTAGGTCACCCGCTGACCTTAGAAGAATTTATGACAAGCTGGACATAGATGACCTTAGGATTGAAGATTGGAATCCGGTCCAAGAACTTACCCAGCTTCCTATGCTACCGCTGATTGCTCCCTGGACTCCGGTGGATCAAGGACACTCTCAAAAGCAAAAGAAAAGGCTGGAGAAACATCGCTCCTGCAGCCCGACGTTTGAGAAAGTCTGAGTACATATTGCATTTATGTATATTTATCTACTATATGTGCCTTACTCTGCTATTTAATCTGATGTAAAGCCCTTGTGACATAAGCTGCCTGTTCACCCCCCTAGGTCCTCTAGGTGGCAGTCTACGTCCACGCTTCCACACTGTTTGGTGTGGTACATCTAATGTTCATTAGTTATGTTCATGTTTTCTGTTTTCTTTTATGTTGCCCCATGTCGCCTTCTATTGGTCACGTGTCTTCTCTACTAAGGTTCATACCTGTTCATTATGTCTGACCTAAAGATATTATCCTTTAATGTCAATGGCATGAACACTCCTCAGAAAAGGAGCCAAATATACCACCTACTCCGTAAGGAAAGGGCTGATCTGGTCCTGCTGCAGGAGACACATTTTAGGCACTTGCATATACCCAAAACGATTAATAAGAGCTTCCCAGAATGGCACCACGCCTCCTACTCTTCAGCTGCCAGAGGAGTTTCCATAGCCTTGGGTCAGAATTTTCCCTTTTCCTTGGAAGCAAAATTGTCTGACTCTGAGGGTAGATATTTATTCTTAAAGGGTAGAGTGGCGAATACGTTGTACACTATAGTCAATTTATATGCTCCGAACAGTGGGCAGATCAATTGGATATTGCGTACCCTGGAGATATTAAAAACGTTTAAAGAAGGATTTCTTATAATGGGAGGCGATCTTAACCTAACACTCGACCCGTCAGTTGACTCGTCCTCCAAAATTAGTGCTATCTCGGGGAAACAGTTGAGGAGATTACTTATAGCCTTTAGGGACCTTGGTGTCTCGGATGTCTGGCGCCTCCTTCATCCTGAGGGTAGAGACTATACCTTTCACTCACAGACGCATAACTCGTACCAACGACTGGACTACATATTCCTTGCAAATCATATACTACCCTCGGTCACTGAGGCTAATATAAGTAGTATAATAATTTCTGATCATGCGCCAGTGAGTGTAAATGTGAGTCTTCACGCCCTACCTCCGAGATCATGGGTCTGGAGACTGAATGAAGCACTTTTGGAAGATGAATCTCATAGAAAATCTGTTGAACTGTGCCTTAAAAACTATTTCCTGGAGAATGCTAGTGACCTCATCAGTGGGACAACGCTTTGGGAGGCTCACAAGGTAGTTGTTAGGGGAGAACTCATAAGTCTGGGCTCTGGGGCCAAGAAAAGTAGGCAGAAACAATTAGATTCCCTACTTCAACAGATATCCACGCTAGAAACTCTCCACAAAAAAACTAAAACGGAAGACGTCCTGACGTCCCTTAAATGCTTGAGACACAAGGTCATTGACCTTTTGAATGTGCGTACCGCTAGAGCCCTGAAGACTCTGCGCTTTAAACAATACTTACATGGGAACAGAGGTTCTAAGTTAGTCTCCAGCCTAATCAGGAACCAAAGGAATAAGTCTTTTATCCAAGCCATCAAATCACCCTCGGGCCTTCGACTTATCAATACCCCGGCGATAGCTCAGGAATTCTGCTCCTTCTACTCGAGATTATATAATCTCCCTTCTTCCCTTAATAGTTCCCAGATTGAGCCACACATCTCAGAATTTCTTAATTCCATTGTGATCCCGAAACTTTCAGAGGATGACATGCACATGTTAGTACAGCCATTCTCAGAAGAGGAAGTGGAGAAAGTTCTAATGTCTATCCCCTCTGGTAAGTGCCCTGGACCAGACGGCTTCCCAATTTCTTACTATAAGAAGTTTAAGGATATTTTGTTACCTCATTTTGTTACAGCATGCAACCTCCTCCTCGCAGGTGGCTCTCTGACCCCGCAAGCCCAGGAGGCACATATTACGATCATCCACAAGGAGGGTAAGGACAAAGAGGCCTGTGGTAGTTACAGACCTATCTCGCTCCTCAACACTGATTTGAAATGGTGGGCTAAGATCCTGAACAACAGGATGAAAAAACTGCTTCCTGGGCTTGTGGGCGAAGAACAAGTAGGATTTGTCGCAGGAAGAGAGGGTAGACATAATATAAGTAGAGTGATACATGCGGTAACATATGCTAATAAAATTAAGTCTCCTCTTGTGCTTCTAGGGACGGATGCGGAGAAGGCGTTCGACAGGGTGAGTTGGGCCTATATGAGCAGAGTCTTATCTGCTTTTGGTTTTCCGGCAGACTTTGTCAGGGCTATCTTCACTCTGTACTCTGCTCCCTCTGCCAGAGTGATGGTCAATGGCACCCTGTCGGACGCCTTCCATATTAGAAACGGCACTCGTCAGGGCTGTCCGTTATCCCCCACCTTATTTGTTCTCACATTGGAAACACTCCTTCTTAAGCTCCGTCAGTCAACCATGATTAAAGGAGTGAGATTAGGTAGATATGAACACAAGATGGCTGCTTTTGCGGACGATCTACTGCTTTTGCTGACAAATCCCCTGGAGGCCTTGCCAGAGGTTATGCGGATCTTCTTGTCTTTTGGGACTATCTCGAATTTCAAGATAAATTTTGATAAGTCGGAGGCCCTTGGCGTTTCTCTACCAGCTGCTTTATTCAACAGAGTTAAAACCCTCACACCCTTCAAATGGCCTACACAGGCTATAAAATACCTGGGAGTAATGATTTCGAAGGACCCCAAGGTACTGTTTAGCCTTAATTTCCCACCATTGCTCACCAAAATTAATTCGGTTATTGCTGGAAGTAGTTCTCCTTTTCTCACATGGCTAGGCAGGAAAAATGTCCTTACAACCTACATCTTGCCAGTGTTAATGTACACTTTTAGAGCTTTACCCATTAAGGTGCCAATTAGCTTCCTTGATAAACTCAACTCCAGTTTGAGAAGGTATCTGTGGGATAAAGGACGTCCTAGAATGTCCCTTCGGCTCCTTTCCAGAGGAAAAAGAGAGGGGGGCGTTTCCCTACCTGACCTTTCAACATATTTACAGGCCATTAGTCTAGAGAGATGGCTTTCACTAGTTAGGCAAGAAACACAACACATGCATATAGACCTGGAGTTGGCTTTGTTGGGAAGGGAACTATTTCACAGATTGTGGTCTCCGGGGAGAGCAGGAGAGGGGACTAGAATCGACAGTGAACTTACTAAGGGAGTGTTACAGGCTTGCCAAAAATCTATGGCACTGTCATCTACCCAAGGCAAAGTTTCTCCCCTTGCTCCGATATCCGTTATTCCTTCATTATTGTTCCCCCGCATTACTAGGCCATCCAGCATATGGTTATCCTTGTCGCATCACAGATTAGGGGACCTGAAAAGATTAGGGATCTCCTCCGACTTCTTTACTGCTCTCTCCGAAGGCCCTGACACTGATAGAGACTTCATTCAAAAGAATGACTTTGAAAACACATGTAAAAAATTTTTGGTGTCTAGCTTCTTCCCCTTACCTGACCCGACATGGCTAGAGAATTATGTCTTATTACCACGCCTACCCCAAAAATCCACCGCACTCATTTACAAACAGATTCTAAGCGCTAGGGACTCTGTCACTCCGCCCTGGATAGCTGAATGGGGGAAGGAATTGCACCTAGATTTTAATGAAACTGACAGCAAATGGATCCAGAAATCTTCGCATGGCTTCTCCAAGTGTATAAAAGTACAGGAGAACTCAGTTAAGATTGCTTTACGCTGGTACAGAACGCCTGAATATCTATACAGGATCAACCTAACACCTAATGACCTTTGCTGGAGATGTGGAACGACTACCGGTTCCCTATCCCACATCTGGTGGTTCTGTCCAACTATCAAACCCTTTTGGACAGAATTAGAGGGTATTCTTAATAAGATATGTGGAAAATCTCTGAAACTCACGGCCCAGCTGGTCCTGCTCTGGGTACCTACATCTGATTTTCGTCCAAGCAAAAATGACCTGGCCACTCATATGCTTATGGCCGCTAAACTTTTGATTCCAGTGAAATGGAGATCAATTGACCCTCCAACAATTAAGATGTGGCGTACTAGGGTACACCAGATGTGTCAGATGGAAGAGTTAGTGGGCTGGACACACAATTGCCGTGATAGATTCCTACAAACCTGGCAGCCTTGGCTGACATACAGGGCAGGCCTTCTAGACTCCCATCAGTGGACTGATGAGTAGGGAGGTGTTTCTTATTCTAGCCCCTACATCAACTATATAGGAAGACACCGCCAAGGCTCCAGGACTCCCTCCTTTGCTATAATTCCCAGTCACGCTGTATTATATGTTCTTACCATTGCCACATACTCATGATTTGCTCATTTCGCGTCTTAAATACTATCTAAAGCAATACTTAATCCGCTGCTTACTGAGAAGACTGATAAATATATCATAGACCGACATGCTGTTGGGGCTGTTTTTTCCCTCCCCCTTCCTTCTTCAATCCCCCCCCCTCTTTTCCCACATTGTTGACTGATACTTATCGTTTCTCACAATATTAATGTTAGTATCTATTACTGGTCGGATCTTAGGATCCTCGACAGGTGGTGGATATGCATTACTCTGTAATATGATGTGATAAACGCTGTGCTGTGACACAAGCTTCTTGTTGATATTTGTATTGCTTATGCATAATAAAAAGAGATTTCAAACAGATACGTAGATCTTTACAAGGCAGGTCAGAATTTCTGGAGTAAGAGGCGATGTCATAGTACCTAAATTCTAACTGCGGGAAGAGCATTGCACTACTGACATTCAGTCCCTCCCTTACAAACTTCACCGTTCTTGGGGTTAAAGTGTCCCAAGGGGATCTACTCTTTTCCCCATTCACACAAAAACAGATCCTCATCCCTCCTCCACCCAACACCCTTAACTCCATGGACAAATATACAAATAATCAATATATGTACACAATATTATGGGGTTTCAGGATTGCATAGGTTATACATCCTAAACCCTCATAGAAAACAAAGTATGTCCATGTGGTCCCTGGCTTCAGGATTTCACTGGAGTTACGTCCTGAGCCTACTTCTCCAGTTAGCTTCGTGAAGTTCTGTCTGCTTCTGTGTAATTCGTCAGCAAGTCCCTTGACCCTCCGGCACAGTCCCATGTATAACCAGAACGAGAAGAACTATCACCGGGTACCAAGTCTTTTCTTCTGCTGATTACTACCATCTCCAGTACACATAGTGGAGTCTGCTCTTCCCTGTCAGGTAACCTGGAAAATGGGCTCTGCAGGGGCACAGCGAGCTGATCAGGGCGCTCTTCTTCACAGCAACATGTATGGACGGTGGCTTAGTTCTCCGTCTCTTGCAGGCCTCTGAGCTTCTTCCCTAAAGTCTAACAAGAGTCGCTTGAGCCGACTGCCAAAACCGAGTGGGATCCTCCGGAGCCTCATGAGAGGGTGGATATCCTGGGCGGATGTCTGGGCGGATATCCAGTCTCTTCTCTGGCGTAATCAGGGTTCTTCCTTCTGCTCCATAGTAAACATACCTAGGACAGAAGAAAACACCAAGCGGTCCTGGGGGAGTTCTCCCCTCATGGTGCAATTAGTTGTCTAATACCAGCACCAATACCTTTGACCTAAGTGTAGAGAAAGGCATTGGACTGACCTTAATCTAACAGGACCCCTTGTTATCCTAACACTGGTGTGTAAACACCCAACTATCAGAGGATCACGTCCTCTGCTTACACATCCCTCTGCACCAACAGATAAGGATGGTCACCCTAATAGGTTAGGATATCCGAGGGGAGCTGTGGACAAAGCACCATCTTGTTCTTGATGGCACTGTATCCCTGTCTTACTCATGTGTACTCAGGCTGATTTCCCCCTGTCATCCTGTCTTGTGGAGGCCAGCAGAATCCATGGCATAAGTCATGCCTAGACTCTTCATAACTCCACAACACAAACACAGGCCACACTCTGCCATCAATCACTCTGCGTTCAATCCCAATCAGAGCTGTGTTACCTGATCGGACTAGAAAGTAGGTGAACAGTGCAACATCACACCAATATTGTCTGTCCGCCCCAGTCCCCAGTATAACACAGCCCTACCGAAAACCTTGAGCAAAACAGTGTTACCCATCCGGATCTGAGACCTTAGCTGCACAGAATAATATCACACTATACCGTGTGAAAATGTTACCTGTCCGCAAACCAACACCTTCCTCAGACCACAGTATAACACAGTTCTACTCAAAGGGGACACAAGAATAAATCAAAAACAGCAGCGACTGGACTCACAGCGGGGAATGCAGACTACAAACATCAGCAGGGCTAAACAGTCCTAAACAAGGACTACCACCATCAACATCAAGAAAAACATACAAACAGATAACAAAAACACATATCATGGACACACACACGGGGAACAAACGGTGTAACAAATAGTACAGGGGTGTCAAATATTTCCTAGCCTAGATTGGCCATTTTGACCCCTCAGCGCCTTGGGAGGCGTATGCTGCTGAGAGGTAACCCCTTTATGACCAAGCTGAGTAGGCCCCACTGTACGATTTGTTACCTGGCTACTGCTACTAGACACATTGCAATTCCTTGCACAAGGGCAATCCCTTGCAATATGTCCTTTGTTCCCACACCTGAAACACCTAACTTGGTTTCCTGGCCTGAGTGTTTTGTCCTTACCTGCTTTGCAGTCTTTCTCTGTGTGACCTAAGCCAGCACATTCAAAACATCTTATGTTTGCCCTGCATGGCTTAGGTCTGTCTACACTGCCATCGTGCTCCCTTCTCCTGAATTGTTCCATCCTCAGGGACGCACTCTTCACAATATTTCTTTTTCCCAAAGTCAGGGAACAATTTCTGTTAGTCTGGACAGGATCAAATTTTGAAAGATTTGGCCTATCACAGACTGATCTTCCCCCTTTTTGCCCTGGACAGGGCAACATTTTTGGAGATTCTGGCCCTGACTTTAAGGAAAAAGAAAGGGCCGGCACCATTTTTGAAAAATTTTGGATGATGTGTTGCAAGCCACTCATTAGCTGAGATCGTACAACAACCTCATCCTTCAATTTGGCTACCATCACGTTAGTAGAGGCAGCCCGTTCCTTGAAGGCCTTGATCAATATTCAAAAAGGGGTCAAAAACAGAGCCCAGAAACTATAGGCCAGTAAGTTTAACATTTGTCGTGGGTAAACTGTTTGAAGAGTTTCTGAGAGATGCTATCTTGAAGTGCCTCAATGAAAATAAGCAAATAACGCCATATCAGCATGGCTTCATTAGGGATCGGTCCTGTCAAATTAATTTCAGTTTCTATGAGGCGGTAAGTTCTAGACTTGACCGTGGTGAATCAATGGATGTCGTATATCTGGACTTCTCCAAAGCATTTGACACTGTACCACATAAACGGTTAGTATATAAAATGAGAATGCTTGGACTGGGAGAAAATGTCTGTATGTCGGTAAGTAACTGGCTCAGTGATAGAAAACAGAGGGTGGTTATTAACGGTACACACTCAGATTGGGTCACTGTCACTAGCAGAGTACCTCAGGGGTCAGTATTGGGCCCTATTCTCTTCAATATATTAATGATCTTGTAGATAGTTTGCACAGTAAAATATCAATTTTTGAAGATGACACTAGACTGGGTAGTCCAAAATATGTATTCTAGGATATGTCTCTGAAAAAGGGACAAATGAGTATAGTAAGATAGCGGTGGGTAGATTGTTGTATATAGCCAGAAAACTGATTGCGTTGCATTTGATACAGACTAGCCCCCAGACGTTGGAAGAATTTATGGTTAAAGTCAATAATATGTTGATCTGTGAAAAAGCTATATTCCTGAAAAGATGGTGTCCGCAAAAGTTTGATAAACTATGGAGGAAATGGTTGTCTAATAGTCATATTAGATTCTAAAGAGAGAGAGGGAGAAGCACAAATGTAGGAGTGAGTGCGGATTTTGGGAGGGGGGGATTTAAGGGGGGAGGGATTTGGTATAGGGGTTTATTCATGTATGTTATATAATATATTATATACAAAAATGACAATACGCAAAAGAGTACGTCAATTAGATTTATTTTTCTGTATTAGGATATTAGAATATGCTTATTTTACACAGCTTTGAAAATCTTGTTAATAAAAAAGATTTGATTAAAAAAAAAATGTGTAAAGTAATTAACACGGAAGAGGACAGTATACGGCTGCAGATGGATCTGGATAGATTGGAGGATTGGGCAGAGAAGTGGCAGATGAGGTTTGACACTGACAAATGTAAGGTTATGCACATGGAAGGAATAATGCAAGAAACTAAATGGTAAAACACTGAGTAAGGCCTCATGCACACGACCGTTTTTGTGGTCCACATCCGAGCCGCATTTTTTGCGGCTCGGGTGCGGACCCATTCACTTCAATAGGGCCGCAAAAGATGCGGACAGCACTCCGCGTTTTTTGCATGTCCTATTCTTGTCTGTTTTTCAGACAAGAATAGGCATTTCTACAATGGGCCGCCCGCTCCGTTTGCTCAAATTGCGGAAGGCACACGGCCAGCTTCCGCTTCCGCAAAAACGGCACGGTCGTGTGCATGAGGCCTTACACTGACATGGAAAAGGACTTAGGAATTTTAGTGAACAGCAGACTAAGGCTACATTTACACGACCGTTCCGTTTTATGCGGTGTATTGCTTTACATAAATCTCTGCCTTATACTTTTGTAGACTTTACGACAGACTCCCGTGGACGGTTTCTATTCTTGAAACTGAAGATCTATGTGAGAACGTACACCGTCAGGAACTTATATCTTTCGAACCTGAGACAAAGTAAAGCTCTTGCAGGCAGGGGCGTAACTACCATAGCGGCAGACCATACGACTGCTATGGTGCCCAGGGCAAGAGGGGGCCCAGTTGGAATCATCTCCTCTTCTACTGGGGGTGAAAACTTGGTCAGGACTCTACCTTCTAAAAAAACTACTACTACTGGAAAAAATGGCCCAAGGGTTATTGAAAGGGGTTTAGGCGGAAACCCTTTTGTCCTGTGTGGGGGGCCTGGTTTGATCCTTACTATGGAGCCCTTACTGCAGGTATTTATCTAATTTAGATTCCCTTGCTGAGGAGGTGGATACTATTAGGGGGTGACTTCAACATGGTTCTGGAGCCTCTACGGGCAAATCCTTTACGGGCAATTTCCTGAGCAAGGCAGGCACCACATAGCAGACAGTTGGTGGATGTATGGCGTAACCTACACCCTAAGGAGCGGGATTATACCTACTTCTCCCTTGCTCACTAATCTTATAGTTGATTAGATATGTTTTTGATTTCTCATCATGCCCTTACATTTCAACCAAAGATTTCTATAGGGACCTCCATTTGGTCTGACCATTCCCTAGTTTTTTTAATCCAGGGTTGTGAATTAGTCTACTTTCACAATCGCGTTTTGGCTTTCCGTTTTGTGAGATCCGTTCATGGCTCTCACAAGCGGTCTAAAACGGATCAGTTTGCATTCTAATGCATTCTTAATGGAAAAGGATGCATCAGTTCAGTCTCCATTCTGCTTTGGAGACGGACATCAAAATGCTGCTTGCAGTGTTTTGGTGTTTGTCTGAAACGGATCCGTCCTGGCACACAATGTAAGTTAATGGGGACGGATCCGTTTTCACTGACAGTCTGGCACAATAAAAAATGGATCCGTCCTCCATTGACTTTCAATCGTGTTCAAGACGGATCCGTCTTGGCTATGTTAAAGATAATACAAACGGATCCGTTCTGAACGGATGCAGATGGTTGTATTATATGAATGGATCCACACAAAACGAGAATGTGAAAGTAGCCTTAGAGATCGCTCACACAAACTGGCCCTTTATACAGATGATCTTCTCCTTTTTGTGTCTGCGCCCCACATCTCTATATCTACCATCCTTAGCAAATTTGAGCGTTTTGGTCATCTTAGCAATTTTAAGATTAATCTTACCAAAAGTGAAATGTTAAATATTTCTCTGCCCCTAATTGAAGCACAACACATGCACAACAATTTCTCTTTCTGTTGGCAGTCACAAAGTCTTAACTGTCTGGGGTTGCAGATCCAGGCTCACTTACATCTACTGTATCCCCTCACTTCTTTACCACTGTAGACAGCGATGGACTGGCCATCGGGAGTACCGGGAGAATCCCGGTGGGCCGATCGAATTATGGGCCGCCGGGCCAGGGCCGGCGCCACCCATAAGCAGAGTAGGCCACCGCGTAGAGCGCACTCTGCCTGGGGGCGCCGGCGCTCTGGAGTCCGAATTCCGAGTACTATTAGCCGCCGCCGTGCCACGCCCCCCTACTTGTGAGATCCATCCATCTAATTTCCTACTAGCCGCCGCCCGCGTCACGCCCCTACCTGTGATCCATGTCTGACATCATCTGACTGCTGCGCCTCCTCTGCATTAATGATCTGACTCCTCCTGCTGTTTGGGTGTTCCTAGTTGCCGCCGCCGGCCGGATCTTCATAGTGGATGTGCTGCTGCAGCCTGCCCCTGTTAAGTCGATTCAGCGCGAGATCCCGCGAGGCCGGAGGAGGTCACGGGTCTCGCGGGATCTCGCACCAATACACACGATCCATCCTATCGTCATATCCGGGGGGACGTCACAACCGGAAGTGACGACTGAAGGTATACAAATATTACGGGGGTAGGGAAAGAGCACTAGACAAAGAAGACACCCCACAGGAACAGGATCATCAGCGTCAGCGAGCGACACAAGTATGTACGGGGGGGGGGGGGGGGGGACTTTTGGCGGCAATTTCAAATTACATAATGGAGTCTGACTGTGCACTGTCTCTGGGGGCAATATTACTGTATGTGGGGGCACTGGAGGGGCAAATTACATAATGGAGGGCACTGTTTGTATGTGGGGGCAGTATTACTGTATGTGGGGGCAGTATTACTGTATGTGGGGGCAGTATTACATAAAGGAGGGCACTGTATGTGGGGGCAGTATTACTGTATGTGGGGGCAAATTACATAATGGAGGCCGAAAAAGGGGGCGGGTAAAGGGGTGTGGTCAGTGGGCGGAGTCAGTGGGCGGAGTCAAGGGGCGGCAAAATTACCTCTTGCCTAGGTAAAGTGGGCCGGTCTGGCTGAAGTCCAGGGCCACTTTATTGTCCCAGTCCATCCCTGACTGTAGAGTAAGACTTTAGAGGATTTACAGAGATATTCTCTGAAATCTCTGTCTTGGCTTGGACGAATAAGTGCGGTGAAAATGGATATCCTACCCAGATTCTTATATCTCTTCAAAGTGCTCCGCATCTGTTACTTCTCAACCTTGCACAGAGACATTAGGCACTTTTTTGTGACTTACTAGCAGGTCCAGACTAGGCAACAAGGTGTTAACTAAAGCTAGATATAAAGTTGGCTCTAGTCTATCGGATCTTAAAGGGGTTATCCAACCTCTATAATGTCAGGGATATAAAGCATATGCTTTATATAAAAGAAATAATCAAAGGAGAAATTTATAAGGGAATTAATCCTAGAGGTGGACATATAAAACACCTCAAAAAGAGTTTATCGTTTATTATGCAAATTATATTGTGCAATCAGTAAAACATGGTACAAGCGTCTATAAAAAAATATAAATGATTTATTATACAATAACTTAGAATACAATCAAAACTTAATCAATATAAAATTCAATAATATGCAATAACACAAAGTGATAAGCAGTGCCTTAAAGGGAGTCTGTCACCACAATTTGCCCTTATAGACCACTTACATAGCACTTTAGCATAACTATAGATCAGTCACATGGTACCTTTGTCTTTTTGTTTGGATGTTCACCAGGGGCAAAAAACTGAGTTTTATTCATATGTAAATGAGGGCTCGTAAGTGCCCAGGTGCGGCGTTCGGGCTGTAAGTGCCCAGGCCGCTCTTCTTACTTCTCACATAACCCCTCCCCAGCCTGTTGCTTGGCCTGCCCTGTATGCCTCTTACGTCATCCAGTGTACTGGCCAATATCCCGCCCGCACATGCACACTGCATGGAATGATGCTGCTGCCCACAATGGTCATCACAGTGCGCAGTTTTTATTTTTTGTCACAAGTTAGTGGAATATGAGACTTTGTAAGAAAAAAAAAATAATAATAATAATAAATCATCATTTTCCGCTAACTTGTGACAAAAAATAAAAAATTCTAGGAACTCGCCATGCCCCTCAAAGAATACCTTGGGGTGTCTTCTTTCCAAAATGGGGTCACTTGTGGGGTAGTTATACTGCCCTGGCATTTTAGGGGCCTGAATGTGTGAGAAGTAGTTTGAAATCAAAATCTGTAAAAAATGCCCTGTGAAATCTGAAAGGTGCTCTTTGGAATGTGGGCCCATTTGCCCACCTAGGCTGCAAAAAAGTGTCACACATCTGGTATCGCCGTACTCAGAAGAAGTAGGGCAATGTGTTTTGGGGTGTCTTTTTACATATACCCATGCTGGGTGAGAGAAATATCTCGGCAAAAGACAACTTTTCCCATCTTTTTATACAAAGTTGGCATTTGACCAAGATATTTATCTCACCCAGTATGGGTATATGTAATGTGACACCCCAAAACACATTGCCCAACTTCTCCTGAGTATGGCGATACCACATGTGTGACACTTTTTTGCAGCCTAGATGCGCAAAGGGGCCCAAATTCCTTTTATGAGAGCATTTTTAGACATTTGGATGCCAGACTTCTTCTCACACTTTAGGGCCCCTAAAATGCCAGGGCAGTATAAATACCCCATATGTGATCCCATTTTGGAAAGAAGACACCCCAAGGTATTCAATGAGTGGCATGGTGAGTTCATAGAATTTTTTTTTTTTTGGCACAAGTTAGCGGAAATTGATTATTTTTTTTTTTTTCTCACAAAGTCTCCCTTTCCGCTAACTTGGGACAAAAATTTCAATATTTCATGGACTCAATATGCCCCTCACGGAATACCTTGGGGTGTCTTCTTTCCGAAATGGGGTCACATGTGGGGTATTTATACTGCCCTGGCATTTTAGGGGCCCTAAAGCGTGAGAAGAAGTCTGGAATATAAATGTCTAAAAAAATTTACGCATTTGGATTCTGTGAGGGGTATGGGGAGTTCATGTGAGATTTTATTTTTTCACACAAGTTAGTGGAATATGAGACTTTGTAAGAAAAAAAAAAAAAAAAAAACAATTTCCACTAACTTAGTAACATAGTAACATAGTACATAAGGCCGAAAAAAAGACATTTGTCCATCCAGTTCGGCCTGTTATCCTGCAAGTTGATCCAGAGGAAGGCAAAAAACCCTGTGAGGTAGAAGCCAATTTTCTCCACTTTAGGGGAATAAAAAATTCCTTCCCGACTCCAATCATGCAATCAGAATAACTCCCTGGATCAACGACCCCTCTCTAGTAGCTATAGCCTGTAATATTATTAAGCTCCAGAAATACGTCCAGGCCCCTCTTGAATTCCTTTATTGTACTCACCATCACCACCTCCTCAGGCAGAGAGTTCCATAGTCTCACTGCTCTTACCGTAAAGAATCCTCTTCTATGTTTGTGTACAAACCTTCTTTCCTCCAGACGCAGAGGATGTCCCCTCATCACAGTCACAGTCCTGGGGATAAATAGCTGATGGGATAGATCTCTGTACTGACCCCTGATATATTTATACATATTAATTAGATCTCCCCTCAGTCGTCTTTTTTCTAAAGTGAATAACCCTAATTTTGATAATCTTTCAGGGTACTGTAGTTGCCCCATTCCAGTTATTACTTTAGTTGCCCTCCTCTGAACCCTCTCCAGCTCTGCTATGTCTGCCTTGTTTACAGGAGCCCAGAACTGTACACAGTACTCCATGTGTGGTCTGACTAGCGATTTGTAAAGTGGTAGGACTATGTTCATATCACGGGAATCTATGCCCCTTCTGATGCAACCCATTATCTTGTTGGCCTTGGCAGCAGCTGCCTGACACTGGTTTTTGCTGCTTAGTTTGCTGTTTATTAAAATTCCTAGATCCTTTTCCATGTCAGTATTACCGAGTGTTTTACCATTTAGTATGTACGGGTGACTTGCATTTTTCCTTCCCATGTGCATAACTTTACATTTATCAGTGTTAAACCTCATCTGCCACTTATCTGCCCAAGCCTCCAATCTATCCAGATCCCTCTGTAATAGTATACTGTCCTCATCAGTGTAAATTACTTTACACAGTTTAGTGTCATCTGCGAAAATTGATACTTTACTACAAGATCATTAATAAATATATTGAAGAGAATAGGGCCCAATACTGACCCCTGAGGTACTCCACTAGTGACAGTGACCCAATCTGAGTGTGTACCGTTAATAACCACCCTCTGTTTTCTATCACTCAGCCAGTTACTTACCCACATACAGATGTTTTCTCCCAGTCCGAGCATTCTCATTTTATATACTAACCTTTTACGTTTAACTTGTGCCAAAAAAATGTCTGAATGGAGCCTTACAGGGGGGTGATCAATGACAGGGGGGTGATCAATGACAGGGGGGTGATCAGGGAGTCTATATGGGGTGATCACCCCCCTGTCATTGATCACCCCCCTGTAAGGCTCCATTCAGACGTCCGTATGTGTTTTGCGGATCCGATCCATGTATCCGTGGATCCGTAAAAAACATACGGACGTCTGAATGGAGCCTTACAGGGGGGGTGATCAATGACAGGGGGGTGATCAGGGAGTCTATATGGGGTGATCATCCCCGTCATTGATCACCCCCCTGTAAGGCTCCATTCAGACGTCCGTATGTGTTTTGCAGATCCGATCCATGTATCCGAGGATCCGTAAAAAACATACGGACGTCTGAATGGAGCCTTACAGGGGGGTGATCAATGACAGGGGGGTGATCAGGGAGTCTATATGGGGTGATCACCCCCCTGTCATTGATCACCCCCCTGTAAGGCTCTATTCAGACGTCCGTATGTGTTTTGCGGATCCGATCCATGTATCCGTGGATCCGTAAAAAACATACGGACGTCTGAATGGAGCCTTACAGGGGGGTGATCAATGACAGGGGGGTGATCAATGACTCTATATGAGGTGATCACCCCCCTGTAAGGCTCCATTCAGACGTCTGTATGTGTTTTGCGGATCCGATCCATGTATCCGTGGATCCGTAAAAAACATACGAACGTCTGAATGGAGCCTTACAGGGGGGTGATCAATGACAGGGGGGTGATCAATGACAGGGGGTGATCAGGGAGTCTATATGGGGTGATCACCCCCCTGTCATTGATCACCCCCCTGTAAGGCTCCATTCAGACGTCCGTATGTGTTTTGCGGATCCGATCCATGTATCCGTGGATCCGTAAAAAACATACGGACGTCTGAATGGAGCCTTACAGGGGGGTGATCAATGACAGGGGGGTGATCAATGACAGGGGGGTGATCAGGGAGTCTATATGGGGTGATCACCCCCGTCATTGATCACCCCCCTGTAAGGCTCCATTCAGACGTCCGTATGTGTTTTGCAGATCCGATCCATGTATCCGAGGATCCGTAAAAAACATACGGACGTCTGAATGGAGCCTTACAGGGGGGTGATCAATGACAGGGGGGTGATCAGGGAGTCTATATGGGGTGATCAGGGGTTCATAAGGGGTTAATAAGTGACGGGGGGGTGGGTAGTGTAGTGTGGTGCTTGGTGCTACTTATTACAGAGCTGCCTGTGTCCTCTGGTGGTCGATCCAAGCAAAAGGGACCACCAGAGGACCAGGTAGCAGGTATATTAGACGCTGTTATCAAAACAGCCTCTAATATACCTGTTAGGGGTTAAAAAAAAATCGCATCTACAGCCTGCCAGCGAACGATCGCCGCTGGCAGGCTGCAGATCCACTCGCTTACCTTCCGATCCTGTGAACGCGCGCGCCTGTGTGCGCGCGTTCACAGGAAATCTCGCGTCTCCCGAGATGACGCACGGATGCGTCCAGGAGGAATGAATCGACCGCCTCCAGGACGCATCCGTGCGTTAGGCGGTCCGGAGGCGGTTAAATTCACCACTAGATGGCTCTAACACAAATACCAGCGTTCCATATTGCCTCTCAAACATAAAATGTAATACAACTGTCTCAACCACAATTATGATATATTATCAGTTGACACAGTAAACTCAATAGTGATTAGGATAGATACGAACCCTTGCTCTGCTCAAACTATGACCAATCTCGGATATTGGGTAGTATTGCTACACAACTTATAAATTATTAGGCCTGATATTGACTATGCAATGTGAATATTCCAATCAGAGAGTTTCTCCGATATCAATATTAGATCTTTTATTCAGTAATATGCATCTTTACAGAATAGTGATAATATTGATGTAGCACTTTTAACATTATACATCTGCACTAAAGCAGGGAGTTACTAAATATCAGGCCAATTAATTCAATCAATACTACACATAATAAAGTTTTACATTACCCGAGAATACAGATGATATGCAGAGTCTATTGGAAGTCAGCTCTAAAGTCTGTTCTGATCATTGGGATTTTGTCATTCCTTTCTTCTTCTTTTTTTTTTCTCTCTCTCTCTCTCTCTCTCTTCCCTCCTGTATGTGGTTTATTATCCAAAAACGTAACAGACACACCTTCCTACCTTGGAGTTTTCCAATCATTGTCGGTTAGGCATGTACATATGAAAACGACTGTGATGTCACTGTATTACCCAGAATGCATTTCTACTGTTGGTGTAATGTTACTTATTTATACCTAGGTGGCACCATTGCACAAGCTATTAACATCATCACTAGTAAGGGTTAAATGTCCAGGTCTGACTTCATCTTACATTCCATACACATAACATATGGAATCCTAAATCAGTGCTACAGGGATTAACTTTGACACATGTATCAATTAAAACATAGACCTTAAGGTACCAGTTTAGACATCTCCCAACTATCAAATTTATGGTATTGATAAGAATATAATAGACCTTGTACTATCACAGACATGTGTGTCTCCCCTGTCCTTTTTTTCTAACTATATAAAACAATACATATGTCCTATTGATTATCTTATAAAAAAAAAAAAAAACTAAGGTTCATTATATGTGTGTACAGACACCACAGATTTTCTGCTTCACCAATAGACATCAACTGTAGGGGTAATTAGTGCCAGATATGTCTAGAGAATATCCTTATCTCAGTCATAAATCTATAAGGAGACAAGAATGACTATTCTCAGACTGGTACATCTATTGAAATGAAACCTTATGAACAGTATCCTTTCCATGAACCAACTTTAAAATACATACGAAATGGTGACTATATCACAATATGGCCTCTTATATATGATCAAATCCACTAGAATTATGATATTTAGACATAAATGTTATATACCTATGAAAAAGCACAACAATGATGACCCCCTCAATGCCCAGGCCCCTCGTATACATTATACTTTCCTGCTCCCTGGCACCCCCGTTGCTCCGGATCCTTGCACGGCCGCCATTGCATCTCCCCGTCACTCGGATCAAAACATCTGGTGATGGGGGGGGAGCAGCCAATAGCGGGGGGGGGGGGGCCTCCCTAGCATGGGTGAAGGTAGGGAGGCCCGTCCCTGCTATTGGCTGCTCCCCCCCCCCCATTGCCAGATGTTTTGATCTAAGCGATGGGGAGATGCAGCAGCAGCCGTGCAGGGATCCGGAGTGACATGGGTGCTGGGGACCAGGTAAGTATAATGTATACGAGGGGCCTGGGCATTGGGGGGTAATTTTAGGGGTTGGATAACCTCTTTAAGCTATATCACACGGTGACGATCCTCATGTGGGTACTAAACTGGTTGCACATAGTCTCTCTGAAGCTTTGGGTCTACCTAGAACAAGAACTCTCTCCAATGGATCTAACTGTTGCTCCATGGGTGACACTGGGGGATAGGACACGTTGGAGGACTGGCCCTTTCTGGTTAGATATGTCCTCACTCAATGGGATACTTGCATCTCAAAGTTTCAGATATCACTGAGACCAGGGCCTATGACACCCCTCATGGGTAATCCAGCTTTCACCCCCAGGTTGCAGGTAGACTGCCTCCTGGTATGGGATAGATGTTTGTGTCCACAAGTTCGGTCTGTTCTACGGAATAACAAACTGTTGCCCTTAGGTCTCTTTCACACGAGCGGATGCCGTGCGTGGAATCGGCTGCGTGAAAGAGTGCCAAGCCCCGTTCCGGACAGTAGAGACACAGAGCATTAACATGATTGATAATGCTCCGTGCCTCTGTGACCTTTTTACTACAAAATAACTGTGAGATAAAGTTGGCACCATGATTTTGTAGTAAAAAGGTCACAGAGAGGCACGGAGCATTATCAATCATGCTAATGCTCCGTGTCTCTGCTGTCCAGAGCACGGCTTAGCACTCTTTCACGCAGCGGATTCCACGCACTGCATCCGCTTGTTGCGGATGAAGTGCGGGAAAAGATGCGGGTGCGTTAGGGGAAAATGCGTGTTTTTTCCCCACGAGTGCAAAGTGTTTTGATGCAGATGCTTTCGATTTTCACGCAGCCCCATTCACTTCTATGAGGCCTGCGTTGCGTGAAAAACGCACAATATAGAGCATGCTGCGATTTTTCATGCAACGCACAAGTGATGCGTGAAAATCAGCGCTCATGTGCACAGCCCCATAGAAATGAATGGGTCCGGATTCACTGCGGGTGCAATGCGTTCACCTCACGCATTGCATCCGCGTGGAAAACTCGCCTGTGTGAAAGAGGCCTTAGGCACACAGAGTTTCAGCTCCCTCCAAAGATGTTCTATTGGATTTTGGTCTGGAGACTGGCTAGGCCACTCCAGAACCTTGATATGCTTCTTACGGAGCCACTTCTTGGTTATCCTGGCTGCGTGCTTCGGGTAGTTGTCATGTTGGAAGACCCAGCCACAAACCCATCTTCAATACTCTGACTGAGGGAAGGAGGTTGTTGCTCAAAATCTCACAAAAAAGGCCCCATTCATGCTCTCCTTAATACAGGGCAGTCGTCCTGTCCCCTTTGCAGAAAAGCACCCCCAAAGCATGATATTACCATCCCCATGCTTCACAGTAGGGATGGTGTTCTTGGGATGCAACTCATACTTTTTCCTACAATCACAACGAGTGAAGTTTAGACCAAAAAAGTTCTACTTTGGTCTCATCTGACTACATGACTTTCTCCCATGCCTCCTCTGGATCATCCAGATGGTCATTGGCAAACTTCAGACAGGCCTGGACATTTGATGACTTGAGCAGGGGAATCTTCCGTGCAATGCATGATTTGAAACCATGACGGCGTAGTGTTCTACCGACAGTGACCTTTGAAACTGTGGTCCCAGCTCTCTTCATGTCATTGACCAGCTCCTCCATTGTAGTTCTGGGCTGATTCCTCACCTTTCTTATCATCAGTGATACCCCACGAGGTGAGATCTTGCATGTAGCCCCAGTCCGAGGCAGACTGACAGTTGTCTTTAGCCTCTTCCATTTTCTAACAATTGCTCCAACAGTTGATCTATTTTCACCAAGCTGCTTGGTGAATCGCAGGGTGTTCAAATACTCCTGTTCCTCACAGTATATTTCTTCAGCCCATAGACCTCACCAGGTTCTTGTATCGGACATATAGGATCTTGTGAGGTAGATGTGAGCAACGCTGACATAGCTCCCTTATTTCGAAAATGTGAAGTGGACCTAAAGCTTACTTTTATTAGACAACATTCTCAAGATGTATATGTTCTCTCATGGACTCACTCTAGCTGCCCATGCAAAGGACAAAAATCCTCTCTAGGTGGTATTACTGCTCAGCGATTCTCCATTAAATTTTTCTATTTGTATCTAACCTATGTTGGAGATGTGAAAAGCAAAATAACCATGGAGCCCCAGTTATGGGTCTTCAACACAGTGAAAGCCAGATATCCCTCAAAGGAAGGAAAACCGAGCAAAGGGGTGTCCCCATTACAGAGATCACCAAATCCACCATATTAAGTGGCCCCTACTCCACACTGATGAGGGGCAACACCCTGAAACAGCTGTCTGTGGATGGATAACTGGCTTAGGTCTTCCCCGTTACATCCTTAAAGCTTGTAAAAGAGCGGGATCTTGAAATAGGGGCCACTTAATATGGTGGATTTGGTGATCTCTGTAATGGGGACACCCCTTTGCTCGGTTTTCCTTCCTTTGAGGGATATCTGGCTTTCACTGTGTTGAAGACCCATAACTGGGGCTCCATGGTTATTTGGCTTTCACTGTGTTGAAGACCCATAACTGGGGCTCCACGGTTATTTTGCATATCACTGTTTCCCAGGGAGCTTTGCACTTTGGATTGCTGCGTCGAGACTCTTAAATTAGGCTCCACAGTGTTTTCTGTAGCTGGTCTCCCTAAGATCAGCTATTGTTTTGTTGGAGATGTGAAAAGGAAGTGGATACCATGCTACATATTTGATGGACTTGTCATTTAAAGTTTTTGGGATCAGGTGCTTCACATTTATGGTAAATTCTCTGGGAAGGTCATAACTAACTCATCTCAGGTTACTCTCCTCTTACTTTTGCCAGGGACTTTAGCTGAAATCATGCTGAAGAATGCATTAAGGTTCTTTCTTGCAGAAGCTGGATTAGTTATTCCAAGACACTGGAAGTTGTCACGAACCAGCGGGTGTGAACCCACTGTGCCACGTGTCCTACCTCCTCTAAGGGCGTTGTCTAAGTGAACCTCTCGATCTTCACAGTACCCCTGATGGTGGGGATAGACTTTCCCGAGGTACCAGAGAAAGGTACCAGAGGTACAGGCGTTGTCAGCAGGCTGAGACGTTACCAGGAGTAACAGTGCAGGACCAAAGGATGAGGCAGAGGTGAAGTCAGACAGGCAATAGGTCAGGGCAGGTGGCACAGGTACAGGTCAGGCAATCCGGGTCGGCAACAGGAGAGTGAATGCAAGCAGGCACGGATCAAACATGTAGCAGAGTCGAGGAACACAAGTACGAGTCAGGAACGCAAGCAGATATCAGGAACCTTAGCAGGACACAAGGACCTTGACACGGAGGCATCTGGGAAGGGGGCTGAGCCACTTATATATGTGCAGGAGGGCTAGGATTGGTTGGAGAGCACATGATCCAACCCATAAAACATAGAAAGTAATGCGCGCTGGCCCTTAAGGAAATGCTGCAGGAAACAAGCAGCAAGCATGCTGTGGCCAGGGCTGAAAGGAAACACTGGCAGCAGATCATCGCTGAACACAGCGCCCGGGACCGCGGCGGTAAGCAGGGGAACAGCGGCGCACAGCAGCCGCTGTTAGAGTACCCGCCTCTTGAGTCCACAACGAGACAAACCTTTTTATCAAGTTTTGAGCATGAATGTTCTCTTTTGGTTCCTAAGACCTCTCCTCAGGACCAAAGCCCATCCAGTCCACAAGGTAGTAGGTCTTCTTGATGTCCAGAATGTCTTTGACCTCAAATATCTCGTCAGAATCTTCAGATACTGGAGTTGAAGTAGAAGGAGCCGTCGAGAAGCAATTAAGAACTACTGGTTTTAGCAACGACACATGGAAGGCATTAGGAATATGCAGAGAGAGGCAGATGTAACTTATATGTCACTTCGTTGATCCTCCTCAATACTTCAAATGGTCCAAGGAACCTAGGAACAAACTTGAAACTGGGAACCCTTAAGCAGATGTTTTTAGAGGAAAGCCATACCTTATCTCCAGACAAGAACTGAGGCGGTTTTCTTTTTCTCTTTTTTGCAGTCCTTGGTGTCATGCCAAATCTTTAAACAATCCCTAAAAGAGGAATCCGCAGCTGGTACCCCAGAAGATGTAGGAACAGAGTATGAGTGTGTTGTCCATAAACGACAAAGAATGGAGAGGATCCAGTAGACTCACTAGAGTGGTTGTTATAGGGGAATTCAGCCCAAGGTAGCAATTGTACTCGGTTGTTGTGTTGGGCTGAAACAAAATGCCGGAGATAGTTCTCTAATGTTTGATTGACCCGCTCTACTTGCCCGTTGGTCTGGGGACGATAACGGGAAGAGAAGTCCAGCTTAATTTCGAGCTGCTAGCAAAGAGCTCTTCAGAACTTAGATGTAAACTGCACTCTGCGATCTGAAACAATATGCCAAGGTAGACCATGCAAGCAGAATGTGTGTCTCACGAACAGTTTAGCAAGTTCAGCAGAAGGCAGTCCAGCCAAAGGAACGAGGTGCGCAATCTTAAAGAACCGGTCCACGACCACCCAGATAGCTGTACATCCGGCAAAAGAGGGCAGATGTGTGAACATGGCACCCGGGACAGCGGCGGTAAGCAGGGGAACAGCAGTGCACAGCAGCCGCTGTTACAGAAGTCTAGGATTCCTCCCTCACTCTGAATGGGCATGGAGCTCCGGCATTTTTTTCAGAATGGAGGAAATGATTGCGAATTATCATGACCGTGCAAATCTGTTTCATCACAGGTGGGACTCTTTTTCTGTTTTTGTACTCTACAGAGTTTTCTAGACTTATAGGAGATCTTTCCCAGTGAGAGTTATGGCAATAGGACTCCAGCTATCTATTGGCACAGCCGATGCAGGTTTAATACCCCTTTGATAATCCTTAGTGCATGAGCATATTCCCATGTCTCCTCCTTTTCCCCTCTCCCTCTTTTTGTCTCTTCTTTCTTTCTCTTTTTTTATTTCTATATGGTTGTTGCATCTTTTTTAGCATTTATAAGTGTTGATGGCGACAATCATTCAGTTGAGGTATGATGTTAATAATTAAACTATGTTATAGCAGCTTACGTTCTTTCCTTCTAATTAACAGACTCTGGTCATGTAATAGTACATGGACTATTTAACAGCTCGTACTTGATTGGTATGGTATTGTTGCCGGTTTTGAGTTACTTGGATAGTTGTTAGTTTTACATGTTACTACTGGAGCCTCTTGTATTTTCTTATGAAAAATTTGAATACACTCAGAGTAAACCTAAATTTGCCACTAACATAAAGTAAGATGTGTCACGATTGAATAAACATTCTCTTATCGCTTACATAAGTAAAAGCATTCCAAAGTTATTACCACACAAAGTGACACGTCAGATTTGCAAAAATAGCCAAGGTCAGGAAGGTGAAAAATGGTAGAGCTGCTTCCCCCCCCAGCAAACATGAACATTGTATAGTCCTCCTCCACGTATATGACACGTCATTACATGAAAGTGCGATATTATAGATAATATTGTATACGGGGTTGTCCCACGATATCTATAATGGAGAATAAGCAGCACTACAAATCGCCATGTGGGAAAAAAATCTGTAATCACGGTACCTAGTTGTTAGGTCCAATTTCAGACTTGGTGCCTACAGATAAGGATCCTGGCTGGGGGTCCCTTCGCATAAGAAGTATAGAAAAAAATGCACAGCACTCCTCAGACAGAGGGTGAGTTACCTTTATTTAATAACAGATTGAATGGGGTTGCCAGAATGAATGTTTGGGTTGCCATAACCCTCCGCAGGCCTGTCATCTAAATAATGATCCTCCAGGGGATGTCTTACGCAAACCCACTAGGACTCACAGATAGTGTACATCATTGGGGGTATGCTCACTATTGTGAGCCACACCCCTTTTGGGTACATTAGGAGTCGTATAAATGACTACTGAGACCCCCACATGAGGTTCGGGGTCACCTAAATGGTGATCACACACCCAAGAGGACCTCAGAACAACTAGGACTCCTGGATGTGGCTGGGGGTCATCTAAATGATTATGCCAGCCTATTGGTAGTCCTAGAATAGGGCAAAACCTGACAATCTGTACAGTGATATAGCTTTTTTGAGCCCTCTTGTCTTATACATTGGTTGCCATGGCTACTTCCTCCAAAGGATAGCCCTGAATCAAGTGGCAACTTTATTAATACTTATTGATGTGTTCCAGACTCAAATACTCTCTCTTGGAATTTTAGAGGCCCCCCCCCTTTCCTCTTTGACAATACTATAGGCATCAATAAATTGCTGATAATCAGGTGATTCAGTATAATGAATCTTACCCAAAAACTAATGATGCCATAGGTTAACTATAATCTCATTGGACAACACACTGCACATAGGAAAGCTGCTGTTGTAATCTCTCTAGCTGCGCAACTGCAGACGTCCTCCTACTCAATGACGTCTGGCTCGCCTATTGGCTGCAGCGCAATGCACGCCATACATGAGCGCCGGTTGGCGCATGTGCTGTCTTAGTTAGAGCGCGCCGATCACAGGCATGTCTTATGCCTTGAGCCTCATTCACACGTCCGTGTCCGTGCTAAAATCCATGAGCAGGTGGTCAGTGATGCACCCATGAAGCTGTCCGTGAAGGATCCGTGTTGGGTCCGTGTGTCAGTTTTTTTGCTGTCCGTGTTGCATCCGTGTTTCACTGACACTGAACAGCTGAAAAATAATCTTCAAAGCATCTCTTCCTAATGATCCATGAAACACGGATGCAACACTGATGGCATCTGTGGTTTTCACGGACGCCTAGTCTATAATGGGAGTGATGGATCCGTGAAGACAGACAAAATAAAGCATGCATCTGTGCTAAAAACAATTAAAATGAATGGGGACGTGTGCTGTCCGTGGAGAACACGTACAGCACATATCTGTGAAACACTGAAGTGTGAATGAGGCTTTAGCCGGAGAGCCCTTCGGATCTCACATGGACTTCAGCTAATTGTAAGTGTGGCTTTCAATTGCTACCTAGCATTCACAATATAAATATTCACTTATGGAGTATTGTAATCTATATGAATATGAAATCTGTGATGGCATACACCCACTTTAGGGGAGGGAGTATTCACATTTACCTATGGGCTCACTATTTAGGGCACACTTTATGTGATTCTCTGCTTAATAAAGACCAGCATTGGTCGAAACGTCGCATTGTATGCTGCTGGTTAAAAAAAAAACGGAATCTTCACAACTGAGGAGTACTGTGGATTTCTGTTGTCCCAAGATATACACATATTGCCTATTCACAGGGTAGGGGTAAGTATCTGATGGGGTGTGACAGCCGGCTTCACATTGCCATTTTTTTTTCTGCTAAATACGACATACATACGAATGCAGACAGAACACAGTGTGCTCCCCTACATAATACCTCACCTACAGTGTGCTCCCCTACATAATACCTCACCTACAGTGTGCTCCCCTACATAATACCTCACCTACAGTGTGCTCCCCTACATAATACCTCACCTACAGTGTGCTCCCCTACATAACACCTCATCTACAGTGTGCTCCCCTACATAATACCGCACCTACAGTGTGCTCACCTACATACTACCTCACCTACAGTGTGCTCCCCTACATAATACCTCACCTACAGTGTGCTCCCCTACATAATACCTCACCTACAGTGTGCTCCCCTACATAATACCTCACCTACAGAGTGCTCCCCTACATAATACCTCACCTACAGTGTGCTCCCCTACATAATACCTCACCTACAGTGTGCTCCCCTACATAATACCTCACCTACAGTGTGCTCCCCTACATAATACCTCACCTACAGTGTGCTCCCCTACATAATACCTCACCTACAGTGTGCTCCCCTACATAATACCTCATCTACAGTGTGCTCCCCTACTTAATACCTCACCTACAGTGTGCTCCCCTACATAATACTGCACCTACAGTGTGCTTCTCTACATAATACTTCACCTACAGTGTGCTCCCCTACATAATACCTCACCTACAGTGTGCTCCCCTACATAATACTGCACCTACAGTGTGCTTCTCTACATAATACTTCACCTACAGTGTGCTCCCCTACATACTACCTCATCTACAGTGTGCTCCCCTACATACTACCTCACCTACAGTGTGCTCCCCTACATAATACCTCATCTACAGTGTGCTCCGCTACATAATACCTCATCTACAGTGTGCTCCCCTACATAATACCTCACCTACAGTGTGCTCCCCTACATAATACCTCACCTACAGTGTGCTCCCCTACATAATACC
This sequence comes from Bufo bufo, assembly GCF_905171765.1. Classification (NCBI taxonomy): domain Eukaryota; kingdom Metazoa; phylum Chordata; class Amphibia; order Anura; family Bufonidae; genus Bufo; species Bufo bufo. The sequence goes on along the minus strand of NC_053389.1, from coordinate 229,630,093 downwards.
TCACCTACAGTGTGCTCCCCTACATAATACCTTATCTACAGTGTGCTCCCCTACATAATACCTCACCTACAGTGTGCTCCCCTACATAATACCTCATCTACAGTGTGCTCCCCTACATAATACCTCACCTACAGTGTGCTCCCCTACATAATACCTTATCTACAGTGTGCTCCCCTACATAATACCTCACCTACAGTGTGCTCCCCTACATAATACCTCACCTACAGTGTGCTCCCCTACATACTACCTCATCTACAGTGTGCTCCCCTACATAATACCTCACCTACAGTGTGCTTCTCTACATAATACTTCACCTACAGTGTGCTCCCCTACATACTACCTCATCTACAGTGTGCTCCCCTACATACTACCTGACCTACAGTGTGCTCCCCTACATAATACCTCATCTATAGTGTGCTCCGCTACATAATACCTCATCTACAGTGTGCTCCCCTACATAATACCTCACCTACAGTGTGCTCCCCTACATAATACCTCATCTACAGTGTGCTCCCCTACATAATACCTCACCTACAGTGTGCTCCCCTACATAATACCTCACCTACAGTGTGCTCCCCTACATACTACCTCATCTACAGTGTGCTCCCCTACATAATACCTCACCTACAGTGTGCTTCTCTACATAATACTTCACCTACAGTGTGCTCCCCTACATACTACCTCATCTACAGTGTGCTCCCCTACATACTACCTGACCTACAGTGTGCTCCCCTACATAATACCTCATCTATAGTGTGCTCCGCTACATAATACCTCATCTACAGTGTGCTCCCCTACATAATACCTCACCTACAGTGTGCTCCCCTACATAATACCTCATCTACAGTGTGCTCCCCTACATAATACCTCACCTACAGTGTGCTCCCCTACATAATACCGCACCTACAGTGTGCTCCCCTACATAATACCTCACCTACAGTGTGCTCCCCTACATAATACCTCACCTACAGTGTGCTCCCCTACATAATACCTTATCTACAGTGTGCTTCCCTACATAATACCTCACCTACAGAGTGCTCCCCTACATAATACCTCACCTACAGTGTGCTCCCCTACATAATACCTCATCTACAGTGTTCTCCCCTACATGCATGGTGTAGGTGGAGGAACACTGTGTATTAAAGACTTCCAGCATGGTGTAGAGGGAAGTACACTGAGTATTAAAGACTTCCAGCATGGTGTAAGGGGAGGACACTCTGTATTAAGGACTTGCAGCATGGTGTAAGGGAAGTACACTGTGTAATAACTACATGCGGCATGGTGTAAGGTGAAGTACACTGTGTTTTAAAGACTTGCAGCATGGTGTAGGGGGGGATACACTGTGTATTAACCCCCTAAGGACTCACCTACAGGGGACTCACCTGCAGTGTGACGTGGGGGGGGGGGGGGTGTTGTGACAGGATGCCCGCTGAATTGTGACAGGATGCCCCGCTTAAATTAGAGGGGCAAAGGTTTAAAAGTAATATAAGGAAGTATTACTTTACTGAGAGAGTAGTGGATGCATGGAATAGCCTTCCTGCAGAAGTGGTAGCTGCAAATACAGTGAAGGGGTTTAAGCATGCATGGGATAGGCATAAGGCCATCCTTCATATAAGATAGGGCCGGGGGCTATCCATAGTATTCAGTATATTGGGCAGACTAGATGGGCCAAATGGTTCTTATCTGCCGACACATTCTATGTTTCTATGTTTCTATGAATGATTTCAGCGGGCATCCTGTCCCGATTAACCCCTGCCGCAATCGCGGTTTAAACCCATGACGTACCGGTACGTCATGGGTCCTTAAGGACTCGGGAAACATGCCGTACCGGTACGTCATGCGTCCCTAAGGGGTTAAAGTCTTGCTGCATGGTGTAGGGGGAGTACACTGTGTATGAGGTATGCTGTAGCGGAGCACACTGTAAATGAGGTATTATGTAGGCAAGGACACGGTAGATGAGGTATTATGTAGGGGAGCACACTATGTATGAGGTATTATGTAGGGGAGCACACTGTAGATGATGTATTATGTAGGCAAGGACACGGTAGATGATTTATTATGTAGGGGAGCACACTGTAGATGAGGTATTATGTAGGGGAGCACACTGTAGATGATGTATTATGTAGGGGAGAACACTCTAGAAGAGGTATTATGTAGGGGAGCACACTGTAGGTGAAGTATTATGTAGGGGAGCACGCTGTAGGTGAGGTATTATGTAGGGGACCACACTGTGTATGAGGTATTATGTAGGGGAGAACACTGTAGATGAGGTATTATGTAGGGGGGCACACTTTAGATGAGGTATTATGTAGAGGAGCACACTGTAGGTGAGGTATTATGTAGGGGAGCACACTGTAGATGAAGTATTATGTAGGGGAGCACACTTTAGATGAGGTATTATGTAGAGGAGCACACTGTAGATGAGGTATTATGTAGGGGAGCACACTTTAGATGAGGTATTATGTAGGGGAGCACACTGTAGATGAGGTATTATGTAGGGGAGCACACTGTGTATGAGGTATTATGTAGGGGAGCACACTGTAGATGAGGTATTATATAGGGAAGCACACTGTAGGTGAGGTATTATGTAGGGGAGCACACTGTGTATGAGGTATTATGTAGGGGAGCACACTGTAGGTGAGGTATTATGTAGGGGAGCACACTGTAGGTGAGGTATTATGTAGGGGAGCACACTGTAGATGAGGTATTATGTAGGGGAGCACACTGTGTATGAGGTATTATGTAGGGGAGCACACTGTAGGTGAGGTATTATGTAGGGGAGCACACTGTAGATGAGGTATTATGTAGGGGAGCACACTGTAGATGAGGTATTTAGGGGAGCACACTGTAGATGAGGTATGTAGGGGAGCACACTGTAGATGAGGTATTATGTAGGCAAGGACACTGTATATGAGGTATTTTGTAGGTGAGCACACTGTAGGTGAGGTATTATGTAGGGGAGCACACTGTAGGTGAGGTAGTATTTAGGGGAGCACACTGTAGGTGAGGTATGTAGGGGAGCACACTGTATGTAGCTGGCCAGCTAAGAACTGTCCTAGGTTGCTAATATAGCTTATATGTTTATATAGCTAGACCTGCCAATAACCTTTAATACAGTTCCTATTTTTATGTTAAAGACAAAAGCAGAGTCATTTACTGTGGCTTCATGTTTTTGGATGTCATGTAACAGTTATATATTGTGTTCACAGAAGCAAAAGAGATAACATGCCTTTAAGATGTATTATATGAATGTAAGGTAAGCTCAATGACACAGCAGAAACAACAGAAAGCATAAAGTGAAACTGTTGTTACTGAGCAGCAGGTAAGACTAATCCCAACCAGCCTCACACTGAGCAAGAGTCTTGGTCAATCACAGCCAATCTTACACTCAGCCTGTGTGGGAAATTCCCCTTAGCTGGAATCATTACACGAGAGGAGAGGAGCTCAAAAGACATTCACTCCACTAAGAGCTATGTTTTATGGAAGCAGAGAGGCCAAAATAGGTATTTATAACAGTTCTATAATATTCCTATTGTTAATGTAGGCCAAAGTACAGAGCTAGAGTGCCTGCACCGCTATCCACGAAGAGGCCACGTACTGCAGCCAGCTAGTTTACCGCCACTAGGCCCAAAGCCTGCAGTAGTGTATCCAAGCCAGTGCATCGCAAGTCATCACAAAGCATCGCAAGACAGCACAGAGCATCACAAATCATCACAGATCATTATATGAATGTAAGGTAAGCTCAATGACACAGCAGAAACAACAGAAAGCATAGAGTTAAACTGTTGTTACTTAGCAGCAGGTAAGACCAATCACAGCCAGCCTCACACTGAGCAAGAGTTTTGGTCAATCACAGCCAATCTTACACTCAGCCTGTGTGGGAAATTTACCCTAGCTGGAATCATTACACCAAAGGAGAGGAGCTGAAAAGACATTCACTCCACTAAGAGCTATGTTTTATGGAAGCAGAGAGGCCAAAATAAGTATTTATAACAGTTATATAATATTCCTATTGTTAATGTATTGATTAGAACTTTATACTGAAACAGTTATGTATGTTTACTTACAGTTTCACCATACAAATTTGCGACCAAATTGCATACAAACTGCGAACTGCTCATACCAGATCATAAGCAATTGTATAGAGCAAACTGCAAACCAAGTTAAGCAAGTAGAACTATTGGTTAACCTCAGATATACCTCTCAGAGAGATCATAAAGTGCTTAAATAACTTAAAGTGAGAGTATAGATACTGAAGAGAGAAATATATCCACCATTGTATGTTAAATGACAAGATTGAACAGTTGAACCACCATCTTATGCATACCACCATTTGTGATACTTTATTCAACACGTGTTTTGTACATGGACTCTCTGCTGCGGAGGCGGCAGTGTTATATATGAAGAAAAGTTGAAGTTAATAAAGAAGTTATTTCAAGCATTTGGTGTGCTCTTTAAACCTACTGTTTCTATAGAACGGCGCTAGAGGAATTACAGAGTAATAGACAGTCTGGTGAGACTAAAAAGTTAGAGATATCAAAATTCTTCTAATGCCACAGTGAAAAAGGCACTTCATAGTGCTGTGCCTGCCACAGTGGAACTATTACCCTCAGAGGGCGAATAGATAGCGCTCCTCAACTTGCACAGTAAAGAGCCCATTAGAGCAACGGAGCGCCAGCATATACCGCTGCGCAGCAACTGCGGTATAACCATAGAGGCCATAGAACGTGTGTGTTAGGCAAATTGCAGCCGACTCTTAAAGTGGCAGAACACCAAAGGCAAAATAGTCAGAGAAAGAGCGCCAACCCTCCTGCTATCCCTAGAGAGAGAAAGAGACGCATGGTGGGAGGCCAAAGTCCAGAGCTAGAGTGCCTGCACCGCTATCCACGAAGAAGCCACGTACTGCAGCCAGCTAGTTTCCCACCACTAGGCCCAAAGCCTGCAGCAGTGTATCCAAGCCTGGGCATCGCAAGTCATCACAAAGCATTGCAAGACAGCGCAGAGCATCACGTCGTCACAGATCATCGCAAGTCTGCACAGAGCATCGCAACACATCAAGAAAGGACACGTCTCCTTTAAGACTGACATTTGTTCCTGCTCTTCAGAATAAGATCAGAGCTTTCCTTTTATTACTTATCATTGCACATAGGTTTTGGCATAAAGAGACATTTTTATGTTCAGGAATAAGAGACTTTAAAGTAAAACAAAGGACATTTTGTAGTATAAGGACTCTAAAGTATTTAAAGTGAAAGTCATTTATTGCTTGCATTTATCGCTATTGCATTTAAAGGGAAAGTAATTTATTTCTGCATTTATTAATATTGCATTTAAAGTGAAAGGCATCCTAATATTCTTATAGCATTTAAAGTAAAATGTCTGAGCCTAGTATTACCATGCCACTGTTACAGGATACAAAGAAAGATAGAGTAGAGGGGGAAGAGCAAGAGAACCTGTTTGAGTTAGAAGAGTCTGATGCTGCATTAGTCTTGCTTCAAACAAATCTAGCCCAAACAGATGAACAAATACGTTCATCACGTGCCAGAAAACCGACCCCAAAAATGCTGAAAAATTTGGAGCAAGAAGCTGCATTGAAAAAGAAAAAGTTCCCCAGAATGTTTGATAATGGAAATTATACATTAGAGGCATTCGTGTAAAACTAAAACAAGAAAGTATAAAAAGGAACTTGAGTGATATGGTAGAGAAGGTCGAAGAATCTGAATCAGAGCTTATGGCAGCATATGTCAAACTGTGGTCATCTACGTCACCTTCCCAGGATATTGTAAGGAACATGGACACATGTACTGCAGTCACTAAAGATTTAGTAAAGCTCATGAGAGAACTATCATCTGCAGCTAACTATGATGAAGTTAAAGCAAGAAGTAGAATGAACAAGCTTTTGATGAGAGACTATGCTAAATCCTTAGGTGGTACCACAATCTCAAGTGTGACTTCCTTTGCTAGTAGAAGTGCTACCCACATATCAGAGTTCTCAAATACTTCAGCTAAAAGAAAGGAATTAGCTGAAAAATTGCTGTCAAGAGAGCAGAAATTGAAATGGAAGTTGCCATCGAGGCGCAGAGCCAACTGATGGCTGAAAAGGATGCACAACGCCATCAGATGGAAGCTGAAATGGAGGCATATCGCCATCAAATGGAAGCTGAAAAAGATGCACAACGCCATCAGATGGAAGCTGAAATGGATGCACAACGCCATCAGATGGAAGCTGAAATAGAGCACAGCGCCATCAGATGGAAGCTGAAATGGAAGCACAGTGCCAACAAACGAAAAGTCTGGAAAGGCAGAAAGAAGTTAAGATCATAGAAGCCAGACTCAGAGTACACGAAGAGGATATGAATCAGAGTAGTCATAGGTTCAAATCTGTACTAAGTGAAGAGGCAGACTCCTACTTTCCTACATACTCCCAGGAGAATGGAAGGAAATCTCCAGCGCTTAGTGAGGAAATAAGTCAATTATCCTTCCATCCCTGCTCAGAAAGACAAAGAGAGGCCTAGTCCAGTGTTAAGAAAAAGGTGTGTGGATTTACCCTCTATCTCTACCGGAAAAGATGAAGAAAGGGACTCTCCTAATTCAGAACTAAGTGAGAAAATAGAACCGGATGATTCTATTCCTAGATATCATGGCAATGCGCAGGAGAGTGTTACAACCATTGTCCCAGCAAGACCACAGGGAACACTCCTAGCTAGACTTCCCGTTCCGGAACCTACTGTATTTTCAGGAGACGTACTGAAGTTTATAGAGTGGAAGGCAAGTTTTAAGATGATCATTGAGCATCAATGCTTCAGACCAGTTGACAAGTTATTCTACCTTCAGAGATATGTTGGTGGAGAAGCCAAGGAAGTTCTTGAAGGTAACTTCTATAGAAAAGAGGAAAGCAGCCTACAAGCAAGTTTGGGAAAAATTTAATGCAAGATATGGTCTTTCTTTCTTGGTACAAAGAGCCTTTAGAGAGAAACTGAATAACTGGCCTAAAATAGGTCCTAAAGAACAGCAATGCCATCCCACATGTTCAAGTACTAGAAGTACTGAACGACTATCTAGAAAACCACAGGATGCTAACTAAGCTACCTAAAGAAGTGGCTTTTAGTTGGAATTGCTATGTGACAAAGCAGTTAGATCTAGGTAAGAACTTTTTAAAGAGTTTTTTGAGTTCATCAATAAGGAAGAATGGATAGCATGTAATCCAGTAACATTATCTTACGTCTTAAAATCCTTAGAAGAAAGGCCTGCAAGAGAGATAAGACGTGCAAGAGCAACTAGCTTTGCAACCAACACAGCAGCTAAAGGCCCAGCTACAAAAGCAAGTTCAAAATCACTACTGGGATCAGTAGAGACAGAACCAATAAATCTTCAGACTATCTTCAAATGTATGTTCTGTGGAGAGAACCACTCCATACACAAGTGCCAACAATTGAAGAAGTCCCCAGATGAAAAGAAAAAGTTTGTACTTGAGAACCAACTGTGTTTCGGATGCCTAAGAAAAGGCCATGTTATTAAGGAGTGTAAGAAAAAGGCCACATGCAGCATTTGCAAAAGACGGCATCCTACACCACTACATGAAAAATGTCCAAAGAAAGATAAATCCTCAATACCTAAAGATACTGAGAAGGGAGAGAATGTATCGGTATTCTCTTGCAGAGTGAGGGAAGGAGAAAGCAACGGCATATGAATCGTTGTACCAGTGTGCATTTCAAATCCTAAAAGGATGAACAAGAAGGTATACGCCTATGCGCTACTGGATACCTAGAGTGACGTCACCTTCATTGATCAAGAAATCTGCAAGAAATTACAAGTGGCTACAAAACCAGTGAAGCTCAAACTCCCCAAAATGACGGGGAGAGACACATTAGTGAACAGTCAAAGGGTCAAAGGACTGAGAGTTAGAGGACTACATTCAAACGACACATTAGATCTACCTCCAGCTTATACAAAAGACGATATACCTCTAGATTGAGATCGCATACCTACCTGTGAAACAGCCAATAAATGGGAGCACCTATCTGTCATATCTCATGAAATGTCCCCGCTAAAGGAGTTTGGTGTTGGACTGTTGATAGGTTGTGATTGTTTCGAAGCCTTGGTACCACGAAAGGTAATCACAAGAGGAAAGGGTGAACCCTACGCTGTTCAAACTGATCTTGGATGGGGTGTTGTTGGAAAACAGCAGATCGCAAACTCTAGACAGGAGACAGGATTGTGTCATCGAATATCTGTCCAAGAGTTACCAACTGTAAGTCCAGCAAAAGTAATCAAGATCCTTGAATCCGACTTTGCAGACATAAGTTCTAAAGAAAACAGTGTATGCCAAGAAGACATAAAGTTCGTGCACACTCTGCTGAATACTTTCCTCTAGAATCAACAAGGTCATCTTGAAATGCCCTTACCTTTTTAGAGAACGACCTCGTCTGCCAAATAACAGAAATCTTGCCCTAGCAAGATTGAAATGTTTGATGAAAAGGATGGGAAGAGATCCCAAACTCAAGCAGGATTATTTGAAATTCATGGAAGGCATCCAGAGAAAGTTAATAACCAACCAAAAGGAGAAGTGTTATACATCCCACATCAAGGTGTTTACCACTCAAAGAAACCAGATAATATTAGAATAGTATTTGCTCAACAAAGTATGATGGTGTTGCATTGAACGATCATCTACTAAAAAGACCAGATCTTACAAACACTCTGCCTGGAGTACTCTGTAGATTCAGAAAGTATCCCTTAGCAATCATGTGTGACTTGAAAAGATGTTCCACCAGTTTCATGTGAAGAATGAAGATAGAGATTTCCTGAAGTTCCTATGGTGGGAGGACGGAGATACAGATACAGAGCCAGCAGAATACAGAATGAAAGTACACTTGTTTGGAGCAGCATCGTCTCCAGGTTGTACTAATTATGGTATGAAGTACCTGGCCAATCAGAATGAAAAGGATTGCCCATCAGCTGCAAATTTTCTGAAGAAAAACTTTTATGCAGCTGATGGTCTTATAAGTCTAGAGTCCACAGAATCTGCTAGTGAAAGAAAGCCAAGAGTTATGCGCAAGAGGAAACCTGCGCATTCACAAATTCATCTCAAACAACAGAGAGGTACTGGAATCCATCAGTGACTCTGAACGTGCATCAACAATGAAGAATGTAGATCTTAATTATGATCATCTTCCAGTTCAGAACGTACTTGGATTGGGATGGAATGTAGAGAATTACAAGTTCTTCTTTTGAAGTATCTATAGAAAAGAAAGTTGCAACTAGACGTACCATTCTTTCCATAGTGGCTTCTATATATGATCCATTGGGATTCTTGGCACCAGTAATCCTCAGAGCAAGAGAAATACTACAAGAATTATGCAGACAGAAGTTGGGATGAGACAAGCCCATACCTGAAAATTTGAGGCCAAGGTGGGAGAGTTGGATAAGAGACTTGCAAAACTTGAGAGTAATAAAAGACACTTGAGTGTTGAGAACCTGATGGAAAATTCCCTAAATTTATGTTTAAGTCCTACCACTAAGAGCATAGAATTATAGGTAATTTTGGTGGGACTGTAGCTGGCCAGCTAAGACCTGCCCTGGGTTGCTAATATAGCTTATATGTTTATACAGCTTCCAATAACCTTAATACAGTTCCTATGTTTATATGTTAAAGACAAAAGCAGAGTTATTTACTGTGACTTCATGTTTTTGGATGTCATGTAACAGTTATATATTGTTTACAGAAGCAGAAAAGATAATATGCCTTTTAAGATTCATTATATGAATGTAAGGTAAGCTCAATGACCCAACAGAAACAGAAAGCAAGAGTTAAACTGTTGTAACTGAGCAGGAGTCTTGGTCAATCACAGCCTGTGTGGGAAATTACCCTAGCTGGAATCATTATACACCAGAGGAGAGGAGCTGAACAGAAATTCACTCCACTAAGAGCTATGTTTTATGGAAGCAGAGAGGCCAAAATAGTTATTTATAACAGTTATATAATATTCCTATTGTTAATGTAGTAATTAGAACTGTATACTGAACCAGTTATGTGTGTTCACTTACAGTTCCACCATACAAATTGCATACAAACTGCGAACTGCTCATACCAGATCATAAGCAATTGTATAGAGCAAACTGCAAACCAAGTTAAGCAAGTAGAACTCTGTTAAATCTCAGATATACCTCTCAGAGAGATCATAAAGTGCTTAAATAATTTAAAGAGTACAGATACTGAAGAGAGAAATATATCCACCATTTTATGTTGAATGACAAGATTAAACAGTTGAACCACCATCTTATGCATACCGCCATTTTGTTATATCTTTTCAACACGTGTTATGTACATGGACGATCTGCTGTGGAGGCGGCAGTGTTATATATGAAGAAAAGTTGAAGTTAATAAAGAAGTTATTTCAAGCATTTGGTGTGCTCTTTAGACCTACTGTTTCCATAGAATGGCGCTAGAGGAATTACATAGTAATAGACAGTCTGGTTAGACTAAAAGTCAAAGATATCAAAATTCTCCTAATGCCACAGCGCAAAAGGCACTTCATAGTGCTGCGCCTGCCACACGGTAGATGAGGTATTATGTAGCGGAGCACACTGTAGATGAGGTATTATGTAGGGGAGCACACTGTAGATGAGGTATGATGTAGGGGAGCACACTGTAGATGAGGTATTATGTAGGGGAGCACACTGTAGATGAGGTATGATGTAGGGGAGAACACTGTAGATGAGGTATTATGTAGGGGAGCACACTGTAGAAAAGGTATTATGTAGGGGAGCATACTGTAGGTGAGGTATTATGTAGAGGAGCACACCGTAGGTGAGTTATTATGTAGGGGAGCACACTGTAGGTGAGGTATTATGTAGAGGAGCACACTGTAGGTGAGGTATTATGTAGGGGAGCACACTGTAGATGAGGTATGATGTAGGGGAGAACACTGTAGATGAGGTATTATGTAGGGGAGCACCCTGTAGAAAAGGTATTATGTAGGGGAGCATACTGTAGGTGAGGTATTATGTAGAGGAGCACACTGTAGGTGAGGTATTATGTAGGGGAGCACACTGTAGGTGAGGTATTATGTAGGGGAGCACACTGTAGGTGAGGTATTATGTAGGAGAGCACACTGTAGATGAGGTATTATGTAGGGGAGCACACTGTAGAAAAGGTATTATGTAGGGGAGCATACTGTAGGTGAGGTATTATGTAGAGGAGCACACTGTAGGTGAGGTATTATGTAGGGGAGCACACTGTAGGTGAGGTATTATGTAGGGGAGCACACTGTAGGTGAGGTATTATGTAGGAGAGCACACTGTAGATGAGGTATTATGTAGGGGAGCACACTGTAGGTGAGGTATAATTTAGGGGAGCACACTGTAGATGAGGTATTATGTAGGGGAGCACACTGTAGGTGAGGTATTATGTAGAGGAGCACACTGTAGGTGAGGTAATATGTAGGGGAGCACACTGTAGGTGAGGTATTATGTAGGGGAGCACACTGTAGGGGAGGTATTATGTAGGAGAGCACACTGTAGATGAGGTATTATGTAGGGGAGTACACTGTAGGTGAGGTATTATGTAGAGGAGCACACTGTAGGTGAGGTATTATGTAGGGGAGCACACTGTAGGTGAGGTATTATGTAGGGGAGCACACTGTAGGTGAGGTATGATGTAGGAGAGCACACTGTAGATGAGGTATTATGTAGGGGAGCACACTGTAGGTGAGGTATAATGTAGGGGAGCACACTGTAGATGAGGTATTATGTAGGGGAGCACACTGTAGGTGAGGTATTATGTAGGGGAGCACACTGTAGATGATGTATTATGTAGGGGAGCACACTGTAGATGAGGTATTATGTAGGGGAGCACACTGTAGGTGAGGTATTATGTAGGGGAGCACACTGTAGGTGAGGTATTATGTAGGGGAGCACACTGTAGGTGAGGTATTATGTAGGGGAGCACACTGTAGGTGAGGTTTTATGTAGGTGAGGTATTATGTAGGGGAGCACACTGTAGATGAGGTATTATGTAGGGGAGCACACTTTAGGTGTGGTATTATGTAGGGGAGCACACTGTAGGTGAGGTATTATGTAGGGGAGCACACTAGGTGAGGTATTATGTAGGGGAGCACACTGTAGGTGAGGTATTATGTAGGGGAACACACTGTAGGTGAGGTATTATGTAGGGGAGCACACTGTAGGTGAGGTATTATGTAGGTGAGGTATTATGTAGGGGAGCACACTGTAGGTGAGGTATTATGTAGGGGAGCACACTGTAGGTGAGGTATTATGTAGGGGAGCACACTGTAGGTGAGGTATTATGTAGGGGAGCACACTGTAGGTGCGGTATTATGTAGGGGAGCACACTGTAGGTGAGGTATTATGTAGGGGAGCACACTGTAGGTGAGGTATTATGTAGGGGAGCACACTGTAGGTGTGGTATTATGTAGGGGAGCACACTGTAGGTGAGGTATTATGTAGGGGAGCACACTGTAGGTGAGGTATTATGTAGGGGAGCACACTGTAGGTGAGGTATTATGTAGGGGAGCACACTGTAGGTGAGGTATTAAGTAGGGGAGCACACTGTAGGTGAGGTATTATGTAGGGGAGCACACTGTAGGTGAGGTATTATGTAGGGGAGCACACTGTAGGTATGGTATTATGTAGGGGAGCACACTGAAGGTGCGGTATTATGTAGGGGAGCACGCTGTGGGTGCGGTATTATGTAGGGGAGCACGCTGTAGGTGAGGTATTATGTAGGGGAGCACACTGTAGGTGCGGTATTATGTAGGGGAGCACTCTGTAGGTGAGGTATTATGTAGGGGAGCACGCTGTAGATGAGGTATTATGTAGGGGAGCACGCTGTAGATGAGGTATTATGTAGGGGAGCACAATGTAGGTGAGGTATTATGTAGGGGAGCACACTGTAGGTGAGGTATTATGTAGGGGAGCACACTGTAGGTGAGGTATTATGTAGGGGAGCACACTGTAGGTGAGGTATTATGTAGGGGAGCACACTGTAGATGAGGTATTATGTAGGGGAGCACACTGTAGGTGAGGTATTATGTAGGGGAGCACACTGTAGATGAGGTATTATGTAGGGGAGCACACTGTAGGTGCGGTATTATGTAGGGGAGCACACTGAAGGTGCGGTATTATGTAGGGGAGCACACTGTAGGTGCGGTATTATGTAGGGGAGCACGCTGTGGGTGCGGTATTATGTAGGGGAGCACACTGTAGGTGCGGTATTATGTAGGGGAGCACACTGTAGGTGCGGTATTATGTAGGGGAGCAACACTGTAGGTGCGGTATTATGTAGGTGAGCACGCTGTAGGTGCGGTATTATGTAGGGGAGCACGCTGTAGATGAGGTATTATGTAGGGGAGCACGCTGTAGGTGCGGTATTATGTAGGGGAGCACACTGTAGGTGCGGTATTATGTAGGGGAGCACACTGTAGGTGCGGTATTATGTAGGGAAGCACACTGTAGGTGCGGTATTATGTAGGTGAGCACGCTGTAGGTGCGGTATTATGTAGGGGAGCACGCTGTAGATGGGGTATTATGTAGGGGAGCACACTGTGTATGAGGTATTATGTAGGGGAGCACACTGTAGGTGCGGTATTATGTAGGGGAGCACACTGTAGATGAGGTATTATGTAGAGGAGCACACTGTAGGTGCGGTATTATGTAGGGGAGCACACTGTAGGTGCGGTATTATGTAGGGGAGCACACTGTAGGTGAGGTATTATGTAAGGGGGCACACTTTAGATGAGGTATTATGTAGAGGAGCACACTGTAGGTGAGGTATTATGTAGGGGAGCACACTGTAGGTGAGGTATTATGTAAGGGGGCACACTTTAGATGAGGTATTATGTAGGGGAGCACACTGTGTATTAGGTATTATGTAGGGGAGCACACTGTAGGTGCGGTATTATGTAGGGGAGCACACTGTAGATGAGGTATTATGTAGGGGAGCACACTGTAGGTGCGGTATTATGTAGGGGAGCACACTGTAGGTGCGGTATTATGTAGGGGAGCACGCTGTAGATGAGGTATTATGTAGGGGAGCACACTGTGTATTAGGTATTATGTAGGGGAGCACACTGTAGGTGCGGTATTATGTAGGGGAGCACACTGTAGATGAGGTATTATGTAGGGGAGCACACTGTAGATAAGGTATTATGTAGGGGAGCACACTGTAGATAAGGTATTATGTAGGGGAGCACACTGTAGGTGCGGTATTATGTAGGGGAGCACACTGTAGGTGAGGTATTATGTAGGGGAGCACACTGTAGGTGAGGTATTATGTAGAGGAGCACACTGTAGGTGAGGTATTATGTAGGGGAGCACACTGTAGGTGAGGTATTATGTAGGGGAGCACGCTGTAGATGAGGTATTATGTAGGGGAGCACACTGTAGGTGAGGTATTATGTAGGGGAGCACACTGTAGGTGAGGTATTATGTAGGGGAGCACGCTGAATATGGCTGTGTATGTAGGAGAGGACACCCGGCTTCGTCCTCCGCCCTGTGTCAGGGATCTGGCGCCTCCTCTTCTTACTAGAAACTTCTCGGATGTCCTGGAAGATTCCTCCTCCTCTTCCCTCTGCTGACAAGTGCTGGGGGCGGCGCGTCATCCGGGGTTAGTGCCGCCGTACACACTGCACACTGTCCGCCGCACAGCCTCACTTTGCAGATCCTGCTCTGAAGCCTAATCTTGCAGAGCACTGCAATCCCAAAGCCGCAGTCTGCAGAGCGTCGCAGCGGTTCCAGTGCCCAAATTACTGCACCATGACAGCAGAGGAGGTGAAGAGCGAGCAGGGAGCCCAGGTCATCTCCATGGAGGGGATTGACATCAGTCCGAAGGGGGATCAGGGGATCCTGAAGGTAAGTGGGGAGTCTGGCTCCTCTGACTCTTGGGGGTGACTCGGGGCATTTGCTGGGTGTGGGGCGCGCTGCTGCAGATCTGGGTCAGCCTCTGAGCATTGCATAATGTTATTAGAGCACTAATTACACGGTGCAGACATTGCAGCATCTCCCCATTGGAGCTGTGTAGTGCTGCTGACATGTGGATCAGGCCATAGGGATCACAGCAGACTACTCCTCCATCAGGCTTCATCCTGCATTGCCATTTTGCAGTTTATGGGCCGTCTACCTAAAAAGTTCTCACTTTTTTTTAACCATATGACTTTGGTAATGGATAGAATATGTCCACATGGGACGTAAAGAGTCTGTGATGGACATGCGGCAGTCCACGTGTGGATTCTGCCGCAGAGATCACCCTGTGCATGGCAAAGGGTTAAATCTGCTGCTTAAATTGACATGGTGAGCATTTAAAATCCACACCACAGGTCAGTTTCACCAACAGGAATTTAGGTGCCTGCTACTACATTTTTTCTGGTGTAGAAAAGTCACATTTTTGTCCAAAAATTTGAGACCTTTTTACCCATTTACTTCCCAGTCTACACTTTCTAAAAGGGGTGTGTGGGCAACCTAAGTTTCACCATTATTTACACCCGAAACTTACAGCAGCACCTAGCTGGCGTAGATTTCAGTGTCTCGCACGTGGACATTTCAGAGCTGCACTCACTATTCTGCTGGTGGAGTCACTGTGTACATACATTACTTATCCTGTACTGATCCGGAATTACATCCTGTATTATACTCCAGAGCTGTACTCACTATTCTGCTGGTGGAGTCACTGTGTACATACATTGCATTACTTATCCTGTACTGATCCTGAGTTACATCCTGTATTATACTCCAGAGCTGCACTCACTATTCTGCTGGTGGAGTCACTGTGTACATTACATTACTTATCCTGTACTGATCCTCAGTTACATCCTGTATTATACTCCAGAGCTGCACTCACTATTCTGCTGGTGGAGTCACTGTGTACATTACATTACTTATCCTGTACTGATCTTCAGTTACATCCTGTATTATACTCCAGAGCTGTACTCACTATTCTGCTGGTGGAGTCACTGTGTACATACATTGCATTACTTATCCTGTACTGATCCTGAGTTGCATCCTGTATTATACTCCAGAGCTGCACTCACTATTCTGCTGGTGGAGTCACTGTGTACATACATTGCATTACTTATCCTGTACTGATCCTGAGTTACATCCTGTATTATACTCCAGAGCTGCACTCACTATTCTGCTGGTGGAGTCACTGTGTACATTACATTACTTATCCTGTACTGATCTTCAGTTACATCCTGTATTATACTCCAGAGCTGTACTCACTATTCTGCTGGTGGAGTCACTGTGTACATACATTGCATTACTTATCCTGTACTGATCCTGAGTTGCATCCTGTATTATACTCCAGAGCTGCACTCACTATTCTGCTGGTGGAGTCACTGTGTACATTACATTACTTATCCTGTACTGATCCTCAGTTACATCCTGTATTATACTCCAGAGCTGCACTCACTATTCTGCTTGTGGAATCACTGTGTACCTACATTACATTACTTATCCTGTACTGATTCTGAGTTACATCCTGTATTATACTCCAGAGCTGCACTCACTATTCTGCTAGTGGAATCACTGTATACATACATTACATTACTTATCCTGTACTAATCCTCAGTTACATCCTGAATTATACTCCAGAGCTGCACTCACTATTCTGCTTGTGGAATCACTGTGTACCTACATTACTTATCCTGTACTGATTCTGAGTTACATCCTGTATTATACTCCAGAGCTGCACTCACTATTCTGCTAGTGGAATCACTGTATACATACATTACATTACTTATCCTGTACTAATCCTCAGTTACATCCTGAATTATACTTCACAGCTGCACTCACTGGGGACACAGGATAATGAAATGTATGTAAACAGTGACTCCCCCAAGAAAATAGTGAGTGCAGCTCTGGAGTATAATTCAGAATGTAACTCAGGATCAGCACAGGTAGAGTAATCTAATGTATGTACACAGTGACTTCACCAGCAGAATATTGAGTGCAGCTCGGGAGTATAATGCCTCATTCACACAGTCAGTGTTTTCTATCAGTGATTTTAAGCCAAAACCAGGTGCAGCTCTAAACACAGAACAGAAGCAGATCTTTCCTTTTATACCTTATGTCTGTGGAGGCTCCAATCCTGGTTTTGGCTCACAATCACTGACCAAAACATGGATGTGTAAATGAGGCATAATACAGGATGTGACTTCAGCAGCAGAATAATGAGCACAGCTCTGGAGTATAATATAGGATGTAACTCACAATCAGTAATGGATAAGTAATGTATGTACATAGTGACCACCAGCAGAACAGTAAGTACAGCTCTGGCGTATAATACAGGCTGTAACTCAGGATCAGTACACGATACGTAATGTATGTACACAGTGACTCCACCAGCAGAATAGTGAGTGCAGCTCTGGAGTATAACCCAGGATTAGTACAGGATAAGGTAGGTAGGTATGTATGTATGTATGTACACAGTGACTCCACCAGCAGAATAGTGAGTGCAGCTCTAGAGTACAATACAGGATGTAACTGAGGATCAGTACAGGATATGTAATGTATGTACACAGTGATGCCACTAGCAGAATAGAGAGCGCAGCTCTGGAGTATAATACAGGATGTAGCCCAGGATCAGTACAGGATAAGTAATGTAATATATGTATACCGTGACTCCACCAGCATACGAGCGTGACGGATTAGGTCCGGATGCGTTCAGTGAAACTCGCACCATTTTGCAAGCAAGTTCAGTCAGTTTTGTCTGCGATTGTGTTCAGTTTTTTACGCACGGGTGTAATGTGTTTTGATGCGTTTTTCACGCACGTGATAAAAAAAACGGAAGGTTTACAAACAACATCTCTTAGCAACCGTCAGTGAAAAACGCACTGCATCTGCACTTGCTTCCCCTCCAATTGGGACTTGCATTCACTTCTATGGGGCCAGAGCTGCCTGAAAAGCGCAGAATATAGAACATGCTGCGATTCTGCAACTGATGCGTGAAAAAAAATATAATGTTTCCATATATTTTACTGTAGTCTCATCCACTGTAAGAATTCACACACTGGTTCGGGATATCTGCAGCTAAAGAAAGCTTTGGAGCCTCTCCAGCCGGGCACGCATGCCAGGCATAATTACCCTTTAGATAGAAGTAAAGCCAATATCCCTGCTGCCTTGTCAACCAATTGTCAACCAATCTCCCGCTGTGGGGTCTACCATGCTGGTCTACAAAGGTCACTTCTGACTCCCAGTACAGAAATGAAGTCATATCTGTTACTGGCAAAGCTGTGTGGTTACCAGTATGGCTGTTATTATTACAGACAGGACTGATCACCCAACTTTTTATTAATATTCAGGGGTCTGAAAAAGCAGAGTTTCAGTTTCTTCATTGGCGGCCATATTACCATCCCGCGTTGTACATACATAAGCCTACTAAAACCGCATAGGTTTCTAATGATGTATGGAAGATAAGGGCAGCCCAGGTGCTTCTATGTACAGCGTGTGCACACATGCCTCCATGATCCTCCAGATGTTCCGGGCGTTTCTTCCTCACGCCCCTCGTCTCTTCACATAAGACCGCAGCGTCTGGGGATTTGCATAATAATCCGATGAAGGGACTGGGAGAAACAGGAGCTGAATGAAGACATCAAAAGATCTAGTTCTCGATAATTCCTTTATGGAATTGTCCTCATAGCGACATACGGTAGGGAGGATGATGGGTAGGTAGGCAGGTTCAGAAGTCTGAGAAATCTGGGGGACGCCCATGAAGGAGCTGCCAGACAGGAAGTCATCTAGGTATGACCTAAATATCTGTAGGGCAAGTTTAATAATTGCAAGATGGATTGTTCTGAAAGATCTTTGCTTGCTGTCATTGAATAGGAACTGAAGTGTTTCTTGTTCTGATTTCTTCTCACAGCTGAGGTTTTGTTACAGTTGTAGACAGTCCTTGAGGTAATGAGTCTGGACTGATGAATGTTACCTGCACCCATAAGGGGATGTTCACACGAATTTTTGTGCGGAAACTTAGCCAAAAACCCACCTGCAGCTACATTTTTTTTTCTGCCTGTCATACAACTCGGTGGGAGGCGGCTCTGAGGACGGCGGGGCGGCGGCTTGTAGCCACGGCTGCACTGAGAAGGGACATGTCCCTTCTTGGCGCCGCCGCAGGTTTAAGCTGCTGCCCAGCGATCCTTTGTGCCGGTCAAATTTTGGCGCAGCTGTCAATGCCAAAATTCTGCTGTCAAATCCGCCGCGTGAACGTCCCCTTAGGTCAGGAGGAGATTTTAGCTCACAGAGGATTGTCTGGACTGGGTAGAGTTGAATTAAACCGTCAGCTGTGAGAAATACAGTATAAGGCCTCTTTCACACTTGCGTTGTTGGGATCCGGCATGCACTTCCGTTGCCGGAGGTGCCTGCCGGATCCGGAAAAACGCAAGTGTACTGAAAGCATTTGAAGACGGAACCGTCTTCCAAATGCTTTCAGTGTTACTATGGCACCCAGGACGCTATTAAAGTCCTGGTTGCCATAGTAGTAGTGGGGAGCGGGGGAGCGGTATACTTACAGTCCGTGCGGCTCCCGGGGCGCTCCAGAATGACGTCAGAGCGCCCCATGCGCATGGATGACGTGATCACATGGATCACGTGATCCATGCGCTTGGGGCGCCCTGACGTCACTCTGGAGCGCCCGGGGAGCCGCACGGACGGTGAGTACACTGCTCCCCCGCTCCCCGCTACACTTACCATGGCTGTCAGGACTTTAGCGTCCCGGCAGCCATGGTAACCACTCTGAAAAAGCTAAATGTCGGCTCCGGCAATGCGCCGAAACGACGTTTAGCTTAAGGCCGGATCCGGATCAATGCCTTCCAATGGGCATTAATTCCGGATCCGGCCTTGCGGCAAGTGTTCCGGATTTTTGGCCGGAGCAAAAAGCGCAGCATGCTGCGGTATTTTCTCCGGCCAACAAACGTTCCGTACCGGAACTGAAGACATCCTGATGCATCCTGAACGGATTTCTCTCCATTCAGAATGCATTAGGATAATCCTGATCAGGATTCTTCCGGCATAGAGCCCCGACGACGGAACTCTATGCCGGAAGACAATAACGCAGGTGTGAAAGAACCCTTAGGTCAGTGTGGATTTTTTGCCTCTGGATATAAAAAGAATGTTTCTATTCACTAACAGCAAGCAGGTAATGGTGACAAATTGATAGACAAAGTATATTAGAAAGTTGTAGATCCTTTCACAGTCTTCTCCTGGTCACTCCGGCCATCTCCGTACGTCGGGTGCGTTACAGGAACAGGACTGAGCTCTTGATTCTCCTTTTTAATCTTTTTGTTTCTCCTTCCACAGCAAATCAAAAAAGAGGGGACCGGAAGCGAGACGCCTATGATTGGCGACAAAGTCAGCGTCCACTACACGGGATGGCTGCTAGATGGGACCAAGTTTGACTCCAGCTTAGACCGAAAGGACAAATTTACCTTTGACCTGGGGAAAGGTACGATGTCTCCGATTTCTTTGCGGGGCCAATTCCTGGAATGCAAGTGGTGCCTTGTATGCCTTCTTAACGCTAGACACATTGGTGTGCAGACTGAATCCAGATTCAAATTTCTTACAAACCTCAACAATATACTTTATTTTATTTTTTTAGGTCAAGTGATAAGGGCGTGGGACATTGCTGTGGCCACCATGAAAATTGGAGAAATCTGCCAGATAACCTGTAAACCAGAGTATGCATATGGTGCCCCAGGAAGCCCCCCTAAAATCCCTCCTAATGCCGTGCTTATATTTGAGGTAAGATGGCTTATGCTTGGATGTCTACAGCAGTGGCAGGGTCTTCCCCTCTGGTGGTCCAGTGCAGAGACTTGTTTAATGTGATTATTCATGGTGGTTATGGGGTTAATGCCATCTCCCCTGGGACATCAACTGTGGTAAAACAGGGGGGAGGGAGAGACGGCTTCCTTCTCCACTGTGCTGCTGAGGGAACATGGCGCGCGCTGAGAGCAGCGCGGTCCATGTTCTCTGATTCTAGGCTGCGCAAATCCAGGTATTGAATCGATAACGGTACAAAAGTATCGATAATTCGATACCCGATGCAACCCTACTCCTGGGTGATATTTAAAGGCTATGTACACCTTTGGGGTCAATTTTTTTAATTATTGCATTATACTTATATAATGCTTTATTTTTTTTCAATTGGTCTTTATTAACAATATGAAATCCTTTTTTCTGTACAAAGCTGACATGCTTTACTAGCTGCCTGTGGATTTTTTGTCATTTCTGTCATCTGAGGAGCAGACGGACTCCTTATGGCCCCTTTCACACGGGCGAGTATTCCGCGCGGATGCGATGCGTGAGGTGAACGCATTGCACCCGCACTGAATACCGACCCATTCATATCTATGGGGCCGAAATGAATGGTTCACATGAGCGGTGATTTTCACGCATCACTTGTGCGTTGCATGAAAATCGCAGCATGCTCTATATTCAGCGTTTTTCACGCAACGCAGGCCCCATAGAAGTGAATGGGGTTGCGTGAAAATTGCAAGCATCCGCAAGCAAGTGCGGATGCGGTGCGATTTTCACGCACAGTTGCTAGGAGACGATCGGGATGGAGACCCGATCATTATTATTTTCCCTTATAACCTGGTTATAAGGGAAAATGATAGCATTCTGAATACAGAATGCATAGTAAAACAGCGCTGGAGGGGTTAAAAAATAATAATAATAATTTAACTCGCCTTAGGGCCCTTTCACACTTGCGTTGTCCGGATCCGGCGTGTACTCCATTTGCCGGAATTACACGCCGGATCTGGAAAAACGCAAGTGAACTGAAAGCATTTGAAGACGGATCCGTCTTCAAAATGCGTTCAGTGTTACTATGGCAGCCAGGACGCTATTAAAGTCCTGGCTGCCATAGTAGTAGTGGGGAGCAGTATACTTACAGTCCGTGCGGCTCCCGGGGTGCTTCAGAATGACGTCAGAGCGCCCCATGCGCATGGATGACGTGTCCATGCGATCACGTCATCCATGCGCGTGGGGGCGCCCTGACGTCACTCTGGAGCGCCCGGGGAGCCGCACGCACTGTAAGTATACTGCTCCCCCGCTCCCCACTACACTTTACCATGGCTGCCAGGACTTTAGCGTCTTGGAAGCCATGGTAACCATTCAGAAAAAGCTAAACGTCGGATCCGTTTAGCTTAAGGCCGGATCCGGATCAATGCCTTTCAATGGGCATTAATTCCGGATCCGGCCTTGCGGCAAGTGTTCAGGATTTTTGGCCGGAGCAAAAAGCGCAGCATGCTGCGGTATTTTCTCCGGCCAAAAAACGTTCCGGTCCGGAACTGAAGACATCCTGATGCATCCTGAACGGATTTCTTTCCATTCAGAATGCATTAGGATAAAACTGATCAGGATTCTTCCGGCATAGAGCCCCGACGACGGAACTCTATGTCGGAAGAAAAGAACGCAAGTGTGAAAGAGCCCTTAGTCCACTTGATCGCGTAGCCGGCATCGCTTCTGTCTCCTTTGTTGAATAGGACCTGTGGTGAGCATTAATTCCAGGAACAGGACCTTTTGATGACGTCACTCCGGTCATCACATGGTACGTCACGTCACATGATCTTTTACTATGGTAAAAGATCATGTGATGACCGGAGTGACATCATCAAAGGTCCTTGACCTATAATTAATGCTCACCACAGGTCCTATTCAACAAAGGAGTCAGAAGGAGATGCCCGGCCGCGATCAAGTGGACTAAGGTGAGTTAAAAAAAATTAATATTTTTTTTTTAACCCCTCCAGTGCTAGTTTACTAAACATTCTGTATTCAGAATGCTATTATTTTCCCTTATAACTATGTTATAAGGGGAAATAATACAATCTACAGAACACCGATCCCAAGCCCGAATTTCTGTGAAGAAGTTCGGGTTTGGGTACCAAACATGCGCGATTTTTCTCACGCGAGTGTAAAACGCATTACAATGTTTTGCACTCGCGCGGAAAAATCGCGGGTGTTCCCGCAACGCACCCGCACATTTTCCCGCAACGCCCGCGTGAAAGGGGCCTATCTCTGCTCTCCGACATTATAAACGCTCATTTTGGCTCATTCTTATCTTGCTGATAAGAATGTGGCTTACATAAGTGTTTATGACCTCTTAGTAGTTTACAGATAAGGCTTATTAGCTGACCACACAAAGTGAAAGTACCAGTCACACATTTAGAAAAACAGTTAACCCTTTGTGACTGAACAGCTCAATATTTTTAATAAATAAAATTTTTAAAAATTGACTCCAAAGGTGTACCTTTAACATGGCCAAGGCCACCCCTCGGCCCACACCGGACACTTCCTAGTGCAGCATTTTTATGTTTTTATGTATGGGTTGCAGTCAGCACCAGATCTTCTCTTTAATGCCTGTGTATACCTTTGCAAATATCGTCTCGGTGCTCCAATGCATCTAGAATTTAATTAAAATATTAAGCAACTTTGCAAATAGTTTTCATTAAATTTAATATTTGGTGTATACAGCACCTATGCAGATCCATGCGTCTCTTAGGTTACAGGCGACAAACCCTATGTAATTTTATATATGACTGTTCTGCCTCCTCTTGTCTGTTTGAATAGAGGCAGAAGTGGGGGAGGGGGGGTCAGTTTGCAAAAGTCTTCATACCCCTCAACCTGTTCTGTTTTAGATTGAATTTTTTGACTTCCAAGGTGAAGATATGTCCACAGATGAAGACGGAGGAATCATCCGCAGGATCAGAGTGAAGGGTGAAGGATACTCCAAACCCAATGACGGCGCAGTGGTAGAATGTGAGTAAACAGTGCCAGCCCATGAGAAACAATGGAGGAATCTGGTCACTGGCGGCAAACTGTCAACCTGAAAATCTGGTGTAACCATTGTCTTCAAATACCAGAGTGATCCGCATATTAGTGAAACTGGTGCCCTCGTTTTATGGTTGACGGTTTCTCTGATTTCAACTATGAAATGTGTGGTAAAATGTGGACGTCATCAGCAAGTAGGCTAACTAGCTGTTGCTGATTGTTTCCTGCCCCTAAAACTGAACTGAAAGTTAAGATGATATAATGTGTCCATAGAACCAATGTCAGTCACCATATTCGATGCCCCTTGTTGATGGAGACTTGGCACCCACTGGCTGGACTGTTTGAGGGGCTTTTAGGTTGGTGCACTGATTTTTAGCAGCCAGCAGTTCCAGAAACAAATAACCCTACGGCATCGGACCAGCTTCATGCATCACTTTAACACACTCCCAAACTTCTATCCATACAGTGTGGCTTCAGGGGTCTCACGACGGCCGTGTATTTGATGAGCGAGACCTGCGATTCGAGGTCGGAGAAGGAGAGGGTCTTGGGATCCCCCCTGGTGTGGAGACTGCGCTGCAGCAGATGGAGAAAGGAGAAGAGGCCGTGCTCTACCTCAAACCCAGGTGGGTCTATATGAAGGACTAGTAGTCACCCGCGGCAGCTTTCTAAGAGGAGGATGACATTCGGCACATGTACGGGGTGTCAGTTTGCCCCCCCTTCCCACCCCCAACACGCTACTTAACCTGCTTTATCCTTGCTCTCTAGGTACGGCTTCGACAGTGCTGGTTATGAACCTTTTCAAGTTCCACCAAACGCGGAGCTTCAATACGAAGTTAAACTTAAGAGTTTTGAAAAGGTTTGTATGGACCCCGGGTGTCTCATGATCATAGTCTGAGGTCTCGTGAGAATTTAAAGGGGTTTTACTAAGCACAGCGCCACACCTGTCTATAGGTTGTATGTGGCATTGCAGCTCAGCCTCATTCATTCCACTGGTGCTGAGCTGCAATACTAGACACAACCTGTGGACAGGTGTGGCACTGTTTCAGGAAGAAAACAACCATGCTCTTCAAATCCTGTGCAAACCTTTAAATGGATCCACCTCTCTTTCTCAGGCCAAAGAATCTTGGGAAATGAACTCTGATGAGAAGCTGGAGCAGGGAGCTCTGGTCAAAGAGCGAGGGACAGAATATTTCAAGGTAAGTCTCATACATTATGTTTTCATACTTTGTAGCTATTCTATATCTTGTACTGAGCTGCACCAGGTCCTTTACTCTAGTTACATCCAGAGCTGCATTCAAAATTCCTTTGGATGCCACATGAAATTTGTCAGCACTATGTGGCTGAGAACCCTTATTGAGTTTATTTCTGGTGCATTGCATTGTGGGATACTTCTACACAGCGCAAAGCACCGGCGCATGCGCACTGTGATGACCATTGTGGGCAGCAGCATCATCATTCCATGCAGTGCGTATGCGCCGGCGGGATATCGGCCAGTACACTGGATGACGTAAGAGGCTTACAGGGCGGGCCAAGCAACAGGCTGGGGAGGGGTTATGTGAGAAGAAGGAAGAGCGGCCTGGGCACTTACAGCCCGAACGCCGCCCCTGGGCACTTACGAGCCCTCATTTACATATGAATAAACTCAGTTTTTGCCCCTGGTGAACATCCAGACAAAAAGACAAAGGTACCATTTGACTGATATATAGTTATGCTACAGTGCTATGTAAGTGGTCTATAAGGGCAAATTGTGGTGACAGACTCCCTTTAACAACACACACAAGCTGATCAGCCAAAGCAACATTTGTTGAAGCAGAAAAGCCTTTGAAGGACTGCTGTGGAGGGAGGCCTCTTCTTACGGCCATTTCTCTGGCTAGAATGGAGCTAGAGCCACAAACATTCCTGGCTTTTCAACAAGATCACAGCTCTATTCGCGCTTTAGTCTGAATTAGAGCAGATTGTAGTGAGCGCTGCATATACTGTACTTGCAGCTCTCATTTCAAGAGCCTCTGTCAGCATGCTATTTCTCTTCTCTGTAGGTTGCAGTGTTGTGAAGATATCGTTACTAGGGATCGACCGATTATCGGTTTTACCGATATTATCGGCCGATATTCAGGTTTCGCTCTCCGTGTTCCCTCAGCAGCACAGGGGAAAAGGAAGCAGTGTCTCCCTCCCCCTGTGCTGCTGCCGCCAATGAGAGGAGAGAAGATAAGAGGAGGGGAGGGGCTGTGGCCACTGCGCCACCAATGAAGATACCGTTCTCATTAAATCATATACAGGAGGCGGGAGCTGGCTGCAGAATCACATTAGCGGCTCCCGACCTCTATGAGCGTAGCTGCGATCTGCGGTAGTTAACCCCTCAGGTGCCTCGGATCGCAGCTACCGCTTATAGAGGTCGGGAGCCGGCTATGTGATTCTGCAGCCAGCTCCCGCCTCCTGTATATGAATTAATGAGTTATCTTCATTGGTGGCGCAGTGCGCCCCCCAAACTCCAGTATGAATCATTGGTGGCGCAGTGCGCCCCCCCTCCCAAGCCCCCCAGTATTAATCATTGGTGGCAGTGGCCACAGGGTCCCCTCTCCCCTCCTCCTCAGTGGAAGTTCCGATCGGAGCCCCAGCAGTGTAAGCCTGGGGCTCCGGTCGGTTACCATGGCAGCCAGGGCGCTACTGAAGCCCTGGCTGCTATAGTAATCTCTCTGCTGCTGTGTGCACAAAGCACAGAGCAGCAGGGACAGTGTGAAGTCCTATTCACCATGATAGAGATCTATCAGGGTGAATAGGACAAGGGTTCTAGTCCCTAAGGGGGCTTATAGTAATAAAAAATAAAAAAACACATTAAAATATTAATTCTAAATGAAAAATAAAGATTTACAAAAAAAAAACTACACGTTAACAATAAACATATTCATTTTCAGCAGATTTGTGTAGGAATTTATTTATTCTTTTTCAAAAATGAAAATTCACAGAATATCATTATAAATTATCGACCTGAAAGTTCGGTATCGGCCCTAAAAAATCAATATCGGTCGATCCCTAATCGTTACCTTTTATCTTAATGCAAATGAGGCAGTTTGAGCACCAAGGGGCCGGTGTAACTCTTGGAGCACCGCCACTACTACTCTCCTGCGGTACCTACCCACATAGCACTCGCTCCTTTTGAATTTTTTTATCAGATTATATTAGACCTTATTTTGAATGACTGCCTAGATACTGGCTACAGCACATTAGCAAAATCATGCATTCCCCTGGGAATTTACTAAAACTCATGGCCACAAATGGCTGTTTTTACACCATAAATAACGCTGGACCAGCAATAATTATTAGCCACAGCGCAGGCACCATTAGACAGAGCTGTCTAGATCAAAGGGGAGGGGGGGGGGGGGGGGGGGGGGGGGAGTGTACTAAGCATCGGGAGATATAGCTGTAGCAGTACTCAAAGAACTACGCCGGTCCCCTCGGTGCTCAAAACTGCCTCATTTGCTTAAATATTAAAGTAATATCTCTGCAACCTACAGAGAAAATAAAGATATTGTTTTCATCAGCATGATCAGCCCTACCAGGCAATATGCCTGGTTTCATAGGGTTGACCATGCTGACAGAGGCTCTTTCAGCCTGTGTAGTGGAGGAGATGGAGGGAGAGGAGGATACTTCATACTGCATACATGCTCTCTCACATATAGGGGAGAGGGGGAAGATGAGCACTTGTCCCTCAAATGCCACGGTGAACGTAGTTTTATAGAAAATTATTCTCCTATATACAACGGTATATAATTGAAAAAAATTAACAAAAAAGATGCGTTGCATTTGTAAGAACCTGTGCTATAAAGTAATACTTTATTTTTTGGTCACTAAAAATTCAGCAAAAAAATAAAAAAACTTTGTATTCATCTCACATTCCAAAAATAGAATAAATAAATGGTACCAATGTACACATTCGTGGGCATTTTTTTAGGATTGCGATTTACTCATTTTGGGCGACAAATTTATTCAGTTGGTCTTTATTAAAAATGTTTAGCCGTTTCTGAGATACAAGAATAAAAAAAAAAAAAAAAAATGTGTAAGCTGTCATTTTGTCAGCTCGTATGTAGCTCTTAAATCTGATGGCCTGACCTCATAAACTCTTACGCCATATTCCTATCAGTCTGATAAGAATTGAGATGGTGTTTATGAGGTCACGAGATCAAAAATGAGAGCTACACATGAGCCGTCAGATGATAGGATTCAAAGCGAACACAAAGGAGGTTAATTACTAACAGAAATCGGTCTATATTAGGGGGCGGGTCGGTAGGTTTGTTGTAGGTGTTGAAAATGGTCTAATTTTACGCCAGCAAGGGAGCTGGCGTAAATTTAAAAGCGGCTGTGGAACCGCTGGTCAGCGCCTCCTTTACTTAAAGGGGTTCTGCATTTTGTTTTAACCGATGATCTATCCTCTGGATAGATGATCAGCTTCTGATCGGCGGGGGTCCGACACCCGGGACCTCCGCCGATCAGCTGTTTGAGAAGGCAGCGGCGCTCCAGTAGTGCCGCGGCCTTCTCACTGTTTACCGCCGGCCCACTGACCTCTCGACTAGTATCAACTAGCATGGGCGGGGCTAAGCTCTGTTCACGTGAATGGAACTTAGCCCCGCCCACGCTAGTTGATACTAGTCGTGACGTCAGTGGGCCGGCGGTAAACCGTGAGAAGGCCTCGGCGCTACTGGAGCGCCGCTGCCTTCTCAAACAGCTGATTGGTGGGGGTCCCGGGTGTTGGACCCCCGCCGATCAGAAGCTGATGATCTATCCAGAGGATAGATCATCGGTTAAAACAAAGTGCAGAACCCCTTTAAGTTTGGCGGATCCACCTCCACTGGAGGGCCTTATTAAGACCGGCTTCTAAAACGATACACTGAAGGGAAAAAAAAACTGAGTGAAAATTGTTACTGGTCTTTAATGAGGTTGGCCAGGATATATATATATATATATATATATATATATATATATATATATATATATATATATATATATATATATATATATATATAAGCACAAAGTATATAAAAAAGTAGCAGAACATTTGATGCATTGCTTACACCAGTATTTCATGGTGACTGGGGCCCATCTAGTGAGTAATCCTTGGGCAGATCTCCGGGCGAGCTTATTGGTTACCCCCTCAGTCCTGGGTCTGCTATGTGCTGACTTTCTTATGTGTCCCCCAGGCCGGCCGTTACCGTCAGGCAATCATTCAGTACAAGAAGATCATCCAGTGGCTGGAACACGAGTCTGGACTATCAGAGGACGAAGGGGCCAAGTCCAAATCCCTGGTGCTGGCAGCTTCTCTTAATCTGGCTGCATGCTACCTGAAGTTGGGAGAGCACCGGCCGGCTCTAGATCAGTGTAATAAGGTGAGGACCCCACTGGGAAAGAGTGGGTGAAAGTGAGATCTGACTCAGTTACCAGTTTATTTTTTATTTTTTATTTTTTTTCGTTCTTCTCTCTTTGTAAATAGATGTAAATAGTTAACATTTCTGTATATTGACAGCTAGCAGAGATCCTTGAAACCGTGAGGAATTGAACCACAAAGGCGGAGATTTAACATCTCTGTACGCTATTTTTCTGGCAAAAAATGTTGCAAACCTCTGTGTTTGCGACTTCTTCTTAAACACCACAAAATTTGGTCACAATTGGAGTATCTACGTTGCCCACACTTCTTCCGGAAAAGAGGCCGTCACGGCACATTTATCTTCTATCTGCCATAAATGAAGCCTGACTTCTGTGGCAGCTATGAGCTGTTGTAGATTTCAGTTTAGGCGCACGGACTGCTGGAGGATGCGCCTAATTTGTAATGAGGCCTGCACCGGGTCATAAATGAAGCGCATGATCTGGCAGCACAGGGGGTATCGAGATTGGGGTACCACATTGCCGGTCTTGATAAATCTCGCCCAAAGTACAAAAAATTTGGACCCCTCTTGGGAGAAGGGGTGCCCATATAAAACTGCTGTTTTGAACCCCCTTCTCCTTTGACAGGCTTAAAGGGGTTATCCGAGATGTGCCACAGTTCTGTGCAGCTGCCACCTCCAGGATCACGTGGCGTACACTGGGCACATGATCTCAGTCTGGGGTCAGAACCTGCAGCGCATGCGTCCGATTCTCTCGCAAGCGCTTTGGCGAGAGAATCAGACTCGCGCTTGCAGTGCAGGTTGTGGTCCCAGAAGTGGCAGCCATACGAGATCGTGGCGCTTCTCGGATAACCCCTATTTTTGTAGGCACCTAAATGGCTTAAATGGTTACTTCCTTACCAGAGGTGTATTCGGTAATCTCATGGACCTGTTCTGTACGTTTGCCCCTATCTTCTGCTCAGTAGATCCTAGCTCTGGAGTCTTCTGTTTTGAGCATTCACACTTAACCCTTCTCTTCCCGTCTTCCATCAGGCGTTGGAATTTGATGCCAACAATGAGAAGGGCTTATTCCGCAGAGCTGAAGCTTACATGGGGGTGAATGAACTGGAGCTGGCCAAGGACGACCTTGTGAAGGTGATCCAGCTGTACCCAGGGAATAAAGCAGCACGGGCACAGCTAACACAGTGCCAGCAGAGAATGCGAGAGCAGCACCAGCGGGAGAAGATCATCTACGCCAACATGTTCCAGAGGCTGGCCGAAAAGGAGGAGAAGGCGAGTGGCTGCACCTATCTCACATCCATTCTGATAAGCAGACAGCAGTAGTGGTGGTGAATTTTTGAGTAGAGTAGCCCTTTAAAAGCACATATCCACCTATGCTGCCATTCCTTAAACAGGTCGCATGCCTAAAAACTGTAAACTTTTCCTTCCTGTGTTCTATTCAATACAGTCATTATAGGGGTATTCTCTAGGATATGCCCCCATTGTCTTTGGGGCCGCCAAATATAGCCAAGGGCCGCCATAATAGCCAAGCACTGACTCGGCTATTTCTGTCGGCTCCATTGAAGTGAATGGAAGCGGTGGCCGCTCAAGCGTGGTGCGCCTCCTTCGCTTTGTCGGCTCAGTTTACGAGATAGGCGCAGGTCCTACCTCTGGAACCCACATCTATGAGACAATGGGGGCATATTTTAGCAATATGCCCCCATTGTCTGATATGGGAATACCCCTTTAATAATTACAAAAATATCAGATGCCATGTTTGCAGATGAGAGTTTGGCGCTAGTTCTTTAGATGAATGGCTCATTAAGCCACACCACTGCCATCTCTGAGGAGAACTGACAAAGTTTTGGTGATCAGACATTATATGAATTTGACAGCGTTTCCTACCGTTTTATAACTGTGCTGCACAGTTAAATTTTGCTTCCATTTTCAAGATATCTGCTTGCTGTTTGTGAGTGGGATATCTGTTGATCGCCAGAACACTATCCTGCTCTAAATCTTCTCACAGCTAAGTTTTAGGGTCCATTCACACGTCCGCAATTTCGTTCCGCATTTTGCGGAATGGAATTGCGGACCCATTCATTTCTATGGGGCAGCACGATGTGCTGCCCGGATCCGAAATTGCGGATCTGCACTTCCGGGTCCGCAATTCCGATCCCGAAAAAAATAGAAAATGTCCTATTTTCTATTAAGTGCCGGCGATGTGCGGTCCGCAAAATGCGGAACGCACATCGCCGATGTCCGTGTTTTGTGGATCCGCAAAACATGCACGGGCGTCTATATGGAGCCTTACAGTTGCAGCCAGTTTAGCCAACCCTCTGAGCTCGAACAGGCAAGTTTCCAGACTGATACATTGTACCAAACTATTAGGACAGGAGAGCCGTTTTGTATTACTGATGTGTGTACCTCACAGAGGACGGTCTAGCCTGAGCACACTGTAACAAACCCTCAGCAATGAGTAGTATTTGGTATGGATAGAAACAAGAATGCTCCCATTGACTGACAGCAAGCAGAGATCCTTGAAACCGTGAGGTTGCTCTATGCTCAGGGCAGCAGTGGGTTTTCGCTTCTCTCAGCTAAGTGCGTGTTCTTCAGCACGTCTTGTCTGTATTCCTTGAATTCATATTCTCAGGTTACTTACCTGCTCCTTTAATATTTCCCTACAGGAATCTGCAAAAGTTCCAAAGGAGCAACTGCCACCCAACGATGTAGAAATGAGCGAAGAGACAGACAAAACGCAGCAGAGTGAAGCAACAGGAAGCGCAGTCTCCGAGGCATAGCAAGCCATAGGGGGCGCTCCGTCGCTGCACCCCATGGGGAATAGGGGAAGACTTGATGATCGTTTATTTAAAAGGAGGGTGCCGTTCTCTCTACAGATTGTGCGTGGGCTCTGCCGGATGTGGCTTCTGTACACTATCTCTTCATTCCAGCCTCTTCACTCACTATATCTCAGGATTTCTACCTCCACTGACCATTCACATAGCAGAGCCCAAGCGGTTATACACCAGGGGAGGTGCTCTGTGGTCGATGGGTTTCGGGTTGGACGCTTTTAGAAGTTGTTTCTTAAGACTCTACCGGTTTGGACTCTTTTATGTTTTTATCCTGTTGTCCTGTTCATCTGTTTGCCCTATGGTGGGGCCCCCTCCAAATTGTTCGGAGGACCCCGAAATGACTTGAATCTCAAGGCAGCAACTCGTGTGTTTTTTTTTAAAAATATATATGTTGATTTTTCTGTAAATAATTAATAAATAATTGTGTCTCTATTACAGGAGGAGCCTTGTCTTCTGACTACAGGGTATATAGGAGGGCCAGCAGCCACATGGGTTTATGAATGAGGAGCACTTACAACTTCCACAATGTGACTGCCCATCAAACTGGAAGCTATGCTCACCATAGCATCCAATGAAATGGAAACTGCCAGTTTTTTTTTTTGTTTTTTTTTAGGACCCTCTTAACCAAATCTACAGCAGAGCTTGATCAATGATTGTTCACACTTGCTGCAATTTCATGTAGAAACAGCAGGTGGCACTAGTATCCACATCTGAAGTATGCAGTAGTGTTGCAGTTTCACATGTTGGACTCCAGGTGGTGCAAATGCCTTCCGTTTTACCACATGGACCTGCAGTTATCTCTTAATCTCATTATAATCTAACAGGTCAGCATATGTGGGACAGGGCGCCCTACTGTAAATGATAAGAACACTGAAAGTCCAATACACATTTAGCTAACTGCTATCTATCCAAATTGTGAATGGTAATGGGGAGAAGGCATCTGCCAGGCTTCTCAGGCAGCATCTTATCTCCCCAAGGACAAAAAGATCTGGCATATTGAAATCCTACACTCCCGGCCCTTCTCCGTTATCTGCAATTGGGAGTCTGCAGGCCCCATGTACATTAAATGGTAGGCTGATCCAGGCATAATCGTCAGGTGCGGACCACATGGCTAGCTTAATATTCTTTATCATTTGTAATAATAGTAGTATACATCTCTGCTGCTGCAGAACCGATTCCTGTCCACAATGGATTCATACAGCACATCCTTATCCTTCCAGCACATGGTGTGCTGTTCCGCATTTTTGCTGCCCCATTGAAACAAATGGGTCAACATCCAACCTGCAAAAAATGTGGATCTTATGCGGACACAAAATACGGTTGTCTCCATGGGGCCTAGGTCTGTGTCTGCAGCAGCAGAGATCCTGATAATTGTGTGTGCTACAAGAAATGTTCCATGTTAGCTTGACAGTAAATCAGTGTTTTTTGGTAATCCAGTGGATCCTAAGGGTATGGCTACACATATGTCAAGCACCCAAATATCGCAGTGTACCAAGGTTGCCATAGGTCATGGTGAGGTCCCAGAGAATGACAAGACGTTGGATATCACATGCTGTACTATATAATATAATGTCACACTTGCAAAGGTCCCCTCCCCCGTTTCCATGAGCCTCGATTAGCGGGCGTTCTTGATGGATCGGAGGCTGCCATTTCTATCTACCAGGAAGGTGTAGCTCACCTCGTTAAAGCTGGCGGAGGGGATCACTGAAACGTTATTAAAGGGTATTCATCAGAGAAGGTCACTTCATGTGACAGAAGATGGAAGAGATCCCTATCGCACAGCAGGCCGGGCCCCTGGGGCTCCTAATTATTTTTCATTTGAAAGTCTCCAGAGGACGGATTACCCAGATGTAGGAAAGGAGACATTTAAAGTCCTTGATTTGTTAAGCAGTCTCTGGGAACGTTGGGTGACAACCAATATGACTGCTATTGCTAATCTGATGTCTGCAGTGATTCAGCAATAGAGGCTCCAGCATCCATGGGCGGACTGGCCATAGACCCTACAGGGAAATTTCCTGGGGGCCCGATACTTTTTCACCTGACCAGCGGCCACAGGTGCCCTCCTTAATTCAACTGTATTACCGTCCTCAGGATGATGATGATACAGTTTCATACTGTGGAGCGGGCAGCAGTATTTTGTGCTGCACTGGGTAGTTGGTTTTGCAGAGGCTGCACTGTGGTATTAGGCTCTGCTGGGGCAGTATTTAGTTCTGCACTATGGTGTTGCTGGCCCCATCTACTTCTGTTTTCCTGCCTTCTGTCAATTTGGACTCGCCTACAACATGGGGCCACTTTTAGGAATTTTTCCAGGGCCACTTTAAGTTTCCAGTCCACCCCTGACAGCATCAGTGCATAGGATCGCCATTGAGGACACAAGCTAAGCTGAGTGATATCGCCTGTAGACAGCGTAACAATCCGAAAGGCAAAAATGTCAGCTGTCGGAAATATAGACAATGCAGTGATCATAACTCTGTTCTGATGGAGCAGAGCTGTAGCGTAAAGCACAGAGGAGGGGCAGAACAGCAGCGAGAACCTCTGGTGAGGTCAACTTCAGACTCCAATAAACTGGCCATACAAGTGAGATTAAAGTCAGCCAAAATGGGCAATTTCAGACAACAAAAATAGTGTTAGCAATGACGTCACTTCATCGGCTGGCGAATGGTAGACCTGCCACACTATTGTATCTACTACCTCAGGCCGTAAATACAGTTGAAATTGGGGCATACCTCCGCCATCCGGGGACCGCGCGATAGCTGTTGAAATCCGGGACTGCCTCACTGGATCCAGAACAGTTGGTAGGTATGCTATTCTCATTTATTGCGGACAGCACACTGACCAATACATTTTTATTGGGGCCATGCACACCACCATGTTTTTGCGGATCTCTATGGCCAGATGAGACCTGTCATTTCTATTGATCAGACTGAGAAAAATACAGAGCGCTCAAGGAAGATAACATTTTTGGATGGATCCGTGCTATGCGAACTGAAATACAGACATGGTCACGGGCACAAGTCTGGCATGCTGCTGGTGAGATCGAACGATCCCACAGACGACTGATCAGACAAGTGCAGCTGATCAATGCCTTAAAGGGAACCTGTCCCCTCTACTATGCTACCCTCACTGAGCGTTTCTAAATGTTCATTGTGTTACCCTAAACACATAAATTACACTTTTAATTTAATTTGCAGACGAATTCAATAAGTATTATGCATTGTTGTACTTCTTGCCTTTTATGCAAATTAACATAAAAGAGTCATATCTTACTTGTGTGACCAGAGAAGAGTCATATTTTCAAGCTCTGACTTATCTCAGGTTAATTTCCATATGTATCAAATCGTTTTTTTTACACAATAAAAGCACACAGAGCTATGGGGACTGGATATTGCGGATGTGCTAGCGGCCATCTAGCAGCCCATGTCCTCAGCTCTATACCCAAAATCCTGGTGACAGGTTCCCTTTAAATGTATGTTAGGCCTTAGACAATGAAGCTAAGATGGAGTTACCGGGGCACATTTATCAAGAAAATAGATTGTTTTGGCGACAAATTTGGGCGCAAAAAAAAGGCATCTACATAAATAGATTGGGGAAAAAAGTCACAAAACTACTGAATTTGTTAAAAAATCTAAACCTCTGGGGTCTGTTCATACTGGTAGTTAGGCCGAATGCCCGCGGCCGTGAGCGGTCCGTGGTATGCCGCCCTGGATTCCTGCTGACCGCAGGAGCGCACGGCGTCATTGGTTGCTATGACGCCGTGCGCTTCATGCCGCCGCGGCATGATCTGTACGAGTGTATTACTGTAGTGCAGCGGCAGCATGAAGCGCACGGCGTCATGGCAACCAATGACGCCGTGCGCTCCTGCTGTCAGCAGGAATCCAGGCCGGCATACCACGGACCGTGTGCATTCTGCCTTAGTCAGGACTTTGATTAGGGTTTTACTAGAAGGTGTCCATCTCCTTTCCCTAGTTTCCAGGCCTTATTCCCTCATCCCTTTCCCTCCTATGTTCGGTGTGGTGTTTCCCTCCCACACCCGAACGTGACAGCCGGTCACAGACATTTAATCCCTCAGATGCCACAAGAAAAGCAAGAAAGCCAGAAGCACGCACTTTCTTGGCAGGAACGCCTCCCCCTGACTGAGATCAGGCAAGGCGTTCCATTGAAGTAATAATAGACCAGAGCCTGTACTAGGCTTATTAATGTTATATTGCAATTCAGGCCTGCAGGTAGTAGCATTGCATTGGTATATACCTATCTTTCATTCTGTAATGGATACAATTCCATTACTTTATACAAATTGCAATGTAATGATTGCAATTTGGGGGTCTAAAAAAAGGAAAAAGAAAAAGTTTAAAAAAAAACACCCATACTATTAAAATATTTGAAACAAAATTATCCCATAAAGTGAATGGCGCAATAGGAAAAAAAAAAATCAATCATTCGCCGTTTTTTCATCACTTCACCTCCCCCCAAAAAAATTAAAAGTGATCAAAAAGTATGATGTATAATCCCATGGCGCCTGTGACCCTATCCGTACAGTAGAAGACAGACGGGTATCGGAAATCCAATTAAGACAGCCTGAGAGCTAAACAAAGCTGTGGGGGTGCAGGTAAGCATAGATCTCTTCAAGGTACCTCTGGGAGTGTGGATGGGTGGGCAGGTGAATAAAAAAAAATCCTGGACAACTCCTTTAATAATTGACATTGTAATATTATTACTGTCACCTCCTATAATACTAAATTCCACTGCATTCCTTATCCTTTGAAGTTCATAAACAGAATGCCAGAATTACAGTAAAGACTGACAGTACAGTATAAGAGAAGGATTGAGGGAGTAATTATAATTCAAATGCCATTCAGGTCCTGTGAGATGCTTGGTAATAACCCCTATGGTCCCTGTAATGGCTTTGCTGGGGACCGAACAAATAGTCCTAAAACTAGAGAACCCTTTTAATTTTTTTGTCTTTTTTGTGCTATAACTTAAAGGGAACCTGTCACCTGTATTTTGGGTATAGAGCTGAGGACATGGGTTGCTAGATCGCCGCTAGCACATCCGCAATATCCAGTCCCCATAGCTCTGTGTGCTTTTATTGTGTCAAAAAAACGACTTTATAGATATGTAAATGAACCTTAGATGAGTCCTGTCTCCTACATGCTTGAGAGATGAGTCCAGCGTTCTGACTCTGAGCCCAGCCACCCCCACTGTGAAGGAGTCCAGCACCACCCCGCATCCTCCGAATCTCCTCCTTGCTCCCTGACGTCACAAAGCTAGAGCGCCGTAATTTCGCGATGCACGAGCTAGTGCATGCGCAGTTCGTTCCCTGAGGCTGATGCCAGCACAGGGAAGGAACAGTATGCTGACATTGCGCATGCGCTAGCTCGCACATCGCGAGATTACAGTGCTTTAGCTTTGTGACGTCGGGGAGCAAGGAGGAGATTCGGAGAATG
The DNA here is from genome assembly GCF_905171765.1 of Bufo bufo. Taxonomy (NCBI): domain Eukaryota; kingdom Metazoa; phylum Chordata; class Amphibia; order Anura; family Bufonidae; genus Bufo; species Bufo bufo. The sequence goes on along the minus strand of NC_053389.1, from coordinate 229,592,671 downwards.
CGGGGCGGTGCTGGGCTCCTTCACAGTGGGCGTGGCTGGGCTCCGGAAACGTTAGTAACAGTTCCTTGGACTTCTTACTTGCCTAATTTACATATATATAAAATCGGGGTTTTTTTACACCATAAAAGCACACAGAGCTATGGGGAATGGATATTGCAGATGGGCTAGCGGCAATCTAGCAGCCCATGTCCTCAGCTCTATACCCAAAATCCAGGTGACAGGTTCCCTTTAATCCTTGTCCATATCGCTACAGGGTCCAGTGTTATTTATTACCTTTAATTTACTGGAGCCTGAGGAGGATAATGACACACGTGGTGAATGATGTGGCGCCGTTGTAATTTCACTCCCCTCCAGTGCGGAAATATCAGGATATTAGTTTGACTTGTTCTTATTATTCCGCTGTTTAGTGTTCCCCCCGGTTCTATTCGTCTTCTTTCCATATTGCCTTTTCAATCTTCCTGCTTCTATCTTCTATCAGGACAGTTGGAAATTTATCTCGTAAACAGTCTAATTAATGCCATGCGCTGGGGGATGGGTAGTGCTTTTTGAAAGAACATGCAAGCCGCCCCTGACAAGCCTCCTTGCCCCTGTGCAATATTCTTACTATATATGAGGGAGAAGCCTAAAACAATCCTGTACAACAAGGAGAGGCACTCTACTGTACAGCAGAGAGAACTTCCATGTACACACATGGTGGTCACCCATACAGGTAGTGGTTACTAGGTAGCTACGATCTGCAGAATATACTTAAAAGGAACTACTGGAGAGGTCACATCCTCGACATCACTCTAAAGAGCTCTCACATTGTCTACAGGATTGTCACATCCTCTACATCTCTCTACGGAGCTCGCAGATCATCTATAGAGCAGTCACGTCCTCTACATCTCTCTCAAATCGTCTATAGAGCTGTCACATCCTCCACATCTGTCTACAGAGCACTCACATCATCTATACATCTGTCACATCCTCTACATCTCTCTACAGAGCTTTCACATCGTGTCTATAAAGCTGTCACATCCTCTACATAGCTCTCACATTGTCTATAGAGCTGTCACATCCTCTACATCTCTACGGAGCTCGCAGATCCTCTATAGAGCAGTCACGTCCTCTACATCTCTCTACAGAGCTCTCACATTGTCTATAGAGCGGTCACATCCTCTACATCTCTACGGAGCTTGCAGATCATCTATAGAGCAGTCACGTCCTCTACATCTCTCTACAGAGCTGTCACATCGTCTATAGAGCTGTCACATCCTCTACATCTGTCTACATAGCACTCACATCATCTATACATCTGAAAAATAGGGGTCATTCCAGATAAAAGTGGTACAATACCGACTATAAATGAGTAATGGAAGCTCTTAGCGCACATACGTGTCGGGCCCATCTACCAGGCGTCAAGGTGGCTTCCGCAGATGGATCCCTAACACTAAATATACTGCTTCTCTTTGGACTTACCTAAACCTACAATATTCAGGGCAGTGTAGGAACCAGCTACAAACGTACTCTGCTCAGAAGTCCCAGGTAGATGGGCGTGTTCAGTCTAAAAGAGGAGCTACCCTCAATATATACTACAAGAAAATTTATACTAGAACCTTCAGAATCACAGGTGCATATCCATGAAGCAAACATAATTACAAAAAACAAGATGGCTGCACACCATTATACATACAAACAATAGAGCTGAGAAATAGGGTTCATTCCAGATAAAAGTGGTACAATACCGACTATAAATGAGTTAATGGAAGCTCTTAGCTCTACAGAGCTCTGAGATCATCTATGGAGCATCCACATCCTCTACATCTCTCTACAGAGCTCATCTATGGAGCATCCACATCCTCTACATCTCTCTACAGAGCTCTCACGTCATCTAAAGAGCATCCACATCCTCTACATCTCTCTACAGAGCTCTCAGATCATCTATGGAGCATCCACATCCTCTACATCTCTCTACAGAGCTCTCACATCATCTATAGAGCATCCACATCCTCTACATCTCTCTACAGAGCTCTCACATCATCTATAGAGCATCTACATCTCTCTACAGAGCTCTCACATCATCTATAGAGCATCCACATCCTCTACAGAGCTCTCAGATCATCTATGGAGCATCCACATCCTCTACATCTCTCTACAGAGCTCTCACATCATCTATAGAGCATCCACATCCTCTACATCTCTCTACAGAGCTCTCACATCATCTATAGAGCCTCTACATCTCTCTACAGAGCTCTCACATCATCTATAGAGCATCTACATCTCTCTACAGAGCTCTCACATCATCTATAGAGCATCCACATCTCTCTACAGAGCTCTCACATCATCTATAGAGCTGTTACATTCTCTTCATCAATCTTCAGAACTCACACATCCTCTGTAGAGCTGTCACATCCTCTACATCTCTCTACAGAGCGGTCCAATCATCTATTGGGCAGTCATATCGTCTACACCCTTGTGCTTTGTCTCATGAGTACCTTTCTTTGGAGATATGATGACATCCTTGTGGGTCAGCAGACCAGGCACTTTACATCGGTGAGGGATCGGGCCAATCAATACTTATTGGTTTATGAAGACCAATACAGTGACCCTTAGGGACCTCTTACATCGACCAATGCTGGGCAAAACATGAATACCAAATGACTATATAAAGTTGACTGGCACTCATAACAAGGGAATTTCACACTGCCCGATGCAAAGCAATTGTCTGTGCCCCATTTACGTTTCCTAATTTTAGCAGCACACTCGCTGTTTAGATAGGATGATATGCGGCAGACACGACTATTTTAGATGCCACAAGAAAGAGGTGATCACGCGACAAACTATGTTATGTTTACACAGGCCAGTTGTCAAGAACGAGCGTTTGTTCCCAATAACTGGCCCAATCCTTAGCTAATGTAAAACAGCCCTAAAGCTGAGCCTACCACGTGGTGCTTACAGATGTCTTTACATTTATCCTCACTGACACCCAAACATTTAGCGTGTCTCAGCTTGTAACTTGTTACATCCTTTCTTGTCATCTGCAAAAAAAAAGCCCAGCACTAGTACTACCCCCATCTTTCCAATATAAAAAGTCAACATGTGACCATAATACACAAAACATTATGCTTTTTATTATTCTTAAGGCCAGTAGAGGGCGCAGTGGTCGACTCCGTCATCTGTTACTGGCAGTGTGTATGCAGGTGCGCTTAGTTTTTGGGAACAAGCAAATGGGGCAGTTGTTGTACCCCGGAATATGGATGCTAAAACAACAGTGACATGTTAAAATGGGAAACTGCTGACTACATCCAAGCGTCACAAAACTGTAAAGAAATCCCCTCACCCAAATGTCCTGATTTCCATCCCCTAAAAAGCATCGGGGCTTGTTAAAAGTGGTTTTCGGGGTGGTCCTTGTACAGCTTAGCTCGGTCCTAGCCTCTGTATTTCACACAACAGAAAGAATGGGCAGATCACGGGAAAGCCTCATTTATGCCCCACTGTTCCTCTCTTCACTTCTCTCCAAGGTGAGGATAAGAGTAGTTCTGCTTTAACTTGTAGCTGTACTTCCATTTGACCAGGAGATGGCTATCTACTGCCCACTACTGTTGCTTATGGTTTCAGTCATCTTCTCTGTTGTGGCTCTCTCAGCTGAGGCGTTCATGAACGGTATCTCTTGGGTTGGGGTCTTTAGGACACCATGCTCCAGGTCAATGCAGGTCTGAAGGGGTAAATTTAGGTCATAATCTGCATCCGTGTCACCCCTTATAGGTACCCATGACAAATAACACACCATGAGCATACCTTGAATGATATCAGTGTCTCCAATCCCATACAGAACTCAATGGTGTCGTCATCTGGAGGCATAAAAGTTATAATAATATTTACTATTATATAATGTCTTCTTTAGTCTCAAGGTTACCTTCTAAACTGAGATTTGAAGTTTCAGGCCCAAAGCCTGAGTCTGTCCTACTGAGAGATTCTGATGACAACATGTCCCCTTCTGTCAGACGTAGTAATTATTATGCGGACTACGTGTGGATCCAAGTCACCATTCACATCAATATCTACATCCTGCCCACTAATGTCATATAAACCTTCTACTGGATTTTTGGCTCTTACCTACAATCACGGCTTTGCTGGTCAGCACCACTCCGCCAAGTTCAATGTCCACTATAATCTTCTCCTGAGGACCATTTGTGGTCTGTAACCTGGATTGATATATACAGTAAAACATTGAATTCTATATACGGAATCTTGAAAGCATCTTCAAGCATAGGATTTTAAATGGGGATATCCACCTTTATCTCTTGACATGTTACATAGTTAATACAGTTGAAAAAAGACATAAGTCCATCAGGTTCAACCAAGGGATAGGTGGGGACGCGAATCCCAGAAGGAAGTGAGATAATAACTACATGATAACTTCGGAGAGGATTATAAGTCTGAACCTACACCCCCCTTCCCCCACATTCCTAAAACTCATTAAGAGCCCCAACTGTGACTTGGGAACTACAACAGAAACTAAATTGTACATGCAGAGGAGGATACAGATGAGGTGACGTTAAGAGTGTATTCTCATTTATGGCCAGCAGGTGGAGCACTTCCTTTCTGTCTCGGATTGTATTTGGCAGAATCATACTGCTGTATATAAATATGCTCTTTTTCAATCTAATGCCAATTTCTGTATATTCACTCTTACCCCAGTCTTTTCAAGCAGGCTTTAGACATGATGTTTTCTTGTCGTTCAGTGGACAACTTGGCACAAATTTCCATGGTACCAACCTAAAATCCAGCAGCACATAGTGAAGTGAATTATGTCCAGGCAATAGGTAAGAAACATTTTTTAAGTTTTAATAATTCCTGAGCCAAACTGGTACTGTATCTCTGCAGAGCTTTATACTGAGATAAAAATGAATAGCGCCATCTATAGGATGGAAGTGACAACTGCATTCATCAGGTTTTCAAATATCCTTGTCAATTATCTTTTTATTGAACAAGGTCAAGATCAAAGATACAAAGTTGACATTCCATACACATAGGCATAAGGGTAAACATCGTATAACAACACAGCCGAGGATAGGCACATCCTCATTTTTAGACCTGGAATACAAATGTGGTCATACCGTGGAATCCCCTGTCAAACATATATAGAGAGTAGTTAAGGCACTTATCAGGTAGCCAGGTAGTACACATTTTGCCTTGTTGTGATACTTTCACATGGGCTAAAATCTTATAAAGTGCAAGTACTACGTGTATAGGGTCTACAAGGACCTCTAGGATTGTTGAGGCAGCCGGCCTCATGAACATAAATAAACAATAATAAACAATAAATCTCTAGTTATTGCATGAAAATAAGACATTTTGTGGTATTTAGTCAGGTGTGTATTACCATAAGCTATGACCGGGTCAATAGACCTTTATTGAGCTGTTAATAGTGTTGACGCCCTAAATTGCAACCATGGACTCCACATCTTAACATGTTTCTCATGGGTTCTGGACTCCCAGCTGGCTAATTCTTCTAAGCGTTGAATGTGGTCTACCTTATGTATCCAATGATAAATGGTAGGGGGTTCAGTACTGAGCCATCTCTGAGGGATTAGCAGCCTTGCTGCTTGAATTAGCTGAGTGGCAAGGCAGCCTCTAGAAGGGGAAAGCTCCTTTGTAGGCAGCCACAAAAGGACCAAATCAGGCGTTAGTGTTATGTCAGTGTGAAAAATAGATTTCAGTGCATTAGAGATACCGTCCCAAAATGGCCTTATCCCAGAACAATGCCATAGAATGTGTGAGAGATTACCGTCCTCTGAGTTGCACCTCCAACACCGATCAGTAGGACACAGCCCTCTTGAGAACATCTGTTTGGGCGTCATATACCACTGGGTTAGTACCTTAAAGGAGTGCTCTTGCACCTTGACGCACCTGGAGAAGCCATGTGAGTGCGCATAGAGCCGGAGGATGTCTGTCTCGGAGAAGGTTCTGTTCAACTCAATCTCCCATGTTTTCAAAAACTGTGGGCGATCATTGGGTCCTGGTATGTTCAGTGCTAGGTAGAGCAATGAGATTAATCTCTTATGTGGTGAATTAGAGGATATAATCTTCTCGAACCAAGTTTGGTCCAAGGTTTTCAAATATCCTTGTCCCTAATTGTGCAATAACGCTATATAATTAATTGTGAAATGTTGCAGTTATCATACTGGCCACTAGATGACAGATAAAACTTTAAAACAAAGTGTCACACTTTACAGCCTGTTGTGAAATGTCATGTTAGGAAGAGGTTTAATGACACAATGGCGCTTCTATGATAGTAGTTATGTACCTCACCTTACAGGGGAAAAGCAGGGCATGTCCTCTCCAGCCGTCCACTGTCCTCTCCTCAGGTTTTTTGGTAGGCAGAAGCTGATTTGGCACAAGACTTTGATCTTCATCCTGCAAGGATGGTCCTGTCTCCACCTTAGGTGATTGGGCCTCTTGACCACACAGGTTGGGGACCTGAGCTAATCCGCGGGTTTCCTTAACTGGGCTACCTCCCATGAGACGCCTCTGGATCACACTGTGAGGTTGCTGAACACAACACAAACCTTACTAGTAGGAAAACGGTGTGAATGCTACATGAGCCGGTTCTCAGCAGTTACTTTTACCCACTGATCCACATCTGGATGCATTCACTCCTTAGCATTGATTCCTTCCAACAGAAACGTAGAGCTAGCTCTTCCTTAACAGGCACTTAAAAGTCTTATGATCTTACTCACTATAGTCGATTCCTGTATGTATTTGGTAACCACTTATCCATCTTCTTATACCACTATATCTGTACCCACTTTACAACACCTTCTTTCCATCCCCTCAAGCCACTGCTGAGGTCTTTTAACACGGCACATATATGCTTAATCTGTAAAACCACTGATTCGCCTATTGATGCTGATCTGTCCCCATATCCCACCAACTATAAAGGAGTAACAACCTTCTCACTCCAGCTACGGGTCACTGCTTTATCAGTGTGTAATTAAACTATAGCCCCTTTACCACTGTTCCAGCTCTTGATATTTTACATTTAGCCTTTACCGTGCCACATAACCACACATTCACCCGAGGTGTGTTACAAACATTTACCTACTGATCCTTTTCTTCTATCATATACTGTGGCCCGTAATCACTGATCCAAATGTTAATACTAATATGTAAAGCAGGCATCCTCAAACTGCAGCCCTCCGGCTGTTGTAAAACTACAACTCCCACAATGCCCTGCTGTAGGCTGATACCTGTAGGCTGTTCGGGCATGCTGGGAGTTGTAGTTTTGCAACAGCTGGAGGGCCGCAGTTTGAGGGTGCCTGATGGAAAGCATTCTGCAACCCTTCACCACTGATCCCTCATCAGGGATTGCTACTGCAATGTTTACCACTGATCCTTCTCTAGTTTATAATCCATCAATGTCCCATTACCACTGATCCACCACCATATTGCTGCACTGTTAACCCCTCCCCACTGATCCGTCACCAATCCTTGCTGAATATTTATGATTTCCATGCACAACTGCTCTTCCCTCTAAATATCAGAATCCGCAGTGTTACCCCCTCAGCCTCCCCTGCTCATTGCGGCGTATTTGTCCCGCACAGATCTCCTCGCATCCCTCTCAGCCAACTCTCTGCTTACCAGGTCCTTGGAGGTGCCAAGTCTCCGCAGTTGGTCCAGAGGCAACAGATCTGCAGAATCCTTGTGCACAAACTGGGTGGCTTGTTTGAGACGTCTTTGCTGGTGCAGGATGGCAGAACCCCGGAAGCCTTGCTCTTTTCTTGGGGAACCTCTTATGCTGGCATCTTCCCCAAGAGCCAAGGGTGGCCTCTGGAAGCTCATGGTGCAAGAGCGGAATCGAGGAGCAGACAGCACCCTCCTACAACTTAATGTGCAAGTGACTTGCTTGCCTGATATCTTCCTGTGGTTGTCACGCTCCCTGTCACAGTCTCTTGTCTTACTGCCTTTGTTCCTTCCCCCTTCCTCCTCAATGTAATGATCTGTCTCTCCCTTTCTGGTATTCTGGGGATTCCTCGAGGAGCACCCTCCTCCCACTCTGCAGAGGTTCCCTGCTCTGCACCCCCTCCCCTCTCCTCCTCTTTTTTACCCTATCACCCTCTGCCTGGTCCCTGTATCAGCCTGAGCTTCTCCTATAATAGCATCACGTCTGAACCTGGCAGAGGAGCAGCAGGATGATAGGTGTATCCAGAGCGAGCAAAATCCTGCAGCGCCAATGCGATAAAGTGGTGCTCTACATAGGAGCTACTTTGTATAAAACAAATGTCAAATGGCTTAAAGGGGAATTCAATTTAGGTGCTTTTTTTTCTTATTGCGAAGTGTATAAATGGAATGAATGTCACAAAAAAATGGACAATTTATTCTGAATTTATGAATAATAGTAAGATCAGAGCCTTATACACGGGGTGTCGATTTACGATGTTTGTGTAATAGTGTAGACAGGATGTGTAACCCGGACGACTATAATGTTAACGCTATGGGGGGGAGGGACAAATGATCGTTCGTACAAACATCTCGCAATAACTGACTTGCTATATCAATGGCGCCCTAGTATAAGGACCCTTACTTAAAGGGGGATTCCACTTTGGGGTGAGTTTGCATAAGCAAATAACAAATTGGTTAACATGAATTCCTTTTTATGCTACACCATAAGTGAATAACGGGTGACGCAGAAGAATGTTTAATGAGCAATTCCACTTTGGTTCTATGTTGTATAAATGGCATGGTACGTTGCTTAAGGGGGAATTCCACTTGGCGGCTTCTGCATACATGATAGAAAATGACATAAAGATAAATTAATTTTGTAACCTACAGAGTACGTGAATAATGTGACAATCAGACAATTGCTTAAAAGAAAATTCCACAATTGGACTACTCTGCATTGATGAATAGTAAATTCCTTAAAGCGGAATTCCACAAGGGAACAACTCATTTTAAACACAAAGGGGGTCATTTATCAAACTGGTGTAAAGTAGAACTGGCTTAGTTTCCCATAGCACCCCTTTCATTTTCCAAAGGAGGTGTCCAAAATGAAAGGTGGGATCTGATTGGTTGCTATGGATAACTAAGCCAGTTCTACTTTACACCAGTTTGATAAATTACCCCCTTTGTGTTTAAAATGAATTATTATATGTGCCTGTAGCATATAGGAATAATATGAAAATTGCTGTTCCTTTAAAAGGGTTTTCCAGGATTTTTCAGGATAGGTCATCAGTATCTGATCGGTGGGGGTCTGACACACGAACCCCCCACCCCCGATCAGCTGTTTGAGAAGGGAGGTGTGGCCTTCTCGCAGCTTACCAAGCACAGCGCCGTACATTGTATAGTGGCTGTGCTTGGTACTGCGATCAGCCCTGTTTACTTCTATAAGGCTGGACTGCTCCTAGGCTATGTGATCAACGTGTCACTTGCCTAGGAGAAGCTGTGAGAGGGCAGCGGCACTACTACGAGCGCCGCAGCCTTCGCGAACAACTAATCCGACACCCGGGATCCCCACCGATCAGATACTGATGATCTATTCTGAGAATAGGTCATCAGTTATAATGTATCAGAAAGCTACATTACATAAATTCACGGAAATTATGTAAAAGAGAATTCTGCTTGGCAGATTTATCGCTTTAAGAGGTGGTAATTGCATACAGGTTAGTTACATTTTGTGAAACAGCATACATTAATAATTTAAAAAAAAAAATCTTAGAACTAAATTGATAGAAAATCCCTTCTTTGAGCTCCTTTGCATCAATAATTGACCAATCACTTAAACGAGATTCCACTTGGAGGTGTCTTTGCATAAATGAGGAGAGAATTGCATTAATAGAAATTGCTTTTAAACCTACAGGATACGTGAATAATATAGTAAGTAGACAATCGCTTGAAAGACACGTGCACGGTGGAAATACTTTGCATAAATAAATGGCAAATTGCTTAAAGGTCAGTTACTTTTTATGCTGCGGTGTAAGTGAATAATACGAAAAAGGGCAAATTCAATTTGCATACATTTAAGGTACATTGCTTCAAGGGGAATTCCACAGGGGAGCCAGTTACACAAATGGATTGAGAATTGCACAAAAGGAAATAGCTTTTTGAATGTAGAGCATATGTGACACTATTAAATCGCTTGAAGGACAATTGCTCTGCAAAAAAAAAGCAAAAAAATTGCATAAAAGGGATTTCCACTTTAAAACATACAGCCATTAGTAACCCTCTTCTGTCAAGTTCCCTATGCTGCCATTTCTTAGTTCTAAAACTAAATTACAATGTTCTTTTATCGCAGTTCAGGCCTTTAGAGAAGTTGGGTGACAAACCCTGGGGCTGTTGTAGTGGCATCTATATTGGCGGTCCCCCAGCTTTCTCAGATACGCATGTAATGTTATGGTAGTGATTTGGGGGTCAGTTGCTATACAGCAGTCTAGCTCTTAATGTATACAAGGGGTTAAAGCGCAATCACGGTCTGTCTGCCAAGGCTCCAAATATTTAGATGGTAGAGAAAAATATTTGAAGGAGGTTATTCCCACGCTCTGTGTCTGACAGAAACAGACGGGACTATTAATAAATACCGGAGGCCTCTACATATACTGCCCCCACCACTGTTTACATGCAGCGTCTCCGCTCCACTCACTGGCGCTGTGTCCATGGTCATGTGACTTTGAGACGAACCAGAGCTCAAGATGAAACTGAAGTCAACAAAAACGTGATTAAGACCTCCTGCACACGACCGTATGGCTTTTTCAGTGTTTTGCGGCCCGTTTTTTGTTTCCGCTGTGTTTCCGCTTCCGTTCCGTTTTTCCATATGGCCTATACAATATACAGTAATTACATAGAAAAAATTGGGCTGGGCATAAAATTTTCAATAGATGGTTCCGCAAAAACGGAACGGATACGGAAGACATACGGATGCATTTCCATTGACTTGAATGGAGCCACGGAACGTGATTTGCGGGCAATAATAGGACATGTTCTATCTTTCAACGGAATGGAAATACGGAAACGGAATGCATACGGAGTACATTCCGTTTTTTTGCGGAACCATTGAAATGAATAGTACCGTATACGGACCGCAAAAAACGGCCAGTAAACGAAAAAAAAAACGGTCGTGTGCAGGAGGCCTAAAGTGAATGAACCCGTGAATCAGTAGCCTCTTCACAAACCTGAGTCCCCATGCACACGACCGTGTCCTTTGTTTGCTGTCCGCAAAGCATTGATACTGGCCGTGTGCATCTCGCATTTTCCCCTTCCGCAGGCCCCGCAATATATTATATGTGCCTATTCTTGTCCACAAAACAGGCCGCGGAACAAACATACCAATGTGGACAGCACATGGTGAGCTGTCCGCGTCTTTTGCTGCCACGTTGAAATGCATGAGTCCTCACCTGATCCGCCATAAATGCAGATCTGATGCGGACGGAAACTACGATCGTGTGCATGAGGCCTCATATTACTCCTGTGTAGGTACAACTACCATCCAGATTGACAGTTTTCTTCTTTGGAAAGACTGCGGCAGGTGGATAGGGCAGGTGGGAGATCATCAACAAGCCGGACTCTTCTCTGGCAATGCCTGACTCTTCTCTGGTGCACACAGGGTCTAAATTCCCCAATAGAACGGGCGGTCAAGCATGTGCACTGCCACTCTATTCATTCTCTGGGGGACTGACGGAAATGAATAGAGGTGACTACCTCTACTAGTGCCATACAGATGGCTATTCTCATGGATTGTGGGGTAGCAGTAGGACCCTACTGATCAGATGCTTACTTCCTATCCTGGGTATACCTTTTAAAGGGGTTTTCCAGGAGTTCAATATTGATGGCCTATCCTCAATATCTGATAGATGGGGTCTAACTCCCAGCACCTTCTCTGATTATCAGTTTGAAGAGACCTTGGAGCTCTGGTTAATGCTGAAACGTCCAGCTAGCATACCAAGCAAAGCGCCATACGTTGTATAGTGGCTGCGCTTGGAATTGCAGCCCTGAACCCTTCACTTGAATGGGACTCAGCTACAAATATGCCATGTGACCAATGAACATGATGTCATTGGCCTAGGAAGAGGTCACAGCACCACGACCTGTTCAAACAGCTGATCAGTGGGGGGTGCCTGCAGTCAGGCCCCCAGGGAATTCGAAATTGAGGACTTACCCTAAAACCCCTTTAACTCTATGGTTACATGAAATGGGGAGTTTGGAGCTCTGTATCAGAAAAACAGAGCTGTGACCCCCGGAGGTTGGAGCAACATCCACATTACGTGAGGGGCGTAATGAATAGCTGGCAGAATCTGGGTGCCAACCACTAATAGCAGCCATTAGAGAGCCTACAGTGGCTGTCACTCAGCTTTCCATAGATCCTGAAGGACATGTGAATGTGGGGTGACAATGTTGTGTTATTTCAAGACTAGCGGAAGCTGGATGATAATGGCATCCGCAAGTAATCACGAGAATGATAACTCAATAAACACAAGATAATGACTTAACAAATGGAGATGACTCAGGGACATGTGCATCCTGGGAATATTTCTGCATTTTAATAATTTCCCAAATGGCCAAAAAGATGTGAAATATTATTATATTCTACTGAAAGACTCGGCTGGCAGCTCCACATAAATTATTAACCCCCCCTGACTCGTCACATATTTGTGCACACACCTCATTTTAATATAATCTACCGAGCTATACTGTGTGTGATACTGTCTGCTGAGCTGTGTATCTAAGCTTATCAGGTGTGATACTGTCTGCTGAGCTGTGTATCTAAGCTTATCAGGTGTGATACTGTCTGCTGAGCTGTGTATCTAAGCTTATCAGGTGTGATACTGTCTGCTGAGCTGCTGTATCTAAGCTTATCAGGTGTGATACTGTCTGCTGAGCTGCTGTATCTAAGCTTATCAGGTGTGATACTGTCTGCTGAGCTGTGTATCTAAGCCTACCATGTGTGATACTGTCTGCTGAGCTGTGTATTTAAGTCTCATGTGTGTGATACTGTCTGCTGAGCTGTGTATTTAAGTCTCATGTGTGTGATATTGTTTGCTAAGTCATTTTTCAAAGCTGATCGAGTGCGATACAGTCTGAAGAGCCGCTGAATCTAAGCTTGCCGTGTGCCATAGTGTGTGGCTGTATGGGAGTAGTAGTACTCTTGGTTCTGACGCTCCATGGGCTCCCTAAAATCATAACTTTATTAGATAAATAGATAAAATACACATAAAACAGTATATAAGAAGGACGGTGACACAATAATATTATAGGACATATGGTACCCAGACACCCCGACATTAATCATCCAAAGCTTCTTCTGGGTCAACCCCTAGAAGAAGCATTGGGTGTAAAATGTACCCCACTGTGGTCGGTATATTTTATCATTATCTCAATTGCATGCTGTTACCTCTTTGTTGCTGGCCCCAGGATTAGTCCAGAGACCTTATTTTTAGTATGGCTGAGGGAATAGCCGGCGGGTACTACATGTGTTATAAAATTATGCGGTACCTGTGTTTCCGTGTTATCTTAGATATGGTACTGGTACCTACACTACAGACCAAAAGTTTGGACACACCTTCTTATTCAAAGAGTTTTCTTTATTTTCATGACTATGAAGGCATCAAAACTATGAATTAACACACGTGGAATTATATACATAACAAACAAGTGTGAAACAACTGAAAATATGTAATATTCTAGGTTCTTCAAAGTAGCCACCTTTTGGTTTGATTACTGCTTTGCACACTCTTGGCAGTCTCTTGATGAGCTTCAAGAGGTAGTCCCCTGAAATGGTTTTCACTTCACAGGTGTGCCCTGTCAGGTTTAATAAGTGGGATTTCCCTTACGTCCTACCAGCAGCACAGATGGGGTTAACTGCCCCTGTGGACTGGTAGGACCAGCGGAATTTTTAATGAGCCCAAGAACCAATAAACGATCTTCAGCTCCCTGAAAGGGAGGAGATCGCCCCCCCAGCCCACCGTGTTTTTTTCTGTCCTTTGGACAGGTGGACTGGCGTGTCGCTCCCCTTTCAGGGAGCTGAAGAGTGCTGAGGGGGCTCTTGTTTTTATCTAAAGAAATCACCCCTCTTTTTGCCTTTATTTTAGGCTTAAGTGCGGCTATATTTTAAACAGGGTACCGGGGGGGGGGGGGTTTCATCCCTCCCCTCTTTTTCCGCCTGGTTTTCGGCGACCTAGCGGTGCCCCGTTTTCTTTCTCGCCGCATTCGTGCGGCGCCGTGGGCGCCGCCATCTTCCGGAAGTGACACGCAGGTGCGCAACGTCACTTCCGGTTTTTTCATATCTCTGAAGCGGTGGGGTTTTGCTTCTCACCGCTCGGTTGTTTTTTCCTCCTGTGACATCTTGAATGTCAGGGTAGTTAGGGGGACATATAGATTTAAATCTGAGCCTAGAATAAGGCTCCATTACATCTCTGGGCTTTGTTCAAGGAGAGGTCCGCCCTGGGGGGCGGGGCTTCCCCTTTTTAAACGCCCAGAGCCGGTCATTCAGTCTCTGGTTGCATCGCTTTCACAAGCTAGCTCCAGAGTTCCCTGTGCTTGGATATATTGGATATATTGCTTTGCTTGGGTATTTTCTTCCAGCTCTATTTGCTTCAAGTGCTGGTGGGCGCCCATATAGAAACATAGAAACATAGAATGTGTCGGCAGATAAGAACCATTTGACCCATCTAGTCTGCCCAATATATCTGAATCCTATGAATAGTCCCTGGCCCTATCTTATATGAAGGATAGCCTTATGCCTATCCCATGCATGCTTAAACCCCTTCACTGTATTTGCAGCTACCACTTCTGCAGGAAGGCTATTCCATGCATCCACTACTCTCTCAGTAAAGTAATACTTCCTTATATTACTTTTAAACCTTTGCCCCTCTAATTTAAAACTGTGTCCTCTTGTGGTAGTTTTTCTTCTTTTAAATATGCTCTCCTCCTTTACCGAGTTCATTCCCTTTATGTATTTAAAAGTTTCTATCATATCCCCTCTGTCTCTTCTTTCTTCCAAGCTATACATGTTAAGGTCCTTTAACCTTTCCTGGTAAGTTTTATCCTGCAATCCATGTACTAGTTTAGGAGCTCTTCTCTGAACTCTCTCTAGAGTATCTATATCCTTCTGGAGATATGGCCTCCAGTACTGCGCACAATACTCCAAGTGAGGTCTCACCAGTGTTCTGTACAGCGGCATAAGCACTTCACTCTTTCTACTGCTTATACCTCTCCCTATACATCCTAGCATTCTGCTGGCATTTCGTGCTGCTCTATTACATTGTCTTCCCACCTTTAAGTCTTCTGAAATAATTACTCCTAAATCCCTTTCCTCAGATACTGTGTCAGGACTGTGTCAAATATTCTATATTCTGCCCTTGGGTTTTTACGCGCCAGGTGCATTATCTTGCACTTATCCACATTAAATTTCAGTTGCCAGAGTTCTGACCATTCTTCTAGTTTTCCTAAATCCTTTTCCATTTGCCGTTTCCCTCCAGGAACATCAACCCTGTTACATATCTTTGTGTCATCAGCAAAAAGACAAACCTTACCATCGAGGCCTTTTGCAATATCACTTATGAAGATATTAAACAAAATTGGTCCCAGTACAGATCCCTGTGGAACCCCACTGGTAACATGACCTTGTTTTGAATGTTCTCCATTGACTACAACCCTCTGCTGTCTGTCACTCAGCCACTGCCTAATCCACTCAACAATATGGGAGTCCATGCTCAATGACTGCAGTTTATTGATAAGTCTTCTATGTGGGACAGTGTCAAAAGCCTTACTAAAATCTAGATATGCGATGTCTACTGCACCTCCACCGTCTATTATTTTAGTCACCCAGTCAAAAAAATCTATAAGATTTGTTTGACATGATCTCCCTGAAGTAAACCCATGTTGTTTTTCATCTTGCAATCCATGGGATTTTAGATGTTCCACAATCCTATCCTTTAATAGGGTTTCCATTAATTTGCCTACTATTGATGTCAGACTCACTGGTCTATAGTTGCTTGATTCCTCCCTACTACCTTTCATATGGTCTCTCTTTCACCTCTCCTGGTGTTTGTAGGTGTTATGACCTGTCTCTTTTTTCTGTTACAGTGATGGCTTCCCCTAGGGATTCTGATCAACAGCGGAAGTCCGGGGCCAAAAGAAAGCACTTGGCCTGTTACAATTGTAACACACCCTTGGACGACAACTGCCCTTACTCAAGGTGTGAAGGTTGTCGCACACAGGCATCCACGGAACCCACGATGCAGGAGATGTTCCAGTGGACAAAAACCTACGTGGATGATTCCATAAAGGGAGTTGTGCGCCTTCTTAATGAGAGGCTACCCGGATCCTCCCAGACCCCCATGGAAGTGGCGGCACCAGTCGAGAGGCCCACCCCCTGTTCGGTGGGGTCTTCTTCTGAGGAAGAAGAACTAACTTCTTGTTTTTTTCCTCCAGAGAAAACACAGAAGTTGTTGAAGTCCATCAGGTCGGGGGACCAGGATGTTGACATGGGGGAGTCCTCCGATCCCGCCGGACGGACACAGCGTGTCTTTAGAGCGGATGAGACCCTTCTCTCTGTGATGCGTACAGAGTGGAGAAAGCCTGAAAAAGGTCCAGTCCTCACCAGGAAGTTCAAGCTGATGTACCCAATGGCTAAAACCTTGGTGGAATCGTGGTGTTCCGTTCCCAAGGTGGACATGGCAATAGCCAAGTTGTCCAGGCGCACTCTGGTCCCTGCAGACGATGGGTCTAGTCTGCAGGACCCTCTAGACCGGAGGGCAGAGTGCACCCTTAGAAGGGGTTACGCGGCGGCTGCTGCCTCCGCATCGACATCCATTGCGGCCACTGAAGTAGCCTCCTTCCTACGCTCCAAACTCAATCAGATCCAGACAGACGTGGACCAGAGCGTTTCCAGAGACGACACCTTGACAGCTTTTAAGTCAGTCAATCTGGCTATGGATTTCTTGTGATTCCACCCAGATGCAATTGAAACTGGCCGCCAAAACAATGGCTCTAATTTCAGCTGCCTGCAGACCACTATGGCTGAAGCCGTGGATCGCGGACAACGCGTCCAAATTTAATCTATGTGGGCTCCCCTTCGAGCCGGATAGGCTGTTCGGGTCCGAATTGGACAAGATCATGGAGGGACTCTCCGACAAGAAAGGGAAGAGTCTCCCCCAGCAGCCCTTTCGGGGACGCCCCAGACAGGATAAAAAAGGCGGAGGCCGTTCAGGGCAGCAGGCTAGGCGCAGAGATTGGGGGGGCCGTCTCATAGATTCTCGAGACGTCCCCGCAAACCCACCAAGGAGGCGAAACCCTCCTGACTATGGGCCTCCCCGAGGCTCTTGGATAAGCCCTGCTGCCCCTGCAGTATCTCCTCTAGACTTTCCCGTACCCCTCCCCCAGATTCCCGTGGGGGGCCGTCTCTCCCACTTCAAAAACTTTTGGGCCCAGCAGATTGCAGACCCCTGGGTTCAGGATATAATTTCTGCCGGTTACCGGGTAGATCTCATTATTTAGGATTCGTGGTCGACTCTGTGGAGATGTCCCTCCGGTTGACTTTAGAAAGGAGAGCGCGGATTCAGGACCTGGCAAGGGTCCTTTATGTCCCTCGTCGCGTCTCCTTCCGGACTCTCATGAAGATGCTGCGGCTCATGTCAGCGGCTGCGGACGCAGTCCCTTGGGCGCTATGGCACCTCCGTCCTCTTCAGTCAGAGGTCTTACACTTATGGAACGGCAGCCCTGCGGGGCTAGATTCCCTATGCTCCCTGTCCGGTCAAACCTGGAATTCCCTCAGATGGTGGTTTCAGCTACCAGCAGGGAAGTCTATGACCCAACCAGCTTGGCTCATATTGACTACAGACGCGTCCCTTGTAGGCTGGGGCGCTCACCTGGACGGATCCCCAGTACAGGGATCTTGGTCTCCTCTGGAGCGGCGTCTCTCTTCCAATCTTCGTGAGATGCGAGCTATCCGGCTAGCCCTCCTTCACTTCGCCCCTCAGATCCGGGGCAAAGCAGTGAAAGTCCAGTCAGACAATATGACTGCGGTTCTCTATATAAACAAGCAGGGAGGCACAAGATTATTGCCCCTTCTGTCAGAGATCGGGGTAATTCTTCGGTGGGCAGAGACGAACCTTTCCCATCTATCTGCCACTCATATTCGAGGCTCCCTCAATATGATAGCGGACTTCTTAAGTCGAGGATTACCGACCATGGAGTGGTCTCTGCATCCGGAGATCTTCAGGCAGTTAGTTCACAGATGGGGTATGCCAGAGGTGGATCTAATGGCGACCAGGTTCAACGCCAAGGTGCTGAGGTTCTGTTCCCTGTACAGGGAAGACAACCCCCTGGCGATAGATGCTCTGTCGATACCGTGGAGGTTCAGGCTGGCTTACATCTTCCCTCCGTTTTCCATGATACCGAGGGTATTGACGAAAATCCGTCAGGATCAGGCCTCGGTAATAGCCATCATACCGTTCTGGCCCAGGAGATCCTGGTTTACCCAGCTCATTCAGATGAGTCGGGGACAATACTGGAGACTCCCCCCGGAGCAGACCCTGGTGTCGTGGGACACTCACCTCTGCCCAGATCTGCACAGGTTCAACCTGACAGCCTGGAGGTTGATCAGTCCCTTCCCAACATAGAAGGGCTTTCCGAGTCGGTCCTGAGAACTTTGTCGCGTTCCAGAGCAGAGTCTACGAAGAAGGCCTACTCCAGGATCATGAGAATCTTCATGTCATGGTGTGATTCCAAACAGATGGTGTCTGCAGATCCGCCCCTTCCTGCGATATTACTATTCCGTTCAAGATGGATTAGATAAAGGTCTTTCTCCAGCTACCTTGAGGGTACAGATTTGTGCCATCTCGGCCTGTCTTAACAGGCCACATTCTCGGGACCCACTCATCAAACGCTTCCTGAAGGGAGCTGAAAGACTAAAGCCTACTATACTGAAGCCCATTCCCCAGTGGGATCTTTCAGTAGTGCTCAGGGGGCTAGCATCTCCCCCCTTCGAGCCATTGGAGGAGGTGGAATTCAGATTTTTGACCTTAAAGATGGTTTTTCTTCTGGCTGTAGCTTCAGCCAAAAGCATCTCTGAATTGCAGGCTTTTTCTGCAATTCACCCTTACATTATCTTCTTACAAGACAGAGTACTCCTGAAGTTTTTACCCTACTTCAGGCCTAAGGTGCCTACCTTCCAAAATATCAACCAGGTAATCTCTTTACCAGTTTTGTTTTCAGCCTCCTCCTCTGATACTCCAGCTAGAGACCCGCTGGATATTTCAAGGTGCCTCCAGGTCTATGTGGATAGATCCAGAGAGTTCAGGATAGATGAGAATCTCCTCATCCTGTTTGCCAGTAAGTCTAAAGGCCGTAAAGCGTCTAAAGCTACCATTAGTCGCTGGATCAAGGAGGCCATTAGGGAGGCTTTCGTCTCCCAATCCCTAGATCCTCCGGAGTTTGTGAGAGCCAATTCTACTAGGGCTGTCTCCACCTCTGTTGCGGAGAGAAGACTTCTCCCCCTAGAGTTGATCTGTAAGTCGGCTTCCTGGAGCTCTGAGTCAACCTTCATCTCCCATTATAGGATAGATGCTAGGATGGCAGAGTTTTCGGCTTTTGGGCAGACAGTTCTTAGTTCTGCCAGGCATGAGGACCCTCCCTAGGGGATTCTTCTTTCTATCTCCGCATCTGTGCTGCTGGTAGGACGTAAGGGAATCGTTAATTTCTAACGATAATTTGTTTTTCCTTAGTCCTAACAGCAGCACACAAATATCCCACCCTAGGTACATTATGCTTGTTAAAAACACGGTGGGCTGGGGGGCGATCTCCTCCCTTTCAGGGAGCTGAAGATCGTTTATTGGTTCTTGGGCTCATTAAAAATTCCGCCGGTCCTACCAGTCCACAGGGGCAGTTAACCCCATCTGTGCTGCTGTTAGGACTAAGGGAAAACAAATTATCGTTAGAAATTAACGATTCTTGCCTTATAAATGGGGTTGGGACCATCAGTTGCGTTGAGGAGAAGTCAGGTGGATACACAGCTGATAGTCCTACTGAATAGACTGTTAGAATTTGTATTATGGCAAGAAAAAAGCAGCTAAGTAAAGAAAAACGAGTGGCCATCATTACTTTAAAGGGCTTCTGTCACCCCACTAAAGTGATTTTTTTTTTTTTGGGCTAGTTAAATTAGTTATATAGCGATATCTGAAAATATAATAGTGTTCCTTACTTTGATCCAGCAGTTTAGTCAAAAAACGAAGTTTTATCATATGCAAATTCGGTCTCTACCAGCAAGTAGGGCGTCTACTTGCTGGTAGCTGCTGCAGAAATCCGCCCCCTCCTCTTGTTGATTGACAGGGCCAGCCGGGATCTCCTCCTCCGGCCAGCCCTGTCGGCATTTCAAAAATCGCACGCCCGTGTTGAATCTGCGCAGGCGCTCTGAGATGAGGAGGCTCGTCTCCTCAGTGCGCCTGCGCCGATGACATCATCGAAATAGAAGACGTCATCGGCGCAGGCGCACTGAGGGAGTTCTGAGGAGACGAGCCTCCTCATCTCAGAGCGCCTGCGCAGATTCAACACGGGCGCGCGATTTTTGAAATGCCGACAGGGCTGGCCGGAGGAGGAGATCCCGGCTGGCCCTGTCAATCAACAAGAGGAGGGGGCGGATTTCTGCAGCAGCTACCAGCAAGTAGACGCCCTACTTGCTGGTAGAGACCGAATTTGCATATGATAAAACTTCGTTTTTTGACTAAACTGCTGGATCAAAGTAAGGAACACTATTATATTTTCAGATATCGCTATATAACTAATTTAACTAGCCCAAAAAAAAAAAATCACTTTAGTGGGGTGACAGAAACCCTTTAAGAAATGAAGGTCAGTCAGTCAGTCAGCCGAAAAATTGGGAAGACTTTGAAAGTAAGGGCTCATTGACCATGAAGGAGAGTGATGGGGTGCTGCACCAGATGACCTTGCCTCCACAGTCACCGGACCTGAACCCAATCAAGATGGTTTGGGGTGAGCTGGACCGCAGAGTGAAGGCAAAAGGGCCAACAAGTGCTAAGCATCTCTGGGAACTCCTTCAAGACTGTTGGAAGACCATTTCAGGGGACTACCTCTTGAAGCTCATCAAGAGAATGCCAATAGTGTGCAAAGCAGTAATCAAAGCAAAAGGTGGCTACTTTGAAGAACCTAGAATATGACATAGTTTCAGTTGTTTCACACTTGTTTGTTATGTATATAATGCCACATGTGTTAATTCATAGTTTTGATGCCTTCATAGTCATGAAAATAAAGAAAACTCTTTGAATGAGAAGGTGCGTCCAAACTTTTGGTCTGTACTGTAGGTCCAATAAAGGCTCAGCTCTCACATTTTGCATCTGTCTCTGACTAGACCGACTCCTTCTCTAGAATGGAATGTTCCCCCTCTCTATATAAAGCGGGTGACACCAGCCCCATCTAGTGGCGGCTGTGAATATGGCTTATTAATACCTTCTGCACTCATATACTGTAAAGGTATATATTTACAGAGAAACACATACTTTTGCACCTTGCAGTGTACTGCTGTTCTGTAGTGGGCCACTACATATGTAATGCTGTCTGCTGAGTTGTGTATCTAAGCCAATTATATGTAATACTGTGTACTGAGCTGTGTATCTAAGATCCATTTGCCGGACGTATTTTCCATTAATATTAGGGCTCATCCGCTTTTGCGAAACGGAACGTCCGGCCATAATAAAACAATCCTATCCTTATCCGTAATTCGGACAGGAATAGGACTCGTTCTATATTTTTGCTGATGTCGTGGAACGAACATACGGACGCAGCAGCACTTGCGGCCCCATTGAAGTGAATACGTTTGTGTGCATGAGCCTTTACATGGATGTGTCAGGGACTGAGTGCTGAGCCACATATCTAAGCCTATCAAGTGTGATACTGTCTGTATAACTAGTGTATCTAAGCCTAATGGTTATGATACTCTCAGCCCTTTAATGTGCAATATTCTCTGCTGAGCTGTGTATCTACGCTTATGTACCTGTCCTGAGCTATGTATCTAAGCCTATTGTGTGTGTGTGATACAGTTGCAGCTCTACATATTCTCACGTATTTTATTATAATATCAGTTTTTGCCACTGTTGGGGGGTCTCGCTTGGGTCACTTGTAACGCTGTCCTCGGAGTGGTCATTCGGCTGTTATAAGGTGCGACACTACGTGCTCCTCTTTGCAGCTCCCGGTATTTCAGCTGGATTTCCTGGTAGTTGGGGGACATGTTCTTTACGGTCAGTTTTCGGGGCTTGTGGGGGAACTGGGGCACACTGTAAAATCCTGTCTCCACAGGGATGGTTTCCTCTTCTGATCCAGCTGCAGTGGTAATACGTGGCGCCGTGTATCTGTCCAAAAACATCAAAGAAGAAAACTTCCTGACTCAATATGACAATATCGAAAATAAAACCCCATGCTTATTTGCACTTAGGCTGGTCATATACATTACACTCGTCTCAGCTGAACATTCATGTGTCCCAAACCGGGAGAGGGGATAAAGCCACTTATAGGCACCTCTGGCAGTGGCTTATTTCCCATAGAACATAAGTATTAGGCACAGGAATCCAACTGCCTGATCCATATCTAACCCAACGTGTGACGTCAGAGAAGAGTCAGGAGGCCCTCCATACATGTGTCCCATTACCATTCATCTAATGTGTATGACCAGCTTTATTCTACACTGACCACTGCCTCCTCTGTTTAGGCCTCATGAGCGCAACTAGAGATGAGCCAAATATTAAAAAATTTGATTTGGCTGCTGCGCCAAATTTTACAAAGAAATTCCTTTCGTGACCAATTACACTCCCCGTCATTGTACCCCCCAGATGCCGTGTTCATACATGATCGCGGCATCAGATATAAATAAGGGTACTTTCACATTAGCAGCAGGGGACTCCGGCAGGCTATTCCGGGGCATGCCGAGAGGCAGCCGGACTAAAAGTACTGCATGCCGGAGTCCCCTGCCGCTAGTGTGAAACTAGACAGACAGCGTGAATAAAAAAATAATAATAATCATACTTACCTGATCCATTTGCAGCCGCCATCTTGCTTGAAGATCTGGCGTAAATTTCACGCAGCCCGTGATGATGTCATGACAGGATTTTGTGTGAGATCTCCAAGCAAGATGGTGGCGGCCAGCCCGTCATGAGCAAATGGATCAGGTAAGTATGATTTTTTTGTTGTTTTTTACACTATTTCAGGTTAAATCGATTCGCTACCACGAAGCACAAGGAATTTCGGCTTCACAGCAAATCCAATTTATCCTGAAATTCGGATTGAAGTCCACTTTGTGGGCTTTGATTTGCTCAACACTACACGCAATCATATGTATTTTGTGCTCCTCAAAAAGCAGACTCACAAGACTTGCTCTACTGGGCTTGCTGCACTAAGTGGGCTTCTGAATAAGTGGAGTTTAAAGAACCGGAGTTTAAGATAAGGAGCAAGAAACTAAGGTTTGATAGATTTTCCTTGTGTGTTGTTGGCCTGATTCTAGAAAGTTCTCCAACTGGAGCAGACAGGGTCTAAATCTAGCTCAAATTTAGGCCCCTTGCAGACGAGCAATACGGAGTAGGTCCGGATGCGTTCAGTTAAAAATGCGTGATTTCGCAAGCAAGTTCATTTAGTTTTTCCTGCGATTGCGTTTAGTTTTTATCGACGGGTGAAATGTGCATTGATGTGTTTTTCACGCGTGTGATAAAAAACTAAAGGCTTAGAAACAACATCTCTTAGCAACCATCCGCGAAAAACGCATCGCATCCGTACTTGCTTGCGGATGCGATTTTCACGCAGCCCCATTCACTTCTATGGGGCCAGCGTTGCGTGAAAAACACAGAATATAGAACATGCTGCGATTTTCACACAACGCACAAGTGAAAACAATGCTCATGTACACAGACCCATTGAAATGAACCAGCAGGTGGCAGCAAACACGGCAGAGCTATACTTAGATAGAATGGAACTTACCATTCCATTCTAACCCCCCGTCCCCCCGTTTGGAGAGAGGTGGAAAAGTACCACTTCCTGCAGGAAGGGTGGGGACCAACCAGTTTGTAGTTAGTCTAGCTTATCGCCTGCTAGGGGACAGGTGTGCAGGGGCACGTCTCTGCTGGACATGCCCACGCCAGCTCGAACACCTTAAGCTCTGTTGGCCATGGAGGCCAAATCTTGAAGCCTCAGGAGCCAGGAGGAAGGTTCCCTGGCATAACCATAAGTCATACCAAAGAGAGAAGTGCAGCATACAGAAGTAACAGTATATTAAGCAAGCCTGTCAGTACAGCCGAGAGAAAGAAAGCAAACATAGTTATTGAAGAAGCCTGCCAGTTTAATGCTAAAGCCTGCTGGGACCAAGACAAAGCTTGAATACTGTTTCTGATGAACTTTTATTCAAGTAAAGCTGCTGTTCAACTACATACAAGGTCTGGACTCAATCTTTCTTTCAATTCCCTCAATTATTCCCCCTATTTATTGCTGCGGAACCAAAGCCTGGGGTCCAGCCATATCCAGGTAGGAGCACTGTGACACACATGAAGAGACATTTATTAGGCTGCACTATATCACTCGGCATTACTACATCTGGGATGCGTTTTATATATAGAGGGCCCTAGGGGGAGACCGCCCGTTGCAGATGCAAGCATATAGAATATTTGGAAGCCCAGATCTTGGATCAAAATAGGCAGTTTGAAATACTTAGGGGCATTGCAAACCTGGAGAGAGGCTTAGACCTCACTGTGCAGATGTCACGAACTGGAGACTCGGAACACGCCTCCGGGACGTCAGGCACGACCGAAATACTAGAGACAATGAAACAAACAGGAAACCCCAATGTACTGCGGTGGGTGTAACTAAGTAACTAGCCGGACTTCACTAGAGCCTCTGATGGGGAGGATAGACTAACCGTCGGTAGTTGCCAGGGGTGACTCCAGAGTGTAAACCAGCCAGTGGCAGCAGGAACCTGAAGGTATCAAAGGTACCAGCAGTACATTGAGCAGGCAAAGACAGGGCATGGCAAACCAAAATACAGGTAAAATATAAACCAGGCATAGCAAGAACAGAATACAGTTATAGACAAACATGGCATAAACAGACTGGGCATTCCCCCTCCGGGGAAACCAAGAACCCCCTTCTGGAGGCACAGCATGACAGACATAACAGAACAGACTAGAACAGAACACTAAGAGCAGGAACAGACGCAGATACAGCTCTGCTAAGCTATGGACAGATACAGATATGAACAGGCAAAGACATAACATAGCAACCGAACAGAAACATCAATGCAGAACAAGGAATACCACACAGAAACATGGACAGACATCAACGGCAGCAGGGACCCCAAGGGTCAGTAGCAAGGGGCACACACATCATAACCAGGAACAGAACAAACAAGACAGACCATGAGACTCCACGCTCACAGGCAGAAATAGCCAGTTTATGAGCGTACCTGCAAGGACACACCCACGGAACCTCAGGGGGGAATTAACCCTTTCAGAACCAAATGGGAGGTACTACAAGCAGGTCTTAGGAAACAGAAACTGCAGTAACGGACGTTGCCAATAGCAACCATCCAGAAATACCCTTTGGGAGAGCATACTGCCAAGAGGAGAGAAAAGTACACGGATTGCGCACACCACCAAACCGTCGCCAGCACGCAGCCCCGAGCAACCAGCCTACACAGACGGCAACCTGCAGCCGGTACGCCCGGGAACGTGGGTCATACTAATAAGGGGGTAGATAGTGTAGATAGTGAGTGGGATATAGGAGGGGACAGTGGGGATTTAGTGGGGGCTGGTGTTAGCGAGGAAAGTAGGGAGAAGACTGGGCAGAACTGTACACCAATGAAAAATAGAACTGCTGGTAACAAGAACCTGTTACATACAAACATCAACCAAGGTAACCCAGAAAATCCCAGATATTCACTTTACAGGTAATAGTAATTTAAAATGTATTTTCAAAAATGCCAGAGGTCTAGCTGTTAAAATGGGGGAGCTTGAGGCTATGGTACTAGAAGAACACAGATGTAGTTGGTGTGGCTGAGACATGGTTGGACTCTTCGCATGACTGGGCTGTTAATATTGAGGGTTTTACACTATTTAGGAAACATAGGGTCAATAGAAAAGGAGGTGGCATGTGCCTGTATGTGAGGGGTGATCTGAAGACAGGTGTGAAAGAGGCAATTGTGGGTGAGGATGGTGAGGATGTGGAAACCTTATGGGTGGAAGTTCAAAGGGATATAAACACTGAAAAAATAATACTTGGTGTAATCTATAGACCCCCTAACATCACAGAGGTGATAGAAACGCTAATGTATAACCAAATAGAGCGGGCAGCACAGGCTGGTACAGTGGTCATAATGGGAGATTTTAACTACCCAGATATTGACTGGGGTCATGGTTCTGCCTCAACCGCAAAGGGGAGAAGATTCCTCAACTTGCTGCAGGACCACTTTATGGGCCAGTTTGTAGAAGCTCCCACTAGGGCCAATGCTCTTTTGGATCTGGTAATCTCTAATGATGCAGAGCTTGTTGGAAATGTTACTGTTCAAGAAACACTAGGTAATAGTGACCACAATATAATTATATTCCCCCTAAACTATAAGAAGCAAACTCTGTCAGGCAGAGCAAAGACACTGAATATTAAAAAGGCTAACTTCCCTGGGTTGAGGGCAGAATTTCAGGGCATCGACTGGGAGCGGCTACTGTCACATAATAATACTGAGGATAAATGGGAGCAGTACACGGATTGCGCACACAAATCCACATTGAGTAATTGCATTAAAAAATGTATCCCTTTAGGGAACAAGTATAGATGGCTAAAATTGCCCCCCCCCCCCCCCCCCGGCTTACAGCTACTGTAAAAAGGCCAATAAATGACAAAAAAGGGCATTTGTGGACAAGAATAGGCATATTCTATTAGTGCCGACGATTGCCGTGTCCGTGTTTTGCGGATCCTTGGATCCGCAAAACACATTACGGACGTGTGAATGGAGCCTGACTTGAACACTGAGTGATTGGGCATTAACTTGGCAAATGAGGTTCAATGTGGATAAATGTAAAGTTATGCATCTTGGTAGTAATAATTAGTGGTGGTCTTGCGGTTCGCCCAGCGGTGGGTTCGCAGCGAACTTTGCTCGTTCGCGATTCGCCAAACATGCGAACATATGGCGATATTCGGGCCCGCCATATTCTTTTACATTGTGAAGAAGTTTGACCCATGACACATCCATCAGGTGGTACAGGACAGACAATTGAGACGTTTCAGCACATGGACATACTCCCTACCTTATAAATAAACCTGATGAGGCCGCCATTTTACATTCAGTGTTTTGCCAGTGTAGGGTGAGGTTGCTGTGTGGAGCAGGGACAGGCTGTTAGGGACACCAAACGCTAGCTAATAGGGCCACAAAAGTCATTTTAAGGACTGGTATAGGTGTACTATTAATAGGTGTGCAGTACAGAGGGGTGTAATACACTTATACTTTCTAACATAGAAAGCATATTATAGTGGATTTGTATTGTGCAGTGGTGAGCGGTTCTGCAGCTACACAGAGTGACAAACGCAATTTGAAAAGAAAATTATAACTGGTGTGATATACCACGCAATATATTGCAAGAAAATTTAGACTAGAACCTTCAGAATCACAGGTGCATATCCATGAAGCAAACATAATTACAAAAAACAAAATGGCTGCACACCGTTATATATAATGGTGTGCAGCCATTTTGTTTTTTGTAATTATGTTTGCTTCATGGATATGCACCTGTGATTCTGAAGGTTCTAGTCTAAATTTTCTTGTAGTATATATTGAGGGTAGCGCCTCTTTTAGACTGAACACGTCCATCTACCTGGGACTTCTGAGCAGAGTATGTTTGTAGCTGGTTCCTACACTGCCCTGAATATTGTAGGCTTAAGTAAGTCCAAAGAGAGGCAGTATATTTAGTGTCAGGGATCCATCTGCGGAAGCCACCTTGACGCCTGGTAGATGGGCCCGACACGTATGTGCGCTAAGAGCTTCCATTTTTCATTTATAGTCGGTATTGTTCCACTTTTATCTAGAATGACCCCCATTTCTTAGCTCTATTGTTTGTATATATAACGGTGTGCAGCCATTTTGTTTTTTGATTTGGTGTGATATACCAGTCGCCCCCCAAAAAAACTGATAGAAGCGTGGTATTATATACCAATAATATACTTTCTATATAGTGCATTTGGGTACAACAGCATTTGTTTGCTGTGTTCCCTCTGCTACACACAGTGACAAACGGTATTGGAAAAAATTATTATAACTGGTGCGATATACCAGTCGCCCCCCAAAACGACTGATAGAAGCGGGGTGTTATATACCAATAATATACTTTCTATATAGTGCATTTGGGTACAGCAGCATTTGTTTGCGGTTTTGCCTGGTTCCTTCTGTTACGCACAGTGACAAACGGTATTGGAAAAAATAACGATAACTGGTGTCTGCATGCGTGTACGCCGATATTTCGCATTGAAAAAAATAATGAATGGAGATCGCAAATTCGAATAATACATCTGGTATGTCACTGTCCATGTTGTGGGACTATTTGTGCACTTCTAGTAATTATTTCTTGGCTGCAAATATGAGCTGAAGGTTTTTCAGGTTCGCCTGCCATTAAAGGGAGTCTGTCACCAGCATTTCACTTTTTTAACCCTTCCCACAGCTCCCTAGCATGCTTACAGTTAATAAAAACGTTACCTCTGGCATCAATCCTGGACTTGTAGAACCCTCAAAAACGATCTTTAAAAGATATGCAAATGAGGGCTTGCAAGTGCCCAGGGGCGGCGTTACTCTCTTAGGTGCTCTGCTTGCTCAGCCTTCTCATTCCCCTGCCCCTTCCTACCCTCTGCCCGCCCATCCTTTCCCTCTGACCGCCTTTGTACTAACTTGTTATGCTGCCGATATCCCGCGCCGGCGCACTCATTCCTTTGGCCGGCGCATGCGCACTGCGATGGCCATTCCTTGTACGGCATCACAGTAACTATTGCGCATGCACCGGCTAACGACGCGAAAATCGTTGGTGCGGCCTCATCTGGAATATGCAGTTCAGTTCTGGGCAGCAGTCCATAGAAAGGATGCACTGCAGCTGGAAAAAGTACAGAGGAGAGCGACTAAACTGATAAGAGGCATGGAGGGTCTTAGTTATGAGGAAAGATTAAAAGAATTACATTTACTTAGTCTTGAGAAGAGACGTCTAAGGGGGGACATGATTAACCTATACAAATATATAAATGGGCCATACAAAAAATACGGTGAAAAACTGTTCCATGTAAAATGTGCTCAAAAGACAAGGGGGCACTGCCTCTGATTCAGTTCAGTCTCCGGAAGCGTCAAAGCTTCTTTACTGTAAGAACTGTGAAGCTGTAGAATAGACTTCCTCAGGACGTGGTCACAGCAGGAACAGTGGACAGTTTCAAAAAGGGTTTAGATGAATTCTTAAAAGTAAATGACATTAATGCTTATAAAAATGTGTAGAAATCTAAGTCTCACTTCCTTCTGGGACTCGCGTCTCCATCTATTCCTTGGTTGAACTTGATGGACTTAGGTCTTTTTTCAACCGTATTAGGCTACATCCACACTAGCGTTTTTTGCTGGATCCGGTTGGGTTCAGCAAAAACGCTTCCGTTACTGATAATACAACTGTCTGCATCCGTTATGAACGGATCCAATTGTATTATCTTTAAGCAAGCCAAGATGGATCCGTCATGAACTCTATTGAAAGCCAATGGGGGAAAGATCCGTTTTCTATTGTGGCAGATTGTGGCAGAGACAACAGATCCGTCCCCATTGACTTGCATTGTGGGTCATGACGGATCCGTCTTGCTCCGCATGCTGCGGTTTGCTCTCCGGTATGAGAACGGAATGCATTTTGGAGCACTCCTTCTGTTCAGTTGACAATAAAACGGGACAAAACAGAAGAGTTTTTTTTCCGGTATTAAGACCCTATGACGGATCTCAATACCGGAAAATATTAACGCTAGTGTGAAAATAGCCTTAACTATGTAACTATGTCAACTACAGATGACATGTTGCATCATTTTTCTTTTTTGGACCAATGGACTTCAATGGGTCCAGGGTCCGCAAACATGTGCGTGCAGAACTGTCAGTCGCACCGCCCTCTCACCCACATTCCGCTGTTCAGCAGTGGAAGGCCTCATGCATATGACTGTATGTATTTTGCAGTCTGCAAAACGTTAATCTGCAAAATACGTGTGACATCCGTGGTGTATCCACATTTTGCGGCCAAGCATAGGACATGTATCTTTTTGCAGAACAGACATACGGATGCAGAAAGCACACGGATGTCAACCGTATTTTGAAGATCAGCGTTTTGCACACTGCAAAATACATAGCATCATATGCAAGAGGCCTTAAACTGCGGAACAGCTGAATGTGGGTGAGGCTGCGGTGCGACTGACAGTTCTGCACTCACATGTTTGTTGACCTACAGACCTAAAGGATGATTCCCTTTACATTCCACCCCTCAACTTTTTTTTCCTTGTGGCATCACTGACTTGTTTTTAGATGAGACTTGTCTAGCATTTGTCTGCCATCTTGACAGTAGCTTTTTAACTACATATCCCATGATGCCTTGTCCGGCCATCACATAGAAAAGCTTGGCCAGGTGATATCTATCGAAAGTATAGGTATAGATCATTTCAAATTATCAGTGGGATGCCGGAGGAGAAACTGCCAAGGAGAGGTGCACGCTGCGCCATGCGCAGCAGCACGCAGCATGTCACAGGCAGTGTGCAAACTGCAGAGCAATAGCCTTACATCATCATCTCACATACATTATTAGGGATTGTTCACGCCTGTGTTGAAGGCTCCATTTGGGGCCTCCATCGCACATTCCGCCAAACAAAGTGAACTAAAAAGTCCTGCGTGCAGACACCCAAACTGAAACTAACGGAGAAGAACAACAAAATAATTAGTGGTGATGTGAATGTGGCCTTGTTAAACTTCTATCATGCTTCTCACCTTCGGAAACCTTCGGGAGGTAGGATATTTCCATAAGTGTCTGTAGGGGGTGCCCTTCCTTGGCTACGTATGCGAAGTGCCCTCAAATCTCTCTCGCTTCTCCGAATTCTGCTGCAGCAAACAAATTTATCCCATGTGTTCTCCTCCATGTGGGACGGTGGAGGGATGGTCTCCCGGGGTCCTGGACAGGTAGGAGCTGCAGTGATCTCTCTCCACACAGCACTGTCATGGGGTTTGCCTTGGCGTAATGTGAGGAGAGGGGGTAACTTGCTGACTTCTAGCCATGTGAGATAGCCAGGGGTGTGAGGTGGGGGCTGCTGAATCCTTAAGGGGCTCCTGAGAATCTTCATCAGCTCCAGCTTTGCCTCTGTACAAGGAGGGTGCTGTGTAATGATCCTATGGATGCTGCGGGGTGTGAAGCCGGACGTGTAGACTGGGGGGTCTGATAGTAAGGGAACCAGCAGAGGAGAATAAGACATGTTGGGGCTATTCGGTTAAAGCAAGTGGCTCCTGGTACCTGGAAATAGACAAAATAACTTTACTGTCAAGGCAAGGTCTTCATAATCACCTCCACTACGCTGGATCCCACAAAAAGTACTGCTTTAGTAACCATTTGCATCCCCCTTCTGGAACATCTATTCTTATGACTCTATGTTGTACTATTCCTTTATTATTCCTTCTAGAAGTTATGAATGAAATACTGTCAGTTTGCAATGAAGGTCCAGATGGATGTTACCAGTTGGGTGGGTGTCTCTGCACAGTCTGACACTAGTGGCACAGATTGGATAGTATCAGAATGTGGAGGGACTCCCCCCCCCCCCCAAACTGTTAACACCATCTGGACCTTCACTCCAAACTGCTAGTTATTCATTCATAAACTTCTAGCAGGAATAATAAAGGAATGACACAATTAAGTGGAATGTTAAATGCCAACATTCAATTAGACTATAATCTCCGCTGGGAAGAGGTTCATACAGTCTTATCTGGAAAGCTTAAAGGGACATTTCCGAGTTACGGAAACAGTGCAGCTTGCTATGTTAGGCTACTTTCACACTAGCGGCAGGACTGATCCGACAGGCTGTTCACCCTGTCGGATCCGTCCTGCCGCCGCTCCGTCCCCATTGACTATAATGGGGACAGGGGCGGAGCTCCAGCGCAGCACGGCAGTTCGTGGTGAGAGGCCGTCGGACTAAAAAGTCGGACATGCAGTACTTTTAGTCCGGTGGCCTTTCGCCGTGCTTCGCTGGAGCTCCGCCCTGTCCCCATTATAGTCAATAGGGACGGAGCGGCGGTCCGGCAGCACGGCGAAATAGCGGCAGGACGGATCCGACAGGGTGAACAGCCTGTCGGATCAGTCCTGCCGCTAGTGTGAAAGTAGTCTTACACTGCTTGTGTACAAACCGGATTCCAAAAAAGTTGGGACACTAAACAAATTGTGAATAAAAACTGAATGCAATGATGTGGAGATGGCAAATGTCAATATTTTATTTGTAATAGAACGTAGATGACAGATCAAACGTTTAATCCGAGTAAATGTATCATTTTAAAGGAAAAATACGTTGATTCCAATTTTCACGGTGTCAACAAATCCCCAAAAAGTTGGGACAAGTAGCAATAAGAGGCTGGAAAAAGTAAATTTGAGCATAACGAAGAGCTGGAAGACCAATTAACACTAATTAGGTCAATTGGCAACATGATTGGGTATAAAAAGAGCTTCTCAGAGTGGCAGTGTCTCTCAGAAGCCAAGATGGGTAGAGGATCACCAATTCCCACAATGTTGCGCAGAAAGATAGTGGAGCAATATCAGAAAGGTGTTACCCAGCGAAAAATTGCAAAGACTTTGCATCTATCATCATCACCTGTGCATAACATCATCCGAAGATTCAGAGAATCTGGAACAATCTCTGTGCGTAAGGGTCAAGGCCGTAAAACCATACTGGATGCCCGTGATCTCCGGGCCCTTAAACGACACTGCACCACAAACAGGAATGCTACTGTAAAGGAAATCACAGAATGGGCTCAGGAATACTTCCAGAAACCATTGTCAGTGAACACAATCCACCGTGCCATCCGCCGTTGCCAGCTGAAACTCTACAGTGCAAAGAAGAAGCCATTTCTAAGCAAGATCCACAAGCTCAGGCGTTTTCACTGGGCCAGGGATCATTTAAAATGGAGTGTGGCAAAATGGAAGACTGTTCTGTGGTCAGACGAGTCACGATTCAAAGTTCTTTTTGGAAATCTGGGACGCCATGTCATCCGGACCAAAGAGGACAAGGACAACCCAAGTTGTTATCAACGCTCAGTTCAGAAGCCTGCATCTCTGATGGTATGGGGTTGCATGAGTGCGTGTGGCATGGGCAGCTTGCATGTCTGGAAAGGCACCATCAATGCAGAAAAATATATTCAGGTTCTAGAACAACATATGCTCCCATCCAGACGTCATCTCTTTCAGGGAAGACCCTGCATTTTTCAACAAGATAATGCCAGACCACATTCTGCATCAATGACAACATCATGGCTGCGTAGGAGAAGGATCCGGTTACTGAAATGGCCAGTCTGCAGTCCAGATCTTTCACCTATAGAGAACATTTGGCGCATCATAAAGAGGAAGGTGCAACAAAGAAGGCCCAAGACGATTGAACAGTTAGAGGCCTGTATTAGACAAGAATGGGAGAGCATTCCTATTTCTAAACTTGAGAAACTGGTCTCCTCGGTCCCCAGACGTCTGTTGAGTGTTGTAAGAAGAAGGGGAGATGCCACACAGTGGTGAAAATGGCCTTGTACCAACTTTTTGGGGATTTGTTGACACCATGAAATTCTGATTAAACATATTTTTCCCTTAAAATGGTAATTTTCTCAGTTTAAACTTTTGTTCCGTGATTTATGTTCTATTCTGAATAAAATATTAGAAGTTGGCACCTCCACATCATTGCATTCAGTTTTTATTCACGATTTGTATAGTGTCCCAACTTTTTTGGAATCCGGTTTGTAGTTCCCATTCACTACTCTGGGAGTTACAGAAACAGCGGACGCTCGGATAGTTAAGGTCAGGATGGGACAACCCCTTTATTATCTAATAATACAGTATATTGTAAAATATTGTATACTGAGAAATTCTGGTTCTAATATACGGTATCTTGCTGTTCAATCCACTGTTTGTTTTCAGTGAATAGAAACATTCTTCATTACATCGAGGCTGAAGCCCCTACCCCTAGCTGAAGGTTTGTTACAATTATATTCAGTCTAGAAAATTGTCTGGGCACAACAGCAGCTCAAATCTCTCTCCTGTCCTGATAGTTTGTTACAATGTGTCAGTGCAGATCAAAGGTTTCAGTCTGTTTAGAGGATTGTCTACAGTGGGGTTATTTAGACACTGATGGATGTAACCTCAGCATCCACTGTGCTTGGGATCGCACTGAAAGGGCAATTGTGCCCCTAAACCAAGTAGTGACTCCATATACAAACAGGGCAAGATGCTGCTGATTAAAGACACAATATCAGGGGCCCACAACCATTTGTAACCCAGCTGTCGTCTTATGCGCAGCCTCTGGCACAAGAAATAGAAAAAAATGGCATCAAACAGAAGAGGCATCAGATTCCTAAGAGAAAACTGCTGGAGATGAGAGCTCAGACTGATCCTCCTGGGACGAGGCATGGGATTCAGCCATCATTAGACAGAAATCTCATCTAAGGGCTGAGAAACAGCATCTCAAGAGAGGACTGGGAATGAGCTGCCGTCTGTGAGAGCTGGGCACATGGGCACATGGGCACATAGACGGGCTACATGCACACGTTCAGGATTCATGTGCGGAGCGCCGCACTGAAATCCGCAGATGTTCGCAGGCAAATCTGAGCGGTCAATCCGCATCAATTGGTGCAGATTTGCGTGCGGATTTGGTGCATGCGGATTTTACTAAGTGAATGAAGAAAATCCGGTCAGGAAAAATAAAATAAATTGACATGCTGCGGATTTTAAAATCCGCAGCGCAGGTCAAAGTCCGCGCGGAAAAAATCTGCATCGTGTGCGCTGAGAATTTCAAATTCTCATAGAATACAATGTACATGACCTACGGTGCGGATTTTCCGTGTGAAAAATCCGCACGCAATGCTGATCGTGTGCATTTAGCCAGGAACTGGGCAACCTATTCATCTTCTATACACGTCCACACCTATTTGTATAGAATATATGTAATTCATGTTATACCCAACAGTATCGTAAAAAATACAACTCTGACCTTATGATACGTCAATCTGCCATACCATTGAAACCACTGGCAGGTGAAGTGGGTAACATTGGTCACCTGGTGGTACCCGTCAAGGGTTGATGTGTTGAAAGCAGAAAACATGGGCAAGCGTGTGTATCTGAGCCAGTTTGGCAAGAGCCAAGTCATGTGTATATACCGTATACTGCTACAGAACCAAGTCATGTGTATATACTGTATACTGCTACAGAACCAAGTCATGTGTATATACTTTATACTGCTACAGACCCAAGTCATGTGTATATACCGTATACTACTATAGGACCTAGTCATGTGTATATACTGTATACTGCTACAGACCCAAGTCATGTGTATATACTATATACTGCTACAGAACCAAGTCATGTGTATATACCGTATACTGCTACAGAACCAAGTCATGTGTATATACCGTATACTGCTACAGAACCAAGTCATGTGTATATACCGTATACTGCTACAGAACCAAGTCATGTGTATATACCGTATACTGCTACAGAACCAAGTCATGTGTATATACCGTATACTGCTACAGAACCAAGTCATGTGTATATACTGTATACTGCTACAGACCCAAGTCATGTGTATATACCGTATACTACTACAGGACCTAGTCATGTGTATATACTGTATACTACTATAGGACCTAGTCATGTGTATATACTGTATACTGCTACAGAACCAAGTCATGTGTATATACTGTATACTGCTACAGACCCAAGTCATGTGTATATACCGTATACTACTATAGGACCTAGTCATGTGTATATACTGTATACTGCTACAGAACCAAGTCATGTGTATATACTGTATACTGCTACAGAACCAAGTCATGTGTATATACCGTATACTGCTACAGAACCAAGTCATGTGTATATACCGTATACTGCTACAGAACCAAGTCATGTGTATATACTGTATACTGCTACAGAACCAAGTCATGTGTATATACTGTATACTGCTACAGAACCAAGTCATGTGTATATACTGTATACTGCTACAGAACCAAGTCATGTGTATATACCGTATACTACTATAGGACCAAGTCATGTGTATATACTGTATACTACTACAGACCCAAGTCATGTGTATATACCGTATACTGCTACAGACCCAAGTCATGTGTATATACCGTATACTGCTACAGAACCAAGTCATGTGTATATACCGTATACTGCTACAGAACCAAGTCATGTGTATATACCGTATACTGCTACAGAACCAAGTCATGTGTATATACCGTATACTGCTACAGAACCAAGTCATGTGTATATACTGTATACTGCTACAGACCCAAGTCATGTGTATATACCGTATACTACTACAGGACCTAGTCATGTGTATATACTGTATACTACTATAGGACCTAGTCATGTGTATATACTGTATACTGCTACAGAACCAAGTCATGTGTATATACTGTATACTGCTACAGACCCAAGTCATGTGTATATACCGTATACTACTATAGGACCTAGTCATGTGTATATACTGTATACTGCTACAGAACCAAGTCATGTGTATATACTGTATACTGCTACAGAACCAAGTCATGTGTATATACCGTATACTGCTACAGAACCAAGTCATGTGTATATACCGTATACTGCTACAGAACCAAGTCATGTGTATATACTGTATACTGCTACAGAACCAAGTCATGTGTATATACTGTATACTGCTACAGAACCAAGTCATGTGTATATACTGTATACTGCTACAGAACCAAGTCATGTGTATATACCGTATACTACTATAGGACCAAGTCATGTGTATATACTGTATACTACTACAGACCCAAGTCATGTGTATATACCGTATACTGCTACAGACCCAAGTCATGTGTATATACCGTATACTACTATAGGACCTAGTCATGTGTATATACTGTATACTACTACAGACCCAAGTCATGTGTATATACCGTATACTACTACAGAACCAAGTCATGTGTATATACTGTATACTGCTACAGAACCAAGTCATGTGTATATACTGTATACTGCTACAGACCCAAGTCATGTGTATATACCGTATACTACTATAGGACCTAGTCATGTGTATATACTGTATACTACTACAGACCCAAGTCATGTGTATATACCGTATACTACTACAGAACCAAGTCATGTGTATATACTGTATACTGCTACAGAACCAAGTCATGTGTATATACCGTATACTGCTACAGAACCAAGTCATGTGTATATACCGTATACTGCTACAGAACCAAGTCATGTGTATATACTGTATACTGCTACAGAACCAAGTCATGTGTATATACCGTATACTGCTACAGAACCAAGTCATGTGTATATACCGTATACTGCTACAGAACCAAGTCATGTGTATATACCGTATACTACTATAGAACCAAGTCATGTGTATATACTGTATACTGCTACAGACCCAAGTCATGTGTATATACTGTATACTGCTACAGAACCAAGTCATGTGTATATACCGTATACTGCTACAGAACCAAGTCATGTGTATATACTGTATACTGCTACAGACCCAAGTCATGTGTATATACCGTATACTACTATAGGACCAAGTCATGTGTATATACTGTATACTACTACAGACCCAAGTCATGTGTATATACCGTATACTACTACAGAACCAAGTCATGTGTATATACTGTATACTGCTACAGAACCAAGTCATGTGTATATACTGTATACTGCTACAGAACCAAGTCATGTGTATATACCGTATACTGCTACAGAACCAAGTCATGTGTATATACCGTATACTGCTACAGAACCAAGTCATGTGTATATACTGTATACTGCTACAGAACCAAGTCATGTGTATATACTGTATACTGCTACAGAACCAAGTCATGTGTATATACCGTATACTGCTACAGAACCAAGTCATGTGTATATACCGTATACTGCTACAGAACCAAGTCATGTGTATATACTGTATACTGCTACAGAACCAAGTCATGTGTATATACTGTATACTACTACAGAACCAAGTCATGTGTATATACTGTATACTACTACAGAACCAAGTCATGTGTATATACTGTATACTACTACAGAACCAAGTCATGTGTATATACTGTATACTGCTACAGAACCAAGTCATGTGTATATACTGTATACTGCTACAGAACCAAGTCATGTGTATATACCGTATACTGCTACAGAACCAAGTCATGTGTATATACCGTATACTGCTACAGAACCAAGTCATGTGTATATACTGTATACTGCTACAGAACCAAGTCATGTGTATATACTGTATACTACTACAGAACCAAGTCATGTGTATATACTGTATACTACTACAGAACCAAGTCATGTGTATATACTGTATACTACTACAGAACCAAGTCGTGTGTATATACTGTATACTACTATAGAACCAAGTCATGTGTATATACCATATACTGCTACAGAACCAAGTCATGTGTATATACTATATACTGCTACAGAAACAACTCATGTGTATATACCGTATACTGCTACAGAACCAAGTTGTGTGTATTGTGAGGCAGTGACAGGCCTCACGGCTGCTAGGGGAGAGATATGGCAGGAGTTTCCATTTCTTCGCTGTCAATCAGCAGGTCAGAGGCCGCACCAGGTGGAACAATCAGTCTGGGATAAGAGCCCAGTCCAGACTTTTAGGAGGAGGAAGAGTCTGTGTGCAGCAGAGGCCTGGGAAGGCTCTGTACAAGTGGGCTCAGCCGAGCTGGCTGAGGGGCCACGGGGCTAGGTGTTAGCCTGAACTTTGGGGGACTCCGCGAGGTCTTGGAATCGACGGTCGCTAGGCCAGAGTCAGGA
The DNA here is from genome assembly GCF_905171765.1 of Bufo bufo. Taxonomy (NCBI): domain Eukaryota; kingdom Metazoa; phylum Chordata; class Amphibia; order Anura; family Bufonidae; genus Bufo; species Bufo bufo. The sequence goes on along the minus strand of NC_053389.1, from coordinate 229,553,651 downwards.
GGACTTCTGGGCCACAACCCCTCAAAAGGTACTGGACTTTGTTACAGCCTGGAAGTGCTGGATTGTTAGGCTGGGAAAAGCCGCATGTTCTTCCCGTGTGTGAACGGGGCTTTCAGTGAGGTAGGGAGTCCTCATGTTTAGTTAGAGCCCAGCCGGGCAGGTGTTTTATTTGTATTGTTTGTTTTGGTTTTGCTGAGGTGCCAAATAAAAGCAATGTTTGGCCCCTAACCCTGTGGTCGATGGAAATCATTGTGAGAATGACCCCCGAATAAGAGGCGATCCCTTACATATGGTGGAGGATGCGGGCAATAACAACAGCAGGTTGCTAGGGGCAACGACCTGACGGAAAAGAGCAGGTGCTGCTGAATGTTGCCAAGGAATTGCTGTGTTGCTGTGCAGTGATTTAAAGGGCCGGAAGCCTGCTTGTTCGCTGGAGCAGTTGCTGCTGGAAAACTGCTGGTTAATCTGGACTTTTTTTTCTCAGGTGCAAGCTGTGCAGGGATTTAACCACCTCAGCCCCCAGTGCTTAAACACCCTGAAAGACCAGGCCACTTTTTACACTTCTGACCTACACTACTTTCACCGTTTATTGCTCGGTCATGCAACTTACCACCCAAATGAATTTTACCTCCTTTTCTTCTCACTAATAGAGCTTTCATTTGGTGGTATTTCATTGCTGCTGACATTTTTACTTTTTTTGTTATTAATCGAAATTTAACGATTTTTTTGCAAAAAAAATGACATTTTTCACTTTCAGTTGTAAAATTTTGCAAAAAAAAACGACATCCATATAGAAATTTTGCTCTAAATTTATAGTTCTACATGTCTTTGATAAAAAAAAAATGTTTGGGTAAAAAAAAAATGGTTTGGGTAAAAGTTATAGCGTTTACAAACTATGGTACAAAAATGTGAATTTCCGCTTTTTGAAGCAGCTCTGACTTTCTGAGCACCTGTCATGTTTCCTGAGGTTCTACAATGCCCAGACAGTACAAACACCCCACAAATGACCCCATTTCGGAAAGTACACACCCTAAGGTATTCGCTGATGGGCATAGTGAGTTCATAGAACTTTTTTTATTTTTTGTCACAAGTTAGCGGAAAATGATGATTTTTTTTTTTTTTTTTTTTTCTTACAAAGTCTCATATTCCACTAACTTGTGACAAAAAATAAAAAGTTCTATGAACTCACTATGCCCATCAGCGAATACCTTGGGGTCTCTTCTTTCCAAAATGGGGTCACTTGTGGGGTAGTTATACTGCCCTGGCATTCTAGGGGCCCAAATGTGTGGTAAGGAGTTTGAAATCAAATTCAGTAAAAAATGACCTGTGAAATCCGAAAGGTGCTCTTTGGAATATGGGCCCCTTTGCCCACCTAGGCTGCAAAAAAGTGTCACACATCTGGTATCCCCGTACTCAGGAGAAGTTGAGGAATGTGTTTTGGGGTGTCTTTTTACATATACCCATGCTGGGTGAGATAAATATCTTGGTCAAATGACAACTTTGTATAAAAAAATGGGAAAAGTTGTCTTTTGCCAAGATATTTCTCTCACCCAGCATGGGTATATATAAAATGACACCCCAAAACACATTCCCCACCTTCTCCTGAGTACGGAGATACCAGATGTGTGACACTTTTTTGCAGCCTAGGTGGGCAAAGGGGCCCATATTCCAAAGAGCACCTTTCGGATTTCACAGGTCATTTTTTGCTGAATTTGATTTCAAACTCCTTACCACACATTTGGGCCCCTAGAATGCCAGGGCAGTATAACTACCCCACAAGTGACCCCATTTTGGAAAGAAGAGACCCCAAGGTATTCGCTGATGGGCATAGTGAGTTCATGAAAAAAAAAAATTTTTGTCACAAGTTAGTGGAATATGAGACTTTGTATGAAAAAAAAAAAAAAAAAAAAATCATCATTTTCCACTAACTTGTGACAAAAAATAAAAAATTATAGGAACTTGCCATGCCCCTCACGGAATACCTTGGGGTGTCTTCTTTCCAAAATGGGGTCACTTGTGGGGCAGTTATACTGCCCTGGCATTTTCCAGGGGCCCTAATGTCTGGTAAGTAGGTAAATGACCTGTGAAATCTGAAAGGTGCTCTTTGGAATGTGGGCCCCTTTGCCCAGCTAGGCTGCAAAAAAGTGTCACACATCTGGTATCTCCGTACTCAGGAGAAGGTAAGGAATGTGTTTTGGGGTGTCATTTTACATATACCCATGCTGGGTGAGAGAAATATCTTGGCAAAAGACAACTTTTCCCATTTTTTTATACAAAGTTGTCATTTGACCAAGATATTTATCTCACCCAGCATGGGTATATGTAAAAAGACACCCCAAAACACATTCCTCAACTTCTCCTGAGTACGGGGATACCAGATGTGTGACACTTTTTTGCAGCCTAGGTGGGCAAAGGGGCCCATATTCCAAAGAGCACCTTTCGGATTTCACAGGTCATTTTTTACTGAATTTGATTTCAAACTCCTTACCACACATTTGGGCCCCTAGAATGCCAGGGCAGTATAACTACCCCACAAGTGACCCCATTTTGGAAAGAAGAGACCCCAAGGTATTCGCTGATGGGCATAGTGAGTTCATGAAAAAAAAAAATTTTTGTCACAAGTTAGTGGAATATGAGACTTTGTATGAAAAAAAAAAAAAAAAAAAAAATCATCATTTTCCACTAACTTGTGACAAAAAATAAAAAATTCTAGGAACTTGCCATGCCCCTCACGGAATACCTTGGGGTGTCTTCTTTCCAAAATGGGGTCACTTGTGGGGCAGTTATACTGCCCTGGCATTTTCCAGGGGCCCTAATGTCTGGTAAGTAGGTAAATGACCTGTGAAATCTGAAAGGTGCTCTTTGGAATGTGGGCCCCTTTGCCCAGCTAGGCTGCAAAAAAGTGTCACACATCTGGTATCTCCGTACTCAGGAGAAGGTAAGGAATGTGTTTTGGGGTGTCATTTTACATATACCCATGCTGGGTGAGAGAAATATCTTGGCAAAAGACAACTTTTCCCATTTTTTTTATACAAAGTTGGCATTTGACCAAGATATTTATCTCACCCAGCATGGGTATATGTAAAATGACACCCCAAAACATATTCCCCAACTTCTGCTGAATACGGAGATACCACATGTGTGACACTTTTTTTGCAGCCTAGGTGGGCAAAGGGGCCCAAATTCCTTTTAGGAGGGCATTTTTAGACATTTGGATACCAGACTTCTTCTCACGCTTTGGGGCCCCTAAAATGCCAGGGCAGTATAAATACCCCACATGTGACCCCATTTTGGAAAGAAGACACCCCAAGGTATTCAATGAGGGGCATGGCGAGTTCATTGAAAAAAAAAAATTTTGGCACAAGTTAGCGGAAATTGATTTTTTGGATTTTGTTCTCACAAAGTCTCCCTTTCCGCTAACTTGGGACAAAAATTTCAATCTTTCATGGACTCAATATGCCCCTCAGCGAATACCTTGGGGTGTCTTCTTTCCAAAATGGTGTTATTTGTGGGGTGTTTGTACTGCCCTGGCATTTGAGGGTCTCCGCAATCATTACATGTATGCCCAGCATTAGGAGTTTCTGCTATTCTCCTTATATTGAGCATACGGGTAATGAGATTTTTTTTTTTCCGTTCAGCCTCTGGGCTGAAAGAAAAAAATGAACGGCACAGATTTCTTCATTCGCATCGATCAATGTGGATGAAAAAATCTCTGCCAAAAAAAGAAAAAGGAGGGGAAAGGCGTCTGCCAGGACATAGGAGCTCCGCCCAACATCCATACCCACTTCAGCTCGTATGCCCTGGCAAACCAGATTTCTCCATTCACATCAATCGATGTGGATGAATAAATCATTGCCGGGATTTTTTTTTTTATATATACAAAGTGTTTGCCAAAGTATATGAACACCGCCACCTCCTCAGCTCATATGCCTCGGCAAACATATCTTTTACTGCTGAGGAGAAATCTCGTCTTGCAGCGCCGCATACACCGACTTGCGTGTAATCTGACAGCAGCACAATGCTTCTGTCCGAATGCACATCAGTGCTGCAGCTGGTCGATCGGTTGGTCCACCTGGAAGGTAAAAAAAACAAAACAAAAAAGAAAAAACCAGGCCGCAAAGCAATAACTTTATTAACTTTAGAACAGAACATATTAACTTTTTTAAACTTTTTTAACTTTTTTACTTACCGGTAATTTTTTTTTTGTTTAGTTTTTTTTACCTTTATAGAACAAACCTCTCCTTCCCCATGGGACAATGTGCAAAGCGCAAATCGCCCAAAGATGTGGCGAAGTACGTTATGCACTTTATCCCAGGTGAAAGGAGAGGTTTGCAGCAGCTGAGAGTAAAAGGGCCCTAATAGCCCTGTGTGCCTGTCCTGTGAGATGCAATCCCTATGCTAGGTGTACCTGTGTGTGGTACTTCCGGAAACACTCTCCATAGCATAGGGCAGGGTGGTCAGCACAGTCAGGACAGAAATAGCGGGTGTCACGCCTTATTCCACTCCTGCTACAGACACGACATCTTTTTCGGGGTGACGGTTGGGTTGAGGTACCAGGAACGACACTGGGGAAATGTCGCTCGTGTAGACGGCTAACTACACTGGGGGATGGGGCCACGGAACCTCCTGGGTAAAGGAGGTTCTCGATGATCTCTTCCTGGAATTTGAGGAAAGATCGTGTTCTCCCAGCCTTACTGTAGAGAACAAAACTATTGTACAGCGCCAATTGAATTAAATATACAGACACCTTCTTATACCAGCGTCTGGTTCTGCGGGAAACTAAATACGGAGACAACATCTGGTCATTGAAGTCCACCCCTCCCATGAGCGCATTATAGTCGTGGACACAGAGGGGCTTTTCAATGACACGGGTTGCTCGCTCAATTTGGATTGTCGTGTCTGCGTGAATGGAGGAGAGCATGTAAACGTCACGCTTGTCTCTCCATTTCACCGCGAGCAGTTCTTCGTTACACAAGGCAGCCCTCTCCCCCCTTGCAAGACGGGTGGTTACAAGCCGTTGGGGGAAGCCCACGCGACTAGTTCGCGCGGTGCCACAGGCGCAAATCCGTTCTAGAAACAAATGCCTAAAGAGGGCCACACTTGTGTAAAAATTGTCCACATAAAGATGGTACCCCTTGCCGAATAAGGGTGACACCAAGTCCCAGACTGTCTTCCCACTGCTCCCCAGGTAGTCAGGGCAACCGACCGGCTCCAGGGTCTGATCTTTTCCCTCATAGACACGAAATTTGTGGGTATAGCCTGTGGCCCTTTCACAGAGCTTATACAATTTGACCCCATACCGGGCACGCTTGCTTGGGATGTACTGTTTGAAGCCAAGGCGCCCGGTAAAATGTATTAGGGACTCGTCTACGCAGATGTTTTGCTCGGGGGTATACAAATCTGCAAATTTCTGGTTGAAATGGTCTATGAGGGGCCGAATTTTGTGGAGCCGGTCAAAAGCTGGGTGGCCTCTGGGACGGGAGGTGGTGTTGTCGCTAAAATGCAGGAAACGGAGGATGGCCTCAAATCGTGCCCTGGACATAGCAGCAGAGAACATGGGCATGTGATGAATCGGGTGCGTTGACCAATATGACCGCAATTCATGCTTTTTTGTCAGGCCCATGTTGAGGAGAAGGCCCAAAAAAATTTTAATTTCGGAAACTTGGACTGGTTTCCACCGGAAAGGCTGGGCATAAAAGCTTCCCGGGTTGGCGGATATAAATTGTGTGGCATACTGGTTGGTCTCTGCCACGACTAAGTCCAAGAGCTCCGCAGTCAAGAACAGCTCAAAAAATCCCAGGGCCGAACCGATTTGAGCCGTCTCAACCCGAACTCCAGACTGGGCGGTGAAAGGGGGAACTACAGGTGCGGCTGAAGTTGGTGACTGCCAATCAGGGTTTGCCAGCACCTCAGGGATTCTAGGGGCTCTACGGGCCTGTCTTTGCGGTGGCTGCGACGGGGTAACTAGTGCACGTGCCACCGTACCAGCTTCAACTGCCCTTCTGGTGCTCGCCACGTCACCATGTTGTACGGCAGTGCTGGTACTAGGTCCAGGGAGGGCTGCGCTGCTGGTGTATGCCTCACCACGTGATCCGGCAGCGACAGCCCCACTCTGCTGCTCTTGAAGCGGATCCTGCATAACCTGTGGTCTAGCGACATGGGGCCGGGTACGCCTGGTGCTGCCAGGGACCTCCACCTCCTCGTCCGAACTTTGGGTCAGAGAGCCACTGCTTTCCACAGGTTCATATTCTGACCCGCTAGATTCATCAGATGAGGGTTCCCACTCCTCATCCGACTGGGTCAGAATCCTGTAGGCCTCTTCAGAAGAATACCCCCTGTTTGACATTTTGGACTACTAAATTTAGGGGTATTCCCTGAGACTACCCAAGAAAAAAAGCAAACCTGTCTTACAAAGGGGAGGCTAGCGAAGTACCGGAGGCCGCTGCGGTTGATAAAAAATATCAAAACTGATTTTTTTATCGCCGCAGTGCGTGTAAAATGAATGTGCAGTGATCAAAAAATATATTTTTTTTGTCACTGCGGTGGGGCGGGCGTGGGTGAACGCACGTGTGGGCGACCGATCAGGCCTGATCGGGCAAACACTGCGTTTTGGGTGGAGGGCGAACTAAAGTGACACTAATACTATTATAGATCTGACCGTGATCAGTTTTGATCACTTACAGATACTATAAAAGTACAAATGCTGATTAGCGATACGCTATTCAGCGAATAAAAGTGACTGCGGTGCGGTGGGGTGGGCGCTAACTGACGCTAACTACCTAACCAAGGGGCCTAAACTATCCCTAACAGCCAATACTAGTGAAAAAAAAAAAGTGACAGTTTACACTGATCACTTTTTTTCCTTTCACTGGTGATTGACAGGGGCGATCAAAGGGGTGATCAAAGGGTTAATTGGGGTGCAGGGGGGTGATCTGGGGCTAAGGTGTAGTGTTGGTGCTACTCACAGTTCAGTCTGCTCCTGTGCTGGATCCAACCGACGAAAAGGACCAGCACAGGAGCAGAGAAGCCATATAACAGATCATATTTACTAATATGATCTGTTATATGGCTTGTGATTGGATTTTTTAAAAATCGCCAGCCTGCCAGCCAATGATCGTTGCTGGCAGGCTGGTGACGAACTTGTTCTTTAACTTTTGCCGGCCCGCGATGCGCATGCGCGGGCCGGCTTGGAGCGAAATCTCGCGTCTCGCGAGATGACGCGTATATGCGTGACTGTGCGCAGCGCTGCCACCTCCGGAACGCGAATCTGCGTTAGGCGGTCCGGAGGTGGTTAAAGGGCACATTAAAAGAAACTGACCTGTCAAAATGGCTGCCAAATGGTGGAGCGCGTGGGAAAAGTCCTGTGAGATGGTGATCAGGGGGATCCCGCTGGGGGTTATACTAGACTCCCGCCAACAAGTGTCTCAGGTCCTGCCCGAAATTCTGGACTTTGTGACAAGAGGGCCAGAGACAACAACTAAGGTGTCACTTACCTTTATAACAGACTATGGCCCTGTGCAATGGGAGCTCTTAAAATGTGAGAGTGGAGTTTGTGCTTGGCAAAGACTTCACATTATTTTGGCAGCTGTGGAGCGGAGAAAATGCTACAAATTGTGTACCTAGAGAATCCGATGAACAGCAGATAAGTGCCATTGCCAAGGGCAACCGTCGGGAAGACAAAGAGGTGGAGAGCGGTGCGGTTCTCAGGAGTGCATATCTTCCCTGCGACTGTGTCCGGAGTCCTAGAGAGGAAGTGCGGAGGTGCAGTAAAGCTGTTGCTAGGAGCAACCTCAACCTTGATGAGTCCGCGGGAGAGAATGTCACTGCTTTACCGGAATGGTTGATTACAAGGGGTAAGATCGTTCCAGCAATTACTTGTATAGCTGACAAAGTGACAGTGAGCTCAGCTCTGGAGGGTGGGCATGTTAATGACCCGTGCCCTTGTACCTCAGAAGCCGTGAACTGGGGTGTGAGCCGGCGGCAGTTGCTATCTGCCGAGCCGGGAGGTGTTGAGACACCGGGAATAGAGACTGCTAAACAAATGTGTGACATTATGGTAAAGGGTAGTCCAGTCCAAGTGTTGGTGGACACCGAAAGCCAGGTGAGCCTGGTACATGCCAGCTTGGTAGCTGGGGACTATGCCAGGAAGCTGCACAATGGTTTAAGTGATATGACCAATGAAAACAATGGTGCCAAGTTTTGCGGATAGGCATAATGCCAATGTGGATACTAGTGAGAAATATCATGATAGTGGTGATGATGATGATGACGATGATACTTTTCCTTTGCAGGCTGTGATTGGGGAAGGAGCTCCCCCTCTTGGTAAAAATGTATGCGGTAAAAAAATGCTGATTGATGTTGAGAGCTCACAGCGGAGTAAACCCACTGTAGTGAATGTGCAGGAAACTGTGGCAATGCTGAGGGGTGTACCACACGTACCAGAGGTGGATGTGCAGTCTCCACAGGTTTCTATGATTAATAAAATGTCCCAGGTGGGGATTGACTCATGGATGCCCCTAGAGGTCAGGGTTAATAATGACACGAGCAGTATAAGTGGCGTATGTGCCGTGACAGTTAGCAACTCCAAGAGTGAGGCTACCATGTCAAGACCCAGCAAAACTAAAGTGGTTACTAGTAGCGACCAGATAACAGTTATATCTGACGAGGCGAGAGTTCAGTGGGGTGACAGCCTAGTGTCTGAAGCTCATATCCAGACAGTTGTAGATGACCTGACAGGACAGTACAGCTACAAACTTGAAGATGTTTTCGCTTACTCTGCACCGTCCCTAGATACACTAGAGATGGGGCTAGCGGTTCTCGCAGAGCAACTGCAGGAATCTCCAGAGGAGTCACAGAAAGAGATGAATGAACTGAAAGAACTAGAGTCACTAATAGAAGTGGAAGTTCTCCAACTTCAAGAGGAACTTGCAGCTTCTGAGCATTTGGAAGCCAGGATGGCTCAACTTGATCAAGAGTTGCGTGATCGGATAGTAGACCTGGACCAAGGCCCTCTCCTTGGCCAGAGCTCTTGAAGAAGTACTTGAGGAGCGAGATGAATTTGAGAGGCTGAACAGGCAACTGATGGAAGATCTCATGAGCTCAAAAGATGACGTTTCCACCTGCTGCTCTTGAGCAGCAGGTGGAAAATGAAAAACCTGAAGAGGAGAGTCCTCTGAAGGATGTCAAGAGGTCTAAGCCAGAGCCTGTTAGGAGGCGGTCTGGAGATGCTGGCGCTGTAGTACCGCCCGAGGCAGAGAAGATGGAAGGTCTTTCTGCTGAACCTGTTGATGGGGCTGATGTGGATGCAGAGGCCAAGAGTCTCATGACAGTGTGTAACCAGGACCAGGTCGCAAAAGACGTCCCCTCCGCCTACAAGGCCTTCCAAGTAGCCAGCAGCCTGCTGCGGAAGAAATATGAGGAGATGGACGACCAGTATGCAGATCCTGTCTACTACTGTGGGCTGTCTCTCCCGAATTCCTCCCAAAAGGAGAACAGTGTCCTGGGCGAGCCTCTGGAGAAAGAGGAGAAGGACTTAAAAGGGCAAGTATATGATGCCGGGTCCAAGGAAACAAAGGCTGAAGAAGTTAAGGCCGAGGTGTTGGGGGACGTGAAGTCCTCAGGTGCCGCAGAGACCGAAGGAGTGGCTACTGATGTGGAAAAAGCCACTAAAGAAGCAGAGGTCTCTGAAACTGCTGCCAAAGTGGGGGAAACCACAGCTGGGAAGATGGAAGATGTGCACCGGAGGCACTTTAAAAAAGCGTGCGGGGACAAGCCTGCTCTGCTGAAGGTGAAAGGGTCTAGACACAACCATGAACTGGAACTGTTCAGTCAAGAGTTGCAGCAGTCCAAGAAAGGACATGAGGAGCAGGTACAGAAGCCCGAGAATCAAAAAAGAGAGCTTCTGAGGGAAGTTCCAGAGGCCGAAGGCCAAATGTGGAGAGAAAAAAAAGAAAAGAGAGCGGCCACGGGTGCGAAGGCGTAACATCCTCGCTCGTGAAAGAGAGTACCTGCTCATGAGATGGGGTAGAAAGTCCCATCGATATGATCTACTCCATAATAAACTCGTGTTCGTGACAAACCAAGCGCTGCTGTCCTGGGTCTGGCAGAATAAAGGGAAGACTGTAGGCCAGGTAGATGCCCTCTCACAAGAATCTGCGTATTGGTGCTAGTGTTCACCCCTACGGGCTTGAACAAAGGGGGGGGGATATATGAGGCAGTGACAGGCCTCACGGCTGCTAGGGGAGAGATATGGCAGGAGTTTCCATTTCTTCGCAGTCAATCAGCAGGACAGAGGCCGCACCAGGTGGAACAATCAGTCTGGGATAAGAGCCCAGTCCAGACTTTTAGGAGGAGGAAGAGTCTGTGTGCAGCAGAGGCCTGGGAAGGCTCTGTACAAGTGGGCTCAGCTGAGCTGGCTGAGGGGCCACAGGGCTAGGTGTTAGCCTGAACTTTGGGGGACTCCGCGAGGTCTTGGAATCGACGGTCGCTAGGCCAGAGTCAGGAGGACTTCTGGGCCACAATCCCCCAAAAGGTACTGGACTTTGTTATAGCCTGGAAGTGCTGGATTGTTAGGCTGGGAAAAGCCGCATGTTCTTCCCGTGTGTGAACGGGGCTTTCAATGAGGTAGGGAGTCCTCATGTTTAGTTAGAGCCCAGCCGGGCATGTGTTTTATTTGTATTCTTTGTTTTGGTTTTGCTGAGGTGCCAAATAAAAAAAAGCATTGTTTGGCCCCTAATCTTGTGGTCTATGGAGATCATTGTGAGAATGACCCCCGAATAAGAGGCGATCCCTTACAGTATATACTATATACCGCTACAGAATCAAGTCATGTATATACTATATACTGCTACAGAACCAAGTCATGTGTATATACTGTATACTACAGAACTAAGTCATGTGTATATACTGTATACTACTACAGAACCAAGTCATGGGTATATACCGTATACTACTATAGAACCAAGTCATGTATATACCGTATAATACTACTATAGGACCAAGTCGTGTATATATACTGTATACTACTACAGAAGCAAGTCATATGTGTATACTGCTACAGAACCAAGTCATGTGAATATACCGTATACTGCTACAGAACCATGTAATGTGTATATACTGTATGTCTGCCATTTTGGCAAACTGCTTCTATCTATGGGCAGGAATAACAAAGGGTAAACCTTCCCATATATCTGTAGAGCGCACCAAAGCAATCCAATGTGCATGAACTAATAATACATGTCTACAGTACGCTCCTTCACTCCCCCTAGTGGTGGCTGCAGGCAGCTAGTATATATCATTTTATTAAATGGTTTTGCATGGGATTTAGAACTTTGTATAAGACTGCTATAAAACTATATTAAGAAATGAAATGTGTTCTCCAAGACTTGCACATTATCATTTCCAGGACAGGTCATCAATGTGTGACCATGGGGGTCCTACACCTAGGTGGATATTCACTATCAGTACATGTGGAGAGCTGCAGTGTTCGACATCTGTCAATATGTCTCTTTTATGGGTTAACAGATTGTGCGATGAATTCTGCTATACTGGACGAGTACAGGATAGCTGCGGGTAGGTCTTCTCTGGTGGTCAGTAGCTTCATAGTAAACTGACTTTTTGTCCTATTGTCCATGATGAGTGATAAGTGGTAATTTACTGCACTCTCTTCTCTTTAGGACATCTACTGCCGCCAGCAGTGTGTGTATGGACTAGGACCCTTCTCAAGTGATTATTTTTGTTAATAAGACTTGACCATAATAACAATTTTGTCTGAACGCTAGGTTTAGACTAACCTGAAAAAAAAACTCATTATCTAGTTGTGTTCTCTCTGCAGGTTATCCTTGCTCTGTGGAGGAGAGAAACCTACAAGCCTCATTTACTCCCTGTGATTCCTCCCATCTACAATCTTCATGATGGAAGTGAGTGATTCTACTGCCTGTCACGGACGTATCGAGACATAAGGACGATCCCGCTAGAGGTGGCAGGAGATCTGTGAGACTGGCAACACGTGGTTTGATCTGACATGTTTTCTGCTTGGATCAAATGACGTCTGTGTTGTTTCTGGTGCTTGCCACTCCTTTATTCCCCAGGTGTGGCTATTTTGGTCATTTAACGCTCTCTATTTATTGTTGTTTTTCACTCTAGGCTATGCGGTTTATAGCTTCTGTTGGACTTGTGGTTAGCTTGTGTTTGGTTCTCGGCTAAGTTCCTGGTGCTACCAAAGCTTCATTGAAGATAAGTGTTTCCTTTCCCTTTTGTATTTTGTGTGTATATATATATAAAAAAGCAGCACACAAGATGAACGGGTGCAAAAAATCCTCCTGGGGACCTGCGACCAAGATCCCAAATTGAATAGAAAGCAAAAGAGTGTTGCCTTCTTTTGCTATATATATATATATATATATATATATATATATATATATATATATATATATATATATATATATATATATATATATACAAAAGAGTGCTGCCTTCTTTTGCTTTGTATATATATATATATATATATATATACAGTGGGGGAAATAATTATTTGACCCCTCACTGATTTTGTAAGTTTGTCCAATGACAAAGAAATGAAAAGTCTCAGAACAGTATAATTTCAATGGTAGGTTTATTGTAACAGTGGCAGATAGCACATCAAAAGGAAAATCGAAAAAATAACTTTAAATAAAAGATAGCAACTGATTTGCATTTCATTGAGTGAAATAAGTATTTGAACCCTCTAACAAAAAAAGACTTAATACTTGGTGGAAAAACCCTTGTTTGCAAGCACAGAGGTCAAACGTTTCTTGTAATTGATGACCAAGTTTGCGCACATTTTAGGAGGAATGTTGGTCCACTCCTCTTTGCAGATCATCTCTAAATCCCTAAGGTTTCGAGGCTGTCTCTGTGCAACTCTGAGCTTGAGCTCCCTCCATAGGTTTTCGATTGGATTAAGGTCCGGAGACTGACTAGGCCACTCCATGACCTTGATGTGCTTCTTGAGCCACTCCTTTGTTGCCTTTGCTGTATGTTTTGGGTCATTGTCGTGCTGGAACACCCATCCACGACCCATTTTCAGTTTCCTGGCAGAGGGAAGGAGGTTGTCGCTCAGGATTTCACGATACATGGCTCCGTCCATTTTCCCGTTTATGCGAATAAGTTGTCCTGTGCCCTTAGCAGAAAAACACCCCCAAAGCAAAATGTTTCCACCCCCATGCTTGACGGTGGGGACGGTGTTTTGGGGGTCATAGGCAGCATTTTTCTTCCTCCAAACACAGCGAGTTGAGTTAATGCCAAAGAGCTCTATTTTGGTCTCATCAGACCACAGCACCTTCTCCCAGTCACTCTCTGAATCATTCAGGTGTTCATTGGCAAACTTCAGACGGGCCTGCACATGTGCCTTCCTGAGCAGGGGGACCTTGCGAGCCCTGCAGGATTTTAATCCATTGCGGTGTAATGTGTTTCCAATGGTTTTCTTGGTGACTGTGGTCCCTGCTAATTTGAGGTCATTAACTAACTCCTCCCGTGTAGTTCTAGGATGCTTTTTCACCTTTCTCAGAACCATTGACACCCCACGAGGTGAGATCTTGCGTGGAGCCCCAGAGCGAGGTCGATTGATGGTCATTTTGTGCTCCTTCCATTTTCGAACAATCGCACCAACAGTTGTCACCTTCTCTCCCAGCTTCTTGCTAATGGTTTTGTAGCCCATTCCAGCCTTGTGCAGGTCTACAATTTTGTCTCTGACATCCTTGGACAGCTCTTTGGTCTTTCCCATGTTGGAGAGTTTGGAGTCTGCTTGATTGATTGATTCTGTGGACAGGTGTCTTTTATACAGGTGACTAGTTAAGACAGGTGTCCTTAATGAGGGTGACTAATTGAGTAGAAGTGTCTAACCACTCTGTGGGAGCCAGAACTCTTAATGGTTGGTAGGGGTTCAAATACTTATTTCACTCAATGAAATGCAAATCAGTTGCTATCTTTTATTTAAAGTTTTTTTTTCGATTTTCCTTTTGATGTGCTATCTGCCACTGTTACAATAAACCTACCATTGAAATGATACTGTTCTGAGACTTTTCATTTCTTTGTCATTGGACAAACTTACAAAATCAGTGAGGGGTCAAATAATTATTTCCCCCACTGTATATACTCACCTAAAGAATTATTAGGAACACCATACTAATACGGTGTTGGACCCCCTTTTGCCTTCAGAACTGCCTTAATTCTACGTGGCAGTGATTCAACAAGGTGCTGATAGCATTCTTTAGAAATGTTGGCCCATATTGATAGGATAGCATCTTGCAGTTGATGGAGATTTGAGGGATGCACATCCAGGGCACGAAGCTCCTGTTCCACCACATCCCAAAGATGCTCTATTGGGTTGAGATTTGGTGACTGTGGGGGCCATTTTAGTACATTGAACTCATTGTCAAGTTCAAGAAACCAATTTGAAATGATTCGAGCTTTGTGACATGGTGCATTATCCTGCTGGAAGTAGCCATCAGAGGATGGATACATGTTCTCATTCTGTTTACGCCAAATTCAGACTCTACCATTTGAATGTCTCAACAGAAATCGAGACTCATCAGACCAGGCAACATTTTTCCAGTCTTCAACAGTCCAATTTTGGTGAGCTTGTGCAAATTGTAGCCTCTTTTTCCTATTTGTAGTGGAGATTAGTGGTACCCAGTGGGGTCTTCTGCTGTTGTAGCCCATCCGCCTCAAGGTTGTGCGTGTTGTGGCTTCACAAATGCTTTACCTCGGTTGTAACGAGTGGTTATTTCAGTCAACATTGCTCTTCTATCAGCTTGAATCAGTCGGCCCATTCCCCTCTGACCTCTAGCATCCACAAGGCATTTTCGCCCACAGGACTGCCGCATACTGGATGTTTTTCCCTTTTCACACCATTCTTTGTAAACCCTAGAAATGGTTGTGCGTGAAAATCCCAGTAACTGAGCAGATTGTGAAATACTCAGACCGGCCCGTCTGGCACCAACATCCATGCCACGCTCACCTTTCTTTCCCATTCTGACATTCAGTTTGGAGTTCAGGAGATTGTCTTGACTAGGACCACACCCCTAAATGCATTGAAGCAACTGCCATGTGATGGGTTGACTAGATAATTGCATTAATGAGAAATAGAACAGGTGTTCCTAATAATTCTTTAGGTGAGTGTATATATGTGTGTGTGTGTTGCCTTTCCCCGTTTGTCATTAGGCCTGAGGGAGACTCCTGTTCGTCCTTCCCTTTTGGAGGAACAGGTTGTCTCAGTCATGACATTAGTACCAGGGTCCTATAGGGTGAGACAGGATTTTAGGTATCCGGTTTATGAACTTGCCTACCTCTGGGGCCTGTTCATACTAGTATTTTGTCAGGACAGGGGTAAGGGTTTTCTCTAGGAGTTATCCATCTTTCTTCCCTAGTTTTCAGGCCTTATTCCGGTATCCCCTTTCCCTCCTATGCTCGGTGTGGTGTTTTCCTCCCACACACAAGCGTGAGACTATCATGGTGTCTTTATAAGGCCCCTTGCAGACGAGCGTGTCCGGATGCGTCAATTTATCTACATATATATCCTATCTATCTATCAATTATCTACCTATCTATAGTCTATCTTTCCATCTATCTGTTATCTATCAATTTTTTTTGTCCAGACAACTGTCTATCTATCATCTATCCATTTATCTATCCAACTATCTATCTATCTAGCTATCTGTTATCTATCTATGTATCCATACATCCATATACCCCTTCTATCTATCTATCTATCTATCTATCTATCTATCTATCTATCCATCTACCTGTTTTCTATCAATTATCTATCTTTCTATCTACTTATCTATAGTCTACCTTTCCAGCTATCTATATTTATAGTGCTTGATATTAAAATTTATAGTGCTTGATATTAAATTTATAGTGCTTGATATTAAAATGTTATATTGCTTGATATTAAATTTATATTGCTTGATATTAAATTTATATACTGTTGTGCACTGTCACAGATGTCCTAAGACATATCCTACACAACCAACCCCCAACACTCTGTGTCAATACACACCTTAGTATTTCTCTGTGCCAACCATCCCCACCACTTTGTGGCAATACACACCGCAATGTTGCAAAGTTGTATTCATTTCAAATGTTTACACAATACAAAATTTCAAAAATGTACAATATGCTGTAAAAATGTCAAAATGATCAATTTATCCGTATATCTATCTATCTATCTATCTCAATCTAACGTTTCAATAGATAAATATTTTATCTATCTACCTATCAATCTATCTAACAATTTATCCATCTATCTTTCTATCTATTTCTAACCATCTAGCTACTATAACATGGCTATCTATCAAACATCTATCTATTTACATCTCTATCAAACCTCTATTTATCTTTCTATCTAACTGGCTGTCTTTCTTTCTTTCTATCTATTATCTATCTATCTATCCATATTATCTAACAATTTAGCCATTTATCTATCTTTCTATCTATCCATCTATATACCAATTTATCCATTTTTTGTCTAGCTACCACATATCTATTTATCTAATTATCTACCAATCTATTTTATCTATCTATTTATCTAGCTGCTAATATCTATCTAACGTCCAATCTTTCTATCTATTTTCCTATCAATTTATCCATTTATCTATCTATCTTTCTATCTATTTCTAACCATCTAGCTACTATAACATGGCTATCTATCAAACATCTATTTACCTTTCTATCAAACATCTATTTATCTTTCTACCTATCTAACTGGCTGTCTTTCTATCTATTATCTATCTTTCTATTATCTATCCATCTTTCTATCTATTATCTATCTATCTGTCTTTCTATCTATTTATATAGCTTCTAATATCTATCTAACGTCCAATCTTTATATCTATTTTCCTATCAATCTATCCATTTATCTAACAATGTATCCATTTATCTGTCTATCAATTTTTCTATCTATCCAGCTATCTAACAATTTATCCATTTATCTATCTATGATCAATTTATCCGTATATCTGTGCCAATATAGACAGACAAACACCACCACTCTGTCAATACACACAGCAATGTTGCAAAGTTGTATTCATTTGAAATGTTTACACAATTCAAAATTTCAAAGTGTTGTACAATATGCTGTAAAAATGTCAAAATGATCAATTTATCCATCTATCTTTCTATCCTTCTATCAATCTATCTATTTATCTTTCTATCAAACATCTATTTATCTTTCTATCTAACCGTCTATCTTGCCACTATCTTTCTAGCTATCACATATCTATTTATCTATCAATTTATCTACCTATTCATCTATCTATCTACAGTCGTGGCCAAAAGTTTTGAGAATTAGATAAATATTGGAAATTGGAAAAGTTGCTGCTTAAGTTTTTATAATAGCAATTTGCATATACTCCAGAATGTTATGAAGAGTGATCAGATGAATTGCATAGTCCTTCTTTGCCATGAAAATTAACTTAATCCCAAAAAAACCTTTCCACTGCATTTCATTGCTGTCATTAAAGGACCTGCTGAGATCATTTCAGTAATCGTCTTGTTAACTCAGGTGAGAATGTTGACGAGCACAAGGCTGGAGATCATTATGTCAGGCTGATTGGGTTAAAATGGCAGACTTGACATGTTAAAAGGAGGGTGATGCTTGAAATCATTGTTCTTTCATTGTTAACCATGGTGACCTGCAAAGAAACGCGTGCAGCCATCATTGCGTTGTATAAAAATGGCTTCACAGGCAAGGATATTGTGGCTACTAAGATTGCACCTCAATCAACAATTTATTGGATCATCAAGAACTTCAAGGAAAAAGGTTCAATTCTTGTTAAGAAGGCTTCAGGGCGTCCAAGAAAGTCCAGCAAGCGCCAGGATCGTCTCCTAAAGAGGATTCAGCTGCGGGATCGGAGTACCACCAGTGCAGAGCTTGCTCAGGAATGGCAGCAGGCAGGTGTGAGCGCATCTGCACGCACAGTGAGGCGAAGACTTTTGGAAGATGGCCTGGTGTCAAGAAGGCCAGCAAAGAAGCCACTTCTCTCCAAAAAAAACATCAGGGACAGATTGATCTTCTGCAGAAAGTATGGTGAATGGACTGCTGAGGACTGGGGCAAAGTCATATTCTCCAATGAAGCCTCTTTCCGATTGTTTGGGGCATCTGGAAAAAGGTTTGTCCGGAGAAGAAAAGGTGAGCGCTACCATCAGTCCTGTGTAATGCCAACAGTAAAGCATCTTGAGACCATTCATGTGTGGGGTTGCTTCTCATCCAAGGGAGTGGGCTCACTCACAATTTTGCCCAAAAACACAGCCATGAATAAAGAATGGTACCAAAATACCCTCCAACAGCAACTTCTTCCAACAACAGTTTGGTGAAGAACAATGCATTTTCCAGCACGATGGAGCACCGTGCCATAAGGCAAAAGTGATAACTAAGTGGCTCGGGGGACCAAAACGTTGACATTTTGGGTCCATGTCCTGGAAACTCCCCAGATCTTAATCCCATTGAGAACTTGTGGTCAATCCTCAAGAGGCGGGTGGACAAACAAAAACTCACTAATTCTGACAAACTCCAAGAAGTGAATATGAAAGAATGGGTTGCTATCAGTCAGGAATTGGCCCACAAGTTGATGTCATGTAATTGTCGATAAAAGCCTTTGAAACGTATGAAGTGCGTGTAATTATATTTCACTACATCACAGAAACAACTGAAACAAAGATCTAAAAGCAGTTTAGCAGCAAACTTTGTGAAAACTAATATTTGTGTCATTCTCAAAACTTTTGGCCACGACTGTACATATCTAGCTATCTACCTATTTGCCTTTTTATCTAACAATTTATCTAGACATCTATCAATTTATCTATGAACAATCTAACTATCTACCAATCTATCTATTTTATCTATCTATTATCTATCTTTCCATTATCTTTCTATCTATAACATATCTATTTATCTATCTATCAATCAACAACCTATGTATACAACTATTTATCTAGCTTCTAACAGCTATCAATTTATCTATCTATCTATCTATGCATATATCTATGTATACGTATATCTATTTATAAAGCTTCTAATATCTATCTAAGTTTATCTATTTATCTATGTATACGCATATCTATTTATCAAGCTTCTAATATCTTTCTAACAACATATCTTTTTATCTA
The DNA here is from genome assembly GCF_905171765.1 of Bufo bufo. Taxonomy (NCBI): domain Eukaryota; kingdom Metazoa; phylum Chordata; class Amphibia; order Anura; family Bufonidae; genus Bufo; species Bufo bufo. The sequence continues at coordinate 229,534,508 of NC_053389.1, read as the reverse complement.
GCGATCTATCTATAACACGGCTATCTATCAAACATCTATTTATCTTTCTATCTAACTGTCTATCTTTCCACTATCTTTCTATCTATCACATATCTATTTATCTAACAATTTATCTATCAACAATCTATCTAAATATCTGCCAATTTATTTATCTAGCTTCTAATAGCTATCTAACAGTCTATCTTTCTATCTATCTTTCTATCAATCTATCTATATATCGACCTATCTATTTTAGCTGTCTTTCTATCTATCTTTCTATTATCTATCTTTCCATTATCATTCTATCACATATCTATCCATTTATCTTTATATCTATCTTGCTATTAAGCTGTCTATATATCTACCTATCTTTCCACTTTCTATCTATCCAGCTATCTAACAATTAAGTTATCTATCAAACTATCTATTTATCTAGTATCTATCAGGTTTATTTGAAGTACACAGTTTTCCTGAAGCTATTAAATCCCAGCAAGTTATTAAAAGCCTATGAAGCCATTAATAAAAGCGTATGAATCGCACGAATCTCTTAGAATCTTTGCACCAATTTTTACAGCGTATTTTCTTATTCCAAATTTTTGCACTGCTCTGAATAAGGTTCAACGACTCCATAAGAACCGATAGTGGCTGACTATACATTGTGGACGTGTAAACTTGGCAGGTGTTTGTACAAAATGATCTCCAGATCTTTTAAAGATTCTAAGAGATTTGTGCGATTCATACGCTTTTATTAATGGCTTCATAGGCTTTTAATAACTTGCTTGGATTTATTAGCTTCGGGAAAACTGTGTACTTCAAATAAACCTGATAGATACTAGATAAATAGATAGTTTGATAGATAGATAGCTAAATTGTTAGATAGCTGGATAGATAGGAAGTGGAAAGATAGGTAGATATATAGACAGCTTAATAGCAAGATAAATATAAAGATAAATGGATAGATAAATAGATATGTGATAGAAAGATAATGGAAAGATAGATTAATAGAAAGACAGCTAAAATAGATAGGTAGATAGAAAGATAGGCTGTTAGATAGCTATTAGAAGCTAGATAAATAAATTGGCAGATATTTAGATAGATTGTTGATAGATAAATTGTTAGATAAATAGATATGTAATAGATAGACAGTTAGATAGAAAGATAAATAGATGTTTGATAGATAGCCGTGTTATAGATAGATCGCTAGATAGAAAGATATGTCGTTAGAAAGATATTAGAAGCTTGATAAATAGATATGCGTATACATAGATAAACTTAGATAGATATTAGAAGCTTTATAAATAGATATACGTATACATAGATATATGCATAAATAGATAGATAAATTGATAGCTGTTGGAAGCTAGATAAATAGATAGATAGGTTGTTGATTGATAAATTGATAGATAAATAGATATGTTATAGATAGAAAGATAATGGAAAGATAGATAATAGATAGATATAATGGATATATAGATAAAATAGATAGATTGGTAGATAGTTAGATTGTTCATAGATAGATAGATAGATGTCTAGATAAATAGGCAAATAGGTAGATAGCTAGATATGTAGATAGATAAATAGATAGATAAATAGATATGTGATAGCTAGAAAGATAATGGCAAGATAGACGGTTAGATAGAAAAATAAATAGATGTTTGATAGAAAGATAAATAGATTGCTATACAGATAAATTGATCATTTTGACATCTTTACAGCATATTGTACAACACTTTGAAATTTTGAATTGTGTAAACGTTTCAAATGAATAGAACTTTGCAACATTGCTGTGTGTATTGACAGAGTGGTGGGGTTTGTCTGTCTATATTGGCACAGATATACGGATAAATTGATCATAGATAGATAAATGGATAAATTGTTAGATAGCTGGATAGACAGAAAAAATGATTGAAAGATAGATAGAAAGACAGATAAATGGATACATTGTTAGATAAATGGATAGATTGATAGGAAAATAGATAGAAAGATTGGACGTTAGATAGATATTAGAAGCTATATAAATAGATAGATAAAATAGATTGGTAGATAATTAGATAAATAGATATGTGGTAGCTAGACAAAAAAAAAAAAAAGATAAATTGTTAGATAAATGGATATAAAGATAGATAATAGAAAAAAAGATAGAAAGACAGCCAGTTAGATAGGTAGAAGGATAAATAGATGTTTGATAGAAAGGTAAATAGATGTTTGATAGATAGCCATGTTATAGTAGCTAGATGGTTAGAAATAGATAGAAAGATAGATAAATGGATAAATTGTTAGATAAATGGGTAGATTGATAGGAAAATAGATAGAAAGATTGGACGTTAGATAGATATTAGCAGCTAGATATTTTTACAGCATATTATACATTTTTGAAATTTTATATTGTGTAAACATTTGAAATGAATACAACTTTGCAACATTGCGGTGTGTATTGCTACAGAGTGGTGGGGATGGTTGGCACAGAGAAATACTAAGGTGTGTATTGACACAGAGTGTTGGGGGTTGGTTGTGTAGGATATGTCTTAGGACATCTGTGACAGTGCACAACAGTATATAAATTTAATATCAAGCAATATAAAATTTTAATATCAAGCACTATAAATGTAATATTGAGCAATATAAATTTTTATATCAAGCACTATAAATATAGATAGCTGGAAAGATAGACTATAGATAAGTAGATAGATAGATAGAAAACAGGTAGATGGATAGATAGACTATAGATAGATAGTTGATGGATAGATAGAAGGATAGATAGAATTTAGATAGATGGGGTATATGGATGTATAGATACATAGATAACCGATAGATGGATAGACATATGTATATACTTTATATTAGGACATGTCTGTAGATAGACAGAATAGATAGATAGATAGGTAATTGATACATAGATATGTAGATATAAATATAGATAAATAGATAGATAAATTGATAGAATTTAGATCGATGAGGTATATGGATGTATAGAAACAGATACAGTAGATAGATAAAGGGATAGATAGATAGCTAACAGATAGACGGGAAGATAGACTATAGATAGGTAGATAGTGAAAGGAATCCATGTTCTTTATTATGTCAAAACCAATTCTGATTTTGCTGAAGTTTTGTTTCTCTGTTAAGAAGTAACTCTGATTGCTGTAAAACTAATAACTGTAAGGTTTCTATTCTCTGTAACCCTGAATCTTATCTCTTTGGCACTACTCCCGGACAATATTCCTAATATGGAAGTTCCGTTTTTGTTTCTATTTCTCTGACTGTAGAATGAAACGTGTTAATATGATCGGTTAAATACATAACTTACGATGATATGCTAATAAAGAGGGTAAAGCCCCCTCTATATAACCTGTGTGCATTAAAAATAAACCTCAGAGTGTTCATTCAGCACAGCACTGTTGTGTCTTTTATTACCTACTGAGTGAAGCGCTCTCCTGACGTCAGAAAGGGACTCAAACCAAGCCGATACTAGAAGTTTGGTGCCAGGGGTACCAAGTGGGACGTTGAGATTCCTATCAGATAGATAGATAATTGATAGAAGGATATATATGTAGATAAATTGATAGATAGATAGATAGAAAACAGGTAGATGGCTAGATAGACTATAGATAGGTAGATAAAAAGAAAGATAGATAATTGATGGATAGATGGATAGATAGAATTTAGATAGATGGGTATATGGATGTATAGATACATAGATATATAACAGATAGCTGGATAGATAGATAGTTGGATAGATAAATGGATAGATAACAGATAGATAGACAGTTGTCTGGATAAAAATGGATTGATAGATAGATAAATGGATAGATAGATAACAGATAGATGGAAAGATAGACTATAGATAGAAAGATAGATAGATAATTGATAGATAGATAGATAGATAGAAGGATAGATAGGTAGATAAATTGATAGACTTTAGATAGATGGGGTATATGGCTGGATAGATACATAGATAGATAAATGGAAAGATAGATAGATAACAGATAGATGGAAAGATAGACTATAGATAGGTAGATAGAAAGATAGATGGATAGGTAGATAAATTGATAGAATTTAGATAGATGGGATATATGGTTGTTTAGATACATAGATAGATAACAGATAGATGGATAGATATACAGTACAGACCAAAAGTTTGGACACACCTTCTCATTCAAAGAGTTTTCTTTATTTTCATGACTATGAAGGCATCAAAACTATGAATTAACACATGTGGAATTATATACATAACAAACAAGTGTGAAACAACTGAAAATATGTCATATTCTAGGTTCTTCAAAGTAGCCACCTTTTGCTTTGATTACTGCTTTGCACACTCTTGGCATTCTCTTGATGAGCTTCAAGAGGTAGTCCCCTGAAATGGCCTTCCAACAGTCTTGAAGGAGTTCCCAGAGATGCTTAGCACTTGTTGGCCCTTTTGCCTTCACTCTGCGGTCCAGCTCACCCCAAACCATCTCGATTGGGTTCAGGTCCGGTGACTGTGGAGGCCAGGTCATCTGGCGCAGCACCCCATCACTCTCCTTCATGGTCAAATAGCCCTTACTTTCAAAGTTTTCCCAATTTTCGGCTGACTGACTGACCTTCATTTCTTAAAGTAATGATGGCCACTCGTTTTTCTTTACTTAGCTGCTTTTTTCTTGCCATAATACAAATTCTAACAGTCTATTCAGTAGGACTATCAGCTGTGTATCCACCTGACTTCTCCTCAACGCAACTGATGATCCCACCCCCATTTATAAGGCAAGAAATCCCACTTATTAAACCTGACAGGGCACAGCTGTGAAGTGAAAACCATTTCAGGGGACTACCTCTTGAAGCTCACCAAGAGAATGCCAAGAGTGTGCAAAGCAGTAATCAAAGCAAAAGGTGGCTACTTTGAAGAACCTAGAATATGACATATTTTCAGTTGTTTCACACTTGTTTTTTATGTATATAATTCCACATGTGTTAATTCATAGTTTTAATGCCTTCAGTGTGAATCTACAATTTTCATAGTCATGAAAATAAAGAAAACTCTTTGAATGAGGTGTGTCCAAACTTTTGGTCTGTATTGTATGTATAGACTTTATATTAGGACATGTCCTGACATGTCTGTAGATAGACAGAATGGATAGATAGATAGATAGATAGATAGATAGGTAATTGGTACATAGATATGTTGATAGAAATATAGATGGATAAATAGATAGAATTTATATAGATGGGTATATGGATGTAAAGATAGATAGATAAATGGAAAGATAGATAACAGATGGAAAGATAGACTATAGATAGGTAGATAGAAAGATAGATAATTGATAGATAGATAGAATTTAGATAGATGGGGTATATGGCTGTATAGATAGATAGATAAATGGAAAGATAGATGGAAAGATAGACTATAGATAAGTAGATAGAAAACAGAAAAATGGATAGACAATAGATAGATAGATAATAGATAGATAGAATTTAGATAGATGGGGTATATGGATGTATAGATACATAGATAGATAACAGATAGCTGGATAGATAGATAGATAGATAGTTGGATAGATAAATGGATAGATACATAGATAGATAACAGATAGCTGGATAGATAGATAGATAGATAGTTGGATAGATAAATGGATAGATAGATAGTTGTCTGGATACAATGGATTGATAGATAGATAACATATAGATGGATAGATAGACTATAGATAGGTAGATAGAAAGATAATTGATAAATAGATAGAAGGCTGTATGATGAACTAACCCGTTTGTTTACAAATATCAGGTTTATCGAGGGGTAGATGTCAAAATCTGTAGTAAACCGTCAGGAAGCTCTCAAACCTCAACATCCTGCTTACAGTAGGCTTTTGTCTTCATTTGTAAACTGCCGGGCATTAGCAATAATCTGCGAAGGATGTCTGGGAGGCTAATATCGAGCACTATAAATTTAATATCAAGCACTATAAACTTAATATCAAGCAATATAAAAGGGGCGGGGGTATCTGTATAAAAAGGGGCGTGGTACCTGTCACTTTGCAGTTTGACGAAACATATACCCCCTTACTACTGGAGGCACATATCTGATTAATTGCCTGAGAAGGACGCTTAAAATAATACATTTATTATATAGATATTAAAATATAGTGGCTACCCGCCAACAGTTTAATTCAGGCTAGGTGCTATAGGGTAGTGGATTGTTAGCATCAATATCCAACCACTAGCCCCATTGTCACCAATGAGTAAAACAAACTGTGTGCGGTGCTGGAAGTGTTACTGTTTCCTTCACAGATTCACCACACACATTCAGATACTGTATTCACTTGATGTGTATCTGGTTACTCCGCAGGTCATTAAGAGCTAACGGCAATGTATTCTGACAAGAAGGGGGTTTGATTGGTCTGATATGCAATTGTAGCCACCGATCATGCCCCAATATTGTTGTCTAGCCCAATGACCTGAGTATAGTAATAGATCCCTGCTTAATGTAGCATCTTCTCTACGCATTTCTGTGCTACCCTAATCGGGCAGCCTTTCATCAGGCGCAGAGTATATAATCTCCCAGCTACAGGTCGCCCATACATTTAGCGTTTCCTGCAGCCTGGGAGGAACAGGGAATCGTGCTGCACGCTGGAGACGCCACACGTGCAGCACCGAGTGACACAGCCTCCGGCTCTAAGATGGCCGGGGCAAGCTTCGAGGTATGGTAAAACCTCCCCTTAATGCCGCCCATCATAACCAGCACAGCGCTTAAAGTGGGCTATACAGTTAACTGGCATAACTAGCTATCAAGTGACACAGGAAAGATTAATCCAAATTAATAGCTGAAAGCAATATTCAAAAGGTAGGGATCTCAGCAGAGGATGAATGGATCCAGTTAAATAGACTATGGATGGGCAATTTTTTTGACATTAAGTTGGTGACTGAGGAGTCTGACCGCATCCCGCTCGGGATGAGACATCAGTCAGACCAAAAAGCTGATAAAGTGAGGCAATTCCATATGCTCAAAATAGCGTGGAGAGGTATTGTGATGGGATGTATATAATGTAGCGGCAGACTTACGATTGGATAAAACACACATATAAAATAAAATCGTTGAGGCTGCTTGGTTTTAACATTTGTAGTGTGAAAGTCCACATCACCTGCTCTAGGGGAGCCCCTCACATGCTCAACACCCTGAAACGTGATGCAATTCCTTTCTCCCAGGTGACATTCCTTGACATGTTGTGCAATTAGTGTATCGTTCTGTTTAGAGATATCCGATGTAGAGATGTTCTCCTATACGCCTCGAAAACTCTCTCTTGGTTTTGCCCACGTATTGTTTAAGGCAAGTGCATGTGGACCTGATCTTGTAAATGCGGCCTGTTGCAGTGCATTTTACAGTATCACCTTTTTTAATCGCTTTGCATGCTATGCAATTGTCGCATTTGAAGGTACCCAAAAGGTTTGGTGTATAACCAAGTAGATTCAAGTGGAGGATTGTACAGACTATGTACCAGCTTGTCCCTCAAATTACATCCCCCTTCTGTAGGTTATCAGGGGAAGGTCTCCCACCAGGTGACCTATCACTGGGTCGGTTTTTATGAGTCCCCAGTGTTTATGCACTAGGTCCCGGTTTTCCCTATGTGCCACATCGTAGGTCCCTATGACCCATACTGTACCGTCGCTCGCATCTCCGTTTTTGGGAAGAAGGAGATCGTCCCTGTTGCTAACCATTGCGTGTGTATGTAAGATGGAGAAACAGCCACTGATTCTTGAATGCTGTTTCTGAGACTGTCATTCCGTTTTTCTGCGACAAGAGGCTGCTGTTTCCCCACACAGCAAAGTTACTGCCGGATCTAGATATGCAAAACAGATGATCACTCATGCTGATGACTCATGCTGCTGTGTGCCAGACTGAGCAGGAAATGGTGACATGAAGAGACATGCTTGTGCAGAGGCTGTATACGGGATCCAGGGCCATCCTCAGGTCTGTGGGACTTAGAGCAGTCAAAGTCACTGTCAGAAGTGACTGATGCCTGTCAGCAATGCAGATGTTGCCAAGGGAGAAAGGATCGGTTCCCGGAAGGTCAGTTGGACCGTGGAATATGGTTACAGACCCTGTGAGGCCTCATGCTGGATGGAAGGACCTGCGAGTTGGTGTAAGTCCCCATCGGATAAGGACCAGGCCAGGGTCAGCGATCCAGAAGGCTTCCGAGAGATAGAGATATAGAGAGAGATAGAGAGAGATAGAGAGATCCACACGGTTCTCTCATGGAACGGTTGGAGTTACCAGAAGAGGTGGAGTTGCTCAGCTTGGAGAAGAATTAGTCCGCCATTTTGTGAGCTGCATGAGAGAACCGTGTGGATCCGGATTCTGTTCGCAGGAATGAGTATCGGCGTCAGGAAGCTGATCGGAACAGAGGGTCAGAGTAAAGGTTCTGCAGGGTCACATGTTGTGGCAGGGACTTGCTGTCTGTCTGGAGCAACCAGTAAACATAGGACATACCCAGGTCAGTGACTTAGCGGCACGGTTATTGACTTGTAGGCTCTGCCATGTGCGCCAGTGGTCAGGTCCGTTACCCTGCGGCACAGTATCGACTTGCGGGCTCTGTACGCCGCTTTGGGTACGGTTTTTCATTTGGGCTGGTACCGTGACTCTGAGCCTGGGGTATAGGGTATTCTGGACACTCCACTGTTGCTACACTACAAGGCCACTCCAGCGTCCAGGCTGGGAGTACTCAGGGCACATGAACAGTGTCATTTGGGGGCAAGAGAAAGGAATGTGAGGTGTTTATTGTATTTGATATACACTCACCTAAAGAATTATTAGGAACACCTGTTCTATTTCTCATTAATGCAATTATCTAGTCAACCAATCACATGGCAGTTGCTTCAATGCATTTAGGGGGGTGGTCCTGGTCAAGACAATCTCCTGAACTCCAAACTGAATGTCAGAATGGGAAAGAAAGGTGATTTAAGCAATTTTGAGCGTGGCATGGTTGTTGGTGCCAGACGGGCCGGTCTGAGTATTTCACAATCTGCTCAGTTACTGGGATTTTCATGCACAACCATTTCTAGGGTTTACAAAGAATGGTGTGAAAAGGGAAAAACATCCAGTATGCGGCAGTCCTGTGGGCAAAAATGCCTTGTGGATGCTAGAGGTCAGAGGAGAATGGGCCGACTGATTCAAGCTGATAGAAGAGCAACGTTGGCTGAAATAACCACTTGTTACAACCGAGGTATGCAGCAAAGCATTTGTGAAGCCACAACACGCACAACCTTAAGGCGGATGGGCTACAACAGCAGAAGACCCCACTGGGTACCACTCATCTCCACTACAAATAGGAAAAAGAGGCTACAATTTGCACAAGCTCACCAAAATTGGACTGTTGAAGACTGGAAAAATGTTGCCTGGTCTGATGAGACTCGATTTCTGTTGAGACATTCAAATGGTAGAGTCCGAATTTGGCGTAAACAGAATGAGAACATGTATCCATCCTCTGATGGCTACTTCCAGCAGGATAATGCACCATGTCACAAAGCTCAAATCATTTCAAATTGGTTTCTTGAACATGACAATGAGTTCACTGTACTAAAATGGCCCCCACAGTCACCAGATCTCAACCCAATAGAGCATCTTTGGGATGTGGTGGAACGGGAGCTTCGTGCCCTGGATGTGCATCCCTCAAATCTCCATCAACTGCAAGATGCTATCCTATCAATATGGGCCAACATTTCTAAAGAATGCTATCAGCACCTTGTGGAATCAATGCCACGTAGAATTAAGGCAGTTCTGAAGGCAAAAGGGGGTCCAACACCGTATTAGTATGGTGTTCCTAATAATTCTTTAGGTGAGTGTATATGTGATATATACTCTCTGTAACCACGGTTGTCATTACTGTTAATCAGGGCCGGTGCTACCATAGAGGCAAGGGGGGCAATTGCCCCCGGGCCCCCGACTCCTTAGGGGCCCCCAGCGCCGGCCCGGCCGCAACTACTACTATATCTATAATTCTATTGTGTGGCGCCGTGCCGCAGTAATGTAATTAAAACTGGGCTGGAGTCTGGAGTGGAGGGGCCCCCCGCCGGACGCCGGCGGCTGCTGTGGCTGCGCTGCTTGTCTCTTTAAGAGATCCGAGACTGGAGCAGCGGCATGCACAGCACAGGAAAGGCAGGCACGTCTAGCGTCTGGCTGACGTATGTTATGTTGCCACAGGCTCCGCCCCCCCCAGAGCAGAGAACTTGTATTGAAGGAGAAGCAAAGCAGTGGCGTACCTACCATAGGCAGACCACGCAGCTGCAATGGGGCCCGTGAGGAAGGGGGGCCCCCAGTGGAGGAGAGTCCCCCCCCCCCCCATCTATCTTCCTAACTTTCTCCCGCCTGCTAGCCCCGCCTCCTAGCTCCGCCTCCCGTCTGATTCCTCTGGATTGCCACAACCCCACCAGTAATGAAGTGACGACTTGTAGGTGAGGACAGTGCAGAGGTTTATGTGTGGAGGGAGGGAGGTCACTCAGCTTTCCCAGGCTATTCCTCTGCACATATGCCATTCAGAACAGGAGGAAAGCTGGGTGCTATTATGTAATGTGACTCAGCTTTCCTGATGTCCTGTATGGCACAAGTGCAGAGGTAGGAGAAGATATAAGGGGAGGTGGGAGTTGTGTTAGGCTACTTTCACACCTGCGTTTGGGGTTCTGCTTGTGAGCTCCGTTTGAAGGCTCTCACAAGCGCCCCCGAACGGATCCGTACGGCCCCAATGCATTCTGAGTGGACGCGGATCCGCTCAGAATGCATCCGTCTGGCAGCGTTCAGCCTCCGCTCAGCAAGCGGACACCCGAACACAGCTTGCAGCGTTCAGGTGTCCGCCTGGCCGTGCGGAGGCAAACGGATCCTTCCAGACTTACAATGTAAGTCAATGGGGACTGATCCGTTTGAAGATGACACAGTATGGTGCAATTTCAAACGGATCCGTCCCCCATTGACTTTCAATGTAAAGTCTGGACGGATCCGTCTGACTAACTTTCACACTTAGATTTTTTTTCCGAAATACAATGCAGACGGATCCGTTCTGAACGGATCCATCTGTGCAGACATCAGACGGACCCGCTCTGAACGGCAGTGTGAAAGTAGCCTTATACTCAGCTTTCTCAGACTATTCTCATGTCTCTCCATATGTACCATGCAGGACAGCAGAAAAGTTTGGTGCTATTACATCATGTAATGTCACTCAGATTTCCTGCTATCCTGCAAGGCATAAATGCAGATAATAAGAACATGGAAAGGCAGAGGGGAGGGGGTCACCCAGCTTTCCCAGAGACTCATGTCTCTGCACATGTGTCATGCAGGATAGCAGTAATGTCAGTGTCTCCCAGCTGTCCTGCATGACACAGGGGATGGGGGGAAGGGGGGCACTCACTTCCTCAAACTTTTCTCATGTCTCTGTGCATGTGCCATGCTGGACAGCAGGAAAGTTGGGTGGTATTACATCATGTAATGCCCCACATTCTTGTCAATATATGCTGAACACCGCCGGGAGCCAGGGTGGGCGGGGCATACTGGCACTGGGACGGGTGAGATGGTGCCTGGGATGGATGGATCCGATCCAGTTTAATCAACCAACCTACCAGTAACTGGTTGATTAAAATGGATCGGGATCCATCCCAGTCTGGTAGGTTGGTTGATTAAACTGGGTCGGATCCATCCCAGGCACCATCTCACCCGTGCCAGTGTACTAGCCCGCCCTGGTTCTGTTTGGAGTCAGTTGGACTGGAGAAATGTGCATTTGGGGGGATTTTTACTTGTACATCTTGCTTTGCCACTTGCATTTGTTTACAATAAGGGACGTTAAAGTCAGCAAGTGTCATGTGGGGGGGGCCCCCTTATTGTTTTCCGCCCCAGGGCCCCATTTCACCTAGAACCGGCCCTGCTGTTAATACTACTGTTTATCCCCCTGTTCAGTAAAGTTACTGTTTTTGCATCAGGAGCTGGTGTCCGTGTCGCTTTCCTTATTCCATGACTTCGCTGTATCCTGGGGGTCCCTCCCCAGTTCACGGTCTTACAACTATACGCCTCAGTAAGACATGACCTGGGGTATCCTCTTTGAGAGAATCTTTGTTGCAAATCACCAGCAGCCCGTTTGAAGTCCACCCACTCCGAACAGTTGCGCCTAGCTCTTAGGTATTGGTATGCCATGTTTGAGCCTGCTGGGATGCGCACTTTCCCATCTGAGTAGGTTATTCGTGGCTGTGGATTTGCGGTACATTTTAGTGGTGATTTTTCCTCGCTTTATCAATAATAATTGACAAATCCAGGAATTTCAAATGGGTGTCATCAATGTCACTGGTAAAAAACAGGCCAAGATCATTATTGTTCAGCTGTGATACACATTCCTGAAAGGCCAAGCACGTGCACTTCCACAGGATAAAGTCTATGGGCCAGATTTATCATTACTCTGACAGCTCACTCCACTTTCACATATGGCTAAAGTCAGTTTTAGCCAAGTCAGATTCATGATCGGCCCTTTAAAGGGTTTCTGTCACCCCACAAAACTCTTCTTTTTTTTTTTTGGATAGTTAGATTCCTCATAGCGCGATATAGGGGAATATAATAGTCTTACTTACTTTCATGCGGCCGATTCTTTATAAAACGAACTTTTATAATATGTAAATGAGGGCTCTACCAGCAAGTAGGGCGTCTACTTGCTGGTAGCCGCAGCAGAAAACCGCCCCCTCGTCGTGTTGATTGACAGGGCCAGCCGTGATCTCCTCCTCCGGCCGGCCCTGTCAGTAATTCAAAAATCGCGCGCCTCTGGTCATTCGGCGCAGGCGCTCTGAGATGAGGAGGCTCGTCTCCTCAGCACTCCCTCAGTGCGCCTGCGCCGATGACATCACCGAAAGAGAAGACGTCATCGGCGCAGGCGCACTGAGGGAGTGCTGAGGAGACGAGCCTCCTCATCTCAGAGCGCCTGCGCCGAATGACCAGAGGCGCGCGATTTTTGAATTACTGACAGGGCCGGCCGGAGGAGGAGATCACGGCTGGCCCTGTCAATCAACACGGCAGGGGGCGGTTTTCTGCTGCGGCTACCAGCAAGTAGACGCCCTACTTGCTGGTAGAGCCCTCATTTACATATTATAAAACTTTGTTTTATAAAGAATCGGCCGCATGAAAGTAAGTAAGACTATTATATTCTCCTATATCGCGCTATGAGGAATCTAACTATCCAAAAAAAAAAATATGAGTTTTGTGGGGTGACAGAAACCCTTTAAGACTGTAATAAATGTGGTTTGACGGTAGCAGTTTATCCATCAGTAAGCAGCTTTACAAAAGTCGCATGTCCTTACGAAAAAGTTGCATGTTATATTAAAAAGTCTCATAAGATAAGCATGGTCCTCACTGGAGTGAAATTGCGACTTTTTTGCGACTTTTTTAAATAGTCCCAATAGTAAATATGTCTAGAGATTCATTTACATAAGAAAAGACGCCCACTTTCAGAAAACTGGCGAGCATAGTGCAGAGCAGAAAAAAGTCGCAAATTTGTGCGCAGTTTTAGCCTTTGGGACTTTTTCACTCCATTATTCTGACTTGAGCTAATGATAAATCTGGCCCATTGTCTATGAATCTTAGCCAGAGAACAATAGACGATTTCCATTAATCCATTTGGTCACTGAAGACATGTTCTCTTTCCCACCAGCCCAGGTAGAGATTGGCGAAAGTTGGGGCACATGGACTTCCCATTGCAACTCCCCTGAGCTGGTGGTAAAACCTACAGTTGAAGAGGAACACATTGTGATTCATTACGAACTCAAGTACAGGGTGGGCCATTTATATGGATACACCTTAATAAAATGGGAATGGTTGGTGATATTAACTTCCTGTTTGTGGCACATTAGTATATGTGAGGGGGGAAACTTTTCAAGATGGGTGGTGACCATGGCGGCCATTTTGAAGTCGGCCATTTTGAATCCATCTTTAGTTTTTTCAATAGGAAGAGGGTCATTTGACACATCAAACTTATTGGGAATTTCACAAGACAAACAACGGTGTGCTTGGTTTTAACGTAACTTTATTCCTTCATGAGTTATATACAAGTTTCTGACCACTTACAAAATGTGTTCAATGTGCTGCCCATTGTGTTGGATTGTCAATGCAACCCTTTTCTCCCACTCTTCACACACTGATAGCAACACCGCAGGAGAAATGCTAGCACAGGCTTCCAGTATCCGTAGTTTCAGGTGCTGCCCATCTCGTATCATCTGAAGGCAATCATCTATGCTGTGAAGATACGAGATGTGCAGCACCTGAAACTACGGATACTGGAAGCCTGTGCTAGCATTTCTCCTGCGGTGTTGCTATCAGTGTGTGAAGAGTGGGAGAAGAGGGTTGCATTGACAATCCAACACAATGGGCAGCACATTGAACACATTTTATAAGTGGTCAGAAACTTGTAAATAACTCATGAAAGAATAAAGTTATGTTAAAACCAAGCACACCATTGTTTTTCTTGTGAAATTCCCAATAAGTTTGATGTGTCACATGACCCTCTTCCTATTGAAAAAACAAAAGTTGGATTCAAAATGGCCGACTTCAAAATGGCCGCCATGGTCACCACCCATCTTGAAAAGTTTCCCCCCTCACACATACAAATGTGCCACAAACAGGAAGTTAATATCACCAACCATACCCATTTTATTAAGGTGTATCCATATAAATGGCCCACCCTGTAGTTCCATCACAAGTTCATTATGAGCTGCCAAGTGTGATCCCCATCCCCTGTCCTGACAGCGTTACAGCCCTTGTCATGCGGTATAGAGCTGTAAAGTGCCTCTACATCAAGGCTAGCTAAAAAGGTTTCTGTGTCACAATAGACGTCATTCAGACGTCTCAAGACGTCCATGGAGTCTCTTACGTATGACGGGAGGTTCATCACAAAAGGTCTTAAAATTGAATCTACGTCCATACTGATCCTCTCAGTGAGGCTCCCTATGCCTGACACTATAGGCCTGCCTTTTAGGGGGCTCAGCCCCTTATGAACTTTGGGCACACTGTAGAACGCAGCTATCACTGGGAATTCAGGTAACAAAAAAGAGAACTCTGTCTTATCAATCAGGTGACTCTGCCTGTAGCTCCGCCCAGTGGGCGTGGTCCCACCTATGTAAGGAGCTCTCTCGGCGACCGCGTTACGGCCGTCTTAGAGCTGAAGGCTGTGTCACTTGGTGCTGCACGTGTGGTGTCTCCAGCGTGCAGCACGATACCCTGGATACTACAGCATTCACACTGTACCCCATTGACTATCATGGGGTCCGGCAGAGATCTGGCCGCCACCCGGCAAATATGCAGAGAATCGGCCGGACAAACACAGCTGCATACAGTGGTTTTTGTCCGGCGGATTCCTGGCATTGTCAGCTGGACCTGCTGACTGGAACACCGCAGCTGTAGGTTCTGAAAGCAGCCTAAAGCTTTAGGCACACAGCAGTATATTTAGCGGGTATTTTGCTGCATTTCTACACCAAAATCAACATGTGTTACTTGCAAATTTTATTGTGGATTTTCCCCAGATCGCACCCTTTGCTTTGCACTGAAAATCCAGAAAAACAATTGCCATGCTGCGGATTTCAAAATCCAATTTCTGCACAGAGTACATGAGATTTTGAAAATGTCATCTACATACCGTAGCTGGTACAGTATTACGCTGCAGATTTTGCACACGAAAATCCACATGCAACATGGACCATGTACATATATCCAGGGGCGGATAAAGTGCATGATAGGCCCGGGGCTGTCTACCCAACTTGCCCCCCCCCCCCCCCCCTCCATTTTAGTTTAGTTTTCTTTTTGTATGAAGAGGCTGCGGTGCTTCATGGGCGCCAGAGTCTCTATTTAGGCCATATGACATCTTCAGACTAAAAAAAAATACCTCAAATTGGGTCCTAAACTGAAAAATTTGGTCGCCAAATTTGATATACATATAATTGTAATAAAAAAGACATGGAATACATCCAGTGACATCTCCTGTCATGTAGACCTTCTCTTTCCTCTTCTCCTCCATTTGACCCAGACCACCATGGCAAATTCTTTCAGCCGCATCTCGTCTCTACAGTTTGTAACACAGACATGTTAGATTTCTCAATTTTTCCATCAACCTCCTCATCCTGGTGTCCCCACAGTGTCATCCTGCCACCCCCAATACTGTGCCCGTTGTGCTCCCCAATGCCCAAGGAACTATACTGCTGAAAAAATAGTGACCCTAATAGACATAATTGGGGTAATTTATCAAACTGGTGTAAAGTAGAACTGGATTTCCAAAAGAGCTGTCAAATATGAAAGGTGGAATCTGATTGGCTGCTATGTGCAACTAAGCCAGTTCTACTTTACACCAGTTTGATAAATTACCCCAAATGTTCCTATAGTGTCCACAGCAGCTATAATGTCCCCTAGAGTGCCCCCAGTAATAATAACACCCTATATTGTGCTCCAGGTAATAATCCCTGTATAGTGTCCCCAGAAATAATAGAATTGCCCCTACAGTGCCTCCCCAATAGCAACACCCCCATATAGTAATTTCCACCACACTGCCCCCACATAGTAATTTCCCCCAAACTGCCCCCATATAGTAGTTTTCCCCCACAAAGTAATTTGCCCCCACATAGTAATTTCCCCACACTGTCCCCACATAGTAATTTGCCCCCACACTGCCCCATATAGTAATTTGTCCCCACATAGCAATTTCCCCACACTGTCCCCACATAGAAATTACCCCACACAGCAATTACCCCCACACAATAGTTTTCCCCACACTGCCCCATATAGAAATTTGCCCCCACATAGTAGTCCCTCTCATAATAAATTGCCCCCCACAGTGCCCCCACATAGCAATTTGCCCCCACACTGCCCCATCTAGTAATTTGCCCCCACATAGTAGTCCCTCTCATAATAATTTGCCCCCACATAGTAATTTGCCCCCACATAGTAGTCCCTCCCATAATAATTTGCCCCCACACTGCCCCAACTAGTAATTTGCCCCCACATAGTAGCCCCACTCATAATAATTTGCCCCCACATAGTAATTTGCCCCCACATAGTAGTCCCTCCCATAATAATTTGCCCCCACATAGAAATTTGCCCCCACACTGCCCCAACTAGTAATTTGCCCCCACATAGTAGTCCCTCCCATAATAATTTGCCCCCACATAGTAGTCCCTCCCATAATAATTTGCTCCCACACAGCAGTCCCTCCCATAATAATTTGCCCCCACACTGCCCCATCTAGTAATTTTCCCCCACATAGTAGTCCCTCTCATAATAATTTGCCCCCACATAGTAATTTGCCCCCACATAGTAGTCCCTCCCATAATAATTTGCCCCCACACTGCCCCAACTAGTAATTTGCCCCCACATAGTAGCCCCACTCATAATAATTTGCCCCCACATAGTAATTTGCCCCCACATAGTAGTCCCTCCCATAATAATTTGACCCCACATAGCAATTTGTCCCCACACTGCCCCAACTAGTAATTTGCCCCCACATAGTAGTCCCTCCCATAATAATTTGCCCCCACATAGTAGTCCCTCCCATAATAATTTGCTCCCACACAGCAGTCCCTCCCATAATAATTTGCCCCCACACTGCCCCATCTAGTAATTTGCCCCCACATAGTAGTCCCTCTCATAATAATTTGCCCCCACATAGTAATTTGCCCCCACATAGTAGTCCCTCCCATAATAATTTGCCCCCACACTGCCCCAACTAGTAATTTGCCCCCACATAGTAGCCCCACTCATAATAATTTGCCCCCACATAGTAATTTGCCCCCACATAGTAGTCCCTCCCATAATAATTTGCCCCCACATAGTAGTCCCTCCCATAATAATTTGACCCCACATAGCAATTTGTCCCCACACTGCCCCAACTAGTAATTTGCCCCCACATAGTAGTCCCTCCCATAATAATTTGACCCCACATAGCAATTTGTCCCCACACTGCCCCAACTAGTAATTTGCCCCCACATAGTAGTCCCTCCCATAATAATTTGCCCCCACATAGTAGTCCCTCCCATAATAATTTGCTCCCACACAGCAGTCCCTCCCATAATAATTTGCCCCCACACTGCCCCATCTAGTAATTTGCCCCCACATAGTAGTCCCTCTCATAATAATTTGCCCCCACATAGTAATTTGCCCCCACATAGTAGTCCCTCCCATAATAATTTGCCCCCACACTGCCCCAACTAGTAATTTGCCCCCACATAGTAGCCCCACTCATAATAATTTGCCCCCACATAGTAATTTGCCCCCACATAGTAGTCCCTCCCATAATAATTTGACCCCACATAGCAATTTGTCCCCACACTGCCCCAACTAGTAATTTGCCCCCACATAGTAGTCCCTCCCATAATAATTTGCCCCCACATAGTAGTCCCTCCCATAATAATTTGCTCCCACACAGCAGTCCCTCCCATAATAATTTGCCCCCACACTGCCCCATCTAGTAATTTGCCCCCACATAGTAGTCCCTCTCATAATAATTTGCCCCCACATAGTAATTTGCCCCCACATAGTAGTCCCTCCCATAATAATTTGCCCCCACACTGCCCCAACTAGTAATTTGCCCCCACATAGTAGCCCCACTCATAATAATTTGCCCCCACATAGTAATTTGCCCCCACATAGTAGTCCCTCCCATAATAATTTGCCCCCACACAGCAGTCCCTCCCATAATAATTTGCCCCCACACAGCAATTTGCCCCCACAATAATTTGCCCCCACACAGCAGTCCCTCCCATAATAATTTGCCCCCACAGTGCCCTAACTAGTAATTTTCCCCACATAGTATTCCCTCCCATAATAATTTGCCCCCACACTGCCCCACATAGTAATTTGTCCCCACATAGTATTCCCTCCCATAATAATTTGCCCCCATACAGCCCCCACATTTCCCCCCCCCCATGTACTCGATTTATCTTCCCTAATATGTCCTCCTGTGTGTCCCCCCCCCCCCCTCCATGAAATAAAAAAATAAAAAAGGAACAAAAAATGAAAAGATAAATACTCACCTATGTCCAGGGCCAGGCGCTTGCTCGCAGAGGAAGGCGGGATGAGTCAGGCGCGTCACAGTGCTGCGTCCCGGCACAGGCTCGCGATGACGTCATCACGCACGCCTGCGCCGGGATTCCACTACCGCATAGGCCTCAGGCCTACAAGGCCTGAAGCCTATGGTGGTGATCGGTGACGGGACAGGGAGCTATGCGCTCCGGTGCCCCGCCGCAGTATGTGGGCGTTCGGGTCAGCGTTGGGGCCCCCAATCGGTGCTGGGCCCGGGGCTGCCGACCCGAACGTCCCGATTGTAATCCGCCACTGCATATATCCTAAGAGAATCGCAGCATAATACACACAAAAATCTGCATAAAGTACACTGCTGTGCGCATGTACCCTAATGTGGCTGTTGAGCGTGCATATCCTTGATATAGGTAGACTGCTGCCTCCAGTTTACTAGTGTTATAGAGCCACCACCTGGCCACCTTAGGTTACTGCAGGACTTCACATTATTGAACAAGCGAGCAAATGGCAACCTGCTTTTGCCACATGCTGTAATGACACTTGTGCTGCCAGACTTGTAGCTTCAAGCTCTTCATCCCCAGTGCAAAAATGGAAACCAAGCCCATGCCATTTATAACACTGTTGTCTTATTTGGCATAGAGCCTTCTGGACACCTAAGACACTAGCTACACCCCAGTGTGTACTAACCACAAGTTCCCTGGGCTGTTGATGACAAAATGTGGTGTTTGACCTCGTCACAGCCCGACCCCCTCTTCCTGTTATAATCTGCTGCAGGGTTATTATTGGCTCTGTGCCCTCCTTTCCTATGACAGACTGGGCCTCCGTTTAGCTGCTGCCATGCAAGCACTAAGCCTAGCCTCTGCGGTGGCCAACGGTTGCAAAATTTTGCAAGTCAACAGAGGTATTAAAGGGGTTGTCCGGGTTCAGAGCTGAACCCAGGCAGCCCCCCTGACTTAAGCATCGGAGCAGTTCATGCTCTGATGCTCTCTTTTGCCCTGGGCTAAATTGCGCAGGGCAAAGGCATTTTTAGGAGATCCGGTGACGTACCAGGCTCTCCAGATCCGGCGACATACCAGGCTGATGTCACCGGCTCTGATGGGCGGGATTTAGCGCTGCCCTAGCCAGTAAAACGGCCCATCAGAGCCGGTGACGTCACCGAACACACTACCGGGCGGAAGCTTCTGCCCGTCATTGTGTTATGATAAACAAAAGAGCCCTTGCCCTGCGCGATTTAGCGCAGGGCAAGGGAGTGCATTGGAGCATGAGATGTTCCGATGCTAGCCTCAGGGGGCTGCCTGGGTGAAAATAAGGGTATGTCCGGGTTCAGCTCTGAACCCGGACAACCCCTTTAACTGTCTGATCGTTGGCTTCCACGTGTGAGCGTGGTTTTGAACTCTATGGAAACTCTGCCTAAGGGCTCATGCACCCTGTATGTCCCTTCCACAAAAAAAATAAAACATGTCCTATTATTGTCCGCATTACGGACAAGGATAGGACTGTTCTATTAGGGGTCAGCTGTTCTGTTCCGCAAAATGCACACAGCAGGTATCCATGTTTTACGGACCGCATAACAACAAGAGTCGTGTGCATGATCCCTAAGGCCTCTTTCACACAAATGATACGGATTGGCTCCGGATGCGTTCAGTGAAACTCGCACCATTTTGCAAGCAAGTTCAGTCAGTTTTGTCTGCGATTGTGTTCAGTTGTTTCGTTTTTTCCACGCGGGTGCAATGCATTTTAAAGCGTTTTTCACGCACATGATAAAAAACTGAAGGTTTACAAACAACATCTCTTAGCAACAGTCAGTAAAAAAACGCATTCCATCCGCACTTGCTTCCGGATGCAATGCGTTTTTCACTGAAGCCCCATTCAATTCTATGGGGCCAAGGTTGCGTGAAAAACGTAGAATATAGAACATGCTGAGATTCTCACGCAACGCAGAAATGACACAGACCCATTGAAATGAATGGGTCAGTAATCAGTGCGGATGCTATGCGTTCACGTCAAGCATTTCACCCACAAGGAAAACTCGCTCGTGTGAAAGGGGCCTCCGTTTAGCTGCTGCCATGCAAGCACTAACTAGCCCCTGCGGTGGCCAACGGGTGCAATCGGTTTCACGTGAGCGTACTGAAATCCTGATGATATTGCATTGCTTCAGTATTTAATCCGGATTTACATGCACATTACTTCCTTCCTGCATTTTTAATGCACTCCCATAGACTATAATGTGTGTGTATCTGGAAGAAAATCCGCACAAAATCCGGACATGATACTGACGGAAATTATATGCCATGTGAATAGCCCTAATTATTCACATTTGCAGCGGATTCCGGTACATAAAATCCGACCATGTACAGAATGCAAATACGCTTGTGTGAAAGCAGTCTAAGGGCTCATGCACATGACCATTGGGTGTTTTGCAGTCTGCAAATTGCGGATCCGCAAAACACAGACACTGGGCGTGTTCATTCCGCATTTTGCGGAAAGGAACAGCTGCCCCTAATAGAACAGTCCTCTCCTTGTCCGTAATGCGGGCAATAATAGGACTTGTTCTATTTTTCTGTGGAGCTGCAATAGAATGCACACAGTCATGTCCATTTCTATTTGCGGCCCCATTGAAGTGAATGGGTCTGTATACGAGCCGCAAACCCCCCCCCCCCCCCCCCCTTCCCGGATATATAAGGAAAAAAGAAATGCATGAGCCCTAAGGGTGGGGTCACACAGCTATTTTGTGGTGTTTTTGTGCATAGAGGCATATTTTAGGTGACAGTGTATGGGAAATTTGAAACACGCAGGAACTTTTTTCTTGCTGGTGCCTCTGGCATTTAATTTTTATTTTTTTTGTGCTTTTATATCTCTTTGATAGTGAGAAAATGGCACACAAGAGCGTTTAGAAGAAAAAAACACCCAAAAATATGCAGGTATTTAAGAGCAGAAAACGCCAGCCCAAATTTGTGCTTTTAAGTGCCCTAACCATATATTGAGGAATTGCAAGCAATGCAGATTCCTTATATAATTATTTCTGTAGCTTCATGTTAAAATTTGCCTGTGATACAGATCTGCAGTTCTCACGTCCTCAATTCCCCTCACCTCAGCGTTCTTGTTTTTCACCAGCTCCTCTAATGTTGCCCGTCCTGATTCCAACAGGCTACGAGCAATTGTTGGGTTCAGTTATAATCTCCCCTTCCTGCTGACAGCACTGTAGTAGGTGGTGGTAATTCTTGAGACTTATTTATTGTTAAAATAAGCTGTCACATAAAAAACAAAACAAAAGACAAACAGTTGTCAGAAGATTAAAGGGGTTCTCCGGGCTTTTAATATTGATGACCTATCCTTAGGTTGACACCCCCCTGATCAGCTGTATGAGGAGACAGAGCACGGTGTGCATGTGCTGTTTCCCTTCTGCTCTGCCATAGACATAGCTTCAGCAGGAAGAGAGACGGGAGACTGTACATGCACACGGCGCGCGCCTTCTCTTCATACAGCTGATCGGCAGGGGTGCCAGGTGTTAGACCACCGCCAATCTGATATTGATAACCTATCCTGAGGATAGGTCATCAATATTAAAAGCCCTGAGAGCCCCTTAAAGGCTGTATCCATATTTCGGTCTGCAAAATACAAATACCTTCCGTGTGCATTCAATAGAAAAGACTATTCTCTTCCACAATACAGAGACGAATAGGACATGTTGTAGAATTTGTGGAAGGGCCACATGGATCCACAAAAATAAATGAATGGGTTAGCATGGTATCTGCAAAAAATGCTGATAGCCAGGGGTACCTAGCCTTTCTGCTGCCTGAGGCGAAAACTGAAACTTTGCCCCCCATGCCAATTTCTTAACCTAACCCCTTTTGCCACAATGAAAGCGCTCATTGCCCATGGCCCTTCTCTGCTCTCCTCTTGCCCCTACCTTGTGGTGCACCCCTGCTGATAGCACACGAATAAAAAATAGTGTTGTGTAGGAGGCCATATGGCAATTTCAATTTTTGGCTACATTTACAGTTGCGGGCGGACATCCGGCATAAATGTCGTCTGTCTACCAGTCAAAAAAAAAATCGGTGCATGCAAACTAGCCAGATACCATTATAGTTAATGGGTATCTGGCAGTACATGGTCATATCTGGCTATGACATTGGCAAAGGAGCAGGCCTCTCTTATGGCTGGGAGTGTGCATAGGTCGCCACCTTTTCCTATAGTTTGCAAGCATGACCACCTCTGCTAGACTGCAGGGTGCTTGTAACCCCTGGATAAGAGCAGTATACAGTCAGGTCCATAAATATTAGGACAGCGACACAATTGTAACATTTTTGGCTCTATACACCACCACAATGGATTTGAAATGAAACAAACAAGATGTGCTTTAACTGCAGACTGTCAGCTTTAGGCCTCATGCACACGACCGTTGTCTTCCTTTATTTTTGGAGGATCACCAGACATGAAGGAAAGTAAAAAAAAAAAATAATCTAAGACAGGTTTGCCATGCAAATGATAGGAAAAAAACGGACGCGGATGCCAATCTTGTGTGCCTCCGTGTTTTTTTTCACGGTCCCATTGACTTGAATGGGTCCGCAAACCGTTTTCCGTGAAAATAATAGGACATGTTATATTTTTTGGACGGACTGGAACCACGGATGCGGATGACAAACGGTGCATTAGCTGAGTTTTCAACGGACCCATTGAAAGTCAATGGGTCCGCAGAAAATCACGAAAAGCGGCACAACGGACATGGAATAAAAACAACGGTCGTGTGCATAAGGCCTTAATTTGAGGGTATTTACATCCAAATCAGGTGAACAGTGTAGGAATTACAACAGTTTGTATATGTGCCTCCCACTTGTTAAGGGACCAAAAGTAATGGGACAGAATAATAATCATAAATCAAACTTTCACTTTTTAATACTTTGTTGCAAATCTTTTGCAGTCAATTACAGCCTGAAGTCTGGAACGCATAGACAGGTATTTTTTTTTTTATCACCTTACATCACAAAAAAGGTAATATAGCAAGCGATCAAAAAGTCATATGCCCCCCAAAATAGTGCCAATAAAAAGGTGTCCTCTCATCCCTCAAAAAATGAGCCCCTACCTATGATAATCGGCAAAAAAAAAAACAAAAAACACTATGGAGATACTAAAATTTTTTATTTTTTTTTAAAGGATAATATAGTGTAAAACCTAAATAAATTTTAAAAAAAGTAGACATATTAGGTATTGCCGCGTCCGTAAGAATCTACTCTATAAAAATACCCCATGATGTAACCCCTCAGATGAACACGGTCAAAAAAATAAAATAAAAACAATGCCAAAACAGCAATTTTTCCAGTAACAAAGCAAGGGTTAACAGCCAAACAAAACGTAATATTTATTGCCCTGATTCTGCAGTTTACAGAAACACCCCATATGTGGTCGTAAACTGCTGTATGACCAAACGGCAGAATGCAGAAGGAAAGGAACGCCGTATAGTTTCTGGAAGGCAGATTTTGATAGGCTTTTTTTTTTTTTTGCACCATGTCCCATTTGAAGAACCCCTGATGCACCCCTAGAGTAGAAACTCCATAAACGTGACCCCATCTAAAAAAAACTACACCCCGAAAGGTATTCAAAACAGATTTTATAAACTTTATTAACCCTTTAGGTGTTCCTCAACAGTTTATGGCAAATGGAGATGAAATTTCAGAATTTCTATTTTTGGTAACCTTGCCTCACAAAAATGTAATATAGAGCAACCAAAAATCATATGTACCTTAAAAATAGTCCCAACAAAACTGCCACCTTATCCCGTAGTTTACAAAAGGGGTCACTTTTATGGAGTTTCTACTCTAGGGGTACATCAGTGGGGCTTCAAATGGGACATGGTGTAAATAAACTGGTCCAGCAAAATCTGCCGTCCAAAAACCACACAGCGCTCCTTTCCCTCTACGCCCTACCGTGTGCCCCTACAGTAGTTTACGACCACATATGGGGTGTTTCTGCAAAGTACAGAATCAGGATAATAAATATAGAGTTTTGTTTGGCTGTTAACCCTTTCTTAAAATAGAAGATTTGCAAAAATATATATATATATAAATCGAAATTCAGAAATTGAATCTCAATTTGCCAATAACTCTTGTGGAACACCTAAAGGGTTAACGATATTTGTAAAATCTGTTTTGAATACCTTGAGGGGTGTAGTTTCTAGAATGGGGTAATTTTTGGTGGTTTCTATTATGTAAGCCTCACAAAGTGACTTCAGACTTGAACTAGTCCTTAAAAAGTGGGTTTTTGACATTTCTAAAACATTTCAAGATTTGCTTCTTAACTTCTAAGCCTTGTAACGTCCCCAAAAAATAAAATGTCATTCCCAAAATGATCCAAACATGAAGTAGAAATATGGGGAATGTAAAGTAATAACTATTTTTGGAGGTATTACTATGTATTATAGGAGAGAAATTGAAACTTGGAAATTTGCAATTTTTTCAAATTTTTTAATTTTTTTTATAAATAAAATATATATTTTTTTTAACTCCATTTTACCAGTGTCATTAAGTACAATATGTGATGGAAAAACAATCTCAGAATGGCTTGGATATATCAAAGCGTTTTAAAGTTATCACCACATAAAGTGACACTGGTCAGATTTGCAAAAAATTGCCTGGTCCTTAAGGTGAAAATGAGCCAGGTTCCTAAGGGGTTAAGAAAAATACAAGGATTGCTATGTGCAATGACCATGAAAAATAGACGCACTGCCGCCTGGCATACGTTTTCAAGGACAGTTAAAAACCAGCAATTAAAATTTTCTATTTAAACCCCTGCAGTATACAGAATGTCCCCCATGGTGACCCCCAGGAATAATAATGTCCCCATTTTTATGCCCCCCAGCAGTAATAATGTGCAGGATTGTTTTATTAATATTACTACTGCATATTACTATTGCTGGGGGTTACTATCGGGGACATTACTACTTCTTGGGGGCGGGGGGCACTATGGCAGACTTCATTACTGCTGGGAGCCACTATGGAGGACATTGTGTATACTGCAGGGGTTACATTTTAATGGTGAACAGATCAGTCGCCCTGTGCAGCCCTCAAAACATCAACTTGTACCACTGCCCTTCATTCAGAAGTACTCACCAGATTAGCTGAGGGCAACCGCTCCCATGATCACCTGAGAAGGCATAGCTATGCAGAATGGACAGTCTGTTTACGCCTTCTCCATGGAGACGGTCCGTCCTGGTGAATAGAGGGGAGGGGGAGGTGCGGTGCTTGTAGGACAAGAATTGGGAAGCCGTAAGGTTTCATGGTGAACAGGAACCCGAGTTTCCAGCAAAGCTGCAACTTGTTCCTTGGTGAGCTAGACGCGGTGGATATTTCTAATACCAGAGGTGTTAAATTTTGGTCTAGATGCAATCACATCAGTAAAAGTGGGCCTTTGTATCAATCATGAAGCAAGCTTTCTCAAAGGGGAATTAGGCCCCTTTCACACAGGCAAATTTTCCGCACGGGTGCAATGCGTGACACTGAATCCTGATCCATTTATTTCAAAGGGGCTGTGTACATGAGCGAGGTTTTTCACGCATCACTTGTTCGTTGTGTGAAAAACGCAGAATATAGAACATGCTGCGATTTTCACGCAACGCAGGCCCCATAGAAGTGATAAGGGCTGTGTGAAAATCGCATTGCATCCGCAAGCAAGTGCGGATGCAATGCTATTTTCACGGACGGTTGCTAAGGAGATGATGAGATGAGCCCCGGGACCCCATTAAAGTCCATTTACTATATTTTCCATTATAACATGGTTATAATGGAAAATAGCATTCGTTAATACAGAATGCTAAGTAAAATGTCCATTAAGGGTTAAAAAAAAAATTACTTACCGTAGCTCATCCAATTGATCGTGCAGCTGTTATAGTCTTCTTTCAGGACCTGCGTCGACGTCATCGCGCTCACCACGTGGTGAGCGCGATGACGTCAGCGCAGGTCCTGCAAGTGAGCGCGTTGACGTCAACGCAGGTCCTGAAAGAAGGACCTGCAAAGTGGATGAGGCAAGTAATATTTTTTTTTAACCCTTAATGGACATTTTACTTAGTATTTTGTATTAAGGGGAACCTGTCACCTAAAAAACGCCTTCCAAACCACCAGCATTACCTTAATGTAGCCAGCAGTATGTTCCTATAGATGCTTTTCTTCCTCCGGCCAGATGCAACAAAATCTTCAAAAAACAAACTTTATTCTCCTGCATGCGCTATGTAACAGCAGAGTTTGAAGTCAAGGGGGCAGCGGCCTCTTCGCTTCAAGTCAAGCTAAGCCTGCCCCTTACCCGTCCTCCCTTCACTGTGATGGACATCCTGCTGTGAGGCTGGGATCGTACAAGTCTTGCGCATGCGCTCCTTGTCACTGCGCGATCCCATCTCCGGCTCCCGCACACAGCTGGACGATTTTCTCCCTCTGCGCATGAGCCGATTGCGCCGGGCTTTTCCATCGTGCGCTTTCGCAGAGAGACGAGAGCAGACGACTGAGTGCGGGAGCCAGGGACGGGATTGCACAATGACAAGGAGCGCATGCGCGAGACTTGCACGATGCCAGCCTCACAGCAGGATGTCACAGTGAAGGGAGGACGGGGCGTGGTTAGCTTGACTTGAAGCGAAGAGGCTGCTGCCCCCTTGACTTAAAACTCTGCTGTTACATAGCGTGTGCAGGGGATTAAAGTTCGTTTTTCAAGATTTTGGTGCATCTGGCCGGAGGAAGAAAAGGATCTTTAGAAACATACTGCTGGCTACTTTAAGGTAATGCTGGTGGTTTTGGAGGCGTTTTTTAGGTGACAGGTTCCCTTTAAAGAATGCTATTATTTTCCATTATAACCAGGTTATAATGAAAAATAATAAGATCTACAGAACACCGAACCCAAACCCGAAATTCAGTGAAGAAGTCTGGGTACCACATTCAGTCTTTTTATCAAGTGCGAGCAAAATGCATTAAAACACTTTGCACTTGCACGTAAAAAAAACTGAACGCAACGCAATTGCAGACAAAACTGACTGAAATTGCGTGCGCACTCACGCGGGTTTCCCGCAACGCATCCAGACAAAATCCGTGACACCCGTGTGCAAGGGGCCTTACACGTACAATTTTTAGGGACACTTCAGTGGGACCTATACAATCCATGCTCGACTCGCCTACACTTGCTGTGAATGCATTTTATTCTTCCCCGTCACCAGCCATTTCAGATCAGATTTAGGGCTCATGCACATGAACGTAGTTTCTTTCAGTGTCCATTCCGTTTTTTTTGCAGACCGTATGCGGAACCAGTCATTTCATTGGGCCCGCAAAAAAAACTGAGGCTACTCCATGTGCATTCGGTTTGCGCATTATGGACAAAGATAGTACTGTTCTATTAGGGGCCAGCTATTCCGTTCCGCAAAATACGGAATGCACACGGACGTCATCTGTATTTTTCGCGATGCATAAAATACATACGGTCGCATGCATGAGCCCTTAGGTGTACAGATCTATACCTAAAGACCTTACAGTACCATTTGCATCAGGATCAGCTGACAATCTAATGTGTAAGGGAACCCCATATCTCTCCCCCAACATCAGGAGGACCAGGCACATTGAAGAAGTTCCATGCCCAATACTTTCTCCCAGGAGATAAGTCACCACTCCTTCCCCTCCAACCCTTATAGGAAAGACATACACACTCGACCAGAGAGCTAGTAGGGTAGAGTCAGGAGAGATGGTAAAAGGTTCAGTCAATAACTATTGAAGATACTGTATATGGACACGTTAAGGCTTATTGCACACGTGTGCGCTCCGTGGCTGTATTGCGGACCGTCAATACACTGGTACCGTTCCGTGTACATTCCGCATCACGGATACGGACCCATTCACTTCAATGGGTCCGGAGATGCGGAACGGAACCCTACGGAGTGCTTCCGCGGGGTTTCGTCCCTTACTTCCGTTCCACAAAAAGATAGGACATGTCCTATCTTTTTGCGGAACGGCCGGATCGCGGACCCATTAAAGTGAATGGGTCCGCGATCCGCTGCCCCACGGTGGGTGTTCGTGCATTGCGGCCCGCAGCACGGCCACGGGGCGCACACGTTCGTGTGCAAGAGGCCTAACACCCTACCAGAAACTGTGGTGGCCTTCAAAATGAAGAAACAGAGACAATGTTAGGATTGAAATATGTTTTAATTGTAGATATTGCGATACAGATATGAACCTTCAACCAGATATTAAAATACAGTGGGAGCGGGCAGGGCTTTGACAACCTCTCATTCACTGGTATGAAGCAAGGGGTTGTCACAGTTAGTAAACAGGTCATCTCTATAGCCAGCTGTATACAACTCTGATCTCTTCTCATTATCCACTATGCTCTTCCCTTTGCCATTGTCAGTTTGATCACCTTATATCTAGGCTTAAGCAGCAAAAAAAAAAGAAGTGCAAGTACTAGCGGTAATGCTCATGTTTGCAGCAGACTGTAAAACAAGATGCTTTCTAGAGTCTGAGCCAATTATACTGACATCTAGTGGCCAATATGTAACATTACATTGGTCACAGCAAAATATCGTTTGTTATTTTCTGATGACCTTTACGTTTTTAACAAAAAAGTGTGAATATACATATACTCAGCTGTTTATCAGATTCCGGGAAAGCCGGGTGAATGATAATTTTCATTACAGAACTCGGGGAAAGCTGGGTGACAACCCGCTATGGTCCCCATTATTGTTATTTTATATAGTTATAAGAAGCAGAATGATAACATTTGCCAATATATTAAATGGACATCTACAGAACTCCACTTGCACCTTTGATTTACACATATACAGCTCTTCTCTATACATCTATGACGAATACACCACACATTATATTATATTCTCTATCAAGTGACACATACATAAACCACCATTTACAGCACATTCTATGTAGGACAAGAGAACGTTGGGAGTAAAAATGACAGTACACCTGCAGTCCTCCCCAATTTACTAATATATTTCCTGTTTCAGTTCTTTACCATTTTCAAATTTCTACTTGCTGTCAGTGAATGGGAACATTCCTGCTTACATCCAGAGGCCGATAACCTTTCCTGGCCTTCTATTTCTCACAGTCAATATATACATTTATATCCAGCCTAGACATTACTCTGTCAGCTAAATACATCAGCACAAGCTTCTCTCCTGTACTGATGGTTTGTTCCAATGTATCAGTGCAGGTAAAACGTAATCAGTCTGGAATCCAGGCCGTTTGCTTTGTGGAGGATTTTTACATTGGATACAGTTGTAACAACCCCCCCTGCTGTGAGAAATATTAAAACAGGACAGGCTTTCAGCCTCTGGATGCAAAGAACAACGTTACCTTTCGACAGCAAGCAGAGATCTTAAAAACGGCGAGAAATGTGTCAATCATTATGGATTACAGATGAGCGAATGTGATGTGGTGTCCCTAACGCGGAGGATGCTCCCCCTGCTGCTTGGTTGACATGATCAGACATCTCAAGCCTGCTACGGGTAGCGGCGCAAGCGGAGGCTCTACCTCCCTGACTGGAGCAGCGACTGTTCATGCTACCTTAAAGTATAACAGCGCACGCTCAGTCAAGAAGGCAGAGGCTCTGTTCTTGCGCCATTAGCGGAGAAGTCTGGCCTCGTCAATCAAGTGTCAGAGGGAATGTCCTTAGCTTTGTTTTGGGGACATCTCATCACTGGTGCAAAACTCTGCTTGATGAGACTAATCTTCATAGGATGCGAGAGCTTTCTCTCGGACTCCCCTGCAACTGGGTGGGAGGTTGGAGATGTATGCCATACATAAAATCATGTACGGAGTATTACCGTGACTTGCGGCTGCACCTCAGAACACACACATACACTATGTACACAGCCACATATGACAAAGTCTTCATATAAAATCAACACTTAAATAAATATATAGGAGGCAGTGAACGGTGCCTCGGGCCCCAGCACCCCATTACAGAACCTCATTTATAAAGTTACCCTAAGAACCTATACAAATCACACCCCACCCCCGAAGGGCGTTGTACACCCAAAACCATTAGCTACCCCCACTTGGGTCATCCTCCTCAAACAGATTCCAATATTTAAAGTTTTCTGGGAAAGCTGAGTGACAATTAGGCACTAGCAGATAGTCAGGACCCTAGTAAAGCTTTCGCAGAATCCTGAATGGCCAATCTGTTTAGGAATACATCATCTGTTTCAATATGGCTGCCTAACAAGGCGCTAATGGCCATTCAGGACCGTAGAAAACCCACAACAGCAAAACTACTGGCTGTCACCCAACTTTTCCAGGTATAACTTAATGGCTTTTTTATCCATTCAAAGACGGATACTTGCATGATTATTTTTTTTTTAGGGAGAGGGGGCATCAACACCCCCAATCAATGTGCTGAGATCATTGATCCCTTCACCAGAGACCACTACTTATTTATGTAGGGGGAGCGGGGATCTAACAGGTGGAGGGGGCTACCTCAGCTCGTTGAACAGCTGTCCCCAGTATGAACTGTCAGTGCCTGCACAATTGTCCTCCTCCAGCCCACTAAAACTAACGTCCAACAAGATCTTACTGAGGCTTTCGTCCTTAGTGTCCAGCACCAGCCCCTCCAACAGGGAGCGATTAGTGGAGCCCCCTACTTGCAGCTCCTTGGAACAGCCTCTGTGTTTGCGAGCTCCAGTAGGAGTCTCCAGTGTTTCCAACTGAGAGGAAAGAGGAGGGGAAGTGCCCATTAGATCTGGGGGGGAACCAAAATAAGGCAGATCTTTAAAAGGAGTCTCCCAAAAACTGAGGGTCCCATAACTGTCCTTGAAAGGGGTAAGGGCAGGTCCCCGTGGTATTCGGACTGGGCTGAATTCTGACAGGGGATCTCTGGTGAGTGGGGATTCAGATTCCCACAGCTGGAGGCAAGAAACTTCGCTCATTGGTTTGCTTGGCGTGGATGAAGCAGGGGGCTTCGTCAACCTCTCCTTAACAGGGGTCTTGAAAGAGTAGCCCTCGTCTTGAGTAAGTTCAGATGGCGCCTCCTGAGGTTTTGTGTCCTGCAGGATAGATATATCCGTGTCCAAACCCGAATCAGAAAAACTGGTGTCAGGGAGAACCAGTTCTGGCTCCTGAGATCTGGGGGTCACCAGCTGCTGCTTCCTCCTTGAACCACTTATGCGCTGGCACTGAGAAAGAAGGGATGGCAGCATTTTTGGAGAGCCCAGTTCCGTCTTATCAGGTGGTGCCGGGATCGGCAGGGAGGGCTGCTCCGACTCCAGTAGAACCTGTCATCAAAACCAGACATTCATCACTTGTTAACCATTTCAATATTGTTACTAGCTGTAATAAAATAAATATATATATTTCCAAAAAAATAAGGCAGCACTCCAAATTAGGGATCGACCGATTATCGGTTTTACCGATATTATCGGCCGATATTCAGTATTTTGACCGTTATCTGTATCGGCATCTATTTTGCCGATATACCGATAACGTATTGGGAACACAGAACGCGCTGCTCTCAGCGCTCTCCGTGTTCCCTCAGCAGCACAGGGGAGAAGGAAGCAGGACAAGAGAAGGGGCGGGGCTGTGGCCGCTGCGCCACCAATGAAGATAAGCCTTTCATTCATTCATATACAGGAGGCGGGAGCTGGCTGCAGAATCACATCGCCGGCTCCCAACCTCTATGAGCAATAGCTGCGATCTGCGGTAGTTAACCCCTCAGGTGCCGCGGATCGCAGCTACCGCTCATAGAGGTCGGGAGCCGGCTATGTGATTCTGCAGCCAGCTCCCGCCTCCTGTATATGAATAAAATGAGAGATTTCTCTTCATTGGTGGCGCAGTGCGCCCCCCCAGTTTTAATCATTGGTGGCAGTGGCCACAGGATCCCCTCTCCCCTGCTCATCCGATCGGAGCCAGGACGCTATTGAAGCCCTGGCTGCCATGGTAAGCTCCATGCTGCTGTGTGCACAAAGCACAGAGCAGCAGGGACAGTGTGAGCTCCTATTCACCCTGATCTATCAGGGTGAATAGGACAAGGGTTCTAGTCCCTAAGGGGGCTAAAAGTTAGTAAAAAAAAAAAAAAAAAAACACACCCCAAAATATTAAGTATAAATGAAAGAAAGATTAAAAAAATAAAATAAAAAAAAATACACGTTAACAATAAACATTTCGGCCTGAAAGTTCACAAATTATCAGTATCGGCCCTAAAAAAATCAATATCTGTCGATCCCTACTCCAAATCAGGGTGAAAGGTGATGACCCAATTTATTCCCAGGCTAAAGTGGGTCATCACCTTTCACCCCGATTTGGAGTGATGCCTTATTTTTTCGGAAATATTACATAGTAGAATGGTTGCATACCATCCCTGAGGATTTGCACCCGATTTTTTTCTAACTGTGCTGCTGTTTTTTTGTATATATATATATTTAAACAAAGTGACTGAAAACACTTCTTGCAGTGAGTATGTTATGTAACCAGAAAATATGCTCATTTTATCTTAATATAATTCATTGCTACTCAAAAGCGGGCAGTGTATGAAGAGAGCTTTGAGTCTATATTAAAGGGGTTATTGAAGACTAAACTTAGACCTTCTAAGAGTGGCTAAACCCACAGTGGGGTTCATACTTACCTGGTCCTCGCTGCTGGATTCTGTCTACATTGCCCCATGGATGTCTCTACAGATCCCTGCTCGTCTTGTTTGTTGCAGAGGTCACGAGATATTGTATATGTCATGAGGGTTCTGTGGCTAACAGTGGTATGCTGGTATTGTGTGGCTGACACATGGTGGGTTGCGCTCTCCCACTGCACCCCCCACCACTAATCACCAGGTGGAGAATGGAATGGGTATAGCAGTAGAATTTTTTATTAGCAGAAGTCTGCAAAGGGTTTATATATTCCTACCACATCTCAGTTGGAGTTCCTGAGAGGCTGTGAACAGGTGAGCCATTTGCACCAGTTCACATGCGGCGCTGGACGGCGGCCGTCTCTGCTTCTGTGCCGTGCTGGTGGAGTGATGGGACCCGGGGCCCATGTGGCCTCACTGTACAGTGGGGCCGCTGTGCGGCTGCTGGATCCCATTGCCTGCTGGAGCGGTGTGGAGGCGTGTCGGTCGCCGCACGGCTCTGCGCCATGGTTAGAGTAGGTTCCCACTTAAACAAGAGGCATCCTTGTCGCGGTAAGTGGGCCTATGCGCTTTGATCAAACTGTATACTAATTGCCTCTTTATAGTGCACAGCAAATGATTGATAGCATCGCTGTATAGCCATGTTTTATCATAAGAAATGCTGATAATTGAAAACAGTTGTATATCAGAAGCATAGGTATGAGGATGTGCGATTTAGAGATTCTCTCTACATATCCATAGCAGTAGAATGCCCCTGACAGTAGTTATCCCCCTTACTGTCCCAAGACAGTAGAATGCTCCCTTAGTGCCCCCATAGAGAAGTTATTCCCCCTTTGTGCCAACACACAGCAGTTATGTTTCCCCTTCCACAGTAGTTATACTTCCTTAAGCCTTAAAGGAATCAGTGATTTTCCATTTTTTACTCCCTGCCTTCCCGGAACCATAACTTTTTAAAATTTTACGTTCACATAGACTTAAGAGCTTATTTTTGTGAGACAGGTTGTACTTTCTAATGTCTCCATTTAATATTGCATAGGATGTAGTGGGAAGCTGAAGAAAAACAAGTGGGGTGAACTTGGACCCACCCACACACCAATTGCGCTATAGTTTCATGGGTTTCGTTTTGTATGGTGTTCCCCGAGTGGTAAGACTGACCTGTTACCTTCATTCTCCGGGTCAGTATGATTACAATAATACCACATTTATATGGTTAATTTTGTGTGTTTTAATAACCAGGTTAATTTTAGTTTTAGTAAAAATCTGGAATTTTTTTCTTTGCATCGCCATATTCTGACCTCCCCTAGATCTCTTAATATTTACATCTACGGAGCTGTGTCTACTCTCCAGCTCAGCAGGCGTGAAGATGTCACTGCATTGCGCCTATTACTGGGGAGTGCACAGGCCGTTGAATGTAGCAGAGCGCGGATGGTTCTCTGGCTCACCATTGCATTTAACCGTATGTGTGTCCTCAGGATGCAGATACAGTTGAAATCATGACATACCCTCAGCCATCCTGGGGCTGCAGGATTGCTGTCGGAATCCAGGATGGCTGTGAGTTATGTACTTTCATGTGGAAGGGGGCGGGCTAAAGGTCCTTGCATCTCAGAACCTACTGCCCGTGTGCATCCCGGACCTTTTCACTTGAATGGGTCCGCAATCCGGGAGATGTGGTGCGGAACGGAGGCACGGATCGGAAGCACTACGGAGTGCTTCTGTGGGTTTTCTGTCCGTGCCCCTGCACCGCAAAAAAGTAATGCATGCTCTACATTTTTGCAGTGTGGACCGTCGGATGCGGATCCCATTCAAGTGAATGAGTCCGCGATTCACATGCGGCTGCCCCACAGTCGGTGCCCGTGCATTGCGGACAGCAATTTGTGGTCCACCGCATGGGCCCGGCCAGCACACAGTCGTGTGCATGAGCCCTTACTGTGTTCGGTGTTCAAATCTGTTTTTATCTGCACATGAACAGTACACACAGCACATTACTTGCAGATCCAATATCACTGCATTGCCAGGTTTTTCTTGAGTGCATAAATGGCATTTTTTTTATTTTTTTTTATGTGCGATATTTTCATGCTGCCTTTTTCCACGTGTGCTTTTCTCACAGAACCGTATGTGTAGTCCACATTGTCACAGAACCGTATGTGTAGTCCACATTGTTTACTTCACAAAGGTCTTGCCTGAAAACAATTGTAGCAAACTCTCAGCTGTGAGAAATATTAGGACAAGGGTGAAAACAGTTTCCAGCATTTTCAGATTTCAAGCTGTTTTGCAATGCTGTGTCCAGGAGACATACCAGAATGTCTGCACCATCAACATGAGACCAAAAGAATTTTACTTTAATGGAGAAGCTCAGGATTTATTCCCCAGATTTGGGGTAGGGGCTCTCATTTTTAACTGTAGGTGGAGCTACCCCATGGAGATCACAGGTCAGTCTTCTAAAGGGTCCTTTACTATGGCATATGCGTACACTGCAAACTTCTCTGTATTCCATATGAACAAAGGAAAGAAGTTGTCAGACTAACCTTATTTCGATTTTCTGAGGAGGTGACTAGAAGCCTGGACATGTGGCTAATGTTCTTGGACTTTGTACAAGCTTTTGATACTGTCCCTCAGACATTTACTAAGTAAAATAAGGTCTATAGGCGTAGAAAGTCTAGTTCGTAATTGGATTGAAAACTGGGTGAAGGACTGTGTCCAGAGAGTTGGGGTCAATGATTCCTATTCTGAATGATCCCTGGTTACATGTGGTGTACCCCAAGGTTCAGTGCTGGGTCCCCCATTATATAACTTATTTATTAATGATATCAAGAATGAGATTAGTAGCACTGTCTCTATTATTTCAGATGACACCAAGCTATGTAGTACTGTGCAGTCTATGGAAGATGTCCATAAACTACAAGCTGACTTGGACTGTGAATAAATATAACACTATGCATTTTGGGTACAAATAATTTATTATATATAGTAAATGTGGGTGGGGGGGGGAGAAATCACTTGTTGAAAAGTATTTCGATGAACTTGTAGTCTGCTGCTTGTAATGTATTAAAGGGGTTGTCCGAGTTCAGAGCTGAACCCGGACATACCCTTAATTTTCACCCAGGCAGCACCCCTGAGGCTAGCATGATGCGCTCTCTTGCCCTGCGCTAGATCGCACAGGGCACTGGCTCTTTTGTTTATCATAACACACTGCCGGGCGAAAACTTCCGCCCGGCAGTGTGTTCGGTGACATCACTGGCTCTGATGGGCGGGCTTTAGCGCTGCCATAGCCGTTTTACTAAATCCCGCCCATCAGTGCCGGTGAACTGCTCCGATGCTCAAGTCAGGGGATGCTGCTGGGGTAAAAATTGATGTATGTCCAGGTTCAGCTCTGAACCCGGACAACCCCTTTAAATGAGGCATAAACTCGTGAGACACGGATGTAATATTACCAATTTAAAAAGCTTTGGTGCAGCCTCATGTGGAATATGCAGTTCATTTCTGGGCACTAGTCCATAGGAAGAATGCCCTGGAACTGGAAAAAGTACAAAGGATGGCAACCAAACTGATAAGGGGCACGGAGGATCTTAGTTATGAACAATATTAAAAGAATTACATGTATTTAGTCTTGAGAGGAAAAGCTGTTCCATGTAAAATCCCAACAAAAGACAAGGGGCACTGCCTCCATCTGGAGAAGTTCAGTCTTCAGAAGCGTCAAGGCTTCTTCAGCATAAGAACTGTGAATCTGTGGAATAGTCTACCCTAGGACATGGTCACAGCAGGAACAGTTGGTGGTTTTAAGAGGGCTTAAATGAATTCTTAAAATTATATAACATTAAAGTGACTTAACTTCGGCATTTGATTATACAACTGGAAAACCATTTTTAAAACGGGTATCTGAAGTCAGCTTTGGTACTGACTGGTACCGCGGTACAGAAGCTGTCTTGGGAACCAAGTTTTAAAATGGTTTTCAAGTTGAAAAATCAAATCCCGAATTTATTCGCTGGACTTTGGCGATAACAAATTTCCCTTGCCGGAGCCCATACATTTTAATGCTGTATGGATAAGGATATCAGTACACCATTAAAAGGAAGTTTTGAGCAAAGCGACTTTAGATCTAGGATATGAATCTTGCTTCGCTCATCCCTAGTTTTGATTATAACTATGACTTTCTTTTGTCTGTATGCTAAACAGCTGCAGTGACATCACCATTTTTATTTATATGGGTTAAATGACGGAGAAAAAAAAAAAAAAAAAACATATCTAAAGAAGGAAATCTGAAAGTCTTTCCCAAGATTCAAACCTGGGATCTTTACATGCAAGACTGATTAATTACCACTAACTATATAGCATTACCACATGGAGAAGAAAATCTTTTCTATGCTTAGAAAGCTAACACATTACTGAGGTCTTTATACTCATATTGTGCCTTGAAAAAAGCAGTAACCTGTATATAAGCTTTCTAAGCATACCTCAATGTGGTAAGGCTACAGTAATTAGTGTACATGCTAGGACAGAGCTCTGCCTTCAGCATGCGGATGTCTAGCCCTGTCAATTAAGGGGAGGGGGAGACTGCAGAGCACAGGGGACGTTACAAAGCAGTGCTCTAAGAATTCAACCCGTTCCCTAGTGCACCAAACAGATCATTTGCATATGGATAAAAATGCTGATATCGCTGCAGCTGTTTAGTATACTTACAAAAGAAAGGTATAGTTATAA
Source organism: Bufo bufo (assembly GCF_905171765.1). NCBI lineage: Eukaryota > Metazoa > Chordata > Amphibia > Anura > Bufonidae > Bufo > Bufo bufo. Next base: position 229,496,242 of record NC_053389.1, on the reverse strand, counting down.
TCAGCATGATGAGCCCTACCAGTATGCCTGGTTTAATACAGTTGATCATGCTGACAGAGCCTATTTAATTCTTATGTAAATGTGCAGAATTCGGGTTTCCCCATTCCTCTCATCTTCATCCCCATCCCTTGGTTGACCTTGATGGACATAGGTCTTATTTCAACAATACTAACCTTGGGGGCAATCTTGACCCGTTTACTGCTGTGAGGTCCATCAGACGCTCCTGGATCTGGACTAAATGTCTCCACTGGAGAGAACATCAGGGACTGCGTAAGAGGAAACTGTACGGGAATCAGATAGGAGTCTACCCTCGGCAAGAGAGGTTTCATCTTCCGCTCTGGAGCTTGGAAAAGCAGAGGCAGGTTCTCAGGTGAGTCTCAATTTACAGTATGAGCTGTTCACAAGGAGCTGTGCAGAATAAAGATGTCAACTCACCCTTGGTGCTACTCGGGACACTTGGCATAGTCTTACTCGGCTCCGGTATCAGCCTTCTTTGCTGCTGATAAAAAATAAATAAAATACAAGATCAAGTCCACCCAATATACACCCAGGTCAAAGCCCATAACTACTACCACTATTATGTATATAACCCTGATGAATCATTGTATAATCAAAGTTCTACTACTTTCATACATTTCGGGTATGAATGCCAAACTTTTTTCATGAGATCTTTAATTTACAGGAAACTGGAAGAGTCCTTTAGCAGGGAGGGAGATCTATGCCATGGAAACTCACACAGGCCTCATACAGAAAGATAAAAGAATAAAAATTCTTACTGGTTCATTGCACGCAGAGGACGTGGAGCTGGAGGCCTGACAAGTGAAGGGACAGAAAATAATAATTAATAGACATTTGGTCCTGAATCATAGGCTAGGCTGTACTTGTGCAATATGTTACTTTGTCAACAGCTGTGTTACACTCCAGAGCTGTATTCATAATATATCAGAGTTCAAGGTTTGAATCTCCAAGCACTTCCTGCTTGTTCATGGCATGCTTTGGTAATGTACATTCTGGAAAGTGTCTTTACATCAGGCCCAGTAGAGGAAATATTGTGGTACAGGAGCTCAGCTAAACTTTTAGAGGGGCAACAACCTGCAGAATTGTCAGTGCAGCTCTGGAGTGTAAGAGGCACCCACACAGCCGCATGTATTTTGTGGTCCTCAAACTTCAATGGGTCCATGAACCACATTTTTAGCCAAGTATAGGACACCTTGATCTGTGTGCTTTCCACAAGGGATAGAAAAGGTCTCATTCGAGGCCACAAATGCAGACGATGGACCCATTAAAGAGAATAGGTTCACAAAATAAAATAAAAAACAGATGCAACACACACACACACACATCATCGTTATTTTGTGGATCCATGTTTTGCAGACCGCAAAATACATACGGCCATGTGAATACCACCTTAGGAACGGAATGCACTCTGGTGGACTCCATTCCAGTTTGTTCGGTTTTGCCCCAATTGACAATGAATGGGGACAAAACTGAAGCGTTTTTCCTCAGGTTGAGATCCTCTGCCGGATCTCAAAACCAGAAGGGAAAACACAGATGTTAAAGTAGCCTGGTACAGGACAGGATATAACTCAGGATAAGTAATTTATGCACACAGTGAATCCACCAGAATAGTGAGTACAGCTCTGGAGTAGAATACAGGACGTAACTCAGGATCAGTACAGGATAAGTAATATATGTAAACAGTTATTGCACCAGCAGAATAGCGAGTGCAGCACTGGATTAGGACAGAACTTAAGCCAGGATTAGTACAGGTCAAAAAGTAAGTGCCATTTTTTTTTTTGTAACAGGGTTGTCAGCGTTTGTAATATTGATGACCTATCCTCAATGATCTTCAAGATAGGTCATTATCCACCTCAGCTCCCCTAGCTTAAACCCCCTTAATGACCAGACCACTTTTTACAATTCTGCACTACACTACTTTCACGGTTTATTGCTCGGTCATACAACTTACCACCCAAATGAATTTTACCTCCTTTTCTTCTCACTAATAGAGCTTTCATTTGTTGGTATTTCATTGCTGCTGACATTTTTAAATTTTTTTGTTATTAATCGAAATTGTTGCAAAATTTTTTGGGATTTTCTGTACTCGCCGTAAAATCCTTTTCTCGTAGTAGGCATTGGGGGACACAGCACCATGGGTATATGCCCAGCTGCCACTAGGAGGCTGACACTAGAAACAAAAAAAAAAAGTGTTGACTCCTCCCAGGTGGGCTATACCCCTCTGCAAGAGCCGAGAGATATCAGTCGGTACAAGAGCAGTAGGAACGGCACACCAGAACCAAAAGGAAAAAAACCAGAGCCAACAAGTCTTCAACTGGGGGACCCCGACAACTCCGGGGCCTCAAACAAGAAGAAACTCAAGGGTGGGATCTGTGTCCCCCAATGCCTACTACGAAAAAAGGATTTTACAGTGAGTACAAAAAAAATCTAATTTTCTCGTGCATGGCATTGGGGGACACAGCACCATGGGACGTCCCAAAGCAGTCCCCGAGGGAGGGAAGAAGGAAGCGCCATGCCGCTGTCTAAAGCACAGCTGCTTGCAGAACTTTCCGCCCTAGACTGGCGTCGGCAGAAGCCAGGGAATGAATGTGGTAAAACTTTGAGAAAGTGTGAACTGACGCCCAGGTGGCGGCCCGGCAAACCTGGGAAGCAGATGCCTGATGACGCACCGCCCAGGAAGCCCCAACTGCCCTAGTAGAATGCACGGTCAACCTGGAAGGGGGAGCACGGCCCTTCGCAACATAGGCCCTCCTTGGCGGCCGACCGAACCCAGCGAGAAATGATGGCCTTGGAAGCAGGCAACCCCTTACGAGGGCCCTCAGGGACCACAAAAAGAGAATCCGAACGACGGAAGGGCTCCGTGATACGAAGATACAGCGAAGAGCCCGAACCACATCCAGGCAATGGAGAGATTTCTCCCCAGGGTGAGAAGGGTTAAGGCAGGAGGAAGGAAGGACAATTTCCTCATTAATATGAAAAGAGGAGACCACCTTCGGGAGAAAGGAGGGGACTGGGCGCAAAACCACCTTGTCCTGATGGAACACCAGGAAGGGCGAACGGCAAGAAAGCGCCGCAAGTTCGGAGACCTGGCGGATGGAGGTAACGGCCATCAGAAAGGCAGCCTTATACAAACAAACGACAGAGAAATCTCTGCCAAAGGCTCGAAGGGCGAAGACTGAAAAGCGCTGAGAACGAGATTCAGGGCCCACGGCTCCACCGGAAAGCGAAAAGGAGGGGCTCAGCGAGCAACACCCTGGAGAAAAGTCCTGACCTGAGCCCGCGAGGCCACAGGACGTTGGAAGAGGACCGAGAGGGCGGAAATCTGCCCCCTGAGAGAAGCTAAGCGAAGGCCCTTCTCAAAGCCAGCCTGAAGGAAGGCCAGGATGTTAGGGATGGAGAAACAGAGGGCGAAATAAGCTCTCCAGGTCCGGTAGTAAATGCGGGCCGACTGGGGCTTACGAGCGTGCAGCATCGTCTGGATGACCGAGTCCAAGAGGCCGCGGGCCTTCAGGACCACGGTCTCAACAGCCACGCCATCAAACGAAGCTAAAGTAAATTCGGGTGGAGGGCCCTGAGAAAGGAGATCGTGACGCAGAGGAAGTCGCCATGGAACGTCGGCGAGCAGAAACACCAGATCTGCGTACCACGCCCTGTGGGGCCAATCCGGAGCCACCAGGATTGCCGGAACTCGGGCTGCCTTGAGGCGCTTGAGCACTCGGGGCAGAAGAGGAATGGGGGGGAAAAAGATACAGAACTGAGACCAGGGCAGAACTAGGGTGTCGACCGCGAGAGCCTGAGGGTCCCTGGACCGCGCTACATAGCACGGGAGCCTGCAATTGAGGCGAGACGCGAAGAGATCCACGTCCGGAGTCCCCCAACGGTGACAAAGTTGTAGGAACACTTCGAGGGAAGAGACCATTCGCCCGGGTCGACGAGCTGACGACTGAGGAAGTCTGCCGCCCAATTGTCGACCCCGGGGAGGTGTATGGCGGAAAGGACGGGAACGGGATTCTCCGCCCACCGCAGGATACGAGAGGCCTCCTGTAGGGCCATCAGGATCCTGCTGCCCCCCTGGTGGTTCAGATAGGCTACGGCGGTGGAGTTGTCCGTCTGAACTCGGATCGGGAGACCGCGGAGACGTGGGGTCCAGTGAGATAGGGCTAGGAAGATCGCTCGGAGTTCGAGAACATTGATCTGCAGGGAGGACTCCTGAGCAGACCAAAGACCCTGTACGGTGAGGGACTCGAAGACCGTCCCCCAACCCGAGAGGCTGGCATCCGTGGTGACCACTCCCCAGCTGGGGGGGGGGAAGGAAGGACCGATCCAGGGACACCGTTCGAGGATCCAGCCACCAGGAGAGATCCAGGCGAAGCTCAGGAGGGAGACGGATCTGGAGATCGAGCCCTGTCGGGGACTTGTTCCACCTGGATAGGATGAACAGCTGAAGGTCCCGGGAGTGGAATTGGGAATGGCCTCGAATGAGGCCACCATCCTCCCCAGGACGCGCATGCACGGTGTTCCATCAGGACAAGGTGGTTTTGCGCCCAGTCCCCTCCTTTCTCCCGAAGGTGGTCTCCTCTTTTCATATTAATGAGGAAATTGTCCTTCCTTCCTTCTGCCTTAACCCTTCTCACCCTGGGGAGAAATCTCTCCATTGCCTGGATGTGGTTCGGGCTCTTCGCCTGTATCTTCGTCTCACGGAGCCCTTCCGTCGTTCGGATTCTCTTTTTGTGGTCCCTGAGGGCCCTCGTAAGGGGTTGCCTGCTTCCAAGGCCATCATTTCTCGCTGGGTTCGGTCGGCCGCCAAGGAGGCCTATGTTGCGAAGGGCCGTGCTCCCCCTTCCAGGTTGAACGTGCATTCTACTAGGGCAGTTGGGGCTTCCTGGGCGGTGCGTCATCAAGTGCGACCCCCCTGGCGCGGAGAAGGGCCACGAGGGGCGCTAGCACCTTGGTGAAAACCCTCGGGGCAGAGGCCAGGCCGAAGGGCAGTGCGACGAATTGAAAATGAGAAGAACCTACCGCGAAGCGAAGGAACTTTTGATGGGAGAGGGCAATGGGGACGTGAAGATAGGCGTCCTGAATGTCGATGGACGAAAGGAACTCGTCCGCCTCCAAGGAGGCGATCACCCACCGGAGGGATTCCATGCGGAAGTGACGGACGCGGACGAAATGATTGAGCGCCTTCAGGTCCAGAATTGGACGGAGCGAACCGTCCTTCTTGGGAACCGAGAACAGATTGGAGTAGAAGCCCAGAAAACGTAAACGGAACAATGACCCAGAGAGCACGAAGGGAACGAATGGCCCGAAAAAACTCGTCTGCTCTGACGGGGGACGACGTCAGGAAGAACCGTCCCGACGGAAAATTCGATCTTGTATCCGGAGGAGGCCACCTCCAGAACCCAGGCGTTCTCCACACTTGCTTGCCAGATATCCTGAAAGGCGAGCAGGCGCGCCCCCCCCCCCCCCCCCCCACCTCGACCGGGGCAGAGTCATGCGGAAGGTGGTTTAGTGGACTGGGGGCGAGCAGGTTTGGGCTTGGCATGCCATGAGGGCTTGGCCTTAAAGAGGACCTTTCACCGATTATTACTCTATGAACTAACTATACAGACATGTAGAGCGGCGCCCGGGGATCTCACTGCACTTACTATTATCCCCGGGCGCCGCTCCGTTCTCCTGCTATGCCCTCCGGTATCTTCGCTCTATCGCAGAGCTCACAGCCTGGGAGAAAAGAACCTCCCAGGCTGTGAGCTCTGCGCTGCGATTGGCCAGCGCTAGAGCAGAACAAAGGCAGACTCCGCCTACCATAACTTAGTGACTGGAATCTCCGCCTACTATAACTTAGTGAGCGGAGATACCGGAGGGCATAGCGGGAGAACGGAGCGGCGCCCGGGGATAATAGTAAGTGCAGTGAGATCCCCGGGCGCCGTTCTACATGTCTGTATAGTTAGTTCATAGTGTAATAATCGGTGAAAGGTCCTCTTTAAAAGGAAGGTCTGGTAGACTTCTTGACAGATCGGGCAGGAGGGGCCCAAAAGGAACGAAAGGGCTGCGCACGAGAGGAAGAACCAGGAAAACGACGGCGGCGAGACTGATTCTGGGGAAGAAGAGAACTCTTGCCACCAGTGGCCTCAGAGATGAGCTCCTCCAAACGTTTACCGAAAAGCTTCCCACTGAGGAAAGGAAGGGAAATTAATGCCTTCTTGGAGGCGGAATCCGCCGCCCAAGAGCGAAGCCAGATGGTGCGGCGGATGGCCACAGAGTTAGCGGCCGCACGACCGGAGCGGCGGGCCGACTCCATAGAGGCATCGCAAAGGAACTTGGATGCCAGGTAAATTTGAGACGCAAGCGCTGCCAGCTCCCCTTGGGCGGATTCTGGAGGTAAGGCCCGAACAAGCTGTTTTGCCCAGATGGGTAGCCAAGGCCTTGGATACCCAAGAGGCGGCAAACGCAGGGCGGATGGCGGCACCTGCTGCCACAAAAACGGACTTGGCCAAAGAGTCGACCCGTTTGTCAGCGGGATCCAACAAGGAAGCAACGTCAGCCAGAGGAAGTGTAGTTGCCTTCGCAAGGCGGGCAACCCGAGAGTCTACCTGAGGAGGAACCGTCCATAGGTTGACGGATTCCTCAGAAAAAGGATAAGGGACATCCGATGCCTTGGTAAGGTGTGCATCATCCGATGCCTTAGTTAGAAGTGCATCAAGATCCTCGTGATTCGGGAACACCATAGTGGACGGTCTAGAACGGCGGAAGGACACAGACTCCTGGGAAGAGGAGGAAGGGTCGTCCTGTATATGGAGCGCGTCCCGTACGGCTCTGATAAGATCCTGGATGGCCACAGACATCGCCGAGCCCCGCTCAGATTCAGAATCGGAGGAGTCTCCAGGAGCGGCTGAAGAGGAGATCTTGCAAGACTCAGACCTAACCGGGGAGTGATCCGGGGTATTTGAGGAGGAGTGGGATCCGGCCAAGACAGTACGAGGTCGCTTGCGGGATCTCGTGCCAGAACGAGAACGTACATCCCCAGCGGGAGAATCCCTGCTAGAGGCTGCAGCAATCTGCGCAGGCAGACGGTCCAGGGACTGCGCCAGGGATTGTGAGAGGCTGGCCAGGTTTCCTATGGCTTGGGGACAGGGTAGCAGCCCATTCCGGAAAAACCGACACAGAGGGACCTGCAGGGGGGGGGCCTGGGCAGCCCTGGGGTTGAGGCACTGAGCGCAGAGGGGATTAGACTGACCGCATGGAAACTTCCTACTACACAGGGAGCAGGCATAGTGGGTTGAAATGGCGGAAGGGGGAGTGGGGTCCCGACCAGAGGAAGACATGATGGCAGGGAGAGCCTATAAGGAAAAAGAAAGTCAGCCGGCAAAGGCTGCCTACCGGACCCAATGGTGCTGTGTCCCGGACAGCAGGAGTTAAAAGTAGGATGAGCGAGAGCACAGCAGCTTGCAGCAAGATGGCGACCGATCACCTCAGGAGAAGGAAGGAAGGAGCCGGCCGGGAAAGAACTCCCCTTCAGAAGCCCGCCGCCCACAAGGGGAGGGAGAGGAAATAAAGGCCCGGGAAGCCAGGAATAATAACCTTACAGCCGGCAGGGAAGCCCGCGACTGCTGCGACGTCCGGAGGCCCGACAGGGCGGGGTGAAGAGAGCCGCATCCCGCAGAGGGGGCAGAACGGCCGAAAGAAACAAAGGGAAACCGGAGGGTTTTTCTGCAGGAGAGAATGAGTTTAAAAACCCAGACCGACGCGATACACATACATACAAAGCGCCTCCCAGATGCGGTGACTCCACCGACATGCCAGGAAGGAACCGGAGACCAGTTCCAAGTAAAAGTATCCCCTGCCAGCAGACCGCTCCGCAAGAACGGAGCGCAATAGACGAGACCCGGAAGAGACTGCCGTGACCTTAAAGGGGCGGTAGTCAGGAAAAAAGCCTGGGCCAGAAGCAGGAGCCCTTAGTACTAACATGGCCGCCAGGTGGAGTGGAGAAGTGCCAGAGGCACATGGAAGAGGTGGGTGGAAGGGAAGGGGAACAGGGGCCCTGCAATGGATCCAACTTACCTTCAGACGTCTTCAGGCGCAGCAATAACCACCCCCTCGGCGGACTCAACATGGGAACCATGGGTCCACCGGAATTCTACTGCGGAAGCAGTTTCAAGTGGGGACTGGGTGGCTGCCAGGTACCCGAGTACGGGCACGCAGGGGGACAACTAAAGTGGAACACGATGGAGCCACCCCTGCAGCAGGTCGAAACCTGCAAGGGAGAAAAAATAAAAATAAAAAAAAATCTATTTTAGCAGGATGACCTGCGAAAATAAAATATCATGTCATGTCTGCCTCCTAACGGACACTAGAACTAGACTGATATCTCTCGGCTCTTGCAGAGGAGTATAGCGCACCTGGGAGGAGCCAACACTTTTTTTGTTTCTAGTGTCAGACTCCTAGTGGTAGTGTAGTGGTGTTTGGTGCTACTTACAGAGCTGCCTGTGTCCTCTGGTGGTCGCTCCAAGCAAAAGGGACCACCAGAGGACCAGGTAGCAGGTATATTAGACGCTGTTTTGTTAACAGCGTCTAATATACCTTTTTGGGGTTAAAAAAAAAAAATAAATAAATAAAAAAATAAAAAAATCGCATCTACAGCCTGCCAGCGAATGATCGCCGCTGGCAGGCTGTAGATCCACTCGTTTACCTTGCGATCCTGTGAATGTGCACTCCTGTGTGCGCGCGTTCACAGTAAATCTCGTGTCTCGCGAGATGACGCGCCGGCGCGTCAAGGAGGAACAAATCGACCGCCTCCGGAACGCAATCCTGCGTTAGGCGATCCGGAGGCGGTTAAAGGGAACCTGTCATCAACTTGGCTGACCACACTCAGAGCAGTATAAATTAGTGACAGAGATGCTAATTTTAGCTGTGTATCACTCATGAGCTAAAAGTAAGTGGTTGCTGAAAACCAGCATCATAATCATTGCAGCCCAGGCCTCGAAAAGAGTCACGGCCACCTGAGAAGAGTCCTGGTTATTCATAATCTCCTGCTCTCTCACCCATCTGCTGATGGTTGGCAGTTCTCTGCTAGAGAGAAAACTAGGTAGAAGACTGTCAGTCAGCAGGTGGGCGGGAGAGCAGGAAGTCATGAATAACCATGACTCTTCTCAGGTGGCCGGACTCTTTCCCAGGCCCAGTCTGCAATGATTGTGATGTTTGTTCTCGGCAACCACTTACTTTTAACTTATAAATGACAGACCGCTGAAATCAACTCACCTGTCTCTACTTTATTCTGTCGTTAGTATGGGCAGCATAAAGTTGATGACAGGTTCCCTTTAATATCAGATCGGCGGAGCCATCAGCTGTTTGAAGAGAAAGCAGCACTTGTGCGAGTGCTGCCTTCTCTATTCTGTTTACCTGCTCGCCATTGACATTGCAGCACCAAATTAAATTAGGACCCCGCCGTTCCTATATATATATTTATTTTCACACGAGGCAGTGAGAGCAGGGCAGGGAGGAACGTCTTCATTATTCAGTACTGCGCTGAACAGTGGACCGGTAGCTCACTGTCAAAAGTCAACTTCAGGGTCAGTTTTTTTTTTACTCCAACAGAATATCGAGGACAGCTCTGGAGTGTAACAAAGAGTAACTCAGTTAATGGCAGATAGACAATGGCATCTGTCGGGTGCCATTTGTACCCGGCATCTGCTGGATCCAGGGCTTTAATTCTTTTTCGCTTTTCTGTTTTTAAACCAGAACAAAAAAGCAAGGATAATGAGAGCTAAGAATAACTTATGCTATTCCAGGAAAGATGGAAGCCATATATACACATACCTTGTATACCTGATCAAGGGTGAGGCAGCGGTTGGCATGGGGATGTATGGTCCAATAGGAAATCTTGTTGTTGCTAGAGGTCTCACGCACAAACATGTCATGCAAGGAGAGATTATGTCTGATGGAATTCTATGGAGGAACAATATCCAGAGATGATCGGCGGATACTAACATTGACTCTCCATCTTTATGTATTATTCCTGTCTGAGTACAATACCTTCCAACCAGGCTTTGCTTCGTGTTTAAAGTAAGGAAAGTGATCCTCGATCCACGTGTAGATGTCTTTCAGGGTCATTCTCTTGGAAGTCGTACTGTTAATGGCAAACTGGATCAAAGCCATGTAGGAGTATGGAGGACGCTCAAAGGCACTGACCTGCCACAGCTGAGAGGCTGCGGGTGCTCTGTGTTCTTCCTCCACCTGAGAGTGCAGAAAAGAGTAACCAAGGGTCAGATAACACATTTCTAAATGAAGAAAATAGGAACACCTGACAAGGAAAGGTTCCCTTCAGATGCTCGATCAATTGTGATTGCACCGGGTAATGAAATATTATGCAGATTTGTAGACGTTACAATTATAGAACGTGGCGCGCGCACAATACGATGCACACCATGTTCTCATCAGTGGCCGTACGTGGAAGAGGAGGGAGAGCTTCCCTCCCTTCCCACTGTGATGTGTCCGACCACTGCCACCAGTCAAAATGCAGAGTGGGCTGATGAAAGGGGCGTCAGGGAGGGAGGAGAATGGCGGTAGGGTTGCATCATAGGGATATGCCATTCCTCATCACACAGAGGATGCTGGATCTCCGGGTCACTGAACACTATGCTCCAGGACATGTCTCTGCCCATCTCAGGACAAACCTCGCCAGAGTCCTTTCAGGAGTTGAGGAATAGGAATGGGCCATCCCCTTTGCCTGCCTGTTCTCTTCTTACAGTGCACTAGAGAGCAGCTTTGTCAGGGGATGGTGGGAGGTGTAGTTTCCAATTATACAGAGCCACAGCCGCAGATCACTGATTATGCATTGTATATCAGGAAGAATGGTAGCAATAGTAGTAGTTACAGAGGAAATAGTATAGAGTCTCCTGTCAGGAAGGTAGGAGAATGGTGCGAGTGGATGACCTGCACAGCAGCACAGAGGAACATTGAGATAAAGCGGTTTTCTGAGACTTTTAGTCATCAGTAACTGATCGGTGGGGGTCCGACAACCCAGCTGATCAGCTATTTGAGAAGACACCTGCACTCGCACTTCACTCTCATTAACCTCAATGTTGCCATTATGTAATACAGTTACAAGAAAAAGTATGTAAACCCTTTGGAATGATATGGATTTCTGCACAAATTGGTCCTAAAATGTGATCTGATCTTCATCTAAGTCACAACAATAGACAATCACAGTCTGCTTAAACTAATAACACACAAAGAATTAAATGTTACCATGTTTTTATTGAACACACCATGTAAACATTCACAGTGCAGGTGGAAAAAGTATGTGAACCCCTAGACTAATGACATCTTCAAGGAGCTAATTGGAGTCCAATCAATGAGATGAGATTGGTGGTGTTGGTTACAGCTGCCCTGCCCTATAAAAAAAACACACCAGTTCTGGGTTTGCTTTTCACAAGAAGCATTGCCTGATGTGAATGATGCCACGTACAAAAGAGCTCTCAGAAGACCTACAATTAAGAATTGTTGACTTGCATAAGGCTGGAAAGGGTTATAAAAGTATCTCCAAAAGCCTTGATGTTCATCAGTCCACGGCAAGACAAATTGTCTATAAATGGAGAAAGTTCAGCATTGTTGCTACTCTCCCTTGGAGTGGCCGTCCTGTAAAGATGACTGCAAGAGCACAGTGGAGACTGCTCAATGAGGCGAAGAAGAATCCTAGAGTGTCAGCTAAAGACTTACAAAAGTCTCTGGCATATGCTAACATGCCTGGTAGCGAATCTACGATACTTAAAACACTAAACAAGAATGGATTTCATGGGAGGATACCACAGAGGAAGCCACTGCTGTCAAAAAAAAACATTGCTACACGTTTACAGTTTGCACAAGAGCACGTGGATGTTCCACAGCAGTACTGGCAAAATATTCTGTGGACAGATGAAACCAAAGTTGAGTTGTTTGGAAGAAACACACAACACCATGTGTGAAAAAAAAAAAAAGGAGGCACAGCACACCAACATCAAAACCTCATCCCAACTGTGAAGTATGGTGTGGAGGCATCATGGTTTGGGGCTGCTTTGCTGCGTCAGGGCCTGGACAGATTGCTATCAAAGGAAAAATTAATTCCCAAGTTTATCAAGACATTTTGCAGGAGAACTTAAGGCCATCTGTCCATCAGCTGAGCTCAACAGAAGATGGGTGTTGCAACAGGACAACGACCCAAAGCATAGAAGTAAATCAACAACAGAATGGCTTAAACAGAAGAAAATACGCCTTCTGGAGTGGCCCAGTCAGAGTCCTGACCTCAACCCGATTGAGATGCTGTGGCATGACCTCAAGAAAGCGATTCACACCAGACATCCCAAGAATATTGCTGAACTGAAACAGTTCTGTAAAGAGGAATGGTCAAGAATTACTCCTGACCGTTGTGCTCGTCTGATCTACAACTACAGGAAACGTTTGGTTGAAGTTATTGCTGCCAAAGGAGGTTCAACCAGTTATTAAATCCAAGGGTTCACATACTTTTTCCACCTGCACTGTGAATGTTTACATGGTGTGCTCAATAAAAACATGGTAACATTTAATTCTTTGTGTGTTATTAGTTTAAGCAGACTGTGATTGTCTATTGTTGTGACTTAGATGAAGATCAGATCACATTTTATGACCAATTTGTGCAGAAATCCATATCATTCCAAAGGGTTCACATACTTTTTCTTGCAACTGTGTATATATCAGAATCTGAGTCACCTTGTGTTACTTCTTTAGTACCTCCAAGTGGTATGACAGTAAGTGACCCCATCAAGTACCACTTCATATAATGTGCAACATAAGGTTAATGCGAGGTACATGAGGAGAATAGTTACTGTTAATATGAGTAACATGGAGGTCCAAATTGATGAAACCTTGTGCCTCACATTAATACTAACTCCATCATGTACCTCACGCATTAACCCCATGTGGTCCATTATGTCAGGAAGTACTTAATGGGGTTACTGTTAATGTGAGGCAATTAGTTTTAATCAATTTAGACTTCTTGGCGCCTCACATTAACAGCAAATGACCCCATTAAGTACCTCCTCACATTATGGGCAATCGATACACATTAACCTATGTTTCTCAGGAACATGGGGTTAATGTGTTGGTATCGAATTGGAATCAAGTATCACAATTCTTTACTTGGTATTAAAATCAAACTTAAAATTCTGGCATTGTGACTACTATCAATGCTGAGCCAGTGGCCACTAAGTCCACTAAATACACCAACCTGTCAGAGCTGGTAAAAAGCCCCAGAAATACCTTCATAAAAAGGCTTCTGAATTTTGTTCAGTTTTGCGCGCTCATGAATACAAAGACCTACGACTACTCCCATTTGGAGAATAACCTGTAAGGACTCCATCCCAGGGGTGCAGTTCTCCTTCTCTGCAAATTCCACTTTGACATCACATGGTCCCAGTCCATCAGAGCTCATGTTCCCCAGCCAGTGTATGTTGGTAAGGCTTCCATCCAGTTCCTGTCCTTCCTTAGGAATGGCTGAGTAAACATGAAGTCAAAATTATCCAATGTTCGAAAAACCATGCGAAAATAACAAGTTTTACTAGATTCAATCTGCTCATCTCCTGCTCTAGAACATGGTGCTTTCAGCTAGCGCTGCATTTTGTGGTGACAGATCTTCTTTAAATGGTAATTCCCATCTCTGTCTCTCATGACTGCGATGGGAAGAACCACAGTAAGCACCTGGGGTAGGTGAAATGGAAATGGCCTAGCGGCCGACGTGCCATAGTTTCCGTAACTCCTGAGTTTGCGTAGCTCCGATTCACTACTATGGGAGGTACAGAAACATCAGAGCTGGCTTGCTGTGGCTATTTCCATCTCAGCCATGAAAGTCTGAGTTGGAAATATCCCTTTATGCAATCTAAACACAGCTCCCATTTTATAGTGGCCTTCAGGCTGATAACTGCCCCCCACAATGATACATTCTGACAAAAACTGCAGCCTTATTAATAGGACAGGTTTTGAAAACCTATGTAAACGAGAAGGCTTCCATTTGCTGGCAGCAAGCAGAGATATTAAAAACTGTAAGGCCTCTTTCACACGGGCGAGTATTCCGCGCGGATGCGATGCGGGAGGTGAACGCATTGCACCCGCACTGAATACCGACCCATTCATTTCTATGGGGCTGTTCACATGAGCGGTGATTTTCACGCATCACTTGTGCGTTGCGTGAAAATCGCAGCATGCTCCTCTTTGTGCGTTTTTCACGTAACACAGGCCCCATAGAAATGAATGGGGTTGCGTGAAAATCGCAAGCATCCGCAAGCAAGTGCGGATGCGGTGCAATTTTCACGCACGGTTGCTAGGTGACGATCGGGATGGAGACCCGATCATTATTATTTTCCCTTATAACATGGTTATAAGGGAAAATAATAGCATTCTGAATACAGAATCGCTGGAGGGGTTAAAAAATAAATAAATAATTATTTAACTCACCTTAGTCCACTTGATCGCGTAGCCCGGCATCTCCTTCTGTCTTCATCTGATCTATGTGCAGCAATAGAACCTGTGGTGATGTCACTCCGGTCATCACATGATCTTTTACCATGGTGATGGATCATGTGATGACCGGAATGACGTCACCAAAGGTCCTGTTGCTGCACAGAGATCAGATGAAGACAGAAGGAGATGCCGGGCTATGCGATCAAGTGGACTAAGGTGAGTTAAATTATTTTTTTTAACCCCTCCAGCAATGTTTTAGTATGCATTCTGTATTCAGAATGCTATTTTCCCTTATAACCATGTTATAAGGGAAAATAATACAATCTACAGAACACCGATCCCAAGCCTGAACTTCTGTGAAGAAGTTTGGGTACCAAACGCGCGATTTTTCTCACGCGAGTGCAAAACGCATTACAATGTTTTGCACTCGCGCAGAAAAATCGCAGGTGTTACCGTAACGCACCCGCACATTTTCCCGCAACGCCTGTCTGAAAGGGGACTAAGAATTTGAAATGCAAAGACCATTAGAAATGTGCAGAAATGTTGATTTTAGAATGATTATTTCGACCAGTGACGTATTTACCTTGCTTCTCTTCCTCTGGTGACTGATGAGATGAGGCTGAGGCCTCCAGCTGTATGGTCTCGATTTCCTCTGCGGCCTTGCTTTGGAGTCCAAGTTTCTCAACTTGGGAGTGGAAGGAGCTGCTCCCAGTGATGAGGATAAACTTGTTGGGGCCACCGCTCTCCTTTCCCCGTACAGTCAGAGCTTGAATGATACTTTCTACATCAGAATCTGGGGGGATAACTACCAACTGAGTATCAGGGATGGTTGGGTGACCCATGACCTTAACACCACAGAGACTGGGGGAATCTGCAGGAGAGGCTGCATTTCCTACACTGGTGCTTTGGTTTGGACAGACCAAATTTTCAGGAAACCGGTTGAATTCGGTGGTTACTGATTTTGGCAGGATTGATTCATTGTGGCCCAGATCCTGCTTCTGACTTTCTACAGTGTCAGTCATGGCGGTCTGTCTCTGTTCAGGAGTCCTAGTGCTGCGGAGGTCATCTTGATTCGGAAGGTTCAACCTACGTCTTCTCAATATAAGTGGCCTTCGGGGACTTGATCTCATGATGCCGTGGCAGAGGTGGTAGCCATTGGAAAAACAGTTCCTTAAAGAGGAGGGTGATAAGTCAGAGAAAATGTAGAACCAGCTGGAACAATACTGCATTAAAGGGGTTGTCTCGTCTATCCGAGCAATGCCCCCATTGCTTTGAACGGAGTGGGCCAAAGTGGTGGCTGGAGGAGCCTGGACCAGCCGCCACCACCAAGCGCTCTCCCTATGGAAGTGAATAGGAGCAGTACCAATATGCCTTAGGGTTCTTTCACACTTGAGGCAGAGCGATCCAGCAAACAGTTCCATCGCCGGAACTGCCTGCCGGATCCGGCAATCTGCATGCAAACGGAATTGTGGACGGAGATAATACCGCAGCATGCTGCGGTATTTCCTCTGTCATCAGTGACTGAACTGAAGACATCCTGAATGGATTTCTCTCCATTCAGAATGCATGGGGATATGCCTGATCAGTTCTTTTCCGGTATCGAGCCCCTAGAACGGAACTCAGCGCCGGAAAAGAAAAACGCCAGTGTGAAAGGAGCCTTAGACTTTTCCTGCCCTTCATCAGCGCAGGACGTGCTATGAACGGCGCAGGCAGCGCACTGAATGTAGGCAGGCTATTATAGCTAGTGATAAAGTACATGCAGTTTGGGCACTCAGTCTCTAAAGGGTTCACTATCACTGGAATAGGAGGCAGAAAAAAGATGCATAAGAAAAAAAACAAAAAAACGCACTGATTTTTTTTAACTGTTTTTCTAAATCAGCAGTGTGAACTGGTCCTGAAAGACTTCTCACACTTGAGGTTTTGCTACAATCCTGATACATTGTACCGAACGATCAGGGCAGGAGACAGGTCTACGTTTCGCACACAGCTAGCTAGGAAGCAATTGAAAAAAAATAAAAATAACGTCACTGTTGATCTAAAGGAGAATGTTCCCAGTCGCTGACAGCAAGCAGAGGCCCTGAGCTGTCAATTGAAACATCAATTGTGGGTTAAAAACTGCAAAATATGAAACAACCAACTGCACATTGTGAGAAGACAGCTTGTCCATAGGGCAGATTGGAGAGCACTGCACACAGATTAGGCATTGTCCATCTGTATATACAATACATACATGTCCCCATGACCGCTAAGCTACAGAACCATAAGAACAACCACAAGTCGCAGCATGCCCCGGGCCGGAGAGTGGACAGCAAGGCATGCTGGGACTTATCCTGCCAAAGATGGAGCTGGAGGACACAGGGCTAGGCCTATTATATATGGCGGCACAGCCGAGCAAACCCCCATACCAGTCACGAAGCATGCCAGCCTATAGCGCCCTCCAACCACCCTACATATCCCACACGGTACCGGTGCGCGGGCCTCTATATACAGCTCCGGCTCTCCATTGCTCCCCTCTGTCGGCTCCTACTGCAGTTTGAATTTGCGCGCTTTGCGGTAACGTCGCGTCACATGACCCATTCCGACCAATGCTGTTGGGCTCCGAACGACGTCAGCATCGTTCAACCAATCGGAAATATCTTCCAAGCTTCTTCCCCCAAATGACCAATCAGAGCGCGGCCGTTGGGACACTCTGAAAACTTGGCAAATCAGGGGCGAGAGCCGGGGAGAGCGGCCAATGACAGAGGGCGCTGAGCGGGGGAGCGGGGTGAGTGGCCGGACGCTGGGACTGAGACGGCGACCGGGAAGTTCAGGTGACGAGGCGGGGTAACGGGTTGGCTTTGGTGGAGGACGTCTGGTTTATCCCGGTTTTAGAGGTGGGGGATACGTGTGTAGTACGGAGACAGAGAGGGACAAAAAGAAGGAAGAACAGAATTTACACTAGAAACGCTTACAAAACTATAGAGGACGGTGTAATCAGTCTCCTGGATTAGAGGAGGAATGAGCCTATAGAACACATGTACAGGGTATTAATCCCGGGACTCCTTATATATGGAATGAACAGGATATATGTGTGTATGTGTGTGTATATATATATATGGGACTGGACATATAGAACACATGTACAGGTGTATACTGTATCCCTGGGCTTCTTATATATGGAATGAACAGAGTGATCCGTCGCCGGAACTGCCTGCCGTGGTGGCACATATGAGACTGGTGGCACTGTGACTGATTGCTGAGCCTGAGACTGCTGGCGCTGACTGGTGGCTGTGTCTGAGACTGCTGGCGCTGACTGGTGGCTGCGGCTGAGACTGCTGGCGCTGACTCGTGGCTGAGACTGCTGGCGCTGACTCGTGGCTGAGACTGCTGGCGCTGACTCGTGGCTGAGACTGCTGGCGCTGACTCGTGGCTGAGACTGCTGGCGCTGAGGCGACTGGCACTGACTGGTGGGGCTGAGGCGACTGGCACTGACTGGTGGGGCTGAGGCGACTGGCACTGACTGGTGGGGCTGACACAGTGCTGGCTGCAGCTGAGACTGCTGGCACATATTTCTGTGCTGGCCTATGCAGGAGCCCAATGTGTCCTGTTATGTCACACTGGATTGTTTTGTGAAAACTAATTGAAAATGATTATCACCATTACTGCAGCGTTTAATAGGTATTGCTACAGAAGTGGATAGGGACAGTGTAAAATAGGAACTTACTATTGATCTCTGTGCAATGCCGGCCGCCCTCCATTCATTCCTATGGGAGCGCAGAAAATAGCCGAGCGGCGCGCTTGGCTATTTTTGGCAGTCCCATTGAAGCAGTATTGTCCTTTCCTGCCTGAAATTGGTACCCCCTGCTGCCCCCGCCCCATCGCTGCTGTATTGTTTAGGTAGTCAAGATCCTCTGTCATCTGCTCCCCATCATGAGAGCCAAGAGCTCAGCATTCAGTCTTCTGAGCTATGCCCTGTTGATTTATGGTTTGATAGTTTTAAAGAGGTTGTCCAAGATAACAAAAAATGTCAGCAAACTCCATAGCCTAAAATAAAAAAAATCATGTTATTCTCGCCCTTTTCCGCAGCGCTGGTTCCTGACTCTGCTTGCTTATCATATGCAGTGGACCGCTGCAGCCAATCGCTGTCCTCAGCAACGGAGTTTCGTAGTCCTGCACATCAGTGTTGTGATTGCTGAAGCCAATCGCAGTACTCAAGGGTAGACCACTATATACCGGCATGTCGCCACTGCAGATGGTGAACAAGCAACAGCAAGAGGCCTGTGGAGAAAGGGATCATCATTTTCTGTTTTAGGCTGTTGCAGGGCTTATTAAAAAATCTTGGACAACCCCTTTAATTATCATAAATTGGAGAACCCCTTTGAATTATTTAATTGCCACCACAGTGTTAGAAACCTCTGATTAGAATTTGTAAATTGCTAGTCAAGCAATAACGCAACAGGATCTGCAGTGAGATGGAGGCCGAGGATTAGGCTACTTTCACACTTGCGTTTGGGGTTCCGCTTGTGAGATCAGTTTGAGGGCTCTCACAAGCGGCCCCGAACTGATCCGTTCATCCCCAATGCATTCTGAATGGATAAGGATCCGCTCAGAATGCATCAGTTTGGCTCCGTTCCGCCTCCATTCCGCTGTGGAGGCGGACACCTGAACGCAGCTTGCAGCGTTTTCGTGTCCGCCTGGCTGTGCGGAGCCAAATGGATCCGTCCTGACTTACAATGCAAGTCAATGGGGACGGATCCGTTTGACGTTGACACAATATTGGTGCAATTGCAAACGGATCCGTCCCCCATTGACTTTCAATGTAAAGTCAGGAGTCCCTATTAATATACCATCGGATTTGAGTTAGATCGTGAAAACTCAGATCCGACAGTATATTCTAACACAGAGGCGTTCCCATAGTGATGGGGACGCTTCAAGTTAGAATATACTGAGAACTGTGTACATAACTGCCCCCTGCTGCCTGGCAGCACCCGATCTCTTACAGGGGGCTGTGATCCGCACAATTAACCCCTCAGGTGCCGCATCCTCCCCAGTTTTAAATTCATTAGTGGCCAGTGTGGCCCCCCTCCCTCCCCAGTATTAAATTCATTGGTGGCCCGTGCGGCCCCCCTCCCTCCCTCCCCAGTATGAAATTCATTGGTGGCCAGTGCGGCCCCCCCCTCCCTCCCTCCCTCCCTCCCTCCCTCCCCAGTATTAAATTCATTGGTGGCCAGTGCGGCTCCCCCTCCCTCCCTCCCCACTCCCAGTATTAAATTCATTGGTGGCCAGTGCGGATGTGAAAACTCAGATCTGAAAAAGCTGTTATGCAGACGGATCCGTTCTGAACGGATGCAAGCGTTTGCATTATAGGTGCGGATCCGTCTGTGCAGATACCAGACGGATCTGCACCGAACGCAAGTGTGAAAGTAGCCTTAGGGCTCTTTCACACCTGCGTTATTGTCTTCCGGCATAGAGTTCCGTCGTCGGGGCTCTATGCCGGAAGAATCCTGATCAGGATTATCCTAATGCATTCTGAATGGAGAGTAATCCGTTCAGGATGCATCAGGATGTCTTCAGTTCCGGTACGGAACGTTTGTTGGCCGGAGAAAATACCGCAGCATGCTGCGCTTTTTGCTCCGGCCAAAAATCCGGAACACTTGCCGCAAGGCCGGATCCGGAATTAATGCCCATTGGAAGGCATTGATCCGGATCCGGCCTTAAGCTAAACGTCGTTTCGGCGCATTGCCGGAGCCGACATTTAGCTTTTTCAGAGTGGTTACCATGGCTGCCGGGACGCTAAAGTCCTGACAGCCATGGTAAGTGTAGTGGGGAGCGGGGGAGCAGCATACTTACCGTCCGTGCGGCTCCCCGGGCGCTCCAGAGTGACGTCAGGGCGCCCCAAGCGCATGGATCACGTGATCCATGTGATCACGTCATCCATGCGCATGGGGCGCTCTGACGTCACTCTGGAGCGCCCCGGGAGCCGCACGGACTGTAAGTATACCTCTCCCCCGCTCCCCACTACTACTATGGCAACCAGGACTTTAATAGCGTCCTGGGTGCCATAGTAACACTGAAAGCATTTGGAAGACGGTTCCGTCTTCAAATGCTTTCAGTACACTTGCGTTTTTCCGGATCCGGCAGGCACCTCCGGCAACGGAAGTGCATGCCGGATCCCAACAACGCAAGTGTGAAAGAGGCCTTAGAGAGTGTCGTAATATAATTTTTAATGCCTTTTTTTTTTTTTTTTTTTTTTTTTTAGACTTGGGCCTGCGCTTCCTCTGTGAGTCTGGACGGTCCTAAACACCATTCCATCATGTGGTACTCACTTTTTTGGCTTGTCAGTGCTGATGCCGCCCAGGAAACGGACTGCCTGTAACCCACGTAAACCTCGGCTCGTTTTTCTGGAAAACCCACAGGAGGGTCCAGTGCATGAGTATGGGGCTGTTCCGCCCAAAGCCGAAACAAAATGTGTCCCCACCAAACCCCTGGATCAAAGTGCTTCCACTTCATGGGTAACTATGGTTGTGAAGTAGCTGTCATTGTATTTTAATTGAATCTTATGCTCTTGTGTAAGCTTTCAGTAGGAAGGGGGTGCTGCATCTTTAGAGCTCAGTGCACTCTTATCTTCCATTAGCCTCTCTTGGAAAACCTTGACCATAGACCCTAATGTAAGTCTGTGTGTCTTAAAGGGGGATTAGTTTAGGAAACTAATTTTCAAATTTCCGATCTTCGGTTAATAAAGGGGAATCTCCCATTTAGGAACTTCTGCTGTTAGCCAAAGCTGAGAGCCTACAAAGAACATCTGGAGGACCTGGCGTTACGACAACAGGCATTGATTTCAGTAGGCATGGTGCAGTACTTTACTTCCCCTATGGTGGCACTGCAGGGAAATAGAACACTTGCTGTCCCCCTACACATTACAGCTTATCACTGGGCGTTTCAGTGTTTCTCTATTATGTTGTGCAAAGATCAGGTTAGTGGCTGAAGTCCTTCCGGACCTTTTGCTCCTTACAGTGCATTCAGCAAGTATTCAGCCCCTTTCACTTTTTTCACATTTTGTTATGTTGCGGCCTTGTGGTAAAATAAAATACCCCATGGAGCGGCAATGCAAATGCACGACCTGCCGTTCTCTGGATTGTGGATAGTGGATAACTTATAAACTTGGCACAGCCTAGATTGGTGGAGTGCTGCAGTGACGGTGGACCTTCAGGAAGTTTCTCCCATCTGCACACAGCTCACCTCTCTTACCAAGACGCTTCACCTCCTCCGATTACTTAGTTGGTGGGGCGGCTAGCTCTAGAAAGAGTCCTGGTTGTTTCAAACTTCTTCCATGTAAGAACTGTGGAGGCCACTGTGCTCTCGAGAACTTTCAGTGCAGAATTTGTTTCCTGTGTACCATTCTCTAAGTCAGTGCCTCCACATAATCCTGTCTCTGAGCTCTACAGGTAGTTCTTTCCTCCTCATAACTTGGTCTTTGCTCTGATATGCATTGTCAGCTGTGAGACCTTGCATAGACAGGGGTGTGTCTCCCCAAATCATGTCCAATCATTCGAATTTGCCACAAGTGGACTCCGATTAAGGTGTAGAAACATCTCAAAGATGGTCAAGAGAAATGGGAGGCCCTCAGAGCTAAAATTCAAGAGTCAGGCAAAGGGTCTGAATACTTATGTCCCTGCAACATTTAATTTTATTTTTTTTTTTAATACATTTGCAGACATTTCCAAAATCCTCTTTTCACCTTCTCATTATGGGGTAATGAGTGCAGAATGATGGGGGAAAACCTTTTTTTCTTATTCTAGCACAAGACCGCAACATAACAATGTGGAAAAAAGTCAGAGTCTGAAGACTTTCCGAATGCGCTGTGTATGTTCTCAGTTCGTTGGCAGTGTTGCCTTGAGCTGTAGACCTTATAAAATTGAGACGGGTTGCTAGGGACTCTCTACCTGACAACCCCATTGAAAGACTATAGGTTTAAGCTGCGTAACCCTAGCAACCAAATTTTCCGACAAGTACAGCTTATTGCCCAGTTAGAAGGGAAATGTCTCTAGAGTCCATGTCTTGCTGTGATTTAGTCCTCTATACCAGCACTCTCCTTTTGTTACTGTTCATCCTGAGCCTCCTTGTTCAGGAATAGTATGCCATTATTTCAGGGAAGACCTACACAAGGCAGAGCGATATGCCAACCGAATTGCTATAGGAGATGTTAGAGGTGGAGTTATGGCTGACGCCCTTCTGTCATTCTTGTTAGAGGTGGGAGATGAGGAGAAATACCCTTCTATAGCCCTCCTGTCTGTACTGTTGATCCCATCTGACGTGGATTAAGTGTATTTTCTGTCACACAGGTTTCTCCACAGTTTGATCAGGCAGTAGAGCTGCACTTCCCTGCTCGTCGGCGCCGCCACCATGTCTCCAGTAACAGCACCGTACACAGCCACCGGGGGGACATAGACCGGAGTCATCTCAAAGTGCCAGGGAGGAAGCAAAGTGTCTGTAAATTTCCAACCTTGTCATTTTCAACTAATGAGACTCTAGAAACTCAGTCATTCTTCCCAGCAAGGAGGAGACCAGAGCGAAAGTTGACTGTACCCACGCCAGTGCCTGCTTCTGTGCCCAGCCCAGAGGAACTCTCATGCAGTAAAATCCCCAGCCCTCCGGACATACAGACTCCGTTGATGAGTCCAAAGCAAAACCCATCGCCCTTATCCATCTCAGCGCAGAACCAGACGCCACTTTCCAGGAGATGGGTGGAAACGTGTGACGGTCCTGACACACCGCTGGCAAACAGCCCAGGACAGGTACTGGCAGAGGACACGCCGGAGCATGAATATGGCATGCGGCTCACCTGGAGGAGGAGGCAGAGACTTATGAAATACCTCAAATCACGGGGGAGGCTGAAGAGCAGCCAAGTCCTAGTGAAACCGTGAGAGATCAGAGCTGGACTCTTAAACTTAAATTGTATCTATGTGAATAAATAAAAAGAACCGAAATGTAGAATCTACAGATGTGCTGACGTCATTCTGTTTCCTGTATGACCATGGTAATGGAGCACAATGGGAGTTGTGGTTCAGCTATAACTGTAAGCTGTCCGTCCAGTTATACTGTAATCTCCCGCACCATCGGCCCAATACTCACTTGCCTTGGCAACTGTGCCACCCTGTCCTGTTTGTTACAGTGTATCAGTCTGGAGTCCAGGCAGTTTACGTCATAGTGAAAATTTATGGGTCAGGATAACATTACAGCACCTAGATCTTAAAGAGGTTGTGCTTTTTGACATCCCCCCCCCCCCCCTCCCGCCTTGGGCAGACCTGTGAAGAAGGGAAGCCTACTTACCTGCTTCGAATGCTGGCTTCCCGCTCCTTCTCTTCCTGGCCTTGGCTGCTCCACTGAACTCCCAGGATGTAAACTTCCATTTTGACACTGCTGCAGCCAATCGTTGGCGGCTGTGGTGACCTGCTACCTTTGCGTCATGTCAAATGTTCATGTGACGCAAGGGGAGCAGGTCACCGCTCCTGCCAGCAATTGGCTGCAGCAGTGTCAAAACGAAATGTTTACTGGGAGTTCAGCGGAGCAGCCAAGGCCGAGAAGAGATGGAGCGGGAAGCCAGCATTGGAAGCAGGTAAGTATGCTTCTCTTCGCAGGTCTGTCCAAGAGTGGGTTTGCCAAAAGCCCTCCCCGCCAAGTTAAACAACCCCCTTTAAATGCTATAGTCATGTATTTTAATTAAACATTTGTAATGGGCTTTCATTAAAAGTTTGGCTTCTGCAGCTTGTATGTTTCTCCCTCTCCTGAAGGATCTTCAGCTGATTTATGACCAAGTCAAAGTTCAAGTTGATTAGGCCATGAGAGTTTGGAGAACAAGCGGTTAGGCAGCCAGTGTCAGACTTCACTGTGAGTGGTGTTCGGTAGCTGCTATGTACCGTGAAACAAAGAAACTGCAGACACCAAACAAAACAATCTTTTTTTTTTTTTTATAAAAAACCTACTTGAAAATGTTTTTCAACTCAAAGTACACAGAAATGAATAGTAAAACATGGTGCCAAAGAGATCTTGAAAATAATTTGAAAAATTAATATATTAGCCAGTTGCAGAACTTTTTTATTATACAAGAATTGAGCCTCATTCATGTAAGGCACTGGTCCCATGCCGCACACCTGTGGTGACTGATGGACGTATTTGACTTCTAATGGGGTCTGTCAGGTTTCACCTCCTTTCATGCTGTACTTCTTTTCTTGACAAATATACACATTGGACTTGTCAGCCAATCCTGGAATTTGCAGCAGCCGGTAGACAAATAATGCCAAGGGAGAGAAGGATTGGGCATGCATAGAGAGGGTTTTGTGCGCCAATGACTAGCCTCAGATGTGACCCAGCAGTGATATGTCCCCAGTAATTGGCTGCAGCGGTGCATGTAACCCTGTTTGTGTAGGAAGTTTACATGCAGGGAACGGGAGTGCAGAGAAGATAGCCCGGGACCCAGAGTTCCTGAACTGAGCGGCGGGGAGCAGGGAAGTATAGTTCCATTCTCGGATCTTGCTCAGTGTGTGGAGGGGCTTTAAAAAATGTGGACAACCCTTTAAAAGGGGTCCTGCACATACAGGAAATTGGATCAGAAAGTTATCTGACCAGTCAAGATCTCCACCCAGGTGCAGATGATATCGGCTGGGATTTCTTTAAGCACCTACTCGGAAGATGCAGTGTTTTTACCCAATTATAGTAAAAAGAGCTAAATGTTGTCAAAACCTCGCCCCCTACTTCCAGTATAAAGGTCTTTTAATAAAGAAAACAGGTTAAAAGGAGTTTAGCACTGGCCAATTGTCATTGGAGAACGGCCGCGTGAAAGATTGTTCAGAACGTAAAATTGTTCTTGCGGTTTTTAGTCTCCATTCTTGTCAGCAGCATACGCCGGATAACAAGGGATTCGTTTTCTGTCCACGTAAAAGATGCGACCACCCGGCAGCTGGGAGAACTTATCGCAGGGCCGTTTACATGGGGCAATGATCAGGAAAGAATGTATCCTTGATCGACACTCAGCCCATGAAAAACGGCCCTAAGAGGGGTATTCCGGTTATATAAAATGATCCACAGGACAGGGGATTATTATTAAATCTGCTAATCTCCCACGTATCCTCTAGACCAGGGGTCAGCAACCTTCGGCACTCCAGCTGTTGTGAAACTACAATTCCCAGCATGCTCCATCCATTTCTATGGGAGTTCGGAGAACAGCAGAGCAAGTATGCATGCTGGGAGTTGTAGTTTTGCAACAGCTGGAGTGCCGAAGGCTGCTGCCCCCTGTAGGTCAGCACTCTGTATTACAAACGTATTTGCACATCTTGGGTGGATTTGATTTAAATCACTAGTCAGTAAGGCTTGATTTTAAATCATAGTTTTTTACATATTTGGACAATTTTTCTGTTGTACTTAGGAAGGAGAAAAATAATCATTACCTTAATAATAACAATTTAAATAGGATTTATTCAACTGAAACAATAACCTTACAGCATGTTATTTGCTTAAACATCCATGTTTGTTAACTAATTTGGCTAAAGAAAATATATATATTTTACGATATATAGTTTCACTTTCTTCTTGTGCAGATCTATTCCACTCCAAACAATCAGAAAAATATTGTTTATATTCTATTCACTGAACTTTAAACTTAGCACTGAAGGGGTTGATTCTGTATTTATAGGTTTGTAGAAGTTAGGATTAAGATCTTTTTCTCAACTCTTTTCATGTTATAAATTCAGTTTTGAGAACTCCAAAATTAAACCAAGCATCTGTGATAATATCTTGTAGGCAGAGAAACTACCTAGTAATATTACAAAAGCCTCTGGAAGAGCATGACATTGTGAATGGGTTAATGGAATTTAACAAAAAATTTACCATATACAGCCTTATTCTACATACCCGTATATACTCGAGTATAAGCCGACCCGAATATAAGCCGAGGCTCCTCATTTTACCCCCCAAAAAAATGGGAAAAATTATTGACTCGAGTATAAGACTAGGGTGCATATAGCATCTTATGCTGGTCCCCCTCTTGGCCCTATGTGTCCTAAACTACACACAAAGCCAGTTACGTGCGCAAAGTATTTTACTAGTGTGTAAAACAAGCTCTCTCCTATTGATAACATGGCCGCCTCACTATGAATGCACTACAGCGAGCGGGAGCGAGCTGGCCGGCGCGTGACTGACGTCACTTAGTAACGCTCCTCCCACTTCAGGAAGCAGGAGCGTTACTAAGTGACGTCAGGCCGGCCGGCCAGCCAGCTCGCTGCAGTGCATTCATAGTGAAAGTGAGTACAGAGGCTGGACCTGTTATCAATAGGAGAGAGATTGTTTCACACACTAGTAAAATACTTTACACACAAAGCCAGTTATGTGAGCGGGGCCCCTTCATATATAATCGCGGCATTTTCAGGTCGGGCATATCGCTCCAACTGGGAGCTTAACAGAGGTGCCGCGCGGACGTGCTGGGAGCTGACCGGGGCATCTGTAAAGGTAAGTAACAGCTTCTCCGGCCCCCAACATGTCATGGTCTGTATTATGGCAATGTAAGTTGCCATAATACAGACCTAGACTCTAGTATAAGACGAGGGGGCTTTTTGAGCACAAAAATATGTGCCAAAAAACTCGTCTTATACTCGAGTATATACGGTAATTAAAAAAGTAATCTTTATTTCATAATGAAATAACCTTTGGATGGTAATATATTTTCCTCAAAAAGCATTTTATATAAAAAAATCTGATTTAAATCAAAAAAATCAGATAAAAAAAAAAATCTGATTTAAATAAAAAAAATCTGATTTAAATAAAAAAAATCTGATAAAAAAAAACAAAACATTTTTATCCACCCTGTGCACATGTCATGTACCAGGGATTCTGTATTATAGAAAAAATACATGTTATGTACCGAGGTCTCTGTTTTACACTAATATATATATATATATATATATATATATGCCATTTCCCAGGGGATCTAGATTCTATATATACACATGTCACGTACCAGGGGTTCTATATTGCACATATATACGTCACGTACCAGGGACTCTATAGTACACATATACACGTCACATAACAGGGTATCTATATTACACACCTACATGTCAGGGTTCTTGTATTACACATAAACATGTCATGTACCAGGATCTCTATATTACACATATATACATGTCATTTACCAGAGGCTCTATATTATACATATATACATGTCATGTACCAGGGGCTCTATATTATACATATATACATGTCATGTACCAGGGGCTCTATAATACATGACATGAATATGAGTATCAGGGGTTCTATATTACAGATACCCATGTCATGTACCATGGTCTCTGTATTACACATATACATGTCACGTACCAGGGTTTCTATATTACACACATATATGTCACGTACCAAGGTCTCTATATATTACACATGTATACATGTCATTTACCTGGCTCTCTGTATTACACACATAAATGTAATCTACCAGGATCCCTATATTACACACATATACATGTCATGTACCAGGCTCTCTATTTCATACACATATACACGTCATGTACCATGGTCTCTATATTATACATATTGTGACACGGTGAGAGGTTGTGTCTGGCAAGGCAGGAATTTTCCTCTCCGCATGTGCTGCTGGGCTGATTTACAGCCAGGTGAGGTTAAATACCGGACTGGATTTTACGTTTCTGCATTTTTCATGCACGGTTGTATGTCGTACATTAAACCAGCTGTATTACAACCAGTGCCCCACAACAATATGGAGGCTGTTGTGAAGGCCCTCATGGAGGCTAATCTGCAGCAGCGAGCGACAAACCTGCAGCAACGCTAATAAGCAGCAGCAGGAGACTAACCCGTTGCTCCTACAACACGTGATGGCTTTGCAGACAGCAGGAGCAACCCCGAGCATCCACGATGCCCGGAAAGCAGTCCGTGCCGCGATTCCTAAGATAGGGGGATGATGAGATCAGCACACCCTATATGGTATTGGGTGCCCACGGAGGACGATGAATCGTCTCGTATGAAAGTGGAAAAATTTGTGGCACACCAAAGTCAATTAATGCTTTTTAATTGATAGACTTTTTACATCATTTCATATATGTATAGTAAATAGTACATCCAGATTGGAGCATATAATTTTAAAGTCGTATAGTTTGTCCCAACGTTTCGGCCATATGACTGGCCTTTTTCAAGGGATCTATAAGAAATTATGCAAATAAGAATCACTTGTAAATTCATATAATGATTGAATAAAAATGTAAATCATAAATAGATAAAAATATGAGGGTCAGGTATATATGTCAGAAGAGAAAAGGTCAGATGTCGACAAACACGTTTTCTTACGACATCGAAACCGCGAACAGTATCATCTCACAAGTCCAGTTTGGCAACGATTTTTTACAGATACCAGCTCAAGAATGGAAGACAAGAGACTACACACGTGACTTACGTAGATTAACCTCTCTTATATTGCATTGTAGTACCCTTACGGAGTACCACAAAAATAATCGTATACCTAGAGGTCTACGTTCACACCTACGTCCGACACTATTCAAAGACGACGCCGATTTTTGTGATCGCTTCAATAACATCATCAATAAATGCTCATTTGATCTTATGCTACTGACCATCGATAAAGCCCGGCGTACCATAGATGACCTCCAGAAACAAATAGCAGCTACTGAAGAACAACTATCCAGCATACTATCCACGGAAGACTGGACAACACTAAAAGAAAAAACATCTAAACAAACTGCTGAATATCAGAAATACACCGAAGGAACCAAAAGGGCCAAGTTCATCAGGGACGCCGAGGATTATAGGCTGAACAGATGGCGCGACCCCAATTCACAAGCAGTCTGGGACAACAGAAACCACAAATTCTCTTCATGACAAAGTTCATCCGGTTCAGAAAGCGGAAGGATCAATACTCAACGCCGCCAGCATTTTTTAGGACGAGGCCGCAACCGCTACAGACAAGGAAGAGGCGACCGCGGAGAAGCCAGAGGAGGAGATCCAGAAAATCGTATCCTGACCCGGTCACAGGTAATATGAACAATCTAGTGATGAACATTTCCTCTGTGATTCTCTCACCAGCCCAAATTTCGGTCTTACAAAAGGGCCTATCATTTTGCCCCACTTCTCAACTTAATACTTTCCTTTTGGAACAAGAGCTACAACGGTTCTACCGAATCATTAGACTAAAAACACACTTTGGTCAAGGTGGCCAACTTAATGAGACACACGGTGGAAATATGAATGATGCCCTGACATTACAAACATTAGGTCTTAGAAACAAAAGTTTTTATATGCCCCCTAAATCATATCATCCGGTGGAGACCTATATTTCATTCACGAAACAAACTATACAACAGACCCTGTACTCATACACCAGGGGCGAATTCAAACATTCATCTAATTTGACAGTAGAGGAACATAGAGCCATTAAAGAACTACAAACAAATAAAAAAAATCATGATTAAACCAGCAGATGGGGGCGGTGCCATAGTGGTTATGGACATATTAATGTATATCACAGATATCTCCAACCAATTAAGTGATCGAGACACATATGAACCCCTTACAACTGATCCAACCTCAAATATTGCTAAAAAAATCAAAACCATACTCCAGTACTACCGAGGACAGGAGATAATTGATGACAAGACCGTTAATTTTTTGACAAAGCAACATCCAATCACGCCAGTTTTTTTATACCCTTCCAAAAATCCATAAAAATCTCACCAACCCACCAGGCAGACCCATAGTTGCTTCAACAGACTCCATATTATCACTATTGTCCATTTATTTGGACAAGATTCTGACCCCACTTATCAAGAAATCACGCTCCTTTTTACTAGATACCCAGGATTTCATCACTAAACTAAGCCAGAATACACCAACATTGAATTCCATACTGATAACCATGGATGTTAACAGTTTGTATACGTCTATAGAACATAAGAAAGGTATCGAAGCTACAGCGAATATACTTGCAAAACAATCAACACTTAACAGCCAACAACAAGCATTTTGCTTATCTCTACTCTCTGCAGTATTACAAGAGAATTTCTTTCTCTTTGGTGATACATTCTACATTCAGAAATGGGGTACCGCGATGGGGGCCAATGTGGCCCCCCGTATGCAAATGCATACATGATCCATTTTGAAGAGACATATACGTGTACCCACATTCTCTCTTTCAACAATATGCAAAGGTATGGTTACGCTTTATTGTTTTATTTTATTATTATATACCAGCAACCACCCAAAAGCTACTAAGAGATCACTACCACGCTCCCAGTTCACAAGGGTAGAACGCATTGTCACTGATTCCTCTACCAAGGTAAAGAGATTAGGAGAAATGACAAAAAAATTGTCGAGAGATGTTACCCCGACCATTCTTTCACACGGAAACCAAAACCCTCACATATGACCAACCCGCAGTCACAATCTTCTAAGCGTATACCAAGTATACTCACATACCATCCTCTTACACCGAAAATACAATATATACTTTGATATCCCTGGATAAGCTTTTGTAAGTATATCCCAGTGTTGTTTGAGTTCCAAACTCCACCATTAAAGGGTTTCTATCACTTCGTATGACATAATTAGCTGTCAGACACTAGCGATCTGCTAGTGTCTGCTCTGGCCAACCATCCTAATATAACAGCTTTTCGGGCAGCCGTTTTGCTAAAAAAATAACTTTTATAAATATGCTAATGAGCCTCTAGGTGCTATGTGGGCGTCATTAGCACCTAGAGGCTCCGTCTACCTTCATACACAGCCACCGCCCAGCACGTCCCTCCAGCCCGCCCATCTCCTGCTGAATGCGATCCTCCGTGTGACGCAGCGGACGAATTCTCGCGCATGCGCCGTTCGCGGCTGTATTCGGCGCATGCGCAGTGAATGTCTGACCGCTTCCCTGCACAGACATCTCCACTGCGCCTGTTCCTTGGAGCACTATGACGTCATCGGCGCAGGCGCAGTGGAGATGTCTGAGCAGGGAAGCGGTCAGACATTCACTGCGCATGCGCCAAATACAGCCGCGAACGGCGCATGCGCGAGAATTCGTCCGCTGCGTCACACGGAGGATCGCATTCAGCAGGAGATGGGCGGGCTGGAGGGACGTGCTGGGCGGTGGCTGTGTATGAAGGTAGACGGAGCCTCTAGGTGCTAATGACGCCCACATAGCACCTAGAGGCTCATTAGCATATTTATAAAAGTTATTTTTTTAGCAAAACGGCTGCCCGAAAAGCTGTTATATTAGGATGGTTGGCCAGAGCAGACACTAGCAGATCGCTAGTGTCTGACAGCTAATTATGTCATACGAAGTGATAGAAACCCTTTAACATGCTACAAATGCACCAAAAACATAAGGGATGGGTTGGTCCGAGCAGACATCAGACCCCTAACGAAACTTTTTCTTTAACATATAATGGACTTAATGTTAATGTTGTTGAATTAGATGTATCTATCCCTTTAATGATTATTATATGTCTCTTATCACAGACTCGATAATGTGGATTTTAGAACTAGAACATATGGGTGAGACAACTTCCCCCTCCCCTTTCCTCCTCCTTCCCAACCCCTTTTCCCTGACTTTCCATTCCCTCCCCCCTCATCCATATTGCCCAGTTACCACTCAAATGTATTATTATGTGACCACTATAGGACGTTGGTATTCATCATTCACTTAGAAGACATTATATGATTAGAGAATTATGTATACACATCTTATTAATTATCAGTGGTCTTCCACAAGTGTTCTATGTACGGTGAGGATTTGTTGTTATTAATGCACCGCCAGTCCTGTTAGATAGTTTACACATTAAAGGCAACCTTCATGCCCTCTTTTGCCTTAATACACCATTGCGCATGCGCCAAAGTGCACGGACGCACGCAGCCACCCTGGAGCGGATACATTCTGGTCTCCTTTATAAACCCCAGCACGCCGACGCTCGTGCACACATCCGGCATAGGTCCTCTGCATACAAACTACAGGTAATCGCTGGTCTCTCTCCCTCTTCTTATTCTGGACATATTGCTATATACAATAGGATATTTTATCGCACTAGGTACCTTCTAATATATCAGACAGCATTCTAAGGGGTATATGGTTATATTTACTTGCTTGTATGTATATACTCTACGGTTCTTAATGATTCATGTCAATGATGATGATACATAACGATTCTACCACCCCTTATATGCTGCATGTCATTGCCTAACTGTGACTTTACACGTAGATGGTACTTATGAAATTGTTTTTTCTTGTGTTTTTTCTTTTTTTCTCTTCTGACATATATACCTGACCCTCATATTTTTATCTATATGATTTACATTTTTATTCAATCATTATATGAATTTACAAGTGATTCTTATTTGCATAATTTCTTATAGATCCCTTGAAAAAGGCCAGTCATATGGCCGAAACGTTGGGACAAACTATATGACTTTAAAATTATATGCTCCAATCCGGATGTACTATTTATTTACTATACATATATGAATTGCGATTCCTAAGATGACCCCAGCAGACGACATCGAAGACTACCTGGCGATGTACGAGAAAGTGGCCATCAGGGAAAAGCCACCCCATGACCAGTGGGCTGAAGTTGTCGCTCCGTTCCTGGCATCCGACTCCCAGTGGGTGTATTTCGACTTGCCGGACTATCAAGCGGTCGACTACCAGAAAGTCAAGGTTGAGATTTTAGCAAGACTGGGGGTCAATGTGTTGGTCCGGGCCCAGCAGGTGCATCAGTGGGGGTTCAACCCGGCTGAGCCTGCAAGACCCGAGTATTGTAACTTACTTCACCTCTTGCAAAAATGGCTACAGCCTGACGTGCTGAGTCCCACTGCTATGCTGGATCGTATGTTAGCCGATATGTTCTGGAGGGCTTTGCCATACCTTCTCTAGCATTGGATTGGTCAGGTGTCTCATGATAATTCCCTTGAGATGGTGGACCTGGTGGAATGCTATGAAGCTACCAGGAATCTAAAGGAGGGTTCTGTCGGGAGGGGGTTCGGCAAACCCCGGAAATCTCCACCCCAAGACCGGAGATTTTGAGCCGATAAAACCCGCCCGGGTGGTACCCACTGCAGACCTGACTCTGATAGTCTGCTGGCGGTGCCAGGAGCCTGGCCATGTAAGGGCTGACTGTCCCCATCGGGTTGAGCCCATGGACACTAACTATGGCTACTGTAAGTCGCTATATGCCAGGAGGCTCTGTGCAAAAGGTACCTCAGTCTCTAGATCATTTGTGCCAGGTGGAAGTGGGAGACACTCCGGCGGAGTCGCTACTGGACTCAGGGAGTCTGGTGACCCTAGTAAGGGCTACCCTGGTGCAGTCCTCCGAGTATACTGGCTGGAATGTTGGGGTGATGTGCATCCACAGAGACTTAAAAGACTACCCCACCGCGCTGGTGTCTCTAACTACGGTGGCCGGTAGATGGACCCACGAGGTGGCTGTCGCCACAAATCTACATTATGAACTCCTAATAGGGAGAGACTTCCCGGGCTTCCCAGCACTGTGGCCTGCTAGGAGAGTGACTGATACCCATGAGACAGGGGTAATTCTAGAAAAGTGGCCTGGCTCAGGGTGAATACCAGAACCCTGGGAACCTGAGACCGAAGTGCCAGCGGCAGGGGTGACCACCACTTCGGTGGAAGAGGTGGAGACAACCCCGCTTAGTGTGATGGAGGGAGACGTGGAGGACTTGCCGCCGGGTCCTGAATTGGCAGACCTCAATGTCTCTGGTGATCATTTTTTTGTACCGCCCAACGTAGGGACCCAACCCTATCCCGCACCTGGGAAAATGTGTTAATAGCAGATGGTGAACCACAACAACCTGGGGCATTGTCAGTGTTTCCCCGTTTTGTGGTTCATCAGGATATGTTGTATCGGGTAAACCAACTATGGGGCGAGCCTATTGAACAGTTGGTGGTCCCCAAGGCTTATCGCAAGCTTGTGTTAGATCTAGCCCACCAACACATTCTCGGGGGTCACCTGGGGCTGCAGAAAACTCAGGATCGTATTCTACAGTGGTTTTACTGGCCCAGCATATTCAAAGAAGTGGAAGAGTTTTGGAAGTCTTGCCCGACCTGCCACATAACTAGCCCCCAGCCACATTTCCATAGTCCCCTAGTACCTCTCCCGATTATCAAAGTACCGTTTGACCGGATAGCTATGGACCTCATAGGCCCAGTACTGAAGTCCGCCAGAGGGCATTAACACATCTTAGTCATTCTAGCCTACGCCACTCGGTACCCGGAGGCGGTGCCACTGCGACATACCTTGGCCAAACTGATAGCTAAGGAATTAAGGGAGATGTTTTCCCGAGTAGGACTACCTAAAGAGGTTCTGACCAACCAAGGGACCCCTTTTATGTCTAAGGTGATGAGGGAACTATGTAAGTTGCTGCACAGAAAACCGCTACATACGTCCGTTTACTATTCGCAAACGGACGGTCTGGTAGAAAGGTTTAACCAAACATTAAAAATGTTGAAAAAGGTGGTGGCTGAAGATGGGAAGGACTGGGACCTCCTTCTGCCCTATCTCATGTTCGCAATGCGAACGGTACCCCAGGCCTTTACTGGGTTCTCACCCTTCGAACTGCTATATAGCAGACACCCTCGCGGTCTCTTGGACGTGGCCAAAGAGGCGTGGGAACAACAACCCACTCCACATAAAAATGTCATTGAGTATGTTACACAGATGCAAGATCGGATAGAGACAGTGTTGCCTCTTGTTAGGGAGCATATGGAGGCAGCTCAGCGAGCCTAGAGTCGGGTTTATAATCAGCAGGCTTGGGTCCGGATCTTTAACCCGGGTGATCGGGTTTTGGTTCTGGTGCCGACCGTGGACAGTAAGTTCCTGGCTAGGTGGCAGGGGCCCTACGAGGTACTCGAGAAGATTGAAGATGTAAACTACAAGGTACACTAGCCAGGGCGGCGAAATGCGGAGCAGGTTTACCATGTGAATTTACTCAAACCGTGGAAAGATAGGGAAACCTGTACAGAAGAAAGCCCGTGGATTTCTAGAAGAGGTACCGCCCCTCTGTCTGATGCAAGAGAGGCGGCTGCCACAGTAAAAATTGCTAACAGCCTCTCCTCTAAACAGACTGAGGAGGCCAGGGAGTTCGTTAGTCGGAACACGGATGTGCTCTCGGACCTCCCTGGATGCACTTCCATAATCCAGCATGACATTGTCACTGAGCCTCAGGCAAAAGTCTGATTAAAACCATACCGGATACCCGAGGCTCGGCGACATGCCATATCGGAGGAGATGCAGCTAGACATCATTGAGTAGTCAAAAAGTGAGTGGGCCAGTCCTATAGTATTAATACCCAAGCCGGACGGAATGTTGCGGTTTTGTAACGACTTTCGAAAACTTAACGAGGTTTCCAAATTCGATGCATATCCCATGCCCCGTGTGGATAAGCTCATCGAGAGGTTAGGAGAAGCCCAGTATTTTTCTGTTTTGGACCTCACCAAAGGGTACTGGCAGGTGCCCTTAATGGAGGCTGTCAAAGACAAAACTGCCTTCATCATGCCTGAGGGGCTGTATCAATATAAGGTATTACCCTTTGGTCTGCATAGCGCCCCCGCCACTTTTCAGCGACTAATGGACATTGTGCTACGTCCACATCGTCGGTACGCTTCGGCTTAATTGGACGATATTGTCATCCACAGTACCGACTGGGAAAGTCACCTACCCAAAGTGCAGGCCGTAGTGGACTTCCTTCGGAAAGTTGGCCTAACCGCTAACCCCAAAAAAGTGCGATAGGGTTAGAAGAGACTAAGTACCTCAAACCCCAAGTGAATAAAATAGAGGCGATACGGAATTGGCCCTGACCTGTCGCCACTAGGCAAGTAAAGTCGTTCCTGGGAATGGTGGACTATTACATGAGGTTTGTTCCCCACTTTGCTACTCCCCTCTACTCCCGTGCCCTTGACAGGTCTCTTGAAGGCACACAAGTCAATGATCGTTAGCTGGGATGATCGGGCAGAAGAGGCTGCCTGAAGTCAGCCCTGAGCGGGTCCCCGGTTTTGGTGACGTCTGACTTCAAAAGGGAGTTTATAGTACAGAACGATGCCTCCGAAGTAGGCCTCGGTGCTGTACTGTCTCAGGAAGTCAACGGGGAGAAGCATCCCGTTGTCTTCCTCAGCCATAAGCTCACCCCAGCCGAGACCCGGTATAGTATAGTGGAGAGAGAGTGCCTGTTTATCAAGTGGGCACTAGAATCTCTCCGCTATTATTTATTGGGGAGAAAATTCTGCCTGGTGACCGACCACTCCCCTCTCAAGTGGATGAACCAGGACAAGGACAGAAATGCCCGAGTCACCAGATGGTTTCTCTCCCTACAAAACTTTACGTTTTCGGTGGAACACAGGGCAGTCCTTAAATAGGCAGCTGGGCTCAGAAGCGAGTTCTCTGTGTTGGGATCTGGGAGCCTTGTGTCTGGATGAAGGCTTGCTACCTGTTTGGCGTGAAAACAGGTTGGTGCTGCTATCAGCAAGGACTCTTTGAGGCAGAATTGTCGCATGGTGTGAATTACCACCAACACCGCAAGGTGACTTTTTGTTTGATTATGACTGCTTGTTTTATCACTTGCCTAAAGTGTGAATAAAACACTGAACTGTTTAATCCAAAGAACTTGTTGTTGCCTCTATACTGCGTCCGCTAATCCTGTCTACCAAAGCGAAACACCACAATATATACATGTCATGTACCAGGGTCTCTATATTACACATATACACGCCACATACCAGGGCCTCTATATGACGCATACACATGTCATGTACCAGGGTCTTTATATTACACATACACGTGTCATGTACCAGGTGCTGCATATTACACAAACACGTAATTTACCTGGGTCTCTATATTACACATATAAACATACGTGTCATGTATCAGGGTCTCTATATTACACATACATTAAATGTATCAGGGAATCTGTATTACACATACACGTCATATATCGAGGTCTCTATATTACACATATACATTTAATGTATCAGGGGCTGTATATGACACATACTCGTCATGTACCAGGGTCTCTATATCATGTGTCATGTATCAGAGGTTCTGTATTACACATGTCATGTATCAGGGGCTCTATATTCCACGTGTCATTTATTGGGGTCTCTATATTACACATACACATGTTATGTATCTGGGTCCCTATATTACATATCATGTATCAGGGGCTCTATATTACACATATACATGTATCAGGGGCTCTATATTACACATATACATGTATCAGGGGCCCTATATTACATGTCGTGTATCTGGGGCTCTATATTACACATATACATGTATCAGGGGCCCTATATTACATGTCGTGTATCTGGGGCTCTATATTACATGTCATGTATCAGGGCTCTGTATTACACATATACATGTATCAGGGGCTCTATATTACACATATACATGTATCAGGGGCCCTATATTACATGTCGTGTATCTGGGGCTCTATATTACATGTCATGTATCAGGGCTCTGTATTATATGTAATGTATGTCTCTATATTACACATACATGTATCAGGGGCTCTATATTATATGTAATGTATCAGGTCTCTATATTACATGTCTATCAGGGCTCTATACACATACACGTGTCATGTACTAGGGTTTCTGTTACAGATAAAGTTTGGCATGTTCAACCACAAAAACTTTTGTGTCTCCCCCAGTGTTACTTAGCCCCGCCCCTCATTCCACACCATGGGCTCCACCCCCAGGACGCTCGGTTGTTCACACAACCAATGCTGTAAGACTGCTGACCAATTAGAAGGCAGGACACTGCCGGGTGTGGTTGTTAGGAGCAGGCTGGTTGCTAAGGGACTGGACTCGGGATTCTAACGGGGAAAGAAGCTGCGAAATGGACTCCAGTGGAGACTGGGCAACCGGAGCCAGGTACAGCGGCGATAGGGGACTTCTGTCATCACCTCACCCTGCTCTAATACACAGACCCCCATCATCATCACCTCACCCTGTTCTAATACACAGACCCCCATCATCACCTCACCCTGCTCTAATACACAGACCCCCCTCATCATCACCTCACCCTGCTCTAATACACAGACCCCCCTCATCATCACCTCACCCTGCTCTAATACACAGACCCCCCTCATCATCACCTCACCCTGCTCTAATACACAGACCCCCCTCATCATCACCTCACCCTGCTCTAATACACAGACCCCCCTCATCATCACCTCACCCTGCTCTAATACACAGACCCCCCATCATCATCATCACCTCACTCTGCTCTAATACACAGACCCCCCTCATCATCACCTCACCCTGCTCTAATACACAGACCCCCCTCATCATCACCTCACCCTGCTCTAATACACAGACCCCCATCATCATCACCTCACCCTGCTCTAATACACATACGTTACTATCTTTGTTTCCAGTATTCTGGATGATGAGAATGCCAGGCTCCGCCAGCTCAAGCTGCACAACCAGGTATGGGTGCTGGGGTGGCGCGGGGTGTGATAAATCTCCATCTGATTGCGGTATATTTTGTCCACTTCCGTTTCCTTATCTCTGTTCTGGCGAGCAGCGTGTCTGGTGCCCGAGGAAGGGTTTTCGATTAGATCTAGAACTGTGATAATCTCATACAATTTGTTCTGCCAGAAATTAACCCTGTGTGAGCTGGTCTCTGTCCTCCATAATATAGACAGTGTTTATTGTGTGTAGCGGGCCCTTCTGGAGCAGAAACAGAGGAGGAAGAGGCAGGAGGCCCACATGGTACAGCCAAACCAAGAGTCCAGAGGACGGCGTGGAAGAGCCAAGAAGAGCGAGGAGCAAGCCCCCCTAATGCAGTGTCAGACCCCCCGATCTGCGCCCTCAGATGTCGTTTTACATGGTGAGACACATTAAGTCCTTTAGCTGAAGTATTGGGTCCACTTTGACGGTGATAGGGTAGATAACACTAGGGATGTCCCGATACCATTTTTTTAAGACTGAGTACGAGTACCGATACTTTTATTTAAGTACTCACCGATACCAATTACCGATACTAATTTTAACAATAAAATACACACACATGTATTTTCTGACCACTGACCAACCAAAAGGCCCAAAAACAGAACTATAACATTCCAAGGAGACGTTATACTGTATGGGGGCAGCCACAAGGAGACGTTATACTGTATGGGGGCAGCCACAAGGAGACGTTATACTGTATGGGGGCAGCTACAAGGAGACGTTATACTGTATGGGGGCAGCCGCAAGGAGACGTTACACTGTATGGGGGCAGCCACAAGGAGACGTTATACTGTATGGGGGGCAGCCACAAGGAGGCGTTATACTGTATGGGGGCAGCCACAAGGAGACGTTATACTGTATGGGGGCAGCCACAAGGAGACGTTATACTGTATGGGGGCAGCCACAAGGAGAAGTTATACTGTATGGGGGCAGCCACAAGGAGACGTTATACTGTATGGGGGGCAGCCACAAGGAGACGTTATACTGTATGGGGGCAGCCACAAGGAGACGTTATACTGTATGGGGGGCAGCCACAAGGAGGCGTTATACTGTATGGGGGCAGCCACAAGGAGACGTTATACTGTATGGGGGCAGCTACAAGGAGACATTATACTCTATGGGGGCAGCCACAAGGAGACGTTATACTGTATGGGGGCAGCCACAAGGAGACGTTACACTGTATGGGGGCAGCCACAAGGAGACGTTATACTGTATGGGGGCAGCCACAAGAAGACGTTACACTGTATGGGGGCAGCCACAAGGAGACGTTATACTGTATGGGGCAGCCACAAGGAGACGTTACACTGTATGGGGGCAGCCACAAGGAGACGTTATACTGTATGGGGGCAGCCACAAGGAGACGTTATACTGTATGGGGGCAGCCACAAGGAGACGTTATACTGTATGGGGGCAGCCACAAGGAGACGTTATACTGTATGGGGGCAGCTACAAGGAGACGTTATACTGTATGGGGGCAGCCACAAGGAGACGTTATACTGTATGGGGGCAGCCACAAGGAGACGTTATACTGTATGGGGCGCAGCCACAAGGAGACATTATACTGTATGGGACGGCCACAAGGAGACGTTACACTGTATGGGGGCAGCCACAAGGAGACGTTATACTGTATGGGGGCAGCCACAAGGAGACATTATACTGTATGGGACGGCCACAAGGAGACGTTATACTGTATGGGGGCAGCCACAAGGAGACGTTATACTGTATGGGGGCCACAAGGAGACGTTACACTGTATGGGGGCAGCCACAAGGAAACGCTACTGTAAGGAGTCAGGACAACAATTTTTTAAGCCCCCCTCCTCAGTATAATAGTCTTGTGGCCATCATACAGTAATGTATATTTCTTCTTGCCCTAATGCCTGCTTTTAGAGATCAATGTGCAGCTTGCAGGCAGGAAGGGAAGGACCAGGGCCATAGAAGACAGACACTATCACCTTTAGAGGGACTCGCTCCTGGCAAACACAGCTCTGCTGCAGTGAATGCAGTGGAGCAGACTGTGATGTAATTATAGTTATTGCAGGAGACGTTATACTGTATGGGGGGCAGCCACAAGGAGACGTTATATGGTATGGGGGGCAGCCACAAGGAGACGTTATACTGTATGGGGGCAGCCACAAGGAGAGGTTATACGGTATGGGGGCAGCTACAAGGAGACGTTATACTGTATGGGGGGCAGCCACAAGGAGACGTTATACTGTATGGGGGGCCACAAGGAGACGTTATACTGTATGGGGGGCCACAAGGAGACGTTATACTGTATGGGGGGCCACAAGGAGACGTTATACTGTATGGGGGGCAGCCACAAGGAGACGTTATACTGTATGGGGGGCCACAAGGAGACGTTATACTGTATGGGGGGCCACAAGGAGACGTTACACTGTATGGGGGCAGCCACAAGGAGACGTTATACTGTATGGGGGGCAGCCACAAGGAGACGTTATACTGTATGGGGGGCCACAAGGAGACGTTATACTGTATGGGGGGCAGCCACAAGGAGACGTTATACTGTATGGGGGCAGCCACAAGGAGACGTTATACTGTATGGGGGGCAGCCACAAGGAGACGTTATACTGTATGGGGGGCAGCCACAAGGAGACGTTATACTGTATGGGGGGCAGCCACAAGGAGACGTTATACTGTATGGGGGGCAGCCACAAGGAGACGTTATACTGTATGGGGGGCAGCCACAAGGAGACGTTATACTGTATGGGGGGCAGCCACAAGGAGACGTTATACTGTATGGGGGGCAGCCACAAGGAGACGTTATACGGTATGGGGGCAGCCACAAGGAGACGTTATACGGTATGGGGGCAGCCACAAGGAGATGTTATACGGTATGGGGGCAGCCACAAGGAGACGTTATACTGTATGGGGGCAGCCACAAGGAGACGTTATACGGTATGGGGGGCAGCCACAAGGAGACGTTATACGGTATGGGGGGCAGCCACAAGGAGACGTTATACTGTATGGGGGCAGCCACAAGGAGACGTTATACTGTATGGGGGCAGCCACAAGGAGACGTTATACTGTATGGGGGGCAGCCACAAGGAGGCGTTATACTGTATGGGGGCAGCCACAAGGAGACGTTATACTGTATGGGGGCAGCTACAAGGAGACATTATACTCTATGGGGGCAGCCACAAGGAGACGTTATACTGTATGGGGGCAGCCACAAGGAGACGTTACACTGTATGGGGGCAGCCACAAGGAGACGTTATACTGTATGGGGGCAGCCACAAGAAGACGTTACACTGTATGGGGGCAGCCACAAGGAGACGTTATACTGTATGGGGCAGCCACAAGGAGACGTTACACTGTATGGGGGCAGCCACAAGGAGACGTTATACTGTATGGGGGCAGCCACAAGGAGACGTTATACTGTATGGGGGCAGCCACAAGGAGACGTTATACTGTATGGGGGCAGCTACAAGGAGACGTTATACTGTATGGGGGCAGCTACAAGGAGACGTTATACTGTATGGGGGCAGCCACAAGGAGACGTTATACTGTATGGGGGCAGCCACAAGGAGACGTTATACTGTATGGGGCGCAGCCACAAGGAGACATTATACTGTATGGGACGGCCACAAGGAGACGTTACACTGTATGGGGGCAGCCACAAGGAGACGTTATACTGTATGGGGGCAGCCACA
Source organism: Bufo bufo (assembly GCF_905171765.1). NCBI lineage: Eukaryota > Metazoa > Chordata > Amphibia > Anura > Bufonidae > Bufo > Bufo bufo. The sequence continues at coordinate 229,453,594 of NC_053389.1, read as the reverse complement.
AGGAGACATTATACTGTATGGGGGCAGCCACAAGGAGACGTTATACTGTATGGGGGCAGCCACAAGGAGACGTTATACTGTATGGGGGCCACAAGGAGACGTTACACTGTATGGGGGCAGCCACAAGGAAACGCTACTGTAAGGAGTCAGGACAACAATTTTTTAAGCCCCCCTCCTCAGTATAATAGTCTTGTGGCCATCATACAGTAATGTATATTTCTTCTTGCCCTAATGCCTGCTTTTAGAGATCAATGTGCAGCTTGCAGGCAGGAAGGGAAGGACCAGGGCCATAGAAGACAGACACTATCACCTTTAGAGGGACTCGCTCCTGGCAAACACAGCTCTGCTGCAGTGAATGCAGTGGAGCAGACTGTGATGTAATTATAGTTATTGCAGGAGACGTTATACTGTATGGGGGGCAGCCACAAGGAGACGTTATATGGTATGGGGGGCAGCCACAAGGAGACGTTATACTGTATGGGGGCAGCCACAAGGAGAGGTTATACGGTATGGGGGCAGCTACAAGGAGACGTTATACTGTATGGGGGGCAGCCACAAGTAGACGTTATACTGTATGGGGGGCCACAAGGAGACGTTATACTGTATGGGGGGCCACAAGGAGACGTTATACTGTATGGGGGGCCACAAGGAGACGTTATACTGTATGGGGGGCAGCCACAAGGAGACGTTATACTGTATGGGGGGCCACAAGGAGACGTTATACTGTATGGGGGGCCACAAGGAGACGTTACACTGTATGGGGGCAGCCACAAGGAGACGTTATACTGTATGGGGGGCAGCCACAAGGAGACGTTATACTGTATGGGGGGCCACAAGGAGACGTTATACTGTATGGGGGGCAGCCACAAGGAGACGTTATACTGTATGGGGGCAGCCACAAGGAGACGTTATACTGTATGGGGGGCAGCCACAAGGAGACGTTATACTGTATGGGGGGCAGCCACAAGGAGACGTTATACTGTATGGGGGGCAGCCACAAGGAGACGTTATACTGTATGGGGGGCAGCCACAAGGAGACGTTATACTGTATGGGGGGCAGCCACAAGGAGACGTTATACTGTATGGGGGGCAGCCACAAGGAGACGTTATACTGTATGGGGGGCAGCCACAAGGAGACGTTATACGGTATGGGGGCAGCCACAAGGAGACGTTATACGGTATGGGGGCAGCCACAAGGAGATGTTATACGGTATGGGGGCAGCCACAAGGAGACGTTATACTGTATGGGGGCAGCCACAAGGAGACGTTATACGGTATGGGGGGCAGCCACAAGGAGACGTTATACTGTATGGGGGCAGCCACAAGGAGACGTTATACGGTATGGGGGGCAGCCACAAGGAGACGTTATACTGTATGGGGGCAGCCACAAGGAGACGTTATACTGTATGGGGGGCAGCCACAAGGAGACGTTATACTGTATGGGGGGCAGCCACAAGGAGACGTTATACTGTATGGGGGGCAGCCACAAGGAGACGTTATACTGTATGGGGGGCCACAAGGAGATGTTATACTGTATGGGGGGCAGCCACAAGGAGACGTTATACTGTATGGGGGGCAGCCACAAGGAGACGTTATACTGTATGGGGGGCAGCCACAAGGAGACGTTATACTGTATGGGGGGCAGCCACAAGGAGACGTTATACTGTATGGGGGGCAGCCACAAGGAGACGTTATACGGTATGGGGGCAGCCACAAGGAGACGTTATACGGTATGGGGGCAGCCACAAGGAGATGTTATACGGTATGGGGGCAGCCACAAGGAGACGTTATACTGTATGGGGGCAGCCACAAGGAGACGTTATACTGTATGGGGGGCAGCCACAAGGAGACGTTATACTGTATGGGGGCAGCCACAAGGAGACGTTATACTGTATGGGGGGCAGCCACAAGGAGACGTTATACTGTATGGGGGGCAGCCACAAGGAGACGTTATACTGTATGGGGGGCAGCCACAAGGAGACGTTATACTGTATGGGGGGCCACAAGGAGATGTTATACTGTATGGGGGGCAGCCACAAGGAGACGTTATACTGTATGGGGGGCAGCCACAAGGAGACGTTATACTGTATGGGGGGCAGCCACAAGGAGACGTTATACTGTATGGGGGGCAGCCACAAGAAGACGTTATACTGTATGGGGGGCAGCCACAAGGAGACGTTATACGGTATGGGGGCAGCCACAAGGAGACATTATACGGTATGGGGGCAGCCACAAGGAGACGTTATACTGTATGGGGGCAGCCACAAGGAGACGTTATACTGTATGGGGGGCAGCCACAAGGAGACGTTATACTGTATGGGGCGGCCACAAGGAAACGCTACTGTAAGGAGTCAGCACAAGGACCAGGGCCATAGAAGACAGACACTATCTCCTTTAGAGGGACTCGCTCCTGGCAAACACAGCTCTGCTGCAGTGAATGCAGTGGAGCAGACTGTGATGTAATTATAGTTCTTGCAGGGACTCAGAGAATCGTCTGAGAGTTTATTAGTTAAAACGAATCAAATGAGTCACAGACTGTGTCACCCCAGACTTCCTGCTCTGCTACATGCACCCTGTACACACACAGCTCCACTACATGCTATGCTAATAATGCAAATGCCCGGTATCGGTCGTATCGGTATCGGGACATCCCTAGATAACACACAAGTAGCAGACTCTAAAATCACCTCACATATGTCTGCCTACCTACTCAACTCATGAGGCTACAACTCCCAGCATGTCCTTAGATCTCTGGACTTTCATGCACCTCTCTCTCAGCAACTTAAGGGGGTTGTGCCAATATTTAAACTGTGCATAGGTGATAATTGTCTGACAAGGGGGCACCGACTTCTAGGACCAACAGTGATAATGAGAATGGGGGTCCTGCCCCCCCAATATGAATGGAGCTGCTGTTGATGGCAACGGCTTAGGAATGGAGCAGCCGCCATCAGCAGAGAGTGTCAGCTGTAACTTACACTCTGCAGCAACATTCGAAATCGGTGCTGGCACGGATCTCCGCTGTTTAACCCCTTAGCTGCTGCAGTGAGTCACCACCTGTGGAATCCATGAGGTTAATGGAGGGAGGGGGCTCCCTCTCTCCTCCATTGGGCCACTGCCCTGCAGGGCTTATTTTTTGCGGGACAAGTTGTACTTTCTAATGGCACCATTTACGGTTGCATACCATATGGTAGGAAGCGGGAAAAAAAATTCCAAATGGGGTAGAATTGGGAAAAAACGCAATTCTGATACATATACGGCGGAGTTCCTTAAGGGGCTAAATAAATAAAAAATTCCCCATATCCATTCATTTATGAGTGATTAAAAAATGTAATAAACTACACACAATTGGTATCGCCGTGTCCGTAATGACCTGATCTATAAAAGGATCATGGTACTAATCCCAAGTGGTGAACGCCGTGAAAAAAGAAAAAAAACTATGGCGGCATTGCTGGGTTTTTTCACCTCACCTCCCAATTTTTTTTTTTTTTATAAAAAGTGTATTCCAAAATGATTTCAATAAAAACTACATCCCGTCCTGCAAAAAACAAGCCCTCACACAGCTACATCGGTGAAATAATAAAAATTTTATGGATGTTAGTTATAGTTATATGGCGACGCAAAATATAATTTATTTTTAATACAAAAGTAATTTGATGCTGAAAAGCTAGCAAAGCATAAAACAACTATATAAATTTGGTATCGCTATAACCGTATAAACCCACAGAATAAAATGATGATATCATATTTACCGCATGATAAACCCCATAAAAAAACACTGAGAGAATTGTAATTTTTGCCCACCCCACATCCTAAAAAATGGTATTAAAAACAATCAAAAAGTAATTTGTACTTCAAAATGGTACAAAAAAATAACTACAGCTTCTCCTGCAACAAACAAATCCTCGCACAGCTCAGTCAACAAAAAATAAAAAAGTTATGGCCCCTAAAAACAATTTCAGCAAATTCCATGTTAGAAAATCCTGATGCAGCTCCTTCTCTTCTGAACGCTTCCGTGTCCACAAACAGCAGTTTACGACGACATATGGGCTGTTGCTGTATTCAGTAGAAAATGTATAACAAATTGTGGGGTGCATTTTCTCCTGTTGTGCCTTGTGAAAATGAAACATTTGGGGCTGAAGCAACATTTTATAGGAACTAAAATGTAATTTTATATTTTTCACAGCCAAGTGTTTTTAAATTCTATGAAACGCTTGTTGGGTCAAACCATTCACTTCACCACTAGATTTATTCCTTAACCACCTCCGGACCGCCTAACGCAGATTCGCGTTCCGGAGGTGGCAGCCCTGCGCACAATCACGCATATACGCGTCATCTCGCGAGACGCGAGATTTCCTGTGAACGCGCGCACACAGGCACGGAAGGTAAGAGAGTTGATCTCCAGCCTGCCAGCGGCGATCGTTCGCTGGCAGGCTGGAGATGTGTTTTTTTTTAACCCCTAACAGGTATATTAGACGCTGTTTTGATAACAGCGTCTAATATACCTGCTACCTGTGTCCTCTGGTGGTCCCCTTTGTTTGGATCGACCACCAGAGGACACAGGTAGCTCAGTAATATGTTGCACCAAGCACCACTACACTACACCCCCCCCCCTGTCACTTATTAACCCCTTATTCACCCTTGATCACCCCATATAGACTCCCTGATCACCCCCCTGTCATTGATAACCCCCTGTAAGGCTGCATTCAGAGGTCCGTATGAATTTTACGGATCCACTGATAGATGGATCGGATCCGCAAAACACATACGGACGTCTGAATGCAGCCTTACAGGGGAGTGATCAATGACGGAGGTGATCACCCCATATAGACTCCCTGATCACCCCCCTGTCATTGATAACCCCCTATAAGGCTCCATTCAGAGGTCCGTATGAATTTTACGGATCCACTGATAGATGGATCGGATCCGCAAAACACATACGGACGTCTGAATGCAGCCTTACAGGGGAGTGATTAATGACGGAGGTGATCACCCCATATAGACTCCCTGTTAACCCCCCTGTCATTGATCAACCCCCTGTAAAGCTCCATTCAGATGTCCGCATGATTTTTACGGATCCACTGATAGATGGATCGGATCCGCAAAACGCATACGGACGTCTGAATGGAGCCTTACAGGGGCGTGATCAATGACTGTGGTGATCACCCCATATAGACTCCCTGATCACCCCCCTGTCATTGATTACACCCCTGTCATTGATCAACCCCCTGTAAAGCTCCATTCAGATGTCCGCATGATTTTTACGGATCCACTGATAGATGGATCGGATCCGCAAAACGCATCCGGACGTCTGAATGAAGCCTTACAGGGGCGTGATCAATGACTGTGGTGATCACCCCCCTGTCATTGATCAACCCCCTGTAAAGCTCCATTCAGATGTCCGCATGATTTTTACGGATCCACTGATAGATGGATCGGATCCGCAAAACACATACAGGCGTCTCCCTGGAGCCTTCCAGGGGGGGTGATCACCCCATATAGACTCCCTGATCACCCCCATGTCATTGATCACCCCCCTGTCAGGCTGCATTCAGATGTCCGTATGATTTTTACGGATCCACGGATACATGGATCGGATCCGCAAGACACATACGCAAAATTTATATATGGATCTCGTTTTTTTTGCAAAATTTTACAACTGAAAGTGAAAAATGTCATTTTTTTGCAAAAAAATCGTTAAATTTCGATTAATAACAAAAAAAGTAAAAATGTCAGCAGCAATGAAATACCACCAAATGAAAGCTCTATTAGTGAGAAGAAAAGGAGGTAAAATTCATTTGGGTGGTAAGTTGCGTGACCGAGCAATAAACGGTGAAAGTAGTGTAGGTCAGAAGTGTAAAAAGTGGCCTGGTCTTTCAGGGTGTTTAAGCACTGGGGGCTGAGGTGGTTAAAGGGTGTATTTTCAAAATGGGGTCACTTTTTGGGTTTCCTTTCAAGCGTACCCCAGGGTCTCTTCAAATGTGACATGGCACCCGAAAACCATTCCAGCAAAATCTGCCCTCCAAAAAACAATATTGCGCTCCTTTCCTTCTACGCCCTGCCAAGTACCAATGAAGAGATTCACGACCACATATGGGGTGTTTCTGTAAACTGCAGAATCAGGGTTATAAATACTGAGGTTTGTTTTTCCGTTAACCCTTGCTGTGCTACAGGAAAATGGATTTAAATGGAAAATGTGCACAAAAAATGAAATTTTAAAATGTCACCTCCATTTTGCTTTAATTCCTGTGGAACACCTAACTTGAGGGGTGTAGTTCTTAAAATGCGGTCATATTTGAGTGGTTTCTACTATGTAAGCTCCTTAAAGTCACTTCAGAACTGAATTGGTCCTTAAAAACACGGTTTTAAAAATTTCAAAAATGGATTCCAGAATTTTAAACCTTCTAACATCCTAAAAAAATTTAATTTACAAAATGATGCCAACATAAAGTAGACATATGGGGAATAGGGATGTCCCGATACCAGTATCGGTATCGGGACCGATACCGGGCATTTGCACGAGTACATGTACTCGTGCAAATGTCCCCGATACCACTGCCGATACCTGTGCGCCGCTTCTATGTGTCCGTCCGCAGCCCCTGCATCTCCCACAGCTAACAGCTTCACAGGCAGCAGCAGGCAGTGTAATTGGAGCCTAGAGTGGAAGCTAGGCCCGCCCCTCCCCGCCCTCCAACCAATCAGAGGCAGCCAGCACTGACTCACAGCACAGGGAGCGTAGTGCAGGGACTCAGAGAATCGTCTGACAGTTTATTAGTTAAAAGAATCCAATGACTCAGAGACCGTGTCACCGAGTCCCTGCCCGGCTTCCTGCTCTGCGGCTCCCTGTAAGTCCGTCCGGGGGAAGGGGGGGCATTATTAGCATAGCACGTAGTGGAGCTGTGTGTGTACAGGGTGCATGTAGCAGAGCAGGAAGTCTGGGGTGACACAGTCTGTGACTCATTTGATTCGTTTTAACTAATAAACTCTCAGACGATTCTCTGAGTCCCTGCAATAACTATAATTACATCACAGTCTGCTCCACTGCATTCACTGCAGCAGAGCTGTGTTTGCCAGGAGCGAGTCCCTCTAAAGGTGATAGTGTCTGTCTTCTATGGCCCTGGTCCTTCCCTTCCTGCCTGCAAGCTGCACATTGATCTCTAAAAGCAGGCATTAGGGCAAGAAGAAATATACATTACTGTATGATGGCCACAAGACTATTATACTGAGGAGGGGGGGCTTCAAAAATTGTTTTCCTGACTCCTTACAGTAGCGTCTCCTTGCGGCTGCCCCCATACAGTGTAACGTCTCCTTGTGGCTGCCCCCATACAGTATAACGTCTCCTTGTGGCTGCCCCCATACAGTGTAACGTCTCCTTGTGGCTGCCCCATACAGTATAACGTCTCCTTGTGGCCCCCATACAGTATAATAGTGGCTGCCCCATACAGTATAACGTCTCCTTGTGGCTGCCCCCATACAGTATAACGTCTCCTTGTGGCTGCCCCCATACAGTATAATGTCTCCTTGTGGCTGCCCCCATACAGTATAACGTCTCCTTGTGGCTGCCCCCATACAGTATAACGTCTCCTTGTGGCTGCCCCCATACAGTATAACGTCTCCTTGTGGCTGCCCCCATACAGTATAACGTCTCCTTGTGGCCGTCCCATACAGTATAACGTCTCCTTGTGGCTGCCCCCATACAGTATAACGTCTCCTTGTGGCTGCCCCCATACAGTATAACGTCTCCTTGTGGCCGTCCCATACAGTATAATGTCTCCTTGTGGCTGCCCCTCATACAGTATAACGCCTCCTTGTGGCTGCCCCCCATACAGTATAACGTCTCCTTGTGGCTGCCCCCATACAGTATAACGTCTCCTTGTGGCTGCCCCCATACAGTATAACGTCTCCTTGTGGCTGCCCCCATACAGTGTAACGGCTCCTTGTGGCCCTCATACAGTATAACGTCTCCTTGTGGCTGCCCCCATACAGTATAACGTCTCCTTGTGGCCGCCCCATACAGTATAACGTCTCCTTGTGGCTGCCCCATACAGTATAACGTCTCCTTGTGGCCGCCCCATACAGTATAACGTTTCCTTGTGGCTGCCCCCCATACAGTATAACGTCTCCTTGTGGCTGCCCCCATACAGTATAATGTCTCCTTGTGGCTGCCCCCCATACCGTATAACGTCTCCTTGTGGCTGCCCCCATACAGTATAATGTCTCCTTGTGGCTGCCCCCCATACCGTATAACGTCTCCTTGTGGCTGCCCCCATACAGTATAACGTCTCTTTGTGGCCCCCATACAGTATAATGTCTCCTTGGAATGTTATAGTTCTGTTTTTGGGCCTTTTGGTTGGTCAGTGGTCAGAAAATACATGTGTGTGTATTTTATTGTTAAAATTAGTATCGGTAATTGGTATCGGTGAGTACTTAAATAAAAGTATCGGTACTCGTACTCAGTCTTAAAAAAATGGTATCGGGACATCCCTAATGGGGAATGTTAATTAATAACTATTTTGCAAGGACTCACTATTTGTTTTAAAATCAGAGAAATTCAAATTTAGAAAATTGCAAATTTTTCAAAATTTGGGATTTTTTTAGACATAAAGTTAAAATATATCAACTAGGGCTGCAGCTATCGACTATTTTTGTAATAGAGTATTCTGTTGATTAATCCAATAATTAATTAAGTACAAGTAATAACAAACCCCCCCCTCCCCCATGCCTTCAGCTCCTCCCCCCCCATGCCATTAGGCCCCCCCCTTCAGTGCTATCAGGCTGCCTTCCCCCAGTGCCACACTGACGATGTGTCAGGAGGACATTGCAGCGCAGTGCAGGCCGGCGGGTGACCACGGAGCGGTGAGTAATAGCAAGCGCTTCACTCACGCTCTGTGGTCACATTGAGGATTTTTTTGTGTCCAGTTACTCAATTCAATTAAGTAATCCTTTCAGCCCTGACGTACCATGTCAGGGCTGAAATGTGACGTACCATGTGATGACCGGAGTGACGTCATCACAGGTCCTTCATCAAAGGAGACACAAGGAGATGCCGGGCTACGGGAGCAAGTGGATTAAGGTGAGTTAAATGATTTTTTTATTTTTTTTTAACCCCTCCAGTGCTATTTTACTTTGCATTCTGTATTCAGAATGCTATTATTTTCCCTTATGACCATGTTATAATGGGAAATAATAATGATCGGGTCTCCATCCCGATCGTCTCCTAGCAACCGTGTGTGAAAATCGCACCGCATCCGCACTTGCTTGCGGATGCTTGCGATTTTCACGCAACCCTATTCACTTCTATGGGGCCTGCGTTGCGTGAAAAATGCAGAATATAGAACATGCTACGATTTTCACGCAACGCATAAGTGATGCGTGAAAATCACCGCTCATGTGAACAGCCCCATAGAAATGAATGGGTCCGGATTCAGTGCGGGTGCAATGCGTTCACCTCCCGCATTGCACCTGCGCGGAAAACTCGCCCGTGTGAAAGAGGCCTTAGAATCACTTTGATCAGTTCCCAGATAAAGTGACACATGTCAGATTTGAAAAATGGGGCTCCGGCATTTGATCCAAACTGGCTTTTGCTTGAAGGGGTCAATATTGGACATGTCACTTCTTGGACATTGCAAGTGACTTCCAGTAGATGGCAGCACACTACAGGAAGATAATGCTCGTTATAGGCATATTATTGGTGGCTGATTCCTCACCGAAATCCATACCAATGCTAAATATGCATCCCGTGAGTTTTCACATGCACTGACAATATGCAGATGTGACGTGTAAACATTAAGGGTCCATTCACACGTCTGTAGAATGGGTCCGGATCCGTTCCGCAACTTTGCGGATCGAATCCGGACCCATTCATTCTCTATGGGGCCGGAAGAGATGCGGACAGCACACAGTGTGCTGTCCGCATCCGCATTTCCGGAGCACGGCCCCGATCTTCTGGTCCACGGCTCCGGAAAAAAATAGAACATGTCCTACAAGAATAGGCAGTTCTATGGGGGTGCCGTCCAGGTGTATTGCGGATCCGCAATACAATATGGACGTGTGAATGGACCCTAAGTGATTAGAAAATAAAAAAAAACGCCCTAAATAAAATAAAGTACGTTTTTTTTTATTTTGTACATTATTATTTTTTATTATTAAATAGAATTTAAAACAATCTTCACATAATTCATATCATCCCAAAATATAATCTCTTTGCATTATCCCGCATACAGCAAAAAAAAATTAAGTGCCAGAGTTGATGCTGTTTTTTCTTTTTCTCTTCGCTGTTCATCCCATTTAAAAAAAAAAAAAATAGAAAAAGTCATAAACAGACCAAAATAATGGTACCAATGAAAACATCATGCCTTTCTGCGAAGAACAAGCCTCGTTCAGTTCCATAGCTGGAAAAGTTATGGGTGTTAGATTGCAGCGACACAGAAACAAATTAATTCTTAAAATAAGGAAAAAGTTGGAAAAAAAAAAATCTAAAATACTATATAAACTTGGTATCACTGGAATCATAACAACCCGTAAAGTTAACATATTACTTAATACTGCATGGTGAACACTGTAAAAGAAATTCTCAAAAAACAATTATTTTTTCTGCCCTTCCCCCCCCCAAATTTTTTTTTTGTTATTCTGTACATTATATGTTCTCCAAAATAGTACAACTAAAAAAAAATACAACTCTTCCCACAAAAAAACAAGTTCTCATACAGCTACTTAAGTGGAAAGAAAAATGTTATTGCTCTCGAACACAGTAATGGGGAAAAATGAAAAAAGATTTCTGCCACATGTACCAGATTTACACTTACAGCGGCTGCTTGTTCAGTATCTTCTGCTCTATACATACACTGATAACACATTGTAATCTGCAGGAATAGATGGCCCAGCTGCGTTTCTCAGTTCTGAGAGCCAGGATCTGGAATATAAAATTCATATTCTATCAGTGGGAGAAACCTGCCCTGATGACATTACATCAGACAATTCCAGGCCCAACTCCAACGAGGTGAATGGCCGATCTGGATCAACTCAGGGCAAGCCCTCTTCTCCCTCAAAAGAATGGAAAGGCAAATCTCGAATACCTGAGACAAAACCCCAGTCGCCTTCTAGCAAAACTCAAAGCACTTTAAAAGAAGTAAAGACCTATACTGCTCCCCCCACCGAATCTATAACCAAACCTGGCTCTGAAGAGGACGAAGAGGCCCCTACAAAGCGAGATGTGTCCAAACGTGACCTTCAAGAAATGCTGCAGGAGAGGGGTGAGTGTTCTTGCACATGCACGTTACTAAATATGATAGAAGAATTGATTATAATATACTTTAAGGCCTCTTTCACACGGGCATCGCGTGTGAGGGCCGGATGGGATGTGGGTGCGTTGCGGGAAAATGCGCGATTTCTCCCCGCAAGTGCAAAGCGTTTTAATGTGTTTTGCATACGCACTTTAACAGAAGTTCGGGTTTGGGATCGGTGTTCTGTAGATTTTATTATTTTCCCTTATAACATGGTTATAAGGGAAAATAATAGCATTCTTAATACAGAATGCATAGTACAATAGTGATGGAGGGGTTAAAATAATAATAATTTAACTCACCTCATCCACTTGTTCGCGCATCCCGGCTTCTCTTCTTTCTTCTTCTTTGATGCCCAGGAGGAAAAGGACCTGTGGTGACGTCACTGCGCTCATCACATGGTCCATCACATGATCCATCACCATGGATCATCTCCTAGCAACCACGCGTGAAAATCGCACTGCATTCATACTTGCTTGCAGATGCTTGCGATTTTCACGCAGCCCCATTCACTTCTAAGGGACCTGAGTTGCGTGAAAAACGCACAATATAAAGCATGCTGCAATTTTCACGCAACGCACAAGTGATGCGTGAAATTCACCGCTCATGTGCACAGCCCTATAGAAATGAATGGGTCCAGATTCAGTGTGGGTGCAATGCGTTCACCCGCGCGGAAATCTCACCCGTGTTAAAGAGGCCTAACATTACTTATCCTGTACTGATCCTGAGTTACCTCCTGTATTATACTCCAGAGCTGCACTCCCTATTCTGCTGGTGCAGTCACTGTGTACATACATTACTTATCCTGTACTGATCCTGAGTTACATTCTGTATTATACTCCAGAGCTGCACTCACTATTCTGCTGGTGGAGTCACTGTGTACATACATTACTTATCCTGTACTGATCCTGAGTTACATCCTGTATTATACTCCAGAGCTGCACTCACTATTCAGCTGGTGGAGTCACTGTGTACATACATTACTTATCCTGTACTGATCCTGAGTTACAGCCTGTATTATACTCCAGAGCTGCACTCACTATTCAGCTGGTGGAGTCACTGTGTACATACATTACTTATCCTGTACTGATCCTGAGTTACATCCTGTATTATACTCCAGAGCTGTACTCACTATTCTGCTGGTGGAGTCACTGTGTACATACATTACTTATCCTGTACTGATCCTGAGTTACATCCTGTATTATACTCCAGAGCAGCACTCACTATTCTGCTGGTGGAGTCACTGTGTACATACATTACTTATCCTGTACTGATCCTGAGTTACATCCTGTATTATACTCCAGAGCAGCACTCACTATTCTGCTGGTGGAGTCACTGTGTACATACATTACTTATTCTGTACTGATCCTGAGTTACATTCTGTATTATTCTCCAGAGCTGCACTCGCTATTCTGCTGGTTGTTATTGGAAACAGTCAGCAAGCTTATAATTAGACACACCCCTAATAGGTTAACTTAGGAGCAGTTCATTTTTCCAACATCAGATTTGTGTACCAACTGCAGTGTAAATACTCTGCAGACACTGAACAAGCAGGGAAAGCTGGGAGAAGGTTACATGACCCTACCTCTGTAGGCCTGTGTTTTGGTAGGGAGACTGTAAGTTCTAGACGAGGGAGCAGCCATGAATGACTTGCTATATAATATTCTGACACTACAGGCATTTCAGACAGTCTTAACTTTGATGAAGAATCTTCAGACGAGGGGGAGACGGAGTCTGGGAGCACTCGGCCTGGATCTTCCTCCAGCAAAAAATCCCTTACAGTGAGTTTTGGACTGGAGTGTGGCTATTGATCAGCTGATGCCCTTGCTCCATTAACAGTTTCTTCCTGTTTAAACAGGACTCTGCCTCTGCAGACACTGCTCCAGCAGCACCATCTGGAGATCCAGTGGATGTGGGAGACCTAAAGGAGTTTGCTGTACGTTCAGCACCTCGTGGTGTCACTATAAGGTGTCGAATTAGCCGTGACAAGAAGGGGATGGACCGTGGCCTGTATCCAACCTATTACATGCACCTGGAGAGAGAGGACAACCGGAAAGTACGTAAAGTATAGTCACAAGAGTAAAGGGAGTCCGTCAGCAATTTTGTACATGCCGAATGCTGACAGTGCTAAGTAGGGACCGGGGAGAGCAGGACAAATATACCCTTTGTTTATTATCAGGAGTAGTGTGAATGTGAAGTTTTATTTTGGCCCGGAAAAAAGAAAAATGAAAACCCACAAATAATGCTCTAGACCAGGGATGCTCAACCTGCGGCCCTCCAGCTGTTGCAAAACTACAACTACCAGCATGCCCTAATAGCTGTAGGCTGTCCAGGCATGCTAGGAGTTGTAGTTTTGCAACAGCTAGAGGGCCGCAGGTTGAGAATCACTGCTCTAGACCAACAACTGAAAAAAACAACATATAAGAGGGACATACCTAAGATAACTCGGAGACACAAAGGTACCACATAATTTTATAGCACATGTGGTACCTGCCGGCTTTTCCCTCAGCAAAACCAAAAATAAGGTCTCTGGACTAATCCTGGGGCCAGCAACAAAGAGGTAACAGCATGCAATTGAGATAATGATAAAATATACCGACCACAGTGAAGACCTGAACTGCATAATTATAATTTATCTGTATTTTTTAAGACTGTAAAAAAATGCCAGAATTACTGCATTTGCTTATTTGCCACCTAAAAAAAAAAGTGTTATGTTCCCCAAAATGATACCAATGCAAACTACAAGTTCAAGTTGTCCTGCATAATTCAACCTCTTACACAGCGCCGTAGAAAGAAAAAAAAAAGGGGGCATTTATTGTGCAAAAGTAGTAAAAAACAAAACAAAAAAAAAAACTCTATGTATTTGGTATTGTTGTAATCATACTGACCCAGAGAATAAAGTTATGATGTTATGTATGCCGAAAAAGGAACATAACATAAAAATCTCAGTGGCCGTATTGCTGTTAATCAGTAGGCTATGTGTACCCCAAAATGGCACCAATAAAAAACACAACTTGTCCAGAAAAAAAAAAAAGCCCTCATATGACTACATCAATACAAAAATAAAAAAGTTATATTTCTTGGAAGGCGACGATCAAAAAATGAAAAAAGTTGCTTGGTCCAGAAGAAACTCATCCTCCTTCCTAAATAGATTGCACACAGGATCATAGTACAATACAGTGGGGATCACAGATCCATCCCACATCATGTGATCATGTGATGTGTATAGTTGGTAGGGAGAAAGGCTACAACAAAATGGCGTGTCACTCCTCACATAATCATATATTGTGGTGTATCCGGAGAAATCAGACACATATACATCGTGTCACTCTTCACATAGTCATATATTGTGGTGTATCCAGAGAAAGCAGACACATATACATCGTGTCACTCCTCACATAGTCATATATAGTGGTGTATCCTGAGAAAGCAGACACATATACATCGTCTCACTCCTCACATAGTCATATATTGTGGTGTATCCAGAGAAAGCAGACACATGTACAGTACAGACCAAAAGTTTGGACACACCTTCTCATTCAAAGAGTTTTCTTTATTTTTATGACTATGAAGGCATCAAAACTATGAATTAACACATGTGGAATTATATACATAACAAACAAGTGTGAAACAACTGAAAATATGTCATATTCTAGGTTCTTCAAAGTAGCCACCTTTTGCTTTGATTACTGCTTTGCACACTCTTGGCATTCTCTTGATGAGCTTCAAGAGGTAGTCACCTGAAATGGTCTTCCAACAGTCTTGAAGGAGTTCCCAGAGATGCTTAGCACTTGTTGGCCCTTTTGCCTTCACTCTGCGGTCCAGCTCAACCCAAACCATCTCGATTGGGTTCAGGTCCGGTGACTGTGGAGGCCAGGTCATCTGGCGCAGCACCCCATCACTCTCCTTCATGGTCAAATAGCCCTTACTTTCAAAGTTTTCCCAATTTTTCGGCTGACTGACTGACCTTCATTTCTTAAAGTAATGATGGCCACTCGTTTTTCTTTACTTAGCTGCTTTTTTCTTGCCATAATACAAATTCGAACAGTCTATTCAGTAGGACTATCAGCTGTGTATCCACCTGACTTCTCCTCAACGCAACTGATGATCCCAACCCCATTTATAAGGCAAGAAATCCCACTTATTAAACCTGACAGGGCACACCTGTGAAGTGAAAACCATTTCAGGGGACTACCTCTTGAAGCTCATCAAGAGAATGCCAAGAGTGTGCAAAGCAGTAATCAAAGCAAAAGGTGGTTACTTTGAAGAACCTAGAATATGACATATTTTCTGTTGTTTCACACTTGTTTGTTATGTATATAATTCCACATGTGTTAATTCATAGTTTTGATGCCTTTAGTGTGAATCTACAATTTTCATAGTCATGAAAAAAAAGAAAACTCTTTGAATGAGAAGGTGTGTCCAAACTTTTGGTCTGTACTGTACATCGTGTCACTCCTCACACAGTCACATATTGTGGTGTATCCGGAGAAAGCAGACACATATACATCGTCTCACTCCTCACATAGTCATATATTGTGGTGTATCCGGAGAAAGCAGACACATATACATCGTCTCATTCCTCACATAGTCATATATTGTGGTGTATCCGGAGAAAGCAGACACATATACATCGTCTCACTCCTCACATAGTCATATATTGTGGTGTATCCGGAGAAAGCAGACACATACATCGTCTCATTCCTCACATAGTCATATATTGTGGTGTATCCGGAGAAAGCAGACACATATACATCGTCTCAGTCCTCACACAGTCACATATTGTGGTGTATCCGGAGAAAGCAGACACATATACATCGTCTCACTCCTCACATAGTCATATATTGTGGTGTATCCGGAGAAAGCAGACACATATACATCGTCTCACTCCTCACATAGTCACATATTGTGGTGTATCCGGAGAAAGCAGACACATATACATCGTCTCACTCCTCACATAGTCATATATTGTGGTGTATCCGGAGAAAGCAGACACATATACATCGTCTCACTCCTCACATAATCATATATTGTGGTGTATTCTGAGAAAGCAGACACATATACATCGTCTCACTCCTCACATAATCATATATTGTGGTGTATTCTGAGAAAGCAGACACATATACATCGTCTCACTCCTCACATAATCATATATTGTGGTGTATCCGGAGAAAGCAGACACATATACATCGTCTCACTCCTCACATAGTCATATATTGTGGTGTATCCGGAGAAAGCAGACACATATACATCGTCTCAC
Organism: Bufo bufo; assembly: GCF_905171765.1. NCBI lineage: Eukaryota > Metazoa > Chordata > Amphibia > Anura > Bufonidae > Bufo > Bufo bufo. The sequence goes on along the minus strand of NC_053389.1, from coordinate 229,437,055 downwards.
TCCTCACATAGTCATATATTGTGGTGTATTCTGAGAAAGCAGACACATATACATCGTCTCACTCCTCACATAGTCATATATTGTGGTGTATTCTGAGAAAGCAGACACATATACATCGTCTCACTCCTCACATAATCATATATTGTGGTGTATCCGGAGAAATCAGACACATATACATCGTCTCACTCCTCACATAGTCATATATTGTGGTGTATTCTGAGAAAGCAGACACATACATCGTCTCATTCCTCACATAGTCATATATTGTGGTGTATTCTGAGAAAGCAGACACATATACATCGTCTCACTCCTCACATAGTCATATATTGTGGTGTATTCTGAGAAAGCAGACACATATACATCGTCTCACTCCTCACATAATCATATATTGTGGTGTATCCGGAGAAATCAGACACATATACATCGTCTCACTCCTCACATAGTCATATATTGTGGTGTATCCGGAGAAAGCAGACACATATACATCGTCTCATTCCTCACATAGTCATATATTGTGGTGTATTCTGAGAAAGCAGACACATATACATTGTGTCACTCCTCACATAGTCATATATTGTGGTGTATCCGGAGAAAGCAGACACATATACATCGTCTCACTCCTCACATAGTCATATATTGTGGTGTATTCTGAGAAAGCAGACACATATACATATTCAAAATGAACTATTTGATGCTGGCCCCAGGATTAGTCCAGAAACCCTATTTTTGGTAAAGCTGTTGGCATGGGCGTAGCTATAGGGGAATCAGCTGCTTTGGGGCCCGAAGCTCAGAAGGGGCCCACCCAGGAGGAGGACTAAAATATTTTAGTGTCAGGGGCCCCCTCAACAGTATTATACAATGACATTACATACAGTGATAATGTAGGAAACGGACGGAGCGGCTGCTGGGCCTCGTCCGAGAGAGTTATCTTGACTAGCCACAGGAGGGGGGGGGGTCGCGAAGAAGTTTCTTGGGGCGGGCCCATTCAGAAATGTGGAGCCCAGTCATTTCTAGTTACGCCACTGGCTGTGGGAATAGCCAGCAGGTACCATATGTGCTATAATATTATGTGGTACCTTTGTGACACTGTGTTATTTTAGGCATGTCCTTCTTTCATGCTGCATTAAGTGTATTTTATCTACTTATGTAATAAAGTCATGATTTTCTTTACGGCTTGTTGGTCTGGTACGTTATCTGTGGGTTTTCTGTTAATAGACGCAGCACGAGGTGTTCACTTCAAAGGCCCTTATGTGTATAGTGATTTTATTTTTTCCTGCAAAACCAGTAAGGATTTGTCTCACCCACCTACCTCTAACTTATAGGTTTTCCTTCTTGCTGGTCGAAAGAGGAAAAAAAGCAAAACCTCCAACTACCTGATCTCCATCGACCCCACTGACATGTCTCGGGAAGGCGGCAGCTTTATAGGGAAACTCAGGTATGTACGGAGGTCAGATATAACCCAGGAACCAAATCCCAATCGGGCCTGACCGCAGAGTACCTAGTAGTTTGCCTGTCAGTTTTACATTATAGGATTACTATGTATTACAAAGCATTATGTAAATGCAATCAACGGATCACAGGTTCTAGTCTCCGAGGGGGCGCATAAAAAATGTTAAAGGGTTATTGTCATTTCAGTTTATAATTGAGTCATAGCTTTCCAATATATGAATCATTTTTGGCTGGGGAAGCAGTAAATTTACCATTTTTTATATATATATATATATATATATATATATATATATATATATATATATATATATAATCTCTTCACAAGAGTTGCATAGAAGTCAGAGTGCCGGTGAGCATAGTCATCAGTTACAGAGGTGGCCATCTTCTATGTGGTGATTTGCTGGTTGCAGAGCATTCTGTTGCTGAGATTTCCTGTGATCAGCACTTATCACCGGGGTCTACAGGAGAAATTAGGTCTAAACCAGGCATCCTTAAACTGCGGCCCTCCAGCTGTTCCAAAACTACAACTCCCAGCACGCCCGAACAGCCTACAGGTATCAGCCTACAGCAGGACATTGTGGGAGTTGTAGTTTTACAACAGCGGGAGGGCCGCAGTTTGAGAATGCCTGGTCTAAACCCTTCACCCCAACAGGGTTACCTAGCGGTCACTTATGATATGATAAAGCTACGTTGGTATCTTTTGTAACTGACACTTTTTTGTCTTATTTTTAACCTTTTCTTGTACTCATTCTGGTAGATCCAACCTGATGGGGACCAAGTTCACGGTGTATGACAGCGGAGAGAATCCAGCCAAGGCTCCGGGGTTAGCGGACAGCAGTAGCGTTCGGCAAGAGCTGGCGGCGGTTTGTTACGTATGTCGCGTGCGGCCGTAGTATCCTGGTTATTGTCCGCGTAACCATTTGTTTCAGAATTTACCTCCAGTGTCCTCTCATCCAACAGGAGACCAATGTGCTGGGCTTCAAAGGGCCGAGGAAGATGTCCGTATTAATACCAGGAATGAATATCAACCATGAACGCATTCCCTTCCAGCCACAGAATGTGAGTTCTTTAACTGTTTCACTGCCAGGGGTTTCAGGACAATTTTCACACTTGCTTCCGATTGCTGCTGTGGGAGAAACTAATTTGGCAGGTCTGCAGTGTCCTCAAATAGGGGGTAAATTCATTGTGCTGCCAGAGTTTATCTTTAAGGGCCAGTTGGCATGGAGTTTTTTGGCGCGTTTCTGCCTCAAAATCATCTCCAAAAAAACAGCCTCCCATTCATTTCAATGGGAAGCAGCACTTGCATTGTGGGAAAAAAGAAGCAGCAATGCCCTATCTTGGGGCAGAATTTGAGCAGAATCTCCTATTTAAATGAATAGGAGGCGTCAAAAAAACTGCTCCATACGTGTCCACACATTTTTTGCTCTTTTTCTGTATGGATCCATGCCAAAAAACACAAGCTTAAAAACGCAACTTGGTATTGAAGTAAACGCCTATTGTTTAAAAGAAAAAAAAAAAAAAGCGTAAAAAACCACATCAAAAACGTGCGGAAAAAAATTATTTGTAGATGGATTTTCAAAATCCGTCATGTAAACTTACACTTAAAGGGGTTTTCAGAGATTAGTAAAAAAAGGATCTGTGCTTATACCAGAAACAGCGCCACCATAGGCTGCGTGAGGTATTACAGTTCTGCCCTATTCACATGAATGAGCCTAGCCACAAGGAGAAGAGTGGAGGCGTGTTTTGAAATAATGCAGACCTTCAGGACCAGCCTATATTAGACCTTAGAGGGGACCTAAGCCTTTACTGAAATCACAGACGTTGCAGCGGCTTCCGCTTTCATGGACTCTGCTCTGCTTATTCAGAGTATACGGGATCTTTACTCCGAATGCTGGAAAAGCCAAGCAGAGCAATGAAAGCTGGAGGTGCAGAACGCTCTGAGAAGCACCGCTGCACCTGCTGTGATTTCCGTAAAGGTTTAGGTTCCCTTTAAAGAGGACTTGTCACCTCTCCTGTCTGTATTAGACAATACTTGTATTTCCTATGTAATAATGATTTTGGAGCAACTCTATGGCCCACATTTACTAATGCGAGTGCACCTTGATTTCGAATTGCACCAAAATGTGGTACAGTTTGGTGTGTTTAGCTTTAGAGATCTGTTCTTAGTCTGAAAAGGGGCATGCATTACCGAAAAGGTTTTGTGGCCTGATACCAAGCATTTTGTGCCACATGAATGGCCAATGAATAGTTATAGAGTCAGAGAAAAGTGTCCATCCCTGCACCACATCCATCATCCAGCCTGAGCCCCTTTGATAAATCTGCTGCAGGTCTGGACAGTCTGTCTACAGGCCCATTTACAGTGTTTGTTCCTGATAATTCCCTTCTTGTCAGAGGAAGTGAGAGCTGCATATATTTGCAGCAATCATCTTGTCTGTAAGGGGGACGAGTGATCGTTACTGCGATCTCTGTCCCCTTAGAGAATAATTTTTTTCAACGCAGTACATCCCTGTAGATGTCTGGATCAGCAATGCTTTCCCCTGACAAGCGCTTGCTCTTTCGTTGGGCGATCGGTGGGACTTTTACACAAGGCAATTATTGGGAGTAAGCATTCGTATAAACATTAGTAAGTCTGCCACTATGTTGTTCTATTCCTCAGTTATTGCTACTATAAATGTATACATAAAAATTGAACGTTTATGTTGCAGGGTCCCCTTCCCTCTGTTAAACTCTTGCCGCAGTTGCTATTAACCGCAGCATCTAAGGGGTTAAACGCTCGGGATCAGAGTTAGCTCTGTTCTCGGTTGTTGCAGCAGGATTGCTGCAGATGGTGCGGGCACAGATCGTGAAGGTGTTACACAACACTGAGATCTCCTTGTGTTGCAGGAGTCGGAGAGTCTTCTGTCCAGGTGGCAGACCAAGAATCAGGAGAATATCATTGAGCTGCACAATAAAGCTCCAGTGTGGAACGACGACACGCAGTCCTACGTGCTGAACTTTCATGGGCGCGTGACACATGCCTCCGTCAAGAACTTCCAGATCGTACACGACAATGACCGTGAGTCTCTCACTGCCGGCCCTGTCACTTGTGTCTCAGTCTCTGCTCTTGTCTGATTTGTGTCTCTTCTCTCCATTCCCAGCTGAGTACATTGTCATGCAGTTTGGCCGTGTGGCGGAGGACCTCTTCACCCTGGACTACAGCTACCCACTGTGCGCCCTGCAGGCTTTCTCTGTTGCTCTCTCTAGTTTTGACAGCAAGCTGGCATGTGAGTGAGAGGGAAGAGCCCAGCCGTGTGTATGTGCCTGCTGCCAAGCAATGCATTAAACCTGTAACGCTTTGCGTCTGAGACAGGAGGAGCCACTGTGCCTTTTCACCATCCCAAATACGCAGCAGTTCTGGAGGCTGTCCCCCTGTCTGTCTGCTACTCGTACTGTGTATGTAATCAATGTTCTGCTCATGGAAACCGCATGCAGATTGTGGACTATGAGACTGTTCCTTACATGTAATGTACAGTACTGTGTATAGTGCCTGCTACCTTATATTAGCTTTGAGTGCAGTGCTGTGTATAGCGGCTGCTGCCTCATATTCAGCCTTCTGTTCAGCCTCATGTACAGTACTGTGTATAGTGGCTGCTGTCTTATATTCAGCCTTTTTTACAGCGTTGTGCATAGTCACTGCAGCCTTATATTAAGTGTCATGTATAGTGGCTGCAGCCTTATATTCAGCCTTGTGTACAGCGCTGTGTATAGTGGCTGCTGCCTCATATTCAGCCTTGTGTACAGCGCTGTATATAGCGGCTGCTGCCTCATATTCAGCCTTGTGTACAGTGCTGTGTATAGCGGCTGCTGCCTTGTGTACAGTGCTGTGTATAGCGGCTGCTGCCTCATATTCAGCCTTGTGTACATCGCTGTGCATAGTGGCTGCTGCCTCATATTCAGCCTTGTGTACAGTGCTGTGTATGGCGGCTGCTGCCTCATATTCAGCCTTGTGTACAGTGCTGTGTATAGCGGCTGCTGCCTCATATTCAGCCTTGTGTACAGTGCTGTGTATAGCGGCTGCTGCCTTGTGTACAGTGCTGTGTATAGCGGCTGCTGCCTCATATTCAGCCTTGTGTACAGCGCTGTGTATAGCGGCTGCTGCCTCATATTCAGCCTTGTGTACAGCGCTGTATATAGCGGCTGCTGCCTCATATTCAGCCTTGTGTACATCGCTGTGCATATTGGCTGCAGCCTTATATTCAGCCTTGTGTACAGTGCTGTGTATAGCGGCTGCTGCCTCATATTCAGCCTTGTGTACATCGCTGTGCATATTGGCTGCAGCCTTATATTCAGCCTTGTGTACAGTGCTGTGTATAGCGGCTGCTGCCTCATATTCAGCCTTGTGTACAGTGCTGTGTATAGCGGCTGCTGCCTCATATTCAGCCTTGTGTACAGCGCTGTGTATAGCGGCTGCTGCCTCATATTCAGCCTTGTGTACAGCGCTGTGCATAGTGGCTGCAGCCTTATATTCAGCCTTGTGTACAGTGCTGTGTATAGCGGCTGCAGCCTTATATTCAGCCTTGTGTACAGCGCTGTATATAGCGTCTGCTGCCTCATATTCAGCCTTGTGTACAGCGCTGTGCATAGTGGCTGCTGCCTCATATTCAGCCTTGTGTACAGCGCTGTGCATAGTGGCTGCAGCCTTATGTAAAGTACTGTGTATAGTGGCTGCAGCCTTGTGTACAGCGCTGTGTATAGTAGCTGCATCTCTATATCATGGCCACCAGAGGGTGACTGTGACCAGATGAATTCCCCCTTTGGGTAAAGTAAATATTGGAGCGGCAGGTTGTCAGGAAATGCTGGGACAGGAGGGACCACAGAACTAATTGCCTCTCATTTCCCATAATCCCATGCCCAGCAACAACCAGTTGGATTCCAAGTCTTATGTTACAAGGGAAGGCTGGGAAATAAAGGCTGGCAACTGATCACCTATTTAGGCTCTCTTAAAGTGTAACTGCCGTTCTCTTTTTTTATTTGTGTAATGTATAGGGGCAGTGATGCTGACCATTTTTGTAATATGCTTTAATTACTGAAATCGCACATTTCTATTAGAAAAACAGCTCTACAGTGGCCCATTTAAGCCTTAGCAACGCTCCTCTGTCTTCTGTTTACATAACAGTGGAGACTTTCTAACACTGACTGTTATGTAAACAGAAGACAGAGGAGCGTTGCTAAGGCCTCTTTCACACTTGCGTTGTTGGGATCCGGCGTGCACTTCCGTTGCCGGAGGTGCCTGCCGGATCCGGAAAAACGCAGGTGTACTGAAAGCATTTGAAGACGGAACCGTCTTCCAAATGCTTTCAGTGTTACTATGGCACCCAGGACGCTATTAAAGTCCTGGTTGCCATAGTAGGAGCGGGTGAGCGGTATACTTACAGTCCGTGCGGCTCCCGGGGCGCTCCAGAATGACGTCAGAGCGCCCCATGCGCATGGATGACGTGCCATGCGATCACGTGATCCCTGCGCTTGGGGCGTCCTGACGTCACTCTGGAGCGCCCGGGGAGCCGCATGGACAGTAAGTACACTGCTCCCCCGCTCCCCGCTCCACTTTACCATGGCTGCCAGGACTTTAGCGTCCCGGCAGCCATGGTAACCATTCAGAAAAAGCTAAATGTCGGCTCCGGCAATGCGCCGAAACGACGTTTAGCTTAAGTCCGGATCAATGCCTTTCAATGGGCATTAATTCCGGATCCGGCCTTGCGGCAAGTGTTCCGGATTTTTGGCCGGAGCAAAAAGCGCAGCATGCTGCGGTATTTTCTCCGGCCAAAAAACGTTCCGTTCCGGAACTGAAGACATCCTGATGCATCCTGAACGGATTTCTCTCCATTCAGAATGCATTAGGATAATCCTGATCAGGATTCTTCCGGCATAGAGCCCCGACGACGGAACTCTATGCCGGAAGAAAAGAACGCAGGTGTGAAAGAGCCCTAAGGCTTAAATGGGCCACTTAAGGCTACTTTCACACTTGCGTTGTTCTTTTCCGGCATAGAGTTCCGTCACATGGGCTCTATACCGGAAAAGAACTGATCAGGATTATCCCCATGCATTCTGAATGGAGAGTAATCCGTTCAGTTTGCATCAGGATGTCTTCAGTTCAGTCATTTTGACTGATCAGGCAAAAGAGAAAACCGTAGCATGCTATGGTTTTATCTCCGGCTAAAAAAACTGAAGACTTGCCTGAACGCCGGATCAGGCATTTTTTCCCATAGGAATGTATTAGTGCCGGATCCGTCCTTCCGGTATGCGCATGCGCAGACTGAAAAAAAGGTGAAAAAATAAATGCCGGATCCGTTTTTGCCGGATGACACCGGAAAGACGGATCCGGCATTTCAATGCATTTTTTCGACTAATCAGGCATTTTTAAGACTGATCAGGATCCTGATCAGTCTTACTAATGCCATCAGTTTGCATACATTTTGCCTGATCCGGCAGGCAGTTCCCGCGACGGAACTGCTTGCCGGATCTCTCTGCCGCAAGTGTGAAAGTAGCCTTAGAGCTGTTTTTCTAATAGAAATGTGCGATTTCAGTAATTAAAGTATATTACAAAAATGGTCAGCATCACTGCCCCTATACATTACACAAATAAAAAGAGAACAGCAGTCGGGACATGTGTATGAAAATTTGGTCCCAATCTGCCAGCTAGGAGACAGATCAAGTGAAGAAATTTGGGGAGATTTATCAAAACTGGTGCAAAGGAAAACCAATCAGATTCCACCTTTTACTTTCCAAAGGCGCTCAGAAAAATGAAAGGTGGAATCTGATTGGTTGCTAGGGGCAACTAAGCAAGTTTTCCTTTTTCACCAGTAGTGATAAATCTCCTCTAAAGACTTCCTGTTCCTTGCGTTGTTAATTCCAGTATTGAGATCCGGCAGAGGATCTTAGCGGCGCTGACAAGAGGAGCGTCTGATCCTGTCCCTGACTGGCACTTTGGGAGGCTGCTATGAAATGAACGCAGTCCTAGAACGGTTTCCCAGTCCTTTTTATTGGCTGGTTATTTTAGCATTTCGATTGATGATTGTGCAGCAGATCCGGACGGTACGAAAATACTAATCTGTAACCTATACCAATGACTGAGAGTGAGGCCTGGACAGCACGGCGACGCCACCTAGTGGCACAAGCGGTAGAAACCCAGAATGTACTATTTCTTACTGCTGCCGTGTAGCCGGGTCCTCAGGGACTTTTATATGGATGTTTTATCATCACTACTTTGATCATTTAAAGGGAACATTTACAGTAATCTTGTCACGGCTCGGAGCGCCACCCACAGAATCTCCGATGGCCGAGCAAAAATTTCAGTGGAATTTTTATATTGTGTATTTTGACAATAAAATGATTGTATTTCCGCTTTTAACCAAAAAACTGTGATTTTTGTCCATTTATCTCCAGCCGCATGTGTCACTGTGAGTCCAGATAAACTCCTGGTCAGGCCTCATGCACACGTGTCCATATTTCGTTCAGCACACCAGGGATCCGCAAGATACGGATACCGTCCCTGTGCGTTCTACGTTTTTCTCCCTCCCATCAATAGAAAGGACTATTCTCTCCCTCAGCACAGAGAAGAAAAGGAATTCGTAGAACGGCCACACAGACATGCAAAAAAAAAATCCTTATAGAAATGCATAGGGTCAGGGTGCAGATAGGATGAAAAATACGGTTGTGTGTAAGCCCCTAGGCCGCACTGACATGTCAGTAAATCACATGTGTGCTGCCCGTGTTCTCTACAGACCGTACACGGGTTCATTAAATTTATCAAACTGGTGTAAAGTAGAATTGGTTTAGTTACCCGTAGCAACCAATCAGATTCCACCTTTCATTTTCCAAAGGGGTTCTGAAAAAAGAAAGGTGGAATCTGATTGGTTGTGGAGGGCTACTAGGCCAGTTCTGCTTCACACCAGTTTTTTAATCTACCCCATTGACTTAGTCACACAGCCATTCAAGTGATTTTACGGCCTGCGGCACACAGTTGTGTGCATGAGGCCTAAGGGTCCATTCACACGTCCGTAGAATGGGTCCGCAAATTGCGGGACTCATTCATTCTCTATGGGGCAGGAATGGATGTGGACAGCACACAGTGTGCTGTCTGCATCCGCATTTCCGGAGCGCGGCCCCGGAAAAAAATAGAACATGTCCTATTCTTGAAGAATAGGCAGTTCTTTGGGGGTGCCGGCCGGGTGTATTGCGGATCCGCAATACACTACGGACGTGTGAATGGACCCTAAGGGTGCATTCACATGACCGTATATATTGTGCAGTCTGCAGAATACAAATCCACAAAATATTTGATGACTACTATGTTGCATCCGTTTTTGTTTTTTTTGCGGACCCGTTGTAACAGTGCCTACTATTGTCCACAAAACGGAGAAGAGTAGGACATGTTCTATCTTTTTTGCGGTTCTACGGAACGGACATATGGATGCGGACAGCATGCGTTTTTTTGCAGCCCCATTGAAATGAACGGGTCCGCATCCAGTTCGCAAAAGATGCAGACCAAAAATACGGTTGTGTGAATGGGGCCTGTCTTGTCACGGATGACATCAAAGACACGGAAATGTGAATGATGCCCTAAATCAACGGATAAGCGTGTGGTCCATGGAGAACACGCACAGCCCACATCCGCAATTTACCGACGTGTGGAAGAGGCCTAAGGGTATTCACGTGGCAGGTTTGGCTGCAGAAATGTCTGCAAATGAAAACCAACTACATTCACGGGAATGGGGTTGTTTTTGGCGGGAAGCACATGGATTTCTGCAATCCTCATTCAGGTGAAGGGAAGCGATTTTCAGTCACAGAAAACTCAACAAAAATCTGACGCAGGTAAAGGCCCCCCAGGGATACCGGCACACCGGCGCGGGTGGATTTCCGCACTAAGATCTGCCTATGTAGCTTAGTCACTGGACTTTCACACAATTTGATACCATTTAATAGAGAATAGTAAATCCAGCAAATTTCTAAATCTGTCATCAGCATTTCACTTTTTTAACCCTTCCCACAGCTCCCTAGCATGCTTACAGTTAATAAAAACGTTACCTCTGGCATCAATCCTGGACTTGTAGAACCCTCAAAAACGATCTTTATAAGATATGCAAATGAGGGCTCGCAAGTGCCCAGGGCGGCGTTACTCTCTTAGGTGCCCTGCTTGCTCAGCCTTCTCATTGCGTCCCCCCGCCCATCCTTTCCCTCTGACCGCCTTTGTACTAACTTGTTATTCCGCCAAGATCCCGCGCCTGCGCACTCAGTCCGTCGGCCGGCGCATGCGCAATAGTTACTTTGATGCCGTACAAGGAATGGGCATCGCAGTGCGCATGCGCCGGCCGACGGACTGAGTGCGCAGGCGCGGGATCTTGGCGGAATAACAAGTTAGTACAAAGGCGGTCAGAGGGAAAGGATGGGCGGGGGAACGCAATGAGAAGGCTGAGCAAGCAGGGCACCTAAGAGAGTAACGCCGCCCTGGGCACTTGCGAGCCCTCATTTGCATAAGTTATAAAGATCGTTTTTGAGGGTTCTACAAGTCCAGGATTGATGCCAGAGGTAACATTTTTATTAACTGTAAGCATGCTAGGGAGCTGTGGGAAGGGTTAAAAAAGTGAAATGCTGATGACAGACTCCCTTTAAATAAAAAAATTTAAAAAAATCTGCCTTCATCCACCTGAAAAAAGCTCTACAGTCATGGCCACTAGGGGGCTCACTTCCACCTAAGGATACTTTCACACTAGCGTTGTTACAGCAAACCGTATGCAAACAAATGTTTTTTCCGGATCCGTCTCATCCAGTATAACGGATCTGGTATTTACATTTTTTCAAAGCTCAAAAGCAAAACTAGTTCCTGCTATGTCCCGGGGCAGGCGCAGACCAGAAAACCAGATCCGGCAATTTCCGGAACACTTGGTACCGGATCCGGCATTAATGCCTCATTCACACGGTCAGTGACTTCCATCAGTGATTGTGAGCCAAAACCAGGTGCGGCTCTAAACACAGAACAGCTGCAGATCTTTCCTTTATACCTTACATCTGTGGAGGCTCCACTCCTGGTTTTGGCTCGCAATCACTGATGGAAATCACTGACCAAACACTGACATGTGAATGAGGCTTAATACATCTCTATGGAAATTAATGCCGGTTCCGACAAGGGCGGTAGAAATCCGGGATTTTGTCCGGAAGACTGAAGACATCCTGATGCATACTGAACGGATTGCTCTCCATTCAGAACGCATTAGGACAAAACTGAAGCGTTTTTTTTTTTTTTCCGGTATTGAGACCCTTTACCGGATTTCAATACCGGAAAAGAATAACGCTAGTGTGAAAGTACCCTAACTTGCTGTCAGACAAGCTCCTGAACATCACTGGCGCCTCCTGCGTGTCTGTAAGGGCCCATGCACATGACCGTATGGATTTTGCGCTCCGCAAAAATTAAAAAACCGATGACAATGCCTATCCTCAGGGCTCAAGCACCTGAACATATTTTCTTCCGTTTTTTTTGCAGATCATATGTGGAACCATTCAAAAAAAAACGTATGCAACTCAGACATCGCCCTTATTTTAAGCGGATCCACATATTCCAGAGCACAATATGCATATGAATGCACCTGCTGTGACCCAGGGGAGGGGAGGCTGGGAGTAGTAGTTTACAGAAAGGCGCCCCTTTTTTCCCTGCAGCCCTAATTTACAGTATCTGTTTCGGTCCCTCACATCTCTCCCGTTCCACCTTAACCGGGAGGGTCTCTCTTGCAGCCAATCACCAGCAGAGGGCGTTTAAATCCCCCTGACGGGCGCTGGCTCGTACAGCCGCCATATTGGGCAGCGTAGGATTACCCGGTGACCCGCTGAGCTGAATTCTGTGCCCCATGTCGGGCGTGCGCCTGTCCCCGGGCTCCCCGGGTGTGGAGCGGGTTTCTCGGGCCCCCGGCTCGCCCCGTACTCCCGCCCGCCGATGTCTGTTTGGGCCGGTAGATCACGAGAGCTTGGCCCGGGAGCTGGCCCGGTGCCGCCGGGAGCTGGAGGATGAGCAGCGGGAGCGCTGGAACTTTGACTTCCGCAACGAACGCCCGCTGGACGGCGCCCTGAGCTGGGAGGTGGCCGGGCCCGATACCCCCGAGTTCTACCGGAGAGGGCCACACCTTAAACCAGGCGCAGCGCAGCTTCACCCCCGAGCGGGCGCAGGGGAGGAGACGGAGGCCCGAGGGAATAAAAGGAGCGGAGAGCTGACGGGTGAGAGCGCAGCGACCTGCTATACGCCCAGCTGGGGGCGGGGCCTCGGCGGTGTGGGGTCACTTAGCTGTCAGGGTGGCTGTAAGGTTACCAGGGGGTTTTTACCGACGTCCTCTCCCTCTCCCTCTCCCCTGCCTCATTGTAGCGGGGAGAAGGCTGTGACATTCTAGATGTTACATTCTCTCTTAAGGTGGCCACACATGACGGGGTTTTTAACCCAATCAGTGCTGACAATCAGATATGTGATAAGTTGTCGCTGTGACCAGAATTTTGTCCGAACCCAAACTTCCGCTTGATGTGTGCATGAGATGATTGTCCATATCGGCCAATTATTTACCGTATTCCCATGGATGACCGCACAGGCACCAACCATGGCGCCATTGAGAAATTTGTGACCAAAAAATTAAAACAAATGCACTATGTTGATGAACCCCCCCCCCCCCCCCCCCCGTGTGCGCCATTATGACCACTGCTCGCCCTTCTCTCCTGCAGAACCTCCCTCATCCAAGAAATCCCACAGGACGGAGACTGGAGAACCCGTGGAGGGCAGCTCGGCTTCTTCACCTGAGAAGACTCCCAAGAAGAGCCGACCCAGCACGTAGAGCTATGGGTAATTCCGAAATCTGGACCCCCAGCTGTAACCCCCCCCCCTTCTTGTTTACATCCAAAGGCTAACCCTCTCCCCTCCCCCCCCCCCCCCCCCCCCCCCCCCCCCCCCAGCCTGCTTCTCACAGCTGAGGGTTTGTGTGGAGAATCCTCTGGGGGGTAACATAGCACAAATCTCTCCTGTGCCAGTAGTGCGTTACAGTGTATCAGTGCAGGTAAGGCTAGGTTCACATCGATGTTGTGGGCTCTTTTAAGGGGTCTCTTGGTTATTATGTCTGGCTTGCATTTTCCTGTGACGGAACAGAACGCCGGACACAGATGTGAACAATGCCTAAAATCCATCAGTCAGGAGTCCAGAGGATTGTCTACAACTGCAGTAAACTCTCAGCTGGAAGAAATGTTTCAGCTTTTTAACTATTTATTTGTTTGTCCAGAAAACACTTTTTTGTTGCCTTGATTTTTTAAATTCACACCAAAAGTCAGAATAAGATCCCAGGATGTGAATAAACCCTCAGGTCTGTGCAGGTTCTCAGCATCTGGATGTAAACAAGAATGTTCCTATTCAGTAACAGCAAGCAGAGATCTTGAATAGTGAGCTCTTTAAGGCACAGGGCTGGTGACAGCTGTAACATCATGGCCACTGATCGCAGTCAGTCGAGGATGATGTCGCAGACGCGGGGCCTTACTGCAATGTTATTCTGCATCTTTCATTCGAACACGTTTTTATCAGACAAAGTGTCCTGAAGCCACAGCTGTAAACAACATATAGCGGAAATGGGGGGGGTCAGGGGTCAGGAAGTGGTCTACTGTAGAACACGCTGGTGACACGACGCACTGGTGTTTGAAAACAAACCAAACCCCCACCCCTCAAACCATACAGTGAGCTGCGGGCGATTGTCTCCTAGTACAAATGTTTAATCAGTGGGTGTCACATGACAATTAGAGGGAAGTTCCAGTCACAACCAATGTAGAGGAAAGAAAGGTTTGGATCCCTGCACTGTCAAGAGTTTTATCCTGAGATTAATGTCACCCCCTGCTCGGTAATGCAAAAGCATCAATGGAAGGGAAGTTATAGAATATAAGTATTATTATATTGTCCCTACATACAAAAATACAATTACTATAATACTGCTCCCTATGTACAAGAATATAACTACTATAATACTGCTCCCTATGTACAAGAATATAACTATTATAATACTGCCCCTATGTACAAGAATATAACTACTATAATACTGCCTCCTATGTACAAGAATATAACTATTATAATACTGCCCCTATGTACAAGAATATAACTACTATAATACTGCCGCCTATGTACAAGAATATAACTACTATAATACTGCTTCCTATGTATAAGAATATAACTACTATAATACTGCCTCCTATGTACAAGAATATAACTACTATAATACTGCCTCCTATGTACAGGAAAATAACTACTATAATACTGCTTCCTATGTACTAGAATATAACTACTATAATACTGCTCCTATGTACTAGAATATATCTACTATAATACTGCCTCCTATGTACTAGAATATAACTACTATAATACTGCTCCCTATGTACAAGAATATAACTACTATAATACTGCCTCCTATGTACAAGAATATAACTACTATAATACTGCCTCCTATGTACAAGAATATAACTACTATAATACTGCCTCCTGTGTACAAGAATATAACTACTATAATACTGCCTCCTATGTATAAGAATATAACTACTATAATACTAGTCCCTATGTACAAGAATATAACTACTATAATACTGCCTCCTATGTATAAGAATATAACTACTATAATACTAGTCCCTATGTACAAGAATATAACTACTATAATACTAGTCCCTATGTACAAGAATATAACTACTATAATACTTCCTCCTATGTACAAGAATATAACTACTATAATACTGCCGCCTATGTACAAGAATATAACTACTATAATACTGCCTGCTATGTAGAAGAATATAACTACTATAATACTGCCTCCTATATACAAGAATATAACTACTATAATACTGTTTCCTATGTATAAGAATATAACTACTATAATACTGCCTCCTATGTACAAGAATATAGCTACTATAATACTGCCTCCTATGTACAAGAATATAACTACTATAATATTGCCTCCTATGTACAGGAAAATAACTACTATAATACTGCCTCCTATGTACAAGAATATAACTACTATAATAGTACCTCCTTTGTACAAGAATATAACTACTATAATACTGCCCCCTATGTACTGGAATATAACTACTATAATACTGCTCCTATGTACAGGAATATAACTACTATAATACTGCCTCCTGTGTACAAGAATATCACTACTATAATACTGCCTCCTATGTACAAGAATATAACTACTATAATACTGCCTCCTATGTACAAGAATATAACTACTATAATAGTACCTCCTTTGTACAAGAATATAACTACTATAACACTGCCTCCTATGTATAAGAATATAACTACTATAATACTGCCTCCTATGTACAAGAATATAACTACTATAATACTGCTTCCTATGTATAAGAATATAACTACTATAATACTTCCTCCTATGTACAAGAATATAACTACTATAATACTGCCTCCTATGTACAAGAATATAACTACTATAATACTGCCTCCTATGTACAAGAATATAACTACTATAATACTGCCTCCTGTGTACAAGAATATAACTACTATAATACTGCCTTCTATGTACAAGAATATAACTACTATAATACTGCCTCCTATGTACAAGAATATAACTACTATAATACTGCCTCCTATGTACAAGAATATAACTACTATAATACTGCCTCCTATGTACAAGAATATAACTACTATAATACTGCCTCCTGTGTACAAGAATATAACTACTATAATCCTGCCTCCTATGTATAAGAATATAACTACTATAATACTAGTCCCTATGTAGAAGAATATAACTACTATAATACTGCCTCCTATGTATAAGAATATAACTACTATAATACTAGTCCCTATGTAGAAGAATATAACTACTATAATACTAGTCCCTATGTACAAGAATATAACTACTATAATACTGCTCCTATGTACAAGAATATAACTACTATAATACTTCCTCCTATGTACAAGAATATAACTACTATAATACTTCCTCCTATGTACAAGAATATAACTACTATAATACTGCCTCCTATGTACAGGAAAATAACTACTATACCACTGCTCCCTATGGACTTGCACAGGTAGTAATGTTATGCTTGCTTGAATTGCTATTTCCAGTTGCATGCTGTATTTTGCTCTAATGTATATTTAGTTTCTTGACGTCCCCTGACTGCTTCTCTCTGTTCCCCCGCAGGTCCCAGGCTCACCTTCCTCCAGTGTCGGCTGACTCCTGCCCACTCAGCCCATGGACTCTGTCACTGGTGGGAGAATCCTGCAAGCACTGATACAGAGTAACACTAAATACCCCGGGCATGACATGTAGCATTGTGCAACGAGGCACCTTGGTATTCTCTTACTACCCGTGTGGCCACCGCCACCCCCTTGTGTAGCACATAAAACATTTTAGAGAGGGGTGGTGCGCAAGACGGGTTCACACTGATCTGAGTGAAGAGAAACATTGGAGCATGCACACAAGGTCACCCAATTGATCTGTGAATTCTTCCGCAAAGCCAGGTCTGCAACACATTGGGGGGAGGTTCATGAAGACGAGGATGGGGAAATGACATGGGCACCGTCACCTTCTTAGGAACTATCCTAGTTTCAGTGGTAGCTTATGAGTGTGACGCCATATGTGATGTCACAGTTGGGGGTCAATATGGATTAAAAGGTGGCCAGTTTTGGGCAGGATGGTAAAGTGGCTTCTGATAACCTATGTTGGGCCATCCATGGTGAGGCCATTGTCCAGCCCCTTAGTGGAGACATCCCCCTGGTGTTAGTTTGGATCCCATCCTGTTCTGGTCATGTTCATCTGGAACTACATGGGCCACCTGTCGACAGGGGTGCGCTATGGAAATATCAGCTCTATGTTTTGGAGCTTGTGTCATGTTTTCTGCAGATAGTTACACATGGTGGTAGAAATTGCCCATGAAGGTTAGGCCATGGATGCTTGTTCGGGGACCACAGGCTGTATGTGATTGTACTCCCCTTTCAAATAGAACAAAGTAAAAAAAAAAATTTGGCCGGGTTCACATCACACTTTAAAAGTAATCTGTCAGTAGGTTAGGCCAAACAAAACTGCTGACAGCAGTAGGTAGGTGCTGGGGAGAGCCGTACAAACATACCTTTGGCGCAGCTTTTCAGGAGTGTGAATTTGAACTTTTAGGGGGTGGATTTCTATGCAGAAAATTCGTATGAAAGGAGCATGAAAAACGCAATATCAACGGCACACAAATCTTCACTATTTATCTTGGATTTTGTGCATTTTACTCGTTGATGTCTATGGGAAAACCACATTACATCAGCCGCCAATCGCTGCAGATTTTAAAAGCCGCGCGTTTAAAAAAATCGTAGTGTACGTGAGATTTGTAAAATGTCATTTTCTGCTGGTCCTGTTTTCTGCATACAAATCTCCACGAAAAAAAACCAAAGGTGTGTTATATGTACCTTGTGCAGGTAGCCTTATTCTGCTGTTGCAAGTGCACTGGAGGCGGAGCTTCACTGTGAAGTGCACTCTTCTCTGAACGGAGCTGCTTCCCAGCCCCTCTCCTCTGTTCTAAGTGACAGCACTAGTGATCCCCTGATTGGATGCTACAGATGTCACTCAGCAGAGGGGAGGTACTGTGAAGAAGCTCAATGAAGGGTGTACCTCACAGTGAAGCTCCGCCTCCTGGGCATTTGGAGGCACAGAATCTGGCAGAATAAAACTTCATATTCACACTACTCCTGCTTTCTCCAGCCCATACCTAGTGCTGTCAGCAGTTTAGCTTGGTCAAAAGTACTGACAGACTCAGTCTGAAGTTTTATATATTTATATTTTTTTTATTAGATTTAGAACAGGTCGCAAGGAGGGAGGAAACTTTTTTTTATTTTTTATTTTTTATTTTTTTTAGATATTTTTTTATTTATATAGTTATAAAGAAAGAAAAGCAAAATACAGGCTCCTCCACTTTTTTCTTTTTAACCAATGTGCTCAGACCTTTCGTTGCTGGAAGACAGCTCCACAGTATTTTTTTTAAAAAATTTTATATTACGATTTTTTTTATGTTCTGTAAATAAAAATATATCTATTTTTTAATTTGTAGTAAGATTTGAAATAAAAATAAAAATTCTGATTTTTGTGAACACTGGCCACATGCTGTGTGAAAAAAAACAAATTGTTTGGTTGTAAGCTTTATCTTTTTCATTCAATATTCATCATATTTCCGTTATTTTTGGGGTAAAAAAAAAGAAATGTATGACCATACAATACAGTGTGCCATTTCTGTTCCCTCGCGGTCAGTATGTCGGGGGTTAATCATGTTTTTTTTTTATTCTTCAATCACCATATCTGTATATGATTTTAGGTCAAATTTTAAGATGCATCTCCCATCATCCTCAGTCAATGCCATGTAATGTACCAGTAATGCACTTCCTGGGCACCGGAACCAGCTGTGCCTGGCAATAATAACCCTCTCTTCTCGCCGCCGTATGAGCGTGGTGTCTGTATGTAGCAAACTCTCTGGTGACCAATGTTGAGATGTGTATGTGAATTGCTGTGTAAAGACACTGAAACCTTCTACTAACTTATTTATGTTTTTAAAAGAAAAAAAAAATTGTTTAATCTAGATTTTTTTTTTTCAAAAAAAAAGCCAAAGTGGCAGGTTTTGTGCATCTGTAAATGCTGTTTTTATATATATATATATATATATATATATATATAATGTTTATTTTGCTGTTGTAGCTGAATTTTTTTTTTTATTATTTTTTAATAATTTGGCTGTAGAAAAAGATTGCAGACTGTGCTGAGCCAGATGCCTGATAAGAAAAAGTTTTTTTGTTTTTTTTTAAGTTTTGAAAAAACGTTTTGATTTCTGTTCTGACGTCATGCAATCATAAAAAAAAAAATAATAATAAATTCCTGCACAAAAAGTTGTAATTGTGTACTTATTCTGATACATTGTGCTTGGACCCGCTCCTGAATTACACTTTGGCCGCAGATCGCAGTGTAGTGCTACGTAGATTGCAAGTTGCTGCAACTGGTGTTAGGCCTCTTTCACACGAGCGTGACGGATTAGGTCCGGAAGCGTTCAGTGAAACTCGCACCATTTTGAAAGCAAGTTCAGTCAGTTTTGTCTGCAATTGCGTTCAGTTGTACAGTTTTTTTCCACGCGAGTGCAATGCGTTTTGATGCGTTTTTCACGCGCGTGATAAAAAACATCTAGCAACCATCAGTGAAAAACGCATCGCTTCCGCACTTGCTTCCGGATGCAATGCGTTTTTCACTGAAGCCCAATTCACTTCTATGGGGCCAGGGCTGCGTGAAAAACGTAGAATATATAACATGCTGCGTTTTTCACGCAACGCAGAACTGATGCGTGAAAAAAAGGCTCATGTACACAGACCCATTGAAATGAATGGGTCAGGATTCAGTGCGGGTGCTATGCGTTAACGTCACGCATTGCACCCGCGCGAAAAACTCGCACGTGTGAAAGGGGCCTTAGAGAATGGGCTCACGGTGCAAGCTGCACATCGGTGCAAAGGCGAAATGAAAGTCGCAAGACATCCAACCTTGCTGTGTTTCCTGCCACTGTTGCTGCATACATCTCCCCTGTGGTCTCCTAGATATTGTAAAGGGCCACAGATCGGAGACCGCACAGGGGACAATGTCTCATTTTAAATATGCCTTAGGGCTTATTCACTGGATGCATTTTGCTGCAAAACATCCTAAATAAATAAGTGGCAAAATCAGCATAAGGGCTCCTGCACACGGCCATTTTTGCGGTCCGCAAATCGCAGAACTGCAAGACACGGATCCTGGCCGGCTGTATGCCGTCATTAATTGAAATGTCCTATCGTTGTCCGCACAATGGACAAGAATAGGACATGTTCTATTTTTATTTTGCAGGGTTTACAGAACCATGTGCTGTCCGCATCTTTTGTGGCCCCATTGGTCCACTTCCAATCCTCAAAAAACGTAGATCGGATGCAGACCGAAACATGCCGCGTGCCGGAGCCCTAAGTTACACGAGGATCTTGCTGTGGCCAGCTCCAGATGTTACATATGACACTAGAGGTGTTTTTTTGGGGGTCAGTGGGAGAGATTTATCAAACTGGTTTAAAGGAAACCTGGCTTAGTTGCCCATAGCAACCAGTCAGATTCCACCTTTCATTTGTTAGAGCTCCTCTGGAAAATATAAAGTGGAATCTGATTGGTTGCTAGAGACAACTAAACCAGTTTTCCTTTACACCAGTTTGATAAATCTCCCCAGTGACTTTTTTTTTTTGTTTTGTTTAGAGCATGGTGTAGATATGGTATTTCCCCCCTCATTTTCTGTTGTTTTTGTCCCTTAGACACCGATTGTTTTTTTTTCTTGAAAAACACAAGTGGCAATCGTGTTGCATTTGTGATGGAATTTTGGGCTAACATTTCTGTTTTTTACCAATGCACTTTTTTACATACTGATCTACAGAGGAAGTGCCATTACAGGGCGGTACATACCTTCCTTTATGAAAACACAAGGCATGCAAAGAATTCCATTAAAAGCACCAGATGCTAAAAAAAAAAACTATTTGGGCAAAAGCGACTAAAGAAAATATACAAAAAACAAGTCAAGCATTGTTGCCAAAGAAAAACAACACCCCCATAACAAAAAAAAATAATGGATTTATCATGAAGGTAATTTTAAAGTCAGTTTTGCAGGAGACTGTTGCTGTAGTAGTTTGTGCCAGATTTATCACATGTTGCAAGATGATTGATAAATGTGGTGCATCGTTAAAGAGGACCTGTCACCACTCCCGAGATACCCGTTTTATTAGCTTCATGCATTCCCCATGTACTAACGATTCTGGAGCATCTATTCTTATGTCTGTATGCTGTGCCATGCCTTTATTATTCCTACTAGAAGTTATGAATGAATTGCTAGCAGTCTGCAGTAAGGGTACAGAGGGGAGGTAACCAGTTGGGGGGGTGTCTATTTGTATAGGAGCATGTATTGCTCCATTATTAAATTTTTGTAGGGCTGCAATAGGGATATATCAGCTTTAGGAACGGGGACAGGGAGCCTCCACCATCAGGGGGTCCCCCTGTGCTAAGGGATAGATAGGGTGACGTAGGGACAGGTCACCAAATCTCATCCCCCGACCTCCCTTTTGCATTTTTGCTTATTATTGTTTCCATAGAATTCGTTTTGTCTTTTGTGTGTGGGAGTTTGACACCAGCTATGCCGCTATTTTAATATGGGCACTTTTGTTCCCTTACCCATTTATGTGTTACATTAAAGGTATTTTATAATTAGTAGTAATCACGGTAGCTCAGACTGATTACCTCGATTTAATTTTCGACGTGATTCATTGTATATTGGCTATATCTCAATTTGGCCTTTGTTGTGTTCTGCCCATTGTGCGCACCCCGCACAACAAAGGAAAAATTTAGATCTAGCCAATATTCAATGAATCACGTAGAAAATGAAATCGAGGTAATCAGTCTGAGCTACCGTTAAAGCAGGTTGAGAAAAAGATGGCTGCTTTCTCCCGAAAACAGCACTACACCTTTTCATGGGTGGTATTCCATCTCAGCTCCATTGATGTCAGTGGGGCTTAGCTGCAATACCAGACACAACCGACGGACAGGTGAGGTGCTGTTTCTGGAAGAAGGCAACCATGTTTTTCTAATCCTGGACAACCCCTTTAAGTCATGGTTTCTAAGTTGAGTTACTAACCCCCTGTACCTCCCACTTTTTTAATTTTTTCCTCCTCCTTCTTCCCTAGATGTGCCCTGTCCCCCCTCGCCTTTTCCTCTTCCCTCTTTCTTCCCTTTCCCCTTAACTCTCTTTTCCCCCTCTTATGGAAAAACCGACTCGCGCTGGAAGGTTGACGTAGTAGCATCAATATTTCATCCTGATTGCCTGTCTTGGGACTTTTATTGTTGATATTTTACTTAACGAAATGCTGTAAAGTAATTCCTATCATACCGCACTATTACTATTATGTCAACCTGGAATAAAAACATTTGAAAATAATCTCTTTGCATTGAGCTCCTCATAGTGGCGACTGCATGCAGAAGAGAAGAAGCCTTTCAGTGGCGGTGCTTTTATATTGATGACCTATACTCAGGCCATCAGTATCTTATTGGCGCGGGCCTGACACCTCACATCCTCACCAATAACCGTTTAAGTAGTAGCTTCCCCACCGATGTTACACAACTCTGTCCATGTGTAGTAGATGGAGCAGATATTAAAACGACCCTTGAGGAAGCCGGACTGCGCCGGCAATACGCGTTGGGCGTTTCTCACCCATTCAGGTCCACTGCTCCAGCTGCTCACACAGGTTTTGGCTCTTGTTACCTAACCCCATTGTGGTCTGTTTTTTATTCATTAGTGGCCTTACCTTATCTGATATTTTCTCAATGCTGTTTATAGGTACATATTGTATATAGCTGGGTTATATTGTATGTCCCTACTTAGTGGACGTTCAGTGGACTCTGTATGTGTCGGTGACATTCATTCTCACACCGACACGTTCATTTTTGTATACAATTTTAAATATGTGTTTGTTGGCGTGTCTAATAAACTTTATATATTTTATTACCTGGTCATTGTTGGATGTGCATTCATAGGGTGGTTCTTGTGACTCTCTCTTGGGTCAGGTGTATGTAGTAGATGGAGCAGGTTACTGCCGAGCTGCTCCTATTCACGACCAGCTCTGTCTACTACACAATGGACGGAGCTATGTAGTTCCACCACTGACTGCTAGAAGCCCTCCAATCAGACATTGGCGGCTTATTCTGAGGCTAGGCTATCAATATAAAAAATCCTAAACAACCTTATTAGGAGGCTCAGGCCTCTTAATAAATATGGCATATTTTCTGAAACTCTTGAAAATCAAATGCACACTAGATGTGAGTTTGTGTAGATTTTTGCTGTAATTTATGCAATTATAATAATTCATGCCAGACGTCAGCTGAAATGATGTGTACTGACGGCATTATGTTAGTACGAATCATTATAGTTACAATAGAGGATGAACCAAGGGTCAGATTGGCCCACGAGAGTACCAGAAGATCCTCCGGTGGGCCTAGACTCTAATACTGTAATGGGCTCCAAAGATCCAGAGGAAAACAAAACACTTTTTGCTGCCCTAGGTGCCAATCACCTGCCACTCGGGTCTATATCTTTGATTCAAAACCTGTTTGATGGTATAGGGGTTGGGCCTCAAGAATAATTTCCTCTGGTGGACAGCAGGAACCCCAGTTCGGTGTTGCCAAGGGCTCAGGCTTTCCAGAGAATTTGCTTTAAGACTTCAATGAATTCCATCCAGCTACTGCATCAGTATTTTAAGCCAAACCCAGCAGGAGAGGTCGAAATCTTTCCATTATACTCATCTCTGTTTATGTTTCACTCCGGGATTTGGATTAGAATATTGAGACAAAAAGAAAGAGCAAAAAAAAAGCTGGGTGAAAGTAGCCGTGTTTGGAGATCGTAGGACCACAACTTGTTTTTCTCTATGTTTCTCAGGTTTTTTTTTCTAACTTTGTTGATTGAAATGAGCTGGAGCCAATCAGAAGACAGCACAGAGGAGTGGCCTGACGTTATACTTGAACCAAAGAGAAGGCGGGACAAATGCTTAAGGTGGAAAATTATAATTGTGTAGAAGTTCCTTCGGATTGGTCACATATGCTCACTCTACAGATATGTATGATGTATGTAACCACAGTATGAATTCTACATATATAGATGCTACACAATACTACCATATGCTGGAGTAATTCTCAGTATCTGCTCTTATTCTGTATATATACACACTGCACAGTACCACTTCTCTTGTCCTGTATACTGGGTGTAATTATCAGTATCTGCTGTTATTCTGTATATATGGACACTGCACAGTACCATTTCTCCTGTCCTGTATACTGGGTGTAATCCCCAGTATCTGCTCTTATTCTGTATATATGGACACTGCACAGTACCACTTCTCCTGTCCTGTATACTGGGTGTAATTCTCAGTACCTGCTCTTATTCTGTATATATGGACACTGCACAGTACCACTTCTCCTGTCCTGTATACTGGATGTCATTCTCAGTATCTGCTCTTATTCTGTATATATGGACACTGCACAGTACCACTTCTCCTGTCCTGTATACTGGATGTAATTCTCAGTATCTGCTCTTATTCTGTATATATGGACACTGCACAGTACCACTTCTCCTGTCCTGTATACTGGGTGTAATTCTCAGTATATGTTCTTATTCTGTATATATGGACATTGCACAGTACCACTTCTCGTATCCTGTATACTGGGTGTAATTCTCAGTATCTGCTCTTATTCTGTATATATAGACACTGCACAGTACCACTTCTCTTGTCCTGTATACTGGGTGTAATTCTCAGTATCTGCTCTTATTCTGTATATATGGACACTGCACAGTACCACTTCTCCTGTCCTGTATACTGGGTGTAATTCTCAGTATCTGCTCTTATTCTGTATATATGGACACTGCACAGTACCACTTCTCCTGTCCTGTATACTGGGTGTAATCCCCAGTATCTGCTCTTATTCTGTATATATGGACACTGCACAGTACCACTTCTCCTGTCCTGTATACTGGGTGTAATTCTCAGTACCTGCTCTTATTCTGTATATATGGACACTGCACAGTACCACTTCTCCTGTCCTGTATACTGGATGTCATTCTCAGTATCTGCTCTTATTCTGTATATATGGACACTGCACAGTCCCACTTCTCTTGTCCTGTATACTGGGTGTAATTCTCAGTATCTGCTCTTATTCTGTATATATGTACACTACACAGTACCACTTTTCCTGCCCTGTACACTGGGTGTAATTCTCAGTATCTGCTCTTATTCTGTATATATGGACACTGCACAGTACCGCTTCTCTTGTCCTGTATACTGGGTGTAATTATCAGTATCTCCTCTTATTCTGTATATATGGACACTGCACAGTACCACTTCTCCTGTCCTGTATACTGGGTGTAATTTTCAGTATCTGCTCTTATTCTGTATATATGGACACTGCAAAGTACCGCTTCTCCTGTCCTGTATACTGGGTGTAATTATCAGTATCTGCTCTTATTCTGTATATATGGACACTGCACAGTACCACTTCTCGTATCCTGTATACTGGGTGTAATTCTCAGTATCTGCTCTTATTCTGTATATATGGACACTGCACAGTACCACTTCTCCTGTCCTGTATACTGGGTGTAATTATCAGTAACTGCTCTTATTCTGTATATATGGACTCTTTTAATTTGTAAATAAATAACAAAAGGCCATAACAATATCTATACACAAAAATGAAACACATTACTAAACCCATCCCGACCAGTCCACCACCCCACTAGAACCTACAATACTATTCACACTTAAAACACTTTCGTAACCCCATACTATACATATTTACATATTTGCATCTTACACGTATACATAAAATCCATAAAATAAAATATATACACAATATACATAAACTATACAAACTATATACCGACTATATACACAAACTATATACAAATTATATACAAATTATATACAACTTATAGAACTAAATCTAACTAACCCACCACCAGTCCACAGCAAATATGCAAACTGATAACCCCCAAAGTTCCAAGGGGATAAACCCCGAGCTTTGAGAAGTCCCAGTCTTTCCCCAGTCGGACTGGGGTCAGCCAGTTTGCAACAAAACACCCTCTTTTTTTTTTTTTTTTTTATATCATTTTATTAATTTTTTTAATTTTTTTATATGTATATAATATATAATAGAAAACAAAAATATATACACTCCCTCCTCCCTCCCAGCCCCCTCCCAACCTAACTAAACCCCACTATAAACTTAACAATACTAATATAATAATGTAATATTATCATAACACTAACATAATACGAAACATACCTATATAATACAATATAGACACCATAAACCAATACTATTACACCTAAACGAGCTATGGTTCGGTACCCGTAAGCCTTTCCATACCTACATTACTACAAAGCAAAACAAAAAACCTATGAGTGTGCTATATCAGCCCACCACCAGGAAAAGAGCACTACTCAGCTAAGGAACCCCAAAGCAAAAGCCCCTCCACAGACGAGAGGCCTTGGGGTCCCCCCACCTTTCGTACTCAAGAGAGCGTACCTTCACCAGGTCACCCATGATGTTCCTAGATACCGTCTCCACCGGGAGGATTTTGTGACTCTTTGTTGACACTAAACACCGTGCACACCAGATGTGGTGCCTAACCACTGCACTAACTACGAATAAAGTGCGACGGTCCCTCCCACCAAGGTCTTTGAAAGCCGCATAGGCCCACTCTGCATAGGCCAACCGATGGAAGCCCCCACCCGTTTGTATACCTCTATATTAAAGAGACAATGAAGTAAGAAGTGGTTCATGGTTTCCAGCAGGTTACCACACTCCTTCCGGGGACAACCCCTTTCCTCAGAGTTTCTACACTTCACATTGTCCCTTACATATAGCTTACCGTGGAAGCAGCGCCAAGTCACATCCCAAACTTTCTTAGGGATCCTTTCTGAATTCAACAAAGACAGCCCACCCTCCAGATCCTGACTTGGGCAGTCCCTCAAGGCCAGTGGGGCCTGAAAAAAGTAAGATAGAACCTTCCTGTCAAGGGAAAACCTCGACATGGTCTCCACCTCTCCCTTCCCCAGACCCCATCGTCTCAGGATTCTCAGAACCGGGGCAACATAAGCCGGAAGATATCCATGTGACGCACGTAAGTCTTTCACGCGCCCTCCTGTCTCCCATTCCTGGAAGAAAGGCCAAAACCATTCCCTACAGGAAATTACCCACAAAGGAGCCCTCTCTTTCCAGAAGTTTGCAATATTAATTTTCAAAAAGGTATTTGAAAACCACAGGGTTGACCATATCCAACCCGCCTAGTCTCCTTGTGCGGTAAGTAACCTCTCTCCTGATTTGGTTCAGCCTGTTTCCCCACAACATCTGGAAAAAGAGGCTGTAGACCGTACCCCAGAGAGACCCTGGCAAAAAACAAACACTGCTTAGATAAAAAAGCACGGGAATCAGGTAGGCTTTGCACAGGTGAACCCTTTCCCTGAGGGATAAAGACCATCCCTTCCAACGGTCCACCTTTTGGGCGACATCTTTTAGTCTACACTCCCAATTTTGCTGATGATAATCTCCATCCTCGCCAAAATTGATGCCTAAGATCTTTACAGACTTCTGAGGTTCTGGAAGAGTGCCCTGGAGATCGAAGACAGGATCCCCTTCCCCCAGCCAGAGAGTCTCACATTTGTCCCGGTTGATCTGAGACCCAGAAACCTCTGAATAGCGGTCCACCTCCGACATCACCCAGTTCACCTCCTCTTCCAAAGAGGCAAGAATGGAGACGTCATCGGCGTACGCCACCACCTTCAGAGATGGCCCCTGCTCCGCCAGTTCCATCCACACCCCCGCCAACGGTCCACGATCTACCCTTCTAATGAAGGGATCAATCGCAAACACATACAGCAAAGGGCTTAAAGGACATCCCTGGCGGACACCAGAAGCCACCTCAAAAGGTCGACCCGACCAACCGTTAATCAACTGGAAACTCTCCGCCCTTTTGTACAAAGTTTTTAACCAGTCTACAAACCTCCCGGGTAGACCATACCACAAGAGAACGGACCACAGGTACTCATGGTTCACCCGGTCAAAAGCCTTCGCCTGGTCCAAAGATAACAGAAACCCTTTCCAAAGGCCCGCCCTGCCCCGCTCCACGGCTTCTCGGACACTGGGAACGGCGCTAAAAGCGCTCTGACCGGGAACAGAGCAGTGCTGAGCCTCAGAAAGAAGTCTCTGTGCAAGCTTCACCAATCTGCAGAAAAGTATTTTTGCCAGAATCTTCCTGTCCACATTGAGAAGCGATGTGGGTCTCCAGTTCTCAATGCGGGATGGATCTTTACCCTTTGACAGAATAATCAGGGCTGACTTACCCATTGACTTTGGCAGAGTGCCCGAGGAAAGACACTCGTTAAACACCTCGGTCAAGAGAGGAACTAATTGTTCCTTGAAAGCCTTGTACCACTCGGATGTTAAGCCATCCGGACCTGGCCTAAGCCCATCAATGGCCAGTCCCACTTCCTCTTGCCTGATAGGTTCTGCCAAAACATCAAGAGAGGGGTCTATTCCTGCCCTGGGAATAGCTTCAGCCAAGAAAGCTGAAAAACTGTCCCGATTTAGTACTTTCCTACCCAAAAGGTGAGAGTAGAAAGACCTGACGACCTCCAGGATCCCTGATTTGGACCTATTCAGGGAACCCGTACTGTCGACCAGGCCTACCATGAATTTACTTTTTACTGTCATCTTACAGTTTCCAAAGGGGTCAGGTGAGCGGTACTTCCCGAAATCCCTTTCAGCAACCAAAGAGGCGTATCTATCGTACTGACACCTCTTGAGCAAGGATTTCACACGAGAGATATCCTCACGGCTACCCCCCGTCGAAATCAGTCTTTCAAGTTTCTTCCTCAGTTCCTGGTACAGACAGTATCTGTCCCAGCTCCTGAGGTTAGAAAGCTCACAGAAAAACCTCGCCGTCCTTTTTTTGAATATCTCCAACCACTCCGACTTACTGTTGCAGAGGTCCACCAAGGGTTCCTGGCTCTGAAGGAAATCCTCAAAGGACTGTCTTATTGTCACTTCTTCCAGGAAATACGAATTCAGCTTCCACATTCCTCTGCCCATACAGGGAGTCTCTGCAACATTCAAAGAGAAAATAATCAAACAGTGGTCGGAGAATTCCACTTCCACAGCTTCTAAAGTCGAGAAAACAGCCTCCTCCTTTAAATAAAACCTATCTATTCTAGACCTACGATTTCCCTGATGAAAGGTGAAATCCACGTTGTCTGGCTTATGCCGTAAATGGGCGTCCACCAGACGAGTTTCCTCAACTATCCTAGACAACACAACGCTATCAGCATCCAGCCCACCTTTGGAGCCTCCCCTATCACAGGCCCTCGTCACATTGTTGAAGTCCCCTCCAAAGATCACTTGCCGGCTGGTAAAAAGAAAAGGCTTAATCCTCATGAGGAGACACTTGCGGTCCCACTTACTCTGTGGGCCGTATATGTTTATTAGTCTCAATTCTTGTCTCCCCATGAGGACATCTAAAATCAGGCACCTTCCCATTTCTAACTCGATTATCCTCCTGCATTCCACTCTTTCGGCGGTCTTAAAAAGTACCGCCACCCCGCTACGTGGCTCGGCCGCAAGAGACCAGAAAGACGGACCTAGCAGCCATTCTCGCTTGGCTTTTGCCAGCAGAGTTGTACTTGTTAACCAGATCTCTTGCAAAAACAAAATATCAGCTTCAATACGGCTGAAAAAATCAAAGGCCAGGAAACAAGCTGCGTCTGACTTAATACTGGCAACGTTAATGCTTGCCAGTGTCAACGGGGTGAGTTCCCCCATCATTGATGATCGAGTTAGATAGCCTTCTTTTTCCCCACCCCACCACCATCAGCATTTTCATCTGAACCATCACACTCCTTCTGTCTTTTCAAACATACAGAGACATCCATACCATCCTTTTTGCCCAAGGTTCCAGGCTTGGCCCCCCCTCCAGAAGGTAATTTACCCCCTGAAGGACAGGGCCCGGCAGCCTGCGAGGAGACCCCCGCGCCCTCTGGCACCACACCCTCCTCCCCCCCAGCTGAAGCAGTTGGGGGATCCTCGTCAAGGGCCTGGTACCGATTAGAGACTTCCACCAGAGGGGACCCAGTTGATCCTTCCTTAGGCCTCTGGTCAAGGATGAGTGGGACAGATGGGTCCCACTCCAGAGAGGGCTTACGACCCTCTCCTTTCTTCTTCTTTTTACTCCGCTTGTTCCTCCTACCCTCCAACCACGCTCTGCCACCCTCGTCCAAGCTTTCGCCGTATGAGGAGACAGGGTTGGCGGATGGGTTAGCCTCCACAGGTTGGGCCTCTGGTTCCCCATCGTCACTGTACCCCGGGTCACTACAACCGGGATCCTCAGCCAGACCAGCCGAAAGACCAGCTGAAGGGTCAGCTGCCACCTGTTCCCTATCCTTGCGGCGTTGTTCTAGCCGCCTGATCTTGGATGGCCTTTGCTTCTTTGGATCCTGCCTGCTTCTTCCAGCGCTAGTAGTTCCAGCGCTCGTCCCCTCACCAACTGATTCAGTCCCGGCAGCAGGCTCCTCCCCAACCACAGACCCAGTCTCGCGGCTAGTGCCTGCCTGATCTTGAGCCCGGCCCTGAACCCTGTTGGCGAAGGCAAGCGGACAGCGACTAAACGGGTGACCTAGGTCCCCACAGAGGTTGCACCGGATCCGCCTACAAGATGCGGCAAGATGACCAGTGTCCCCACACTTCGCACACATGCGAACATCGCATTGTGCGCTGAAGTGGGTGGGACTGCCGCATTTGTGACAGACCTTTGGCTGGCCCCTATAGAACACCATAATCCCATCCCTTCCTATAAAGGCAGTGGAGGGAATATGAGCAACAGAATTGCCCCGATCAAACAGCTCCACGCTGAAGGTCCAGGCACCTGACCAGATGCCATGCTCATCGAGCACCTTGGCGGGGGAACTGCCCCACCCTACCATATCGACTAAGCCAAGTCATGATGTCTACACTAGACAGTGATTCATTACAGGTCAAAACGGTCACTGTCTCCACAGTCGATTGGCGGGTGATGGCCTCGAAGCCAAAACCCCGCCACTCCAGGATGTTCTTCATCAGCTCATATTTAGACCAGAAGAGCTCCAAACCCTCCGGCCTAACAAAGCTGACGTCGAACATAGCAGTGCCGTAGGGATGTATGAGCGCAAATATATCATTTGCGACAAACCCCGCCCCCAGGAGAAGTTCCACAACAGTCTTCCTAGAAGGAACTGCTGCTTCCTTACTCCTCCAATAGAGACGGGCCATATTCCTACGGTCCCTCCATACGATCTCACCCCTCCTTTGTTCTCGGAAGGCCCTAAAACCATGCCTTTCTGTCCAAAAAGCCAGGTCAACCGACCCTCCCTCTACCTGTATGGAAGTCCCTGGTTCTTTTTTTAGGGCCTCCAGGAGGCGCCGTTGCAAGTCACCCCCGTCCGAAACCTTGGGCAAAGAGTCACCCGAAACAACACCCGCATACGTCTTTGTTTTTGCCATCCTCTCTCTCACATCCTTCCTCATTGCTTCCTTCCGCATAACTTCCTCCTCTTCATCCACTTCCGTATCCGCAATATACTCCTCAATCAAAGCTTCCTCATCCACCATCTCAATTTCTTCCTCATCCACAATCCCATTTACCAGTTCATTTGTATCCTCATTTATAGCTGATAAATTTTGTAAACTGGGACTAATTAAAACGTAACCTTTACTAGGTCATTTAAAATATTGTTTCACACTTAGTGGGAGACGACAGTAACAGTAAATTACCTCCACTATATCACATTATATATGGTCATAGAAAAAATGCAAAAAGGGTAGATCTCACCTCGTCCGAGCTGGATCCACATCCGTGGAGGTAGGTCCTGGCAGTTAGTGGTGCCTATGACCGGTGTGACCAGGGTGCTTGTGTTGTATTGGCATTACATCCACTCCTACGCCACCCTATAATGGCTTTCCTGCCTGTCTAGGGGTAGGGGGCTGTAAAATGGACCTGCCTACCACACATGGAGCACCCGCCCCGACAGGGGCGACCCCACACCGAACCTTTCCCTGGGGTATGGGTCTAGTGTTCTATAAAGCCCTAATTACAATGCCCTACATGCCATGTTTCTGTCTTTCTTGACATCATCAGGAGCTTCACATATGTATTCAAGGACAAACTACAAAAAAAGTTACAGACATACACTCAATATAGGTCACAAATGGTACAGAGTACCGCAAATGCAAAAACTTGTAAGCAGACTCAATGTACTTACTAGAGATCAAGGTGGTTTTAGCCTCGTATCATCACACGGGATAGTGGGTAATTCTTATCCTCTCTGTATCATGGGAAGTGTCCCATGTCAGTCTGTGTCTCACCACAAATAACAATGATTTGGGTGAGCACTGGATACTTGTCAGCCGCCTCCTCATATACCTCTCCTCCCGATGAGTGTACGCCCCCCTTAGTTACTTGCCTCACCTGTCCAGGTCCACCCGAATACATGTTACTCCATGTGGAACGCACGCCGCTCGCGTGCGTTCCACCGGACCGGAAGTTCAAGTCACATGGTGCGGGCTAACCGGAAGTGAGGTCATGGCCTGCGTCGGAGCGTTGCCAGTTGCATAGCAACCTCCAAGCTCATGACGCACGGCCAGATCACAAAGCAAATGATGGCTTGCCTCCTCTTTGAATATGCACAATCGCATTACGGATTTAAAATTGACAGGACAACCAAGCACCTGCCGTAACACTAAAGGTGCCAGTTGATAGGAGAACCAAAGGCACAAGTATATGTATGCTTGAGTGTGATAGCATGGTACATTCAATACACTTGCCTCCATTAGCATTATACTTCCATCAAAAGGTCCCACGGGCATCAGCACATGAGATCCGAGGGGGCCTAAATTATGTTGTATTGAATACAATCACCCCCATATGACATTTAACCAGAGTCCACCGTCGGGTCACATACGCTCACATTTAAGACGGGAGCACATGAGACACAAGGGAGGGACTCCAGCAGTCACCGTCCTTTTATTGCACCTGAGATCATATAATGCAGCAATTGTTTTCTATGTCACAATACATGAGATTCAAGGTGACCTTACCAACCTCATATTGGCTAACGACGCCCCCGTCTCTAGACTGGTCAGATTCCACCATCAGATCCCATATGCTCACATTAGAAAAACGGAAGCACATGAGATCCAAGGGAAAGAAACCCCCAGACACCCTCCTAACATTACAGCTTAAATCAAATAAAGCAACAATAGTTTTGTTGTTCATTTAAACCAGATGGGTGGACCGTTCTAAGATAAAAGATCCATTTCGCCTCGCATTGAAGGATCCTCTTATCAAAGTCGCCCCGTCTAGTTCCTGGCTTGATTTGTTCAATTCCCATAAAGGAAAGGCAGTTCATTCTGCCGTCATGTTCGGTGTTCACATGCCGAGCCACCGGTGTGTCTCTCCCATTTCTTATATCACTCAGATGCTCTCCTATTCTTCTCCTCAATTCTCTACTTGTCTTCCCGATGTATTCCTTTCCGCATTCACATGTGATTTTGTAGACTAATCCGACACTCCTACAGTTAATGAAGTCCTTCACTGTGTAGGTTTTGCCGGTATTGTTGCTCCTGAATGACCCCGCTTTGGTCATAAAGGGGCACGCCACACATCGACCGCATTTGAAATTACCACTGATGCCTCTCTCTAGCCATGTCTTTTTCTGGGGTGTTGGTGTATAGTGGCTATGTACCATCATATCACGGATGCTTCTGCCCCGTCTGTATGTAATGCTGGGGCGCCCCTTTATGACCCTACAGATGTCAGGGTCCATCAGGAGCACATGCCAATGTGTAGATATGATGTCTCTGATAGCAGAGGAACATCCGTTGTATGTACTGATAAGGCGAATCTCCCTATTCTCACTAGAGCCACTCTGCCTAGGGGTATCCACCTGTGGGGTCAATAGAGACACTCTATCTTTATTCAAGGCCATTTGGTATGCTGGTGTGAGTACACCTGATGGGTATCCACGTTCCAGAAATCGAGTTTTCAATTCCCTCGCTTGTTTGATGAACTCTGATCGCCTGGAGCAATTCCTCCTCAGTCGCAAGTATTGACCTCTCGGTATTCCCTTCCTGAGTGGGTACGGATGGCTACTTTCCCATCTCAGGAGGGAATTTGTCGAGGTGGGCTTGCGATATATGGATGTCTCCAAACGACCTGTGTGGTTTATGTTCACTCTGATGTCAAGGAAGGGAAGTTTAGATGGATCACATTCGGATGTGAAATGGAGACCTATCTCGTTTTGGTTTAGTTGTTTAACCCAACCCGAAAAGGACTCCGTACTTCCCTTCCAAATGACGAAAACATCGTCGATAAAGCGCGCCCATTTTTGGACGCACGGTAGCTTGATTGTGGACTCATCCTTGAATACTAGAGTATTTTCCCACCAGCCCAGGAACAGATTTGCATACGATGGGGCGCAGGGGCTCCCCATCGCAGTGCCCCTGAGCTGGTGGAAAAAGCGCCCATTGAATAGGAAATAGTTTCTCTTCAATGAAAATTCCAGCAATTCCAGAACGAACGCACTATGTGCCTGGAAGTGTCTCCCTCTTGAGGACAGGAAGTATGACACTGCATATAGACCCCATTTATGTGGGATAGATGAGTATAGTGCTTCGACATTTACACTCGCAAGTATGCAGTCTTGATCTAACTGGATACCCTCTAACTGTCTAAGGAGGTCCCCGGTGTCTTTCACATGGGATGATAAGGAAAGGACAAATGGTGCCAGGATCTTGTCTATGTATATTCCTAAGTTTTGGCTCAGGCTATCGATGCCCGAAACAATCGGGCGCCCTTTCAAGGGCTCGTAGCCCTTATGTACTTTTGGAAGGCTATAAAAGGTGGCAATCTGAGGATGTTCTGGGTACATGAAATCAAATTCTTCCTGACTAATGAGCTTGGCAAGTTTTGCCCTATCTAATATTTTTTTAAGCTCTTTTTTATAGACGGAGGTCGGATCGCTCTGTAGGATTTCGTAGCAATCTCGTGGGGCTAGCAAGTTCTCACATATCTCTTCATAGTGCTTTGTATTTAGGATGACTGTATTCCCGCCTTTGTCCGAAGGCTTAATAACAATACTTTTATTTTTGGACAAGTTGTCCAATGCATTCAGTTCATCCTGAGTACAATTTTGCGGTGCTGCATACAGGTGTGTGGTATCCAGATCTTTACTGACCAATTTAAGAAATACGTCCACGCAATTTGTTTCGCCTATTGGGGGTGCCCTCCTACTCTTATTTTTAAAAGGAGTGAAGGGTCCTTCACCCAAGATGGGTTCGTTAGCTGCTGTTAAGCTTTCTAGCTTTTTTTTCCATCAGATATCATTTCTCTAGGGATACCCATTTCTGCACTTTGTTTTTTCTCGATGTTGCAGAAGTGCTTGTACCAGCGCAGTTTGCGCGCAAAGAGATTCAGGTCTACCACAGTTTTGAATGGATTGTATTTGGGTGTTGGGACAAAGGAGAGACCCTTCTCAAGGACCTTAGTTTCTGTACTCGACAGGGGATAATGTGACAAATTAATTATTTTGGGGCCGGCACTATTGCTGCTCCCTGATGCTGTTGTGGTGCTCGATTTCGTAAGGGGTATGTCGGGCCCTGATCTAAAAAACTTTGTCCGGCCTTATTATAATATCCCCCTCGGTTGTTTTTCTTACCACGCCCTCTACCTTTAGTTAGGTTTTTCCGGCTACCTATATATTGTTCTTTCTCTGATCCTGACAAGTCCGTCTCAGTTGATGAGATATCCGTATCTCTTTCAGTTAATCTCCTTCTTTCAATTATCTGTACATATACTTTATTTTCCTTGAAGTCTGCTAGGTCCCGAGTAAACTGTTTGTGTTTACGCTCCTTGAGGTGGTATTGAAATTTATCTAGGGAGGTCTGAAGTTGTTTCTCCTTTGTCCCAAAATCCGTTTCCTGTGCGAAAGACTGTGTGATTGCTATCTGGTCTCGTAGCTTAATCTCAAGGCCTGCTAAAGTCAGTCGTTCCTGTTCAATTAATAGTTTCATAAACCTTAATGAGCTACTAGTGGCCTCAGACTCCCATTTGCTCATCAGAGAGGTGTTTCTACAGCGAATCGCAGGAGTGAGATTGATGCGTAGGCCGCGTGGAACAATATTATGTTCTAAATAATGTTCAAGACTTTGAACTTCCCACCAGGAAACTATCTGTTCCCTGTACACTTTTTCCAATTCCTTGAATGCAGCACCATAAGAAGGAATATATTTTTTCTGACAGAATGCCCTATCAGAAAAAACTTCCTTGGCCTCGGTCAACCAGCTATCAGAGTCAAAGCCTGTGCTCAGAAATCCTGCCATATCCGATATATGTAACACTTGAAATAATAAAATTAATTATACCACCGCTATTGGTGTATGTGCAGTGGTATGTGATTACACCCAATGGGTGTAATCACATACCACTGCACATACACCAATAGCGGTGGTATAATTAATTTTATTATCCTCATTTATAACCTTGTTTATGTTCTCATTCACCCCCACAGCCACCTGCACATTATTACCCACAATCCCATTCACAACCACATTTGCATCCATATTTGTTTTTGCATCACCTTTCACCCCCCCTGGACTGGTTGGGTTTCCTAAAGAGACCGCAGTATCACTGGGGGCGGGCCCTCCTCACTTCCTTGTCCGCCACACTGTTTGGAGTTTTACCCCCTGCGCTTCTTGTGACCACCCTACCACTACAGGAAGGGGGGGGGTGGCACCACTCGTCACCATCTTAGAATTAATCTCCCGCACTGTTTGACCCGATTCCACTACAGGAACCGGGCTAGGCACAGCAGCGGATTCAAAAGGCACAAATCGAAGCACTTCTTCCATTACAGTTTTATTTTTCTCCTTTCTGTTTTTCACCAACTCCTCCTCAGGGGCCTCCTCATCCCCAAAATACAGTCTGCCCACCGGGGACTCCAGCTGCCTGACTTCCACCATTAGCCTTCCCCCAGACCCGCTTTCATCCCCGGAGACAGCCGCAATCAGGTCTGAGGGGTCCCCTTGGCCACAAGGCAGAGAGTACGCCTCCGAATCCTGTGTTCCAGGTACCACCTTCCCCTGGCTCCCAGCCTGCTGCCCTGACAGACTGGGGCCCAGGCGTATCGGACAGTCCAGACATACCCTGAAACCTGCAGTCATTCCTGAATTTTTCCAAGAATGGGCCGCCATTTTCCTCAATGGCTGCCCTCTTCTCCTCAAAAACCGCGATTATCTCCTCCAACCTCACCAGTCTGGAGGAGAGGATTGCCTTCTTTGTCTTAGGAGCCATTTTCTCTTGCATTTGTACATTTTTATATTCCACATCAAGTCTTTTTAATTCCCTCTTGACCTCCTCATGCATGTTCAGAAAATATGCTACTCGAGAGGAAAAGGTTTGAGAAGACTCTTTAGGGCCCAAAATACCCCAATTAAGCAGTCTCTCAGCCGCTGGGCAGGAAGAACCCCCGACACCAGGCTTTTTTTATAGTAACTTTGTCGCCGGGCTGAGGCACCGACACAGACACACCACATGCTGAATCACCTACCTCAGCCTCTGGCCTCGTCACCTTCTCCACGGCCTTCCCTGTATCCGGTCCCACGGTCCGTCCGGCAGCTTATCCAGCCACTGTACTTTTCATTTTTTCACCCGCTGCTTGTGCATCCTGCTTTCTTGGGTGCCGACTCAAATTGTCCAGAGAGGATCCCAGGCTGGCTGCTCTCCTGGGACCCCTCCGGACCTCACCTGGTACTCCATTGGGCTCACTGCAGGGATCGCGGCCGCTCCTAGTAGCTGGCCCCTCCTGCCGCAGCACTTGCGGGGCTGCCCTCCATTACTTGCGACCTTGCGGCCGCTTGCTGCGGTGTCTTCATATCCGCATCGTCGTCCACCTCCAGTAGCACCGAGGTATCTAAGCCCAGGTCTCCAGTCCTGGAGGCCCTCCTCTCCACTCGCGCATCTCTGCCGCGGCTGCCGACACGTGGTGATAAACGCTGGCAGCCGGAGGCCCGGGAATCCATACCGCGAGAAACCGCCACCCCCTGGGGAAAGGGTAGCAATTCCCCCGGCAAACAAAGCGCTGGTAAGCCTCCCGGACCTCCTACACCCACACACAACAGGAAACAGGAACAGGAAGGAACAGCAACTCCTCCCACCACTTCTCCTGTCCTGTATACTGGGTGTAATTCTCAGTATCTGCTCTTATTCTGTATATATGGACTCTGCACAGTACCACTTCTCTTGTCCTGTATACTTGGTGTAATCCCCAGTATCTGCTCTTATTCTTTATATATAGAGACTGCACAGTACCACTTCTCCTGTCCTGTATACTGGGTCTAATTCTCAGTATGTGCTCTTATTCTGTATATATGGACACTGCACAGTACCACTTCTCCTGTCCTGTATACTGGGTGTAATTCTCAGTATCTGCTCTTATTCTGTATATATGGACTCTGCACAGTATCACTTCTCTTGTCCTGTATACTGGGTGTAATTCTCAGTATCTGCTCTTATTCTGTATATATGGACACTGCACAGTACCACTTCTCTTGTCCTGTATACTGGATGTAATTCTCAGTATCTTCTCTTAGTCTGTATATATGGACACTGCTCAGTACCACTTCTCCTGTCCTGTATACTGGGTCTAATCCTCAGTGTGCAGGAGCCAGTGGACGGGTGTGGTCGTGTTTGGAGGAGCTCCTGCTGATTGTCCAGCCACTTCCAGGGATTTTTCCACCTTTCCCAGCCCAGGCCCTGCCTCTCTCTCCCCAGGGAGCTGGTAGGGTCCTGGGCCATGAAGCGACTGAAGACCCAGGATCCTGCTTCCCGGGGTAGGCCGGCGGGAGGTAGGGGAGGTGAGCTACCGGCCTCAGTTCCATCTTCCGCCTCGGGGGTCAGAAGATCCAGCAGGAGTCGTGGTGCAGCGGCCCCTGCAGCCCCCGGAGGTGAAGCCGTGTCCATCGCCGGCAGTTCCAGGAGGGCGGACAGTAGCCCTCCAAGAGGTACGCGGAGTGCTCCTGGGGACGGGGCGGTTCCGGTTGAGGCTGACTGGGGCAACATGAAGCCCCGGGAACTAATCGCCGTTTACAGCTCCCGGATCACGGCCTACCTCCGGGAGTACGAGGAAGCGAATAGGACCCTCAAGAAGGTGAGGGAGAACCTGAAGCTTGAGAGGGGGAAGGTGGACAAAGCAGCCAGAAAAAACAGGCCAGAAATATCGAGAAAAATAAAAGTCTTAAAAGAAGTGATTAAAGAGCTGCAGGAAAGAATGGGGGCCATTCTGGATAACAGTGGTCCCTTTAAGGAAAAACTCATGAACGATGAAAGGTTAAATGAAATGGCTGGAAACCAAAAGCAGCAAGAAGATGACTCCTCTAGTGAGGAGGAAGAGTCGGACATGCGGAAACTGGCATCACCACAGGTATCACCGCAGGTATCACCGCAGAGCAGGTATGCCTGCCCCCCACTAGTTCTGACGAGGAAGGCGAGTACAGTGAGAACAGCGGAGTTGGGGGGCAGCTTATGGCCGAAATACGCCACCTGGAGTCCCCCAAAATTCGTGAGGACATTTGCTTTGGTGACGAATTGCCTGAAGATGAGCCGATGGGAAAGAAGAGAAAGGCAAAGACATTAAAGCCAGAGGTGAGGTATGTCTATGTGACCCACCCTGCGTGCCCTGGGCCAGCTGAAAAGCCAGCTCAGGGCACGAACCCCACCATCCTCCCTGGCCCGGTCTCTGCTGTGGGATCGGTGCGTAGGAGTGGGGAGACAGATGTGGCAAAGATGGCGCAGGACGCCGTCCCTGTTTGCGGTAACAGGGGCGGTGAGGAAAAGCTGGAGGGGCCAGACAGGAAGGCTCCCGGGGCGGGCGGCGAGGGGGACATGGTTGGTGGTCGGATGGCTCCGCCCGCCTCTGCTGGGGCACTGGACAAGTGCCGGGTGGAGGTGCGGCGGGGCGGTGTGGCTGCCACTGCCCCCCTTGCAGAGGTCGTTGCCGGGATCCCTGTCCTGGGGTCTGCGTCCTCTGCCCCGGTCTGCTTCGCCGCTCCCGTGCGCCCTGCAGCCCCCCCTGCCGGTTTTGGCATGGCGGTGGGGGACGGGGGGCCGGGGGTGGTGGGGATGGCTGTGGGTGGGGGGGGTGCGGCCGCGGGTACAGCGGTGTCCAGATCCGGAGTTGCAGGGGGAGGGTGCGAGGTGGCTGCCTCCGCCCCTCCCAATTTGTATGCCCAAATCCTTGCCGGGGTTCCGGTCTCCTCTGCCCCGGTCTGCTCCGCTTCAGTCCCTTCCGCTGGTATTGTCGTGGTGGCGGGGAGTGGAGGCGCAGTGGGAGTGGTCAGGGGTGGAGGGGGTGGGGCTTCGGATATCCACAAAGGAACTCAAAGCAGTGTGTCTGTAGGCAGAGAGGGAGAGGGCGGTCCTGATGCGAGTGTGGTGCGCACCGCCCCTCCCTCCTGCACTGTCCGTCAAGTGGATAAGGCCGGCGTGGCTGGGACCAGTGGTTCTACAGCCCGCCGGCCCGAAAAATCAGGAAAGACTGGTAAAAATGTGTCCAGCAAGGAAATGCTGGACAAAACGAATAATGTGACCTCGGTCCCCTCTGGCCCAGCAGTGTGTGTGGGGGGAGGGGAGAGTGCGGTAGTGGCCACTGAAGAAGTGTTCACTTCTAGTAGTGTAAATACAGTTTTTGTTAGTGGTGTTGCCCTGGGCCCTGATGGAGGGGTGAATGTTGGAGGTCGGCCGCCCACTGTACAAGTGGCCGGTGCGCCTCATGTAGCCCCTTCAGAGGGGTCTGGAGTGGCACCTGCTGTAGATAGGTCTGGGGGGGTGGGGGTGGGCCCGGTCCGGCTGCCCCTCCTGCGTCGGTTACGCCTGGCAGAAGTTATGCTGGTGTGGTCGCCGGCGCAGGGGGAGAGGGGCGGTCCCCATTGTCCTCCCCATTGCCAATGTCTGGTGACGGTAACTTGCAGCGGCAACTTCTAGAGGCTCTTAGGAGAGGGGAGAATTCCATTACAGTAGGGGGGCAGCAGGTGGATCTATCCTTCTGGATAGACAGGCATGGCCTGCGTGCCTTCCGAGAGCAAGGCGGGGGCGAGACCACCTGGTCCTCACCCACAACCGGCCCCGGGTCAACCAGGTGGAATGTTGTCTGTCTGAAATGGAGATGCAATGAAGCGTGCCCTACCAGGAAGAGGGTGGCAGAGCTTCTCTTTTGGATGGGCATCAGGGCATGTGACATCTTTGCCCTGATACATCCGTATGGCACCCGGGAGTTTGATGTCAGTTTTGCCCGGCCAGAGGGTCTTGAACTTTTCTGGTCTGGGTATGAACTGGCAAAAGACCAGCCGGACTGGCAGGGGTTTTTTGTGCAAGCGATAACCCGCCAGAATGAGGTCAAGAAGGTGACCGTTCTCACCCGTAACGAGTCACTTTCTTGTGTTGACATCTTGACCTGGTTGAGCAGGTACGGGGACGTCCAGGGTCTTACTAGCAAGAACCTGGATGAGTTTGGCATCTGGTCGGGTGCCTGGACGTTTCAGATTAAGTTGAAACATTCAGGGGGCTCGGTTTCCCACATACCATCATCTGCTTTCCTTGGTCGGGATAGGATCATGGTGTTCTACAGGGGGCAGCCTAAGCTGTGTTACAAGTGCGGCAGCCCTTCGCACTTCAGCGCCAGCTGCCAAGTGCAGAGGTGCGTGTTGTGCAGGTGTGAAGGCCATCTAGCTGCATCTTGTGGGCAGATTAGATGCAACCTGTGTGGTGAGCTAGGGCACCCGTTCAGTCGTTGCCCTCGCTCTGTCGCCAACGTGGCTCGTGCACGCGCGGAGGCGAGCCGGGAGGCCCCCACCGCCGAGGCGAGTGCTGGCGAAGGCGACAGGGCAGTGGGGTCGATGAAGAGAAAAGACGGCCCGTCCCAGCAGAGACGGAGGGAGAGGCGTCAAATGGAGAGGGGGCAGGTGGAACCCCGTCCTGGGGTGATGCCTGTGCCCTCCCAAGAGAATGCCTCTCCTAGAGCTGAGACCCTGGGGGATATCGAGGGGAATGAGGAACTCGGGAGACTAGACCGTTCCGAGGTGACTCTGTCCTCTTGCTACGAGAGTGCAACAGAGGGGAGTGAGACAGAGTCTAAAAGAATAAGAAGGAAACGTCTGACCAAAAAAAGATCTAGCCCGACTAGAGTGCCTGTGGAAGGCAAAGCTAGCCTTCCCCTGGACCTCTCTAATCCTGACTCTCTTCCCCTGGATCTTTCCAACCGGTACCTCACCTTGGATGAGATCTCCGCCTCCTCTTCTTCCGGGGAGGAGGTTGAAGGTGGGGAGCCGGAGGGGCAAGAGAAGGAGCCTCTGGAAGGGCCCGCGCCTCCCTCCGGTGAGGATGCAAGGTCCTCGGGAGGTGGGGCGGGTCCAGACACTGGGAATGGGAATGACAAGGGTGGTGCGAAGGGGGAGGCGGTGGTGACTAATGAGATGGACACCACTGTCTCTCTCAAAAGAGATCGTGCCACCTTAGGGAGTAGCCCCAAGAGGGGTAAGAAGAAGAACAAGAAGGGGAAGGGAAGGAAGAAGGCCGTCTAACTTAATCACTCTATATGGCGGCACTCACTCCGTTGACGCTGGCGACCATTAATGTCGCCAGTATTAAATCGGATGCGGCTAGGTTTGCAGCCTTTGATTTTCTCAGCCGGGTTGAAGCTGACATTTTATTTTTGCAAGAGACCAGGCTGCCAGATTTGGCGGCTGTGTATAAAGCAAAAAAGGAGTGGAGGTGCGGTCCATCATATTGGTCTCTTGCGGCTGAGCCGTATAGCGGAGTGGCGGTTCTTTTTACCGCACCAGTAGAAAGCCGACGAGTGATTGAGTTAGAAATGGGGAGG
Organism: Bufo bufo; assembly: GCF_905171765.1. Lineage (NCBI taxonomy): Eukaryota > Metazoa > Chordata > Amphibia > Anura > Bufonidae > Bufo > Bufo bufo. Next base: position 229,394,046 of record NC_053389.1, on the reverse strand, counting down.
TGTTTGATTTTAGATGTCCTCATGAAGGGTCAAGAGCTTCGCCTGATAAACATCTATGGTCCCCAAACCAGGTGGGATCGGAAGCGTCTCTTTATAAGGATCAAACCTTTCCTTTTTACGAGTCGGCAGGTGGTCTTTGGCGGGGACTTTAATACAGTCACAAGGTCCCAAGACCGGGGAGGCGCCAGAAACCGGCTGGCTTATGATAGTGTATCCCTGAATAGCATAGCTAGCGAGGCTCGCCTGGTGGATGTCCACATTAGGCACACCCCAGGCCACGGTGGTTTCACTTATTATAGAGGTAGTCAGATTAGGTCTAGAATAGACAGGTTTTATTTAAAGGAGGAGACTACTTTTTCACCTTTAGAGGTGGTAGAGGTGGAATTCTCCGATCACTGTATGATTATGTTCTCTTTGAATGTTGCAGAATCCCCCCAAATGGGAAGAGGCTATTGGAAGCTAAATTCGGCCCTCCTGGAGGAAGCAGAGGTGAGACAATCCTTTAAGGACTTCCTTCAGAGTCAGGTAGAGTTGCTGGATCTTTGTGACACTAAGTCGGAGTGGTGGGAGATATTCAAAGATCGGGTGTCAAAATTCTTCCGCCAGCTCTCGAGCCTCAGGTCCCTGAACAAGTACCGCTTGTATCAGGGTCTGAGGAGGAAACTCGAACAACTGGTCTCGACTGGAGGTAGCCGAGAGGATATCTCCAGGGTGAAATCTTTGCTTAAGAGGTGCCAGTACGATAGGCACACATCTTTGGTTTTTGAGAGGGATTTCGGGAAGTACCGCTCGCCCGACCCTTACAGAAACTGTAAGATGTCAGTGAAAAGTAAGTTGGTGACGGGACTGGTCGATGGTACGGGATCTCTGGATAGGTCCAGATCAGGGATCTTGGAAATCGTCAAGTCCTTCTACTCGTGCCTCTTGAGGAAGAAGGATCTGAATCGGGACAGGATTTCGGCTTTCCTGGCTGAAAACCATCCCTGAGTCAAGAGTAGACCTCTCTCTTGGCGTTTTGATAGAAGAAATCAGAGAAGAGGAAGTCAGCCTGGCGATCGAAGGGCTTGCCCTAAAGAAGTCGCCAGGCCCGGATGGCTTAACATCCGAGTTTTATAAGACCTTTAAGGACTCCTTGGTTCCCCTCTAGACTAATGTATTCAATGAGTGCCTTTCCTCGGGTGCTCTGCCGAAGTCAATGAGGAGGTCAGCTCTGATCCTTATATCAAAGGGTAAAGATCCGAGCCGTATTGAGAATTGGCGTCCCATAGCGCTTCTCAATACGGACAGAAAGATCCTGGCCAAGATACTGTTTAAACGGTTGGTGCAGTTTGCGCCCCGGCTCCTTTCGGAGACCCAACATTGCTCAGTTCCAGGCCGAAGCACGTTTAGTGCTGTGCTCGGTGTCCGAGAGGCAGTGGAGCAGAGTAGGGCGGGTAACTGGAAGGGGTACATGCTGGCTTTAGATCAGGCAAAGGCTTTTGATCGGGTTAACCACGAGTACCTCTGGGCAGTCCTTCTGAAATATGGCCTGCCGGGAGGGTTTGTCGATTGGTTAAAGATCTTGTATGCAGGGGCAGAGAGTTTCCCGCTGGTGAACGGTTGGTCTGGCAGCCCTTTTGAGGTCGGGTCTGGAGTCCGCCAGGGTTGTCCATTGAGCCCGCTCTTATACGTGTTTGCGATTGATCCTTTTATTAGGAGGATTGATCGGGGACCGTTAGCGGGAGTCAGGATGAGTCTGGAGGAGCCAGAAGCCACTCTGAGGGTGGTGGCGTATGCCGATGACGTCACTGTTTTCGTGTCCTCGGGAGGGGAGGCGGAATACGTGATGTCGGAGGTAGAACGCTACTCGGAAGTCTCCGGGTCCGTGATTAACCGGGATAAGTGTGAGAGTCTCTGGCTGGGAGGGGGTGATCCATCTTTCGGTCTCCCGGACACCCTCCCAGAGCCCCAGTCGTCAGCCAAAGTCCTAGGCGTTCATTTCGGCCATGGGGATTATCCCACCCAAAATTGGGACAGCAGGCTCACGATCGCCGCTCAGAAGGTTGACCAGTGGAAGGGTTGGCCCTTGACCCTCAGGGAAAGGGTGAACCTGATCAAGACTTACCTTCTCCCTTTGCTTATCTATTTGGCCAGTGTATGTGTCTTGCCAGAACCTCTCTGGACTCGGGTTTACAGTCTGTTCTTTCAACTGTTATGGGGGAATAGGCTGAACCTAGTCAAGAGAGAGGTGACATACCGTACGAGGAGATTAGGGGGGTTGGGTATGGTCAACCCAGTGGTGTTCCTTGTGAACACCTTTGTTAAGATCAACCTGGCAAACCTCTGGAAAGAGAGGGCTCCTCCGTGGGTAGTCTCTTGCAGGAGTTGGTTTCGGCCTTTCTTCCAGGAGTGGGAGACAGGAGGGCAAGTGAAGGATTTGCGTACACCTCACGGATATCTTCCGGCTTATGTCACCCCGATTCTGAAGGTGATCCGCCAGTGGGGTTTGGGAGTGAGGGAAATCAAGACCCAGTCAAGGAGATCCCTTGACGACAGGGTCTTGTTGAACCATTTCTGGAAGCCCCTGGCCCTTAAGGATTGCCCAAGCCGGGATCTAGACAAGGGGTTACAGTTGTTAAATTTGGCAAGGATCCCCTTGAAGTTTTGGGACTTGGCTTGGCGCTGCTTTCACCGGAAGCTGTATGTAAGGGACAACTTGAAGTACAGGAACTCTGATAAAAGGGGTTGTCTCCGGGAGGAGTGTGGCGACATACTGGAAAGTATGGAGCACTTCCTGCTTCAGTGTCCCTTTAATACAGAGGTATACAAACGGGTGGGTGCATCCATTGGCTGGCCTAGGCTAGCCAACCTCTCCTATGCGGAATGGGCTTATGGAGCATTCAAAGGTTTGGGAAGAAGGGACCCATGCACAGCTTTTATAGTTAGCATAGTGATCAGGTACTTCACATGGAACGCACAGTGTTTAGTTTCAACCCAGCAGAAAGTCCTCCCTGTGGAAGAGGTGTGTAGGAACATTCTAGGTGACCTGGCGAAGGTTCGCTCTCTTGAGTGCGAGAAGGTGGGTACGGATGGGGTCTCTTACCTCTGGAGAGGCTTCACCCTTGATGTGCCTTAGCCTCAGTGGCACTTTTCCTGCTGTTGGGCTGAGGCTTTCACATTAGTTTTTTGTTTTGTATTTAAGATGAGTTTTTGAAGAAAGGTTTGCAAATGACTGAACTTGGGCCTTCGGGTGGATTTTAATATTGGTTTGTATAGATTGATATGGTTGTTATAAGATGTATATATTGTATGATAGGGTAAGTGGGGTGTAGTTAGGTTGGGTGGGATGGGGTGGGGGGGGGTTCATATTTTTGTGTGGGGAGGCCTGCATCCAGCCCTGGACTATGCGGACATAGGAGGACATGAGGCGAGGGGCTGGGTGTGGGTGGTGGTGGAAGGGCTGGCCTCATGGAGGGACAAGAGGCGGAGGTTGGCCCTGGGTGAAGGTGATGGGATAGATAGATTGGTAGGGTTAGTATAGGTTACAAAAATGTTTTCTCATATATATGTGTAAAAAAAAATAAAAAAAAAATATTATAGTTATTTGATATTTCTATTATGATTATTTTATGTTTATTATTTTTTATTGTAAGAAGTTGTAATTTATTTTCTGTTCTGAGCAATTTGTATAAATCTGTATATAGTCGGGGCTCAGCCGGATCGGATGTTTACGTTAGGCTAGGTTTCATTTTCTCCTTTTTTTAGTAGGTATGAATGAGATAGTATGCATGTAGCTGGGCCAGTAGGGTAAGTGTATATACTTTATACCTTGTTTGGAAAATTTTATGGCAACGTTTTTGTATTTTTGTATAAAATTAAAAAGAGTTCCTCAGTGTGCAGGAGCCAGTCGACGGGTGTGGTTGTGTGTGGAGGAGCTCCTGCTGATTGCAAGCAGACTTCCAGGGATTTTTTCCACCTTTCCCAGCCCAGGCCCTGCCTCTCCCCAGGGAGCTGGTGGGGTCCTTGGCAATGAAGCGACTGAGGACCCAGGATCCTACTTCCCGGGGTAGGCCGGCGGGAGGTAGGGGAGGTGAGCTACCTGCCTCAGTTCCATCTTCCACCTCGGGGGTCAGAAGATCCAGCAGGAGTTGTGGTGCATCGGCCCCTGCAGCCCCCGGAGGTGAAGCCGTGTCCATCGCCGGCAGTTCCAGGAGGGCGGACAGTAGCCCTCCAAGAGGTACGCAGAGTGCTCCTGGGGGTGGGCCAGTTCTGGTTGAGGCTGACTGGGGCAGCATGAAGCCCCAGGAACTAATCGCCGTTTACAGCTCCCGGATCACGGCCTACCTCCGGGAGTATGAGGAAGCGAATAGGACCCTCAAGAAGCTTAGGGAGAACTTAAAGCTTGAGAGGGGGAAAGTTGATAAAGCGGCAAGAAAAAACAGGCCAGAAATATAAAAAAAAATAAAAGGCTTAAAAGAAATTATTAAAGAGCTGCGAGAAAGAATGGCGGCCATTCTGGAAAGCAGTGGTCCCTTTAAAGAAAAACTCAAGAACGATGAAAGGTTCAATGAAATGGCTGGAAGCCAAAAACAGCAGGAAGATGACTCCTCTAGTGAGGAGGAAGAGTCGGACATGGGGGGGCAACCTGCGGAAACTGGTATCACCGCAGTGCAGGTATGCCTGCCCCCCACTAGTTCTGATGAGGAAGGAGAGTACTATGAGAACAGTGGAGTTGGGGGGCAGCTTATGGCCGAAATACGCCACCTGGAGTCCCCCAAAATTCGTGAGGACATTTGCTTTGGTAATGAATTACTTGAAGATGAGCCGATAGGAAAGAGAAGAAAGACAAAGACATTAAAGCCAGAGGTGAGGTATGTCTATGTGACCCACCCTGCGTGCCCTGGGCCAGCTGCAAAGCCAGCTCAGGGCACGAACCCCACCATCTTCCCTGGCCCGGTCTCTGCTGTGGGACCGGTACGTAGGAGTGGGGAGACAGACGTGGCAAAGATGGCCAGGACGCCGTCCCTGTTTGCGGTAACAGGGGCGGTGAGGAGAAGCAGGTGGGGCCAGACAGGAAGGCTCCCGGGGCGGGAGGCGAGGGGGACATGGTTGGTGGTCGGATGGCTCCGCCCGCCTCTGCTGGGGCACTGGACAAGTGCCAGGTGGAGGTGCGGCGGGACGGTGTGGCTGCCACTGCCCCCCTTGCAGAGGTCGTTGCCGGGATCCCTGTCCTGGGGTCTGCCTCCTCTGCCCCGGTCTGCTTCGCCGCTCCCGTGCGCACTGCAGTCCCCCCTGCCGGTTTTGGCATGGCGGCAGGGGACGGGGGGCGGGGGTGGTGGAGGTGGCTGTGTGTGGAGGGGGTGGGGCCGCGGGTACAGCGGTGTCCCGATCCAGAGTTGCAGGGGGAGGGTGCGAGCTGGCTTCCTCCGCCCCTCCCAGTTTGTATGCCCAAGTCCTTGCCGGGGTTCCAGTCTCATCTGCCCTGGTCTGCTCCGCTTCAGTCCCTTCCGCTGGTATTGTTGTGGCGGCGGGGAGTGGAGGCGCAGTGGGAGTGGTCAGGGGTGGAGGGGGTGGGGCTTCGGATATTCAGAAAGGAGCTCAAAGCAGTGTGTCTGTAGGCAGAGAGGGAGGGGGCGGTCCTGATGTGAGTGTGGTGCGCACCGCCCCTCCCTCCTGCACTGTTCATCAAGTAAATAAGGCCGACGTGGCTGGGACCAGTGGTTCTACAGCCCGCCGGCCCGAAAAATCAGGAAAGACTGTTAAAAATGTGTCCAGCAAGGAGATGCTGGACAAAACGAATAATATGACCTCTGTCCCTTCTGGCCCAGCAGTGTGTGTGGGGGGAGGGGAGAGTGTGGTAGTGGCCACTGAAGAAGTGGTCACTTCTAGTAGTGTAAATACAGTTTTTGTTAGTGGTGTTGCCCCGGGCCCTGATGAGGGGGTGAATGTTGGAGGTCGGCCGGCCACTGTACGAGTGGCCGGTGCGCCTCATGTGGCCCCTTTAGAGGGGTCTGGAGTGGCACCTGCTGTAGATAGGTCTGGGAAGGGGGTGGGGGTGGGCCCGGTCTGGCTGCCCCTCCTGCGTCGGTTACGCCTGGCAGAAGTTATGATGGTGTGGTCGCCGGCGCAGGGGGGGAGGGGCGGTCCACATTGTCTTCCCCATTACCAATGTCTGGTGACGGTAACTTGCAGCGGCAACTTCTAGAGGCTCTTAGGAAAGGGGAGAATTCCATTATAGTAGGGGGGCAGCAGGTGGATCTATCCTTCTGGATAGATAGGCATGGCCTGCGTGCCTTCCGAGAGCAAGGCGGGGGCGAGACCACCTGGTCCTCACCCACAACCGGCCCCGGGTCAACCAGACAGAATGTTGTCTGTCTGAAATGGAGAGGCAATGAAGCGTGCCCTACCAGGAAGAGGGTGGCAGAGCTTCTCTTTCGGATGGGCATCAGGGCATGTGACATCTTTGCCCTGATACATCCGTATGGCACCCGGGAGTTTGATGTCAGTTTTGCCCAGCCAGAGGGTCTTGAACTTTTCTGGTCTGGGTATGAACTGGCAAAAGACCAGCCGGACTGGCAGGGGTTTTTTGTGCAAGCGATAACCCGCCAGAATGAGGTCAAGAAAGTGACCGTTCTGACCCATAACGAGTCACTTTCTTGTGTTGACATCTTGACCTGGTTGAGCAAGTACGGGGACGTCCAGGGTCTTACTAGCAAGAACTTGGATGAGTTTGGCATCTGGTCGGGTGCCTGGACGTTTCAGATTAAGTTGAAACATTCAGGGGGGTCGGTTTCCCACATACCATCATCTGCTTTCCTTGGTTGGGATAGGATCATGGTGTTCTACAGGGGGCAGCCTAAGCTGTGTTACAAGTGCGGCAGCCCTTCGCACTTCAGCGCCAGCTGCCAAGTGCAGAGGTGCACGTTGTGCGGGGGTGAAGGCCATCTAGCTGCATCTTGTGGGCAGATTAGATGCAACCTGTGTGGTGAGCTAGGGCACCCGTTCAGTCGTTGCCCTCGCTCTGTCGCCAACGTGGCTCGTGCACGCGCGGAGGCGAGCCGGGAGGCCCCCACCGCCGAGGCGAGTGCTGGCGAAGGCGACAGGGCAGTGGGGTCGATTAAGAGAAAAGACGGCCTGTCCCAGCAGAGACGGAGGGAGAGGCGTCAGATTGAGAGGGGGCAGGTGGAACCCCGTCCTGGGGTGATGCCTGTGCCCTCCCAAGAGAATGCCTCTCCTAGAGCTGAGACCCTGGGAGATATCGAGGTGAATGAGGAACCGTCTCTGTCCTCTTGCTACGAGAGTGCAACAGAGGGGAGTGAGACAGAGTCTAAAAGAATAAGAAGGAAACGTCTGACCAAAAAAAGATCTAGCCCGACTAGAGTGCCTGTGGAAGGCAAAGCCAGCTCCCCCCTTGACCTCTCTAATCCTGACTCTCTTCCCCTGGATCTTTCCAACCGGTACCTCACCTTGGATGAGATCTCCGCCCCCTCTTCTTCCGGGGAGGAGGTTGAAGGTGGGGGGCCGGAGGGGCAAGAGAAGGAGCCTCTGGAAGCAGTGGCGTCTCTAGCTTTCAAATTTTGGGGGTGCACACTGGGGGCCAGGACAAAAGTAGGGGGGGGCAGCTATAACAACGATACATTTACACAAGTACGCTTAGAAATGCTGCAATACTTTACCCAATACCTAAAACTGCAACAGGGAAGAAAAGTCCAGCTGTCTGTGGATGACACTTTTATAGAGAGGGGGATCTGTGGATGACACTGCTATGGGGGGGATCTGTGGATGCCACATACCGTATATAGCATCTTATGCTATATGTGTCACCCACAGATCCACCCCATGACAGTGTCATCCCCATTTCCCCCTCCATAACAGTGTCATCCACAGATCTCCCTCCCTATAACAGTGTCATCCACAGATCTCCCTCCCCGCCTCTCACAGGAGTGTACATATATAAAATAAACATATTTCACATGAACACTTACAGTTACTTGGCTTGGCCCTTGGGGATCTCGGACGCCACTTCCACACTTTGGCCGGGGGCTCGGCGGAGCTGATGTTGTGTTTTATCCTAATGAGAAAGATTTCATAATAAGGATTTGGAGAAGGGGCAGAGGGATAGCAGAGCAGGGAGAGGCTGGTGCTGCTACTAGGGGGTCATACCATGGGGGAGTAATAAAACCCACCATAATGCCCCCCCAGTAGAAATAATTATCCTTATAATGTGAAAAACATACCCCCTTATGCCCCCAGTTGAGCTAATGTCCCCCATAATGTGCCAGTATAAAATACCCCTATATAGTGCACCAGTAAATGCCTCCATAGTGCTCCTCTCCCCCCTTCCTGCTAGTGCCCCCCATAATGTACCAGTATGAAATGTCCCATATATCGTGCCCCAGTAGATGCCCTCAGTGTCCCCCATAATTTGCAAGTATAAAATACCCCTTCTTAGTGCCCCCCGTAGATGACTCCATAGTACTCCTCTCTCCCCTTCTCCATAGTACCCACCATAATGTGTTCCAGTATAAAATGCTACTGTACAGAGCCCCCCATATAAAACACCCCTTCTTTGTGGCCTCAGTAGATGCCCCTATAGTGCCCACCAATAATGTGCCAGTAATAAGTGCCCTCAATAACGTGCCAGTAACAAGAGCCCCCCAATGTGCCAGTAATAAGCCCCCATCACGTGCCAGTAACAAGAGCCCCCATCACGTGCCAGTAATAAGCCCCCCATCACGTGCCAGTAATAAGCCCCCCATCACGTGCCAGTAGTAAGCCCCCCCATCACGTGCCAGTATTAAGCCCCCCCATGTTCCAGTATTAAGTCCCCCCATCATCATGTGCCAGTATTAAGTCCCCCCATCATCATGTGTCAGTATTAAGTCCCCCCCATCATCATGTGCCAGTATTAAGTCCCCCCCATCATCATGTGCCAGTATTAAGTCCCCCCCATCATCATGTGCCAGTATTAAGTCCCCCCCATCATCATGTGCCAGTATTAAGTCCCCCCCATCATCATGTGCCAGTATTAAGTCCCCCCATCATCATGTGCCAGTATTGTAATAAGCCCCCCCAATGTGCCAGTAAAACTATTGTAAAAAAACAAAAAAAAAAAACACTTATACTTACCTAAGAGTCAGCGATGCGATGCAGCCTCTTCCTGTGTCCCACGCTGTAATGTAAGGCTCAGGCGGCACGATGACGTCATTGCGCCGGCCTCTGATAGGCTGCCGGCCTAGTGCCTGCAGCCAGGGGCGTACATAAAAATAACTGGGCCCCATAGCAGGAATCTAAATTGGGCCCCCATTCCCCTTTTATAGCCCCTCCCTTTGTTCCATGAACTATTCTTGCTGCTGCGTTTTATAATTTATGCCATCAGGGCCGGATTGGGATTACAAAACAGCCCTGGCACACAAAAGAGGTATAATAGATGCAGATGTATATTATATACAGCAGTGTACAGTTATGTGAGGTACGCGGTATAATAGATGCAGTGTGTACAGGTATATAGTATATTCCCTAGTGTTCTGATATGTGAGGTACAGGGTATAATAGATGCAGTGTGTACAGGTATATAGTATATACAGCAGTGTACTGATATGTGAGGTACGGGGTATAATATATGCAGTGTATACAGGTATACAGTATATACAGTAGTGTAATATGTGAGGTACGAGGTATAATAGATGCAGTGTGTACAGGTATATAGTAAATACAGCAGTGTATTGACACCTCGTACCTCAGATATCAGTACACCGCTGTATACACTATATATCTGTACACACTGCATCTATTATACCTCGTACCTCACATATATAGTATATACAGAAGTGTACTGATATCTGTACACACAGCATCTATTATATCTTGTACCTCACATATCAGTGCACTGCGGTATATACTATATATCTGTACACACTGCATCTATTATACCTTGTACCTCACATATCAGTGCACTGCGGTATATACTATATATCTGTACATATTGCATGTATAATACTGTGTAATATATGCAGTGTGTGCATGTATGTGTGTGTATCTATATACATATATTACACACAGAGCAGTGTATTGATGTGACACATAGAAGGTATAATACTGTAGATGCAGTGTTTATAGAAATATGTGGTCAGTTATACATTATGGTCACTGTGGGTGAGGTACATGAGGTAGTGGTCACTGTACCTGTCTGAAGTATTATACATGAGTGAGCAATGAGTAAAAACAGGGCATGTAAATGATGAGAAGTGGAGGACCTCCTCTTACCTCTCCATTCCAGTCTGTATGGATCAATGCAGAGCTGCTTGTGAACTTCTAATACTTGCTGTTAGGAGTTGAAGGACCTGTGATGATGTCATCACAGGTCCTGGCAGATATACCTTTGAAACCTAGGAACTACACCATTTTTGGTGCAGTTCCTTTGCTAGATTCTGCAGGACCTGTGATGTTGAAGATGATGTCATCACAGGTCCTGGCAGATGCACTGTTCTAACCTGGGAACTACACTTTACACTGTGCAGTTCCCTTACAGGACCTGTGATGACATCATCAAAGGTCCTTTAGCTTTAGAAAGATAAACAGGAGCAATTAGGGGGCGGGGCCTCTCCTCCACTTCGGGCCTGCCTGCAGCCTATCAGAGGAAGGGGAAGGGACACGCCTCTCCCTCCCCTGCACCTCCGCTCCGCTGGCACAGGCAGTTTACAATGGAGATGAGCGCAATGGAAGCGCTCATCTCCCTGTGCCCGGCAGCAGCGGCTCACTGGGGGGGGGGTCATTTTAGTTGGGGGGGCACAGCATGATGTAGGGGGGGCCGTGGCCCCCTCTGGCCCCCCCCTGGCGACGCCACTGTCTGGAAGGGCCCGCGCCTCCCTCCGGTGAGGATGCAAGGTCCTCGGGAGGTGGGGCGGGTCCAGACACTGGGAATGGGAATGACACGGGTGGTGCGAAGGGGGAGGCGGTGGTGACTAATGAGATGGACACCACTGTCTCTCTCAAAAGAAATCGTGCCACCTTAGGGGGTAGCCCCAAGAGGGGTAAGAAGAAGAAGAAGGGGAAGGGAAGGAAGAAGGCCGTCTAACTTAATCACTCTTTATGGCGGCACTCACTCCGCTGACGCTGGCGACCATTAATGTCGCCAGTATTAAATCGGATGCGGCTAGGTTTGCAGCCTTTGATTTTCTCTAAAGAAGTCGCCAGGCTTAACATCCGAGTTTTATAAGACCTTTAAGGACTCCTTGGTTCCCCTCTTGACTAAGGTATTCAATGAGTGCCTTTCCTCGGGTGCTCTGCCAAAGTCAATGAGGAGGTCAGCTCTGATCCTTATATCAAAGGGTAAAGATCTGAGCCGTATTGAGAATTGGCGTCCCATAGCGCTTCTCAGTACGGACAGAAAGATCCTGGCCAAGATACTGTTTAATCGGTTGGTGCAGTTTGCGCCCCGGCTCCTTTCGGAGACCCAACATTGCTCGGTTCCAGGCCGAAGCACGTTTAGTGCTGTGCTCGGTGTCCGAGAGGCAGTGGAACGGAGTAGGGCGGGTAACTGGAAGGGGTACATGCTGGCCTTAGATCAGGCAAAGGCTTTTGATCGGGTTAACCACGAGTACCTCTGGGCAGTCCTTCTGAAATATGGCCTGCCGGGAGGGTTTGTCGATTAGTTAAAGATCTTGTATGCAGGGGCAGAGAGTTTCCCGCTGGTGAACGGTTGGTCTGGCAGCCCTTTTGAGGTTGGGTCTGGAGTCCACCAGGGTTGTCCATTGATCCCGCTCTTGTACGTGTTTGCGATTGATCCTTTTATTAGGAGGATTGATCGAGGACCGTTAGCGGGAGTCAGCATGAGTCTGGAGGAGCCAGAAGCCACTCTGAGGGTGGTGGCGTATACCGATGACGTCACTGTTTTCGTGTCCTCGGGAGGGGAGGCGGAATACGTGATGTCGGAGGTAGAATGCTACTCGAAAGTCTCCGGGTCCGTGATTAACCGGGATAAGTCTGAGAGTCTCTGGCTGGGAGGGGGTGATCCATCTTTCGGTCTCCCGGACGCCCTCCCAGAGCCCCAGTCGTCAGCCAAAGTCCTAGGCGTTCAATTCGGCCATGGGGATTATCCCACCCAAAATTGGGACAGCAGGCTCACGATCGCCGCTCAGAAGGTTGACCAGTGGAAGGGTTGGTCTTTGACCCTCAGGGAAAGGGTGAACCTGATCAAGACTTACCTTCTCCCTTTGCTTATCTATTTGGCCAGTGTATGTGTCTTGCCAGAACCTCTCTGGACTCGGGTTTACAGTCTGTTCTTCCAACTGTTATGGGGGAATAGGCTGAACCTAGTCAAGAGAGAGGTGACATACCGTACGAGGAGATTAGGGAGGTTGGGTATGGTCAACCCCGTGGTGTTCCTTGTGAACACCTTTGTTAAGATCAACCTGGCAAACCTCTGGAAAGAGAGGGCTCCTCCGTGGGTAGTCTCTTGCAGGGGTTGGTTTCGGCCTTTCTTCCAGGAGTGGGAGACAGGAGGGCAAGTGAAGGATTTGCGTACACCTCACGGATATCTTCCGGCTTATGTCATTCCGATTCTGAAGGTGATCCGCCGGTGTGGTTTGGGAGTGAGGGAAATCAAGACCCAGTCAAGGAGATCCCTTGACGAGAGGGTCTTGTTGACCCACTTCCAGAAGCCCCTGGCCCTTAAGGATTGCCCAAGCCGGGATCTAAACAAGCGGTTACAGTTGTTAAATTTTGCAAGGATCCCCTTGAAGTTTTGGGACTTGGCTTGGCGCTGCTTTCACGGGAAGCTGTATGTAAGGGACAACTTGAAGTACAGGAACTCTGATGAAAGGCGTTGTCCCCGGGAGGAGTGTGGCGATATACTGGAAAGTATGGAGCACTTCCTGCTTCAGTGTCCCTTTAATACAGAGGTATACAAATGGGTGGGTGCATCCATTGGCTGGCCTAGGCTAGCCAACCTCTCCTATGCGGAATGGGCTTATGGAGCATTCCAAAGTTTGGGAAGAAGGGACCCATGCACAGCTTTTATAGTTAGCATAGCGATCAGGTACTTCACATGGAACGCACAGTGTTTAGTTTCAACCCAGCAGAAAGTCCTCCCTGTGGAAGAGGTGTGTAGGAACATTCTAGGTGACCTGGCGAAGGTTCGCTCTCTTGAGTGCGAGAAGGTGGGTACGGATGGGGTCTCTTACCTCTGGAGAGGGTTCACCTTTGATGTGCCTTAGCCTCAGTAGCACTTTTTCCTGGTGTTGGCCTGAGGCTTTCACATTAGGTTTTTGTTTTGTAATTAAGATGAGTTTTTGAAGAAAGGTTTGCAAATGAATGAACTTGGGCCTTCGGGTGGATTTTAATATTGTATAAAAGTGAGGCGGCTCTCTATTGACAAGAAGATGGAGTATGGTGCTCAATCCGAACAGAGCGTACCCAACGCTTGTAGTGGGGGAATACAAATAAAAGTAGAGGGATGGCACTCAAAGCAATTGCGGTGTATGGAAAAAATATATTTGAGGTGTATGGGAAAGAATACTATTTATTATGGAATAGCTGATAGTAAAAATACTGATAGTAAAATTATCAGGTATAATAAAATGTCTGTATATATCACACAAGCGAAAATAATATTCAATATAAAAAGTACATAGTAGTCAAATCATTGTAGAGATAAAAAGGATAAAAGATGAGGATGATTGGATGATAAATAATAAATAATAAATAATAATAGATAATAAATGTCAATACAATGCAATCCTGCTGGAAAAAGACAATTCAGTGCAATCCTGCTGAAAAAAAGACAGTCCTATAGGTCTGTTGGAAAAAAAAAAAAAAAAAAAAAAAAAAAAAGTCTGATCTTATGTTGTAAAGACCAATGGCATCCTGATATAATATAATGTCATTTATGTGAAATCCTGTTGGAAAAGAAAAGTACTCCTGGTATAGGATGAGAGGCAGTCTTGTGGACCTGTTAGAAAAAAGGGAGGTCCGGTTTCATATCATATATTTTGATAGAGAGATAGGGTAACCTGTTATAAACTGAAAGATAAATAACTTTCTGTAGAGGTTTTGTTTATGAATCCTAGAGTTTATGGGGTGGAGACAAACGAATCCGATTATGTTGTTGTTCACAGATCCAGTATTGGCATGCTGTGGAATGAAGACTGCTTTGTAAGCAGGTACATTACCCTCCTTGCGGCTGTTGATGAGCTGGTCAGCGGTTCCTGTCTGGGCGGCGGTATCCACGTGTGCCGTTCCCGCTCGCTGTCTGCTCCGGCCGTTGGTTGCTGCTGGGTGTCGTCACTTCCGGTGACGTCACCTGCGATCTCCCGCACAGTGCTGTTTACAGCTTGCCACGTGGAGGCTAGTGGCGGGAAATGCGAACGTTGCAGCTTCTTTAGGGGGAAAAAACTGATGGATAGCTCCGGAGCTGGTCTATCGTTGTATAATCCTTCTGGTTGTTGCTAGCTAGATGAGATAGGCTTACTCAACGCCCCATACGCGTTTCAGAGCGTCTTGCTCCTTCATCAGTGGGAAACTGATGAAGGAGCAAGACGCTCTGAAACGCGTATGGGGCGTTGAGTAAGCCTATCTCATCTAGCTAGCAACAACCAGAAGGATTATACAACGATAGACCAGCTCCGGAGCTATCCATCTGTTTTTTCCCCCTAAAGAAGCTGCAACGTTCGCATTTCCCGCCACTAGCCTCCACGTGGCAAGCTGTAAACAGCACTGTGCGGGAGATCGCAGGTGACGTCACCGGAAGTGACGACACCCAGCAGCAACCAACGGCCGGAGCAGACAGCGAGCGGGAACGGCACACGTGGATACCGCCGCCCAGACAGGAACCGCTGACCAGCTCATCAACAGCCGCAAGGAGGGTAATGTACCTGCTTACAAAGCAGTCTTCATTCCACAGCATGCCAATACTGGATCTGTGAACAACAACATAATCGGATTCGTTTGTCTCCACCCCATAAACTCTAGGATTCATAAACAAAACCTCTACAGAAAGTTATTTATCTTTCAGTTTATAACAGGTTACCCTATCTCTCTATCAAAATATATGATATGAAACCGGACCTCCCTTTTTTCTAACAGGTCCACAAGACTGCCTCTCATCCTATACCAGGAGTACTTTTCTTTTCCAACAGGATTTCACATAAATGACATTATATTATATCAGGATGCCATTGGTCTTTACAACATAAGATCAGACTTTTTAAAAAAAAAAAAAAAAAATTTCCCAACAGACCTATAGGACTGTCTTTTTTTTCAGCAGGATTGCACTGAATTGTCTTTTTCCAGCAGGATTGCATTGTATTGACATTTATTATCTATTATTATTTATTATTTATCATCCAATCATCCTCATCTTTTATCCTTTTTATCTCTACAATGATTTGACTACTATGTACTTTTTATATTGAATATTATTTTCGCTTGTGTGATATATACAGACATTTTATTATACCTGATAATTTTACTATCAGTATTTTTACTATCAGCTATTCCATAATAAATAGTATTCTTTCCCATACACCTCAAATATATTTTTTCCATACACCGCAATTGCTTTGAGTGCCATCCCTCTACTTTTATTTGGATTTTAATATTGGTTTGTATAGATTGATATGGTTGTTATAAGATGTATATATTGTATGATAGGGTAAGTGGGGTGTAGTTAGGTTGGGTGGGATGGGGTGGGGGGGTTCATATTTTTGTGTGGGGAGGCCTGCATCCAGCCCTGGACTATGCGGACATAGGAGGACTTGAGGCGAGGGGCTGGGTGTGGGTGGTGGAGGAAGGGCTGGCCTCATGGAGGGACAAGAGGCGGAGGTTGGCCCTGGGTGAAGGTGATGGGATAGATAGATTGGTAGGGTTAGTATAGGTTTGTGTTTTCTCATATATGTGTGTAATATAAAAAAAAATAAAAAATATATATATAAAAAAGTAAAAAAATGTTAAATTTAAAAATATATATATAATTTTTTTTTTATTATAGTTATTTTATATTTCTATTATGATTATTTTATGTTTATTATTTTTTATTGTAAGAAGTTGTAATTTATTTTCTGTTCTGAGCAATTTGTATAAATTTGTATATAGTCGGGGCTCAGCCGGATCGGATGTCTACGTTAGGCTAGGTTTCATTTTCTCCATTTTTTTTAGTAGGTATGAATGAGACAGTATGCATGTAGCTGGGCCAGTAGGGTAAGTGTATATACTTAATACCTTGTTTGGAAAATTTTATGGCAACGTTTTTGTATTTTTGTATGAAATTAAAAAAGAGTTCCTCAGTATCTGCTCTTATTCTGTATATATGGACACTGCACAGTACCACTTCTCCTGTCCTGTATACTGGGTGTAATTCTCAGTATCTGATCTTATTCTGTATATATGGACACTGCACAGTACCACTTCTCCTGTCCTGTATACTGGGTGTAATTTTCAGTATCTGCTCTTATTCTGTATATATGGACTCTGCACAGTACCACTTCTCTTGTCCTGTATACTGGGTGTAATTCTCAGTATCTGCTCTTATTCTTTATATATAGAGACTATACAGTACCACTTCTCTTGTCCTGTATACTGGGTGTAATTCTCAGTATCCTCTCTTATTCTGTATATATGGACACTGCACAGTACCACTTCTACTGTCCTGTATACTGGATGTAATTCTCAGTATCTGCTCTTATTCTGTATATATGGACACTGCACAGTACCACTTCTCGTGTCCTGTATACTGGGTGTAATTCTCAGTATCTGCTCTTATTCTGTATATATGAACACTGCACAGTACCACTTCTCCTGTCCTGTATACTGGGTGTAATTCTCAGTATCTGCTCTTATTCTGTATATATGGACACTGCACAGTACCAATTCTCTTGTCCTGTATACTGGGTGTAATTCTCAGTATCTGCTCTTATTCTGTATATATGGACACTGCACAGTACCAATTCTCTTGTCCTTTATACTTGGTGTAATTCTCAGTATCTTCTCTTATTCTGTATATGTGGACACTGCACAGTACCACTTCTCCTGTCCTGTATACTGGGTGTAATTCTCGGTACCTGCTCTTATTCTGTATATATGGACACTGCACAGTACGACTTCTCCTATCCTGTATACTGGATGTAACTCTCAGTATCTGCTCTTATTCTGTATATGTGGACACTGCACAGTACCACTTCTCCTGTCCTGTATACTGGGTGTAATTCTCAGTACCTGCTTTTATTCTGTATATATGGACACTGCACAGTATCACTTCTCTTGTCCTGTATACTGGGTGTAATTCTCAGTATCTGCTCTTATTCTGTATATATAGACACTGCACAGTACCACTTCTCTTGTCCTGTATACTGGGTGTAATTCTCAGGATCTGCTCTTATTCTGTATATATGGACACTGCACAGTACCACTTCTCTTGTCCTGTATACTGGGTGTAATTCTCAGTATCTGCTCTTATGCTGAATATATGGCCACTGCACAGTACCACTTCTCTTGTCCATTATACTGGGTGTAATTCTCAGTATCTGCTCTTATTCTGTATATATGGACACTGCACAGTATCACTTCTCTTGTCCTGTCTACTGGATGTAATTCTCATTATCTGCTCTTATTCTGCATATATGGACACTGCACAGTACCACTTCTCTTGTCCTGTATACTGGGTGTAATTCTCAGTATCTGCTCTTATTCTGTATATATGGACCCTGCACAGTACCACTTCTCCTGTCCTGTATACTAGGTGTAATTCTCAGTATATGCTCTTATTCTGTATATATGGACACTGCACAGTACTACTTCTCTTGTCCTGTATACTGGGTGTAATTCTCAGTATCTGCTCTTATCCTGTATATATGGACACTGCACAGTACCACTTCTCCTGTCCTGTATACTGGGTGTAATTCTCAGTATCTGCTCTTATTCTGTATATATGGACACTGCACAGTACCACTTCTCCTGTCCTGTATACTGGGTGTAATTCTCAGTATCTGCTCTTATTCTGTATATATGGACACTGCACAGTACCACTTCTCTTGTCCTGTATACTGGGTGTAATTCTCAGTATCTGCTCTTATTCTGTATATATGGACATTGCACAGTACCACTTCTCCTGTCCTGTATACTGGGTGTAATTCTCAGTATCTGATCTTATTCTGTATATATGGACACTGCACAGTACCACTTCTCCTGTCCTGTATACTGGGTGTAATTCTCAGTATCTGCCCTTATTCTGTATATATGGACACTGCACAGTACCACTTCTCTTGTCCTGTATACTGAGTGTAAAGATTTTAAGGATATTCTCAAATAGACTGAATATAAATGGTTAAATCTTTACCTTACTCCCAACAAGGACCTCTCTGTTCTTTAGGGCAGACAAAATCTACTTCCATCTTGCGGCAATGAACACCTGTTTTTGTGGATAACCCCTTCCCCCTGTGCAGACACGAGGCAACTTCATTCAAACAGAAACATGATACAATATACTTTACCGCTCTACCCCCCAACCCCCTCCCCACGCCAGCCGTGCCAAGAAGCATCCCTTTTATCAGGAAATTCTAAATCTCCTTTATGTCCTGATACAGAATGTTCTTTTTAGAAGCTGAACTTCTCTTTTATTGCACAAAATTTATTTTGTAACAGTATCCACTGAATTGTGTGCCGTTTGGTGCGCAATATCAGTGCAACAAAAGTGACAGCAGCCTGGTAAATGGCGCCAATATGTGCAACATTTGTGACCAATTTAAGTCGCAGTTTAAGTAAATGAAGCTTTGTTGCAGGGTTTTTTCAACTTTCTAATATACTTTGGGGGAGATTTATCAACACCGGTTTAAAGGAAAACTGTTTTAGTTGTCCAGGGCAGCCAATTGGATTCCACCTTTAATTTTTCAGAGCTCCTTTGGAATATGACAGGTGGAATCTGATTGATTGCTATGGGCAACTAAGCCAGTTCTACTTTACACCAGCTTTAATGAATCTCCCCCTTTGTGTTCCAATTCCTCTTCATTTCCCAAATCTCTGCTTGCTGCTAGTGAATTTACATCCAGAGCCTGGAAATCGGCCCAGATCAAATCTGGGCCAATTTCTCAGAGTGGAGGGACCCTTTTTCGACCATTCTCTGTGAGCTAATAGTCTGGACCTCAGGCTGATACTGTTTTACCTGCACTGATACATTGTCACAGACTTACATTTAAAGGCTGTAAATTCATCCTGACCAAGTCATGCTTACATGTTTATGGTCATGGAAAGATTTTATAGGAATATCCTGTTAAGGCCTCATGCACACGACCGTGGTGTGTTTTGCGGTCCGCAAATTGCGGATCCGTAAAACACGGATGGCGTCCATGCGCGGACAGCCTTCAATATAAATGCCTATTCTTGTCTGCAAAGCGCGGACAAGAATAGGACATGTTATATTTTTTTAGCAGGGCCACGGAACGGAGCAACGGATGCGGACAGAACACGGAGTGCTGTCCGCATCTTCTGCGGCCCCATTGAAATGAATGGGTCCGCATTCGAGCCAACAAAACAGCGGCTCCGATGCGGACCAAAACAACGGCTGTGTGCATGAGGCCTAACTCATTCCTTTCAAGGGGCTCATGTTTAGGAGGAGATTCCAGTCCAAGCCATAAGAGAGAATGCTATATGTATTGGCTTCACCCTGGGCCTGCTGTCAGTAAAATAATGTCACTGGAGAGCCAAAGGATTCAAAGCACTGGCCCAAAGAGCAATGGAGACTAAAGGGCACAAAAGGACTGGACACCCCCTAAATCATGTGCGCTGGACTACTGACTGCCAGAAATAAGCATAAATGGACCCCTGTGTATTGGTAATGCTGGGGTTTGTAGTTCTCCACGAGGTAATGAATTTGCTTTCAGATTGTTTTAAAAGAGAATGAGGTTTTCCATCAGTGTTCTTTTATGGTCCTTCAGATCCTGCCAAGGAGCATATCCACAGTACGTTCTGTAGAAATGCCCACAGCACAAAATGGGCAAACGTGGACCTATAAGTAAGCAATTACACAGCCAGTGCATATAAGGGCGAGGGAAAGTGCTTGCTTCCTAAAACTGTAGGGTCCAGCGCTTGTCCTTTCCATCCTGTACAGGTTGACTCACTGCCTACTGGGCCCTAAAATAGCAGCTTTAGGGGTTGCCTTTATGGTGCATAAACCCTTTCAACAATACAGAACCTAAAATGGCCTCGTGTCATCAGGTCCTGGATATGTGATGACTACTCCCATCAGTCATGTGTGCCTGATGGGAGGCACTGTACAACCATTGTGGTCTGTCCACTAACACAAGCAGCACGCAGGCATGTAGCTCAATGTGGTTGTGACATTTGACTGCAAGTAGAATGGACCACTTCAGATGCACCCCCCCCCCCCCTCAATGTATAATAAGCACAATCTTAAATCTGTCCACTACTTAGTCTTTAATTATTCCCTTTCAGACTCATTTGCATACATTTACATGTTTTAATTGGTATGACGGGAAATGAGTCAAGCCGACCTCTTCAGATGCATGGATGATGATGAGACTCGCATCCAGTGGGGGGGGATGTATTGTTACATAGGAGAGTGGGTCACCTAAGGGCGATATAAGGCAAACAGGTTAATTTAACTCCCACAAGTTGGGAGGGTCAAGGTCTCGCCCAAAGCTGCATGTATGTAATGACCATTAAATTACACAATGATATGTGCTCAGACAAAATATTGTGGGGGAGGGGCTGAGTGCAACACCTCTAAGCCATAGTCCATTTGTTATGACTTGTTCTGCATAGCTGAGGTGCAAGCAAGTTGCTAAGACAGAAGTTCATGACATAAGATACAGATGACCCAGTCCAGAAGAAGGCAGAGTGCCTGCAAGGTGCTGGCAATGTCTGGTAGAGCTATGAGAGATGCCTGAAGCTTAGAGGTTCTCTCTCTGGTGATGGAGGCTTCCCTTATGGTAATGTATGTAGCTCTAGTTCATGTCTTGACCACAGAGTTGGTCCTTCCTGACCTTTGGGTCCTGGCATCTTTCACGTGGCATCTCTAATGGAGGTCTGTTGGGCTTGTGGATATGTGGCACCACTTATGGGATTTTGTGGCATCTCTAACTTGGTGCGCCTTGAGGAGCTCTGGTTGACTCTTGGTAGAAGAATGTCTCTTGTAGACTGTTGAGTCAGTCCTAGGAAGCCTCTTATGCAGCTCAGTGACATCTGCCACTTTGACAAGGGGTGGCGGACGATTCATTCTCTTGACCCTTGGAAGAGATGAACCATGGTTCTCAGAATCGCCGACTGGGAGTTGGGGAACTGTGAGAGGGGTGCAGCCGGTGGGGAGCGGGGGATGCATGCTCAGGAGGCAACATCTGGTCCTCTTCTGGCACCAACTGAGCTCGGAAGACACGTAGGATTTCATCTAGCTTGTGGTCCATCTGAGTTACCTAGAGAGGCAGGGGAACAAAACAGAAGACTAATCAAAGCATAGAAGTCACCAGGCTAACCCTATAATACATACAGTAAGGAGAAGAGGGGAGATGATGTCCCGCAGACCTTGGGACAAAATATTAAAATGGGCAACGGTATACTGCCATTATGAAATGATCTCCAGGGACAGTGTGTATAGGTAATGTATTTAACCTTATCATATGTGATGCTGCCTGCTGATCTGATGTATCTAAGACTATCATGTGTGATACCGTCTGATGAGCTGGAGTGTCTAAGCCTATGTGTGATAATATCCTGGTGTATCTAAGCCTATCATACAGTAGGTCTGGCCTGGTTCTGTACATGTACAGTGGGTGACTATGTGGATGGATTCTACACCAGCATAGTTTGCTCACTCGAATTGTGTTCACCTAGACGAGCCATTACACTGACACTTGCCAGGGGGTGATCTGGGGACAGACTGCTGATTGACAGAAGAATAATTAGATGAACTCATTATGCAGAATAAATGGGGGCTAAGTTCTGCTGGGTGTCTGGCTGATTCCAAGATGCCCAGACAATACTCACACTCAGCCCATCCAGCTGCCCAGCAATGCCAGACCTGTGTGGCACTGCCAAGTGAGCAGACCTTGTTCCAGCTCAGTAGCCAGTGAGACCCCACAATTAAACACCCAAGTGGGTCTCTGTGCTCACAGGAATAAGAGGCAAACGGTGGGAGGGGAGAACAGGCGATGACCCCAGGTCTACCCTCCATGTGCCAGGCTGGATCCTGATTTGTATTATTCAGCCCTGGGAAAATTTTTACTCTGCCAATTGAGGGGGGATGGTGAAGGGGGGGGGGGGTCACAAACAACAAAAGTGAGGAAGGGCACAGAACAAAAATAAACGTAAACACATTTTTTATTAAGAGTCTTTATGAAGACAGATGGGGTACAGCATGTTGAGCGCCTTATAACACTGAGACATGTAAGAAGAGAAATAAAAGTGAGCTTCCCCTTTAAGAAAGACCAGTGCCTTCCTGTAGTAGATTAAACAAGTCTTTGACCTCAGGCAGGTTGGTTTAAAAGAAATAGGAAAAATCAGCAATACCTTCTCCTCCAGACGCATGAGCCTCGATCCGACCGTGTAGAACCCCTTATCAACGCCCTTCTCTGTGGAGAAGATTACAATTATTGTTCGCAGCCTATGTAATCAAGGGGTGGATTACAGGATGGGTAACATGGCCAACCGACCTGCCCCCATCATGATCTAGTAATACACGAACTGTACACTGTTATTATTTGAGCACTCTAGAGCAATGTTATTTGAACTAGGTGTGGCAGTATTGTATGTATACTGTGGGACAGTATTAGGCTACATGCACATGACCGTGCCGTTTTTTGGCGTCCGCTAAAAAACGGAAGCCGTCCGTGTGCCTTCTGCAATTTGCGTAAACGGAACTGGCGGCCCATTGTAGACATGCCTATTCTTGTCTGCAAAACGGACAAGAATAGGACATGCTATATTTTTGTTTGCAGGGCCTCGGAACGGACCAACGGATGCGGACAGCACACGGAGTGCTGTCCGCATCTTCTGCGGCCCCATTGAAGTTAATGGGTCCGCATCCGAGCCGCAAAAACTGAGGCTCGGATGCAGACCATAACTACGCTTGTGTGCATGAGACCTTATGCAGATACTGTATCACAGTTTTATAAAAGTACTGTATGGATATATTATGTAAGTACTGGATCCTAGTTTCATGTACTGTATAGTAGTATGTGCACACTGCATGTAGATACTATATCACTGTTTACAGGGGCATAGCTATAGGGGAAGCAGGGCAAGCTTCAGCTTTGGGGCCCATCCAGGAGGAGGAGGACTAAAGGATTTGGTCAGGGCCCCCTCAACAGTATTACACAATGAAATGATATACAGTGACAGTATAGACAGTGTATAAAACGGATGGAACAGCTGCCGGCCCTGGTCTGAGAGAGCGATCTGTACTAGCCACAGGAATGGGGGCGGCATGAAAGGAAGGGGTCGCTAAAAAATTACTGTGGGATGGAGCCCCATTCAAACAGTTGCTGTGGGGCCCAGTCATTTCTAGCTACACCACTGACTGTTTATGTACTGTACAATAGTATGATGTTAGCACAGAACTGAACGGAACTGAAGTAAGCATACCACTTATACAGTAGAAGGGCCCTTGGGTCTAGGCGCAGCTACAACCTCTGCACCCTCTATAGTTACACCAGTGGTTCTACCGGTACATATGACATACACAGCAGCTCACAGACTGATACATGGGATGGTACCTGGGAGGAAGAGGCCCGGCTTGCCGAGGGAATGGTCCAATCTGAAATGGGAAGGACAAGTGATAAATGGAACTAGTGTGGCCACTGTGTGCCAAGCTGGACATATCACATCATCTCTGAATCTTCTGTCAACGTCTGGCTCCGCTTATCTCCAAAGCAAGTCTTATATTAAAGGGGTTTACTGAGTTTTTAATACTGATGACCTATCGTCAGTATAGGTCATCAGTATCTGATCAGTGGGGGGTCCCACATGAGGGACCCCCACTGATCAGCTGTTTGAGAAGGCACCGGCGCTCCTGTTAGCTCTACAGCCTCATTCATCAGTCACGCGGCCTAGGAGCAGCTCAGCCCCATTCAAGTGAATGGGGCTGAGCGCAATACCAAGCACAATTGCAATACAATGTACGGCACTGTGCTTGGTAAGCTGCGATAAGGCAGCAGCACTCACAGGAGGGCTGGTGTCTTTTTATACATCTGATCAGCGGGGGTACTGAGTGTCGGACCCCTGCCAATCATAACACTGAGTACCTATTCTCTGGATAGGTCATCAGTATAAAAATCCTGGAAAAACTTTTAAGGCTACATTCACACAACCATATGTGTTTTGCGGTCCTCAAAAAAAAACAATGACGTCTGTATGGCATCTGGTTTTTTTTTTTGCGGATCCATTGTAACAATGCTTATCCATGTCCGCAAAATGGACAAGAATAGGACATGTTCTATCTTTTTTGCGGGGCTACAGAATGGACATACGGATGCGTACAGAGCACGGTATCCTGGCCACATTTTTTGCGGAAATGAATGGGTGTGCATACTATCCGCAAAAAAACGGAACGAACACGGAAACAAAATACGTTTGTGTGAATGTATTCTTAGGGTTATGTTAATGGGGTTGCTCAAGTGCCACCACTCTGGTCCTCAACTTTAGTCTTTGTTATTATATGGCTGCAGCGGTGATATAGCCGTATACCCCACATGACCACTGCAGCCAATCACTGGCCTCAGCTGTGTATGGCACAAGACCACTTAGGCCAGTGACTGTTTGCAGAGTTCACGCGAGGTATACAGCTACATCCCTGCTGCAGCCATGTAAACTCAGACTGGAGTGGCAGAACGGGAAGTGGTGAATATAGAATGTTTTCTTTAAAAAAAAAAAAAAAAAAAATTGTCTTTATTGCTGTTCAAATACAACAGTGCAATATATGAAGACATAATTTGACATATCTCGCATTAGTCTGTCTTATACAAATATACAGTAGTAAACCTCATGCTGCACTCTTTATGGTCAAAAGAAAGAAAAATAGAGGGATAGAGAGAAGAGGAAAAGAGAGAGAAAAGAAAAAAAGGGTAAAATGAAGAAGAAGAAGAAAGGGACAACAGGAAGTACTCAATTACTGTTGTAAGGGAACAAACGAAAACTGCCTAACTAATAACCAATATAATAAAAGTAACCAGTCTGGGTATTGACCCATGTCATGGTGCACACTCCCTTTCTTCATCTGGGGAAGTCCATCTTGTCCAGGTTGCCCCATTGATCCCCTATCCACGAAAATGTCAGTCTACAAGGGCAGGGAACCTTGAATCAACTGTTCTTGATACCAGTTTGTCAGTTGAAAACAGTCGGGTAATGCTGTCCTGATATGTTGAGGAAGTACAGAAGAAAAGCTTCCCCAAACAGTGAAGGAAGCCTCCATCATAGTTTCCTTGGGCCCCATGCACACAACGGTATTTATTGTGGATTGCTAAAGATGCGGGCAGCACACCGTGTATCTGCAAGTCCATTCGGTGGCAAAAAAAGATGTCCTATTCATGTCCATTTTGTAGACAAGGATATGACACTTCTACAGGAGTAAAAATAAATAAATGGCAGGGTGCACTCAGCCGGTATCCATATTTAGCGGAACTGCGATTTTCTGACTGCAAAACACCTTCAGTCGTGCGCATGGGGCATTATGTTGGGAAGCTTCCACCAAATCCATTTTAAATAAAAATGCCAATTTATATATATAAAAAAAAAGTGGAGCCTGCTTTTGTAAGAAAACATATAAGATCTCTTTAGTACCCACTGCAGCTATGAAAGTGTAGCATTTTCTGAGCTCCCGGGGCACAATTATAGGTCTCTGGATCCAGGTAGCCAAATATGGCCCAAATTGGATCCTTAGGAGCAACGTTCGCTAAATTAGAGGCCGTGAAAGTGCGTACTCTATCCCAAAATGCCAGAATCAATGGGCAGTTCCACATACAGTGATACAAATTCGTGACTGAGGCACCACGCGGGCTGGAATTTCCTGCCATCTACTGAACAGTCCTATCCTTGTCCATAAGACGGACAAAAATAGGACACCTTTTGCGGCTCTATTGTAGTGAATGGGTCTGCATCCGATCTGCAAATACCGATGGGCCCTAACGGAGTGAGGTCTGCCCTATGAGTAGCTAGAGTATTCTATTGTTCTATGTAAAAATTTGCAGTGTTTGGATATGGCGCCTATAGTGACTGTGCAGAAAACCCTGCACAAATGTATGTATTCCAATCCCTCTCTCCCAGTTTTGGTAGCACATTTGATATGTAGCTCTTAGGGCTCATGCACACGACCGTTGTTGTTCTGCGGTCCGTTTTTCACAGATCCGTTGTTCCGTATCTGAGGTTTTTTTTTCTCCGATTTAAGTCCTCTACCGTTTCGTTATTCCTCAAAACATATCCATATGGTTTCTGTATGCAATTCTTTTTTGGCGTATCGAAAACGGAAACAGTAACTTATTAATCACCCAACACATGAGCAATATGGGCTGGACTTAGCATTTCTACAGTATGGATCCGCAAAATACGGATGTGTTCTGTGTGCGTTCTGTATTTTTTGCGGACCCATTAATTTGAATGGGGCCTCGGACCGCAATTTGCAGACAATAATAGAACATGCACTACTTTTTTGCGGAACGGAAATATGGAAACGGAATGCACACGGAGTACCTTCCGTTGTTTTTGAGGACCCATTGAAGTGAATGGTTCCGCATACGGTCCGCAAACAAAACGAAACGGAAGCGGAAAGAAAATACGTGGATTGAAGGTACGTGAAGGGAGGCAGTGGAATCCAGGGTCACTCCTGCGCCACTTCCTCCAGTATGTGCAGGCTTTTCTCCTTCATGTGTAACAATTTGCCAACAGAAGTGATGCCCGAATGATACCATCTGTGAAAGATTGCATGAGGTTTGCCATAATGAAAGTCTGGGTCGACACAAAGGGAAATATAAAGAAGGTGAAAGGTTATGCATTTGTCTTATTTTGCTCCATCCCCTCCGGGATGTGTACAACAGAGGATTAGAGCTAATCTCCGATCATCGACTGTGTGGCAAGTCAGCAAACAAGTGGTGAGCATGTGTTGCCTTTTGTGTTTTTATTTCTGACAATAGTTAGGATCTCTGCTTGCTAAATAGCACAGCTCTGTTTTCACATGCAGAAGCTGAAAACCCGTCCTAAACTAGTACTTCTCATAGTTGAGGGTTTGTTACAGTTCTATCCAGTCTATGTAATCCTCTGCCGTTTCCCTCAACTGATACATTGTAACAAATTCTGAGATTTGTGCTGCTGCTTTGTTTGGCTCAATGATGATTGTCTAGACTGGATACTATTATAACAAACCCTTAAGTGTGAGATTAGCTTGGTACAGGCTTTCAGACTCTGTATGTAATGAATTATCCTTTCATTCACTGATAGCAAGCAGAGACCTTGACAATGGTGACAAATTAAAAGACAAAGGGGGAGATTTATCAACCTGGTGTAAAGCAGAACTGGCTTGGCTGCCCAGATTCCACCTTTGGAAAATGAATGGTGGAATCTGATTGGTTGCTCTCAGTAATGGCCAGTTCGCCGTGTTCACCAGCGAACACATGCGAGCCGCCATCTTAACTCACAAGTCTGGCGATGCACAGGTAAGTCCTTACCTGTGCCTGTGCGCGAGCCGGTCTGAAACAAATGCGGTCACCGGGAGCAGGCAGTTCCGAGAACAGCCAGATGAAGGCCCCCCCGCGGCTGTTCTCAAAACTGCCTGCTCCCGGTGACCGCATTTGTTTCAGACCGGCTCGCGCACAGGCACACGTAAGGACTTACCTGTGCATCGCCGGACTTGTCAGTTAAGATGGCAGCTCGCATGTGTTCGCTGGCGAACTGGCCATCACTGGTTGCTATCTCCCCCAAAATATATAAAAATGATGCAGAACATGTCATATTCCGCTAATTAAACATCCACCCCAAAAGCATAGTCAGGATTTGTATCACTACCTCCTCTGTAGCTCCTTGATCCGTACCATCATGTTCAGATGTCCCTGGGAATACTGTTCAATCACATCTCGGACATCATATGGTTTGCGGGCTTGCTGGGAGTGTGGGGAGGAAAAGAACCATAGAGAAATATATCAGGGACTGAGGAGGGATGAATAATATACAGTATATCAAACCTGTTGCTATAGTAATTGAAACACCAAATCATAATACAAGCATAAAATAGTAATGAGGTATCAAGTCGTAGCTCTGCCTTTGAGAGCCGTTTTACATTACCTCTAGAGTGGGGCGAACCTGACAAAAAGGTGTTCAGGTTCGGGGTTTAAGTAAATTACGTAATGGATTCCGTTCTCACGGAATCCATCACGTAAGTCAATGCCAGCATGCCAAACGGAAAGCCTATAGAGGCGATCTGTCATAATAGAAAGGTATGGCCAGCAGAACGGAACCCTAGGGCTGGCCTTATGCTTGTATTATGCATCATGCCCGCATTGAATTATGTGATGGACTCTCTGAGAACGGAATCCATTACGTAATTCACTTAAAGCCCGAAAGCAAACTCGAACCTGCCAAAAGGCAGGTTCGCTCAACTAGTTACCTCTAGGTGTAATGTACAGAAGAGTTCAGTAACACTGTGTATGCTTTACTTTACTTATCTTGTACTGATTTTCCGATACATTATGACTTCTACTCCAGTCACAGCCAAAGCGCTTTTAAAGTTTAGTTAGTTACAAAAGATTTGACAAAACACTGTTCTGACAGATTATTATAGCAGAGCCACCATAAGCCAATCCACGTTGCACTGCGGTGCAAGGGTGACAGTGCCCAGAATAGTCTGCACAGACAGTGAAACAGCAGAGGGTGTTGGAAGATGTGAGCTCAGGAGCTTACAGAATTTTGACTGGAGTAAAACAAATGGTCAGTAAACTGTAAGTAATGCAGATTATTTGTAAAGTTGGTACCTATGTAATACTCTGGTACTCATTAGGGTACAGCCACACGGTCAGGTTTCTGCATGCAGTTTTGGAAACCAAAATCAGCAGAGGATCATAAAAGTAGAGAAAGTATAACGGACAGATACAATTTCTCCTCTTCTTTGAATTCACTCCTAGTCCTGGCTTCCAAAGCTGTATCGGGAAATCTGACAGTGTGGCCATACCCTAATCCTGACACATAACGATCTATCAAGAAGCTCTGTCTGGTACCTGGAATTTCCTGCGGGCAACAAAATACTGCATGCGACGGGTGACCTTCACTGCTGTCCTGTGTGCGTCTGTCAGTCTGGAACAGGATAACAGCCAATGGTTAAACTGTCAGTGCCATCATAATGGGGGTAGTAGTACTGGAGGTGGTAGTAACAGTGGTGGTGGTGGTGATGGAGGGTTAGTACTACTGGAGGTGGATGGTGGCGGTACTGGTATCCTTACCAGAACAGTGGGTGACCAGGCTTTTGCTGCCATTTTTGCTGCATTACTGATATTTCTCAAGATAATTATAGAAACAATACATGCAGAAAGGTCAAACAGAAAAGTACTGCTGCACAGGCACACTGAAGTATATACTACTGCAGCACGGATACACTGAAGTATATACTACTGCAGCACTGATACACTGAAGTATATACTACTGCAGCACGGATACACTGAAGTATATACTACTGCAGCACTGATACACTGAAGTATATACTACTGCAGCACTGATACACTGAAGTATATACTACTGCAGCACTGATACACTGAAGTATGTACTGCAGCACTGATACACTGAAGTATGTACTGCTGCACAGGCACACTGAAGTATGTACGGCCTCACGGATACACAGAAGTATGTACTGCAGCCTGGATACACTGAAGTAAGTACTGCTGCGCTGATACACTGAAGTATATACTACTGCAGCACTGATACACTGAAGTATATACTACTGCAGCACGGATACACTGAAGTATATACTACTGCAGCACTGATACACTGAAGTATATACTACTGCAGCACTGATACACTGAAGTATATACTACTGCAGCACTGATACACTGAAGTATGTACTGCAGCACTGATACACTGAAGTATATACTACTGCAGCACGGATACACTGAAGTATATACTACTGCAGCACTGATACACTGAAGTATATACTACTGCAGCACTGATACACTGAAGTATATACTACTGCAGCACTGATACACTGAAGTATGTACTGCAGCACGGATACACTGAAGTATATACTACTGCAGCACGGATACACTGAAGTATATACTACTGCAGCACTGATACACTGAAGTATGTACTACTGCAGCACTGATACACTGAAGTATATACTGCAGCCCGGATACACTGAAGTATATACTACTGCAGCACGGATATACTGAAGTATATACTACTGCAGCACTGATACACTGAAGTATATACTACTGCAGCACTGATACACTGAAGTATATACTACTGCAGCACTGATACACTGAAGTATGTACTACTGCAGCACTGATACACTGAAGTATATACTGCAGCCTGGATACACTGAAGTATATACTACTGCAGCACTGATACACTGAAGTATATACTACTGCAGCCCTGATACACTGAAGTATATACTACTGCAGCACTGATACACTGAAGTATATACTACTGCAGCACTGATACACTGAAGTATATACTACTGCAGCACTGATACACTGAAGTATATACTACTGCAGCACTGATACACTGAAGTATATACTACTGGAGCACTGATACACTGAAGTATGTACTACTGCAGCACTGATACACTGAAGTATATACCACTGCAGCACTGATACACTGAAGTATGTACTACTGCCGCAATGATACACTGAAGTATATACTACTGCAGCACTGATACACTGAAGTATATACTACTGCAGCACTGATACACTGAAGTATATACTACTGCCGCACTGATACACTGAAGTATGTACTGCTGCACAGGCACACTGAAGTATGTACGGCCTCACGGATACACTGAAG
The DNA here is from genome assembly GCF_905171765.1 of Bufo bufo. Lineage (NCBI taxonomy): Eukaryota > Metazoa > Chordata > Amphibia > Anura > Bufonidae > Bufo > Bufo bufo. The sequence continues at coordinate 229,363,095 of NC_053389.1, read as the reverse complement.
GATATACTGCAGCATGGATACACAGAAGTATGTACTGCAGCCTGGATACACTGAAGTAAGTACTGCTGCACTGATACACTGAAGGATATACTGCAGCACGGATACACTGAAGGATATACTGCAGCACGGATACACTGAAGGATATACTGCAGCACGGATACACTGAAGGATATACTGCAGCACGGATACACTGGAGTATATACTGCAGCACGGATACACTGAAGGATATACTGCAGCACGGATACACTGGAGTATGTACTGCAGCACGGATACACTGGAGTATGTACTGCAGCACGGATACACTGGAGTATGTACTGCAGCACTGATACACTGAAGTATGTACTGCAGCACTGATACACTGAAGTATGTACTGCAGCACTGATACACTGAAGTATGTACTGCTGCACAGGCACACTGAAGTATGTACGGCCTCACGGATACACTGAAGGATATACTGCAGCATGGATACACAGAAGTATGTACTGCAGCCTGGATACACTGAAGTAAGTACTGCTGCACTGATACACTGAAGTATATACTACTGCAGCACTGATACACTGAAGTATATACTACTGCAGCACGGATACACTGAAGTATATACTACTGCAGCACTGATACACTGAAGTATATACTACTGCAGCACTGATACACTGAAGTATATACTACTGCAGCACTGATACACTGAAGTATGTACTGCAGCACTGATACACTGAAGTATATACTACTGCAGCACGGATACACTGAAGTATATACTACTGCAGCACTGATACACTGAAGTATATACTACTGCAGCACTGATACACTGAAGTATATACTACTGCAGCACTGATACACTGAAGTATGTACTGCAGCACGGATACACTGAAGTATATACTACTGCAGCACGGATACACTGAAGTATATACTACTGCAGCACTGATACACTGAAGTATGTACTACTGCAGCACTGATACACTGAAGTATATACTGCAGCCCGGATACACTGAAGTATATACTACTGCAGCACGGATATACTGAAGTATATACTACTGCAGCACTGATACACTGAAGTATATACTACTGCAGCACTGATACACTGAAGTATATACTACTGCAGCACTGATACACTGAAGTATGTACTACTGCAGCACTGATACACTGAAGTATATACTGCAGCCTGGATACACTGAAGTATATACTACTGCAGCACTGATACACTGAAGTATATACTACTGCAGCCCTGATACACTGAAGTATATACTACTGCAGCACTGATACACTGAAGTATATACTACTGCAGCACTGATACACTGAAGTATATACTACTGCAGCACTGATACACTGAAGTATATACTACTGCAGCACTGATACACTGAAGTATATACTACTGGAGCACTGATACACTGAAGTATGTACTACTGCAGCACTGATACACTGAAGTATATACCACTGCAGCACTGATACACTGAAGTATGTACTACTGCCGCAATGATACACTGAAGTATATACTACTGCAGCACTGATACACTGAAGTATATACTACTGCAGCACTGATACACTGAAGTATATACTACTGCCGCACTGATACACTGAAGTATGTACTGCTGCACAGGCACACTGAAGTATGTACGGCCTCACGGATACACTGAAGGATATACTGCAGCATGGATACACAGAAGTATGTACTGCAGCCTGGATACACTGAAGTAAGTACTGCTGCACTGATACACTGAAGGATATACTGCAGCACGGATACACTGAAGGATATACTGCAGCACGGATACACTGAAGGATATACTGCAGCACGGATACACTGAAGGATATACTGCAGCACGGATACACTGGAGTATATACTGCAGCACGGATACACTGAAGGATATACTGCAGCACGGATACACTGGAGTATGTACTGCAGCACGGATACACTGGAGTATGTACTGCAGCACGGATACACTGGAGTATGTACTGCAGCACGGATACACTGGAGTATGTACTGCAGCACAGATACACTGGAGTATATACTGCAGCACGGATACACTGGAGTATGTACTGCAGCACAGATACACTGGAGTATATACTGCAGCACGGATACACTGGAGGATATACTGCAGCACGGATACACTGGAGTATATACTGCAGCACGGATACACTGAAGTATATACTGCAGCACGGATACACTGGAGTATATACTGCAGCACGGATACACTGGAGTATATAATGCAGCACGGATACACTGGAGTATATACTGCAGCACGGATACACTGGAGTATATACTGCAGCACGGATACACTGGAGTATATACTGCAGCACGGATACACTGGAGTATATACTGCAGCACAGAGAGAGTTATGCAGCATGGCGAAACTCATGTAAATATTGCAGTAGCACATACACACACATCCATAGAAATGCAAGAAAATAAAAAATCTTGCCGTCGCTTCTAGGGGACACTTGAATGAAATCAGTTGCAGTGAGCACCCCCTAGGGGCAGTATCCCGAATTGAATTTAAATTACCTTATTCAGGGGACCCATGGGGTGCAGGTCTTTCAAAAGCTAAAAAGCTGCAGCACTGCAAGGTACTGCCACTCACACAGACAGTACAAGTGAGGGTACACAAACTCTGCATGCACATCCAGGGCACACACACTGCAAATCTGCAGGAGCTCCTGTATAAAAGTGGATTGCATGCGGCTGATTTTACGTAATCTGAATAAACTTTAGACTACGCTGCTTTCTAGTACACTTTGGTGGATAGTCAGTACAGTTTTGCTTGAAATCTACATCAGCTCCTGACTGGCACAGATATCAGTTCTGCTGCATGGGGGGCTGGAAATGCACCATGATTATTAACATGCACGTGCCGCTTAATAAATGTGGCACATTTCATGCCGGTGCAGCACATATTAGGACGGGTGTACAAAATAAATCTCCCCGTTTGTAGTAAACAAGAATGTTCCCATTCACTGACAACAAGCAGGAATTGAAATACCAAAGGGGTCAATTACAACGGCGTAAAAAAAAAAAAAAAAAAACGCTGGAAGACCCCATTTAATGCCTTTTTTAATGTGCTTTTCGCATTGTTCTCGCTACTTGTGGCGAGGGAGTAACGGAGGCCGACTGGGACGTTGGGCCCGACACATAAAGTGGAGTGAGAACAACACCATTCAAGGGCTGGAGTCGTTTTTGCCTGCTGCGAGCCTAACTCATAAATTAGGCTTTTTCTCCACAAAGACCGGCGTATAACACTGGTCTTTGTAAATGACCCCCAAAGTGTATTAGAAAGTTGCAGAACTTGACATCATACACAAACCACTCAAAACCTTTTTGAACCGAGCCCCCTCTTACGCAGTTTTTCCTGCACTCTCCCTCACCTGCTCATAGTGCTGCCAGGGAGAAAAGAATAGTGATTACATGGGGCGGGCGTCAGACTGGGCACAAGTATGTACTTAGTAAAAGGGCTTAAAGGGGTTAACCAATTTTTTTTTTTATTTCATGCCCCCCCCTGCATTGATTAGAGTAACAACTTTTTCATTGGTACTTATTAAAAGTTGCTTACCAGCCAGCGCTGCGCTCCGAGTCCAATGATATGCTCCATGGCACAGCCATGATCATATGTCGTTCATGGTGCATGTGATCCTAATTCTAGTTCTGTGGTGAGAGATTCCTACTCACGCATGCGCTGATAAGTACCAATGAATAAGTTGTTACTCTAATCAAGGGGGGAACATGAAATAAATAAAAATCGGATAACCCCTTTAAAGGGTCATTAAGCAGGAGGTCATCAGCATGTGATATTGAAAAGGGGTCTGCTTTTTTAGAATTCCAGAAACAGCACCCTTCCATGTCCATGTGGCTACATCTGATATTGCGGCTCAGCTCCATTTGCTTCAGCAGCATTCCCTTGAATGGGGCTGAGCTGCAGTACCAGACACAGCCACATAGGCGGGAGTGTTGCTGTTTGTGCAAAAGAAGCTAGCCCTTTACTAATGTAAGGGATAGGTTAAAAATAAAATATTCTTCCCTTAGGAATCTGTAGTTTTATATTAGATGTTTCCCCTCTGCTGTATCTGCTCCCCTCTTGCGGCACATAGTCTCATACACACACTGGCCCAGATTTACTAATGTGTATGTGCCTAAAATCTATCTATAAAGTGGCGCAAATTGGTGCAATTTTGGCACAATTTGGTCCAACTAGGGTTTCTACACTTTTTTTTTTGACAGTGAGCCCCTGTGATAAATCTGGTGCAGGACTAGACAGTCTTAGGGCTCATGCGTGTGTGCCCTGTGCCAATAGCGGTCTGCAATGCACGGGCACCGTCAGTGTGCATGCTGTTTGCGGATGTGGATCCATTGACTTGAATAGGTCTGCGATTTGCAAGAGATGGTCCGCATCGCAAAAAAAAATAGGACATGTTCTAGTTTTTTGCAGTGCAGAGGCACGGACTGAAATCCCACAGAAGCGTTTTGTAGTGCTTCCGTGGCCTTCCGATGCGTGCCTCCGTATCTTGAAGATTGCGGAGCCATTCAGGTAATTGCGGTCTACAATAGGGGCCTGGGGCACACACGCTAATGTGCATGGGCCCTAAGACTGGGTTCATATCACTGTCTCATTTTCTGTTCTTCTGATCCATCAGAAGAACAGAAAACAAAAAAAAACTAAAAAACGGATCCTGTATTTTAAGCATCCGTTACGCACATTTGCATCCATTTTAGCCATTTCCATCTGAGATCAGTTTTTTTTATGGAAAAAAAAATCCTGCACGCAGGTCTTTTTTCTGTCTAAAAAAAATGATCTCAGATAAAAATGGCTAGGGATTCGTTTTTTTCTAGGATCTGTTTTTTCTAGGATCTGTTTTTTTTACAGGATCTGTTTTTTCTAGGATCCATTTTGTTACAGGATCTGTTTTTTCTAGGATCCATTTTTTTTACAGGATCTGTTTTTTCTAGGATCCATTTTTTTTACAGGATCTGTTTTTTGTTTCTGTTCCTTTGATGACAGATCAGAAGAATGGAAAATGAAATGGTGATATGAACCCAGCCTAAGTTTACACCATCTTCAGGATTAGTAAATCTGGGCCAAAGCAAGAGAATGTGCAGCTGCATCCCCCTCCTCTCCCTCCCCCGACGTTGTAGAACCTGAGGAGGCGTCTGAACATTTACCAGGATTTAGATACAAGGAACGGAGGACTAATTATTGCATATATTGTTAAAAATATTGTAAAATAATGTTTGGGAAAGCTGCATGACAACCTGACAACCAGTAAGTATGCCATGACAGCCCCCACTCCTCTGTTATACAGAATAAAAGGGGTTTAATGCGGCACAATTTTGCCATTCAGGAATAAAAGAAAGCTGGGTGCCATAATGACTGCCACATTGGTGTCTTCCCATGAACCAAAAAATGGCTGTATGACAAAGATGGAAACATTACTGATATAGATGCATATGCTATATACATGCAGCTTCTGCTTAGTGCCCCTTTACAGATACTGGTAGACTACCCTTCTCACCCCCTCAAGTGCCAGCTGTCTGAACCTTACTGTGATATATCTGTCACTGCCGGCAGAGGGCTCTCCTCGCTCGCTGCATCCATGTCATCAGTGTAGCTGTTAGTCCTGGAGATATCTGGCAGAGATTCGTCCGGCCGACCCCTCCCTGCAGAGAAATGAAGGGTTACATGAGATATAAATCCAGAAGGTTAGGCTTTGCTTATCTTCAGTTACTCCAATGAAAGCCAAAGCAAGATTCACAATTTATTCTGCTTTCTGTTGGCTCTCAGCCTGCAAGACTCCATGGGGAGATTTATCAAACCTAGTGTAAAGGAAAACTGGCTTAGTTGCTCATAGTAACCAATCAGATTCCACCTTTCATTTTTCAAAGCTCCTTTGAAAAATGAAAGGTTGAATCTGATTGGTTGCTATGAGCAACTAAGCCAGTTCTACTTTACACCAGTTTTAATAAATCCCCCCTATCACTCTATAGCCCCTTGCAATTTGCACCTCATTTATTATCCTAAGGCCTCTTGCACACGAACGTTGAGTGCCCGTGGCCATATTGCGGCCCGCATACAGCAGGTCCGCAATACACGGGCACTGGCGCGTGGACACTCCGCATCACGGAGATGCAGAACGGAAGCACGGATCGGAACCCCACGGAAGCACTACAGAGTTTCTGTCCTTGCCTCCATTCAGGATGAATGGGTCTCGATCCGTCCCGGCCGCCGCACGGACGTTGCCCGTGCATTGGGGACCGCAAATTGCGGTCCCCAATGCACGGAACGGATGCACAACGTTCGTGTGCAAGAGGCCTAAATCTTTTTTTGTTTAAGTCTGACATCTAGTGGTCGTTCTCTTGTAAGACAGATTTAAATTCACTATAACTGGTCTAAATAGTATGCAAGCTGAATTTTTGCGCACATCTCCATGAAAGTAGGCAAATTGTGGCGCAACTCACCACTGAAAACAGAGACAGAAAAGTACGCCAGCCCTGCGATGTCGTAGAAGTTTGGCCCCTTTCACACGGGCGAGAATTCCGTGCGGGTGCAATGCGTGATGAGAACGCATTGCACCCGCACTGAATCCGGGCTCATTCACTTCAATGGGGCTGTGTACATGAGCGGTGATTTTCACGCATCACTGGTTGCGTGAAAATCGCAGCATGCTCTATATTGTGCGTTTTTCACGCAACGCAGGCCCCATAGAAGTGAATGGGCCTGCGTGAAAATTGCAAGTGCGGATGCGGTGCGATTTTCACACATGGTTACTAGGAGACGATCGGGATGGGGACCGGATCTTTATTATTTTCCCTTATAACATGGTTATAAGGGAAAATAATAGCATTCTTAATACAGAATGCATAGTAAACTAGTGATGGATGGGTTAGAAAATAAAAAAACAATTAATAAACTCACCTTAATCCACTTGAACGCTCAGCCTGGCATGTCTTCTTTCTTTTTTGATGAAAAGGACCTGTGGTGACGTCACTGCGCTCATCACATGGTCCATCACATGGTGATGGACCATGTGATGAGCGCAGTGACGTCCTCAAAGGTCCTTTAGCCAGGTCCTGAAGAAAGTAGAAAGAAGAGGAGATCCGCTACGCAATCAAGTGGATGGGGTGAGTTAAATTTGTTTATTATTTTTAACCCCTCAATGGACATTTTACTAAGCATTCTGTATTAAGAATGCTATTAATTTCCCTTATAACCATGTTATAAGGGAAAATAATAAAATCTACGGAACACCGATCCCAAGCCCGAACTTCTGTGAAGAAGTCTGGGTACCAAACATGCCGATTTTTCTCACGCGGGTGCAAAACGCATTAAAACGCTGTGCACTCGCGCTACGGAACACCGATCCCAAGCCCGAACTTCTGTGAAGAAGTCTGGGTACCAAACATGCCGATTTTTCTCACGCGGGTGCAAAACGCATTAAAACGCTGTGCACTCGCGCGGAAAAATTCAGCATTTTCCCACAACGCACCCGCATCTTGTCTGGCCCTCACACGCGACCCCCATATGAAAGAGGCCTTACTGTTTTTACGACAAAATAAGGCACACCTACATAAATAGGACAGAAATTAGGTGCAAAAGTTAGATAACTTTTGAATTTGTCTTAAAACTCAAAGCAGGCGCAAAAACAGCTGGTAAATGAAACTTAAAAAATAGGGCAGTCGGAAACAGGGTTTTTACTCATGAAAACAGCCGACGACATCTTAGTAAATGTGCCCCAAAGTGTTAGGTTTAATGATGTGTGAAATTTAACAAATGAGCGCCTTTTGATAAATTTGGTGCAAAGTACACCAACGCAGACTCAAGCAAAACTGACCTCGAAATATTACTCTCATGATAAGTACCCTCCATGTACATGGGCAGGAGTTTAAAATTTAACATGTTATTTGCTTCACTGGATAATTCCTTTCACAGGTACCATCTGTTATTTATCCGTTAGGGAAAATCCGCCACGGAATCTGTGGCAGAACGCCCTCAAGTTTATGCCAAGTTTTGCGTTTTTCGAATGGGGCAGATCTGCCCACAGCTTTAGCATCATTGAATGGGCCTAATTCCACCCATTGGTGCCCAGCATGTTTGCACGGAAACCACACCAAAAAAGGGCTTGTTGCGTTTTTTTTTGTCTGAGATCCTACCAAAAACTGCACACAAAACTCTGAGTGGATGAGGCCTTATTGCTTATTGTTAAATACTTTTTCTTCAAGAACAGAAGAGAGAGCTAATGAAGTGTCAAGTTGCTGGCTGCACATTCTTACGGTATTCTGTCTTATGAGCCGGTGTTTTGGTTGTTGCTCAGTCAGTTATTTGCCCTATTCATTTACATTAGCAGCAGATTCCGCTACACAAAATACGCATCATATACGGATTGCAAATACACTCGTGCGAAAGTTCAGGCATCATTTATGGAGGCCTCAAGGGAAAGAGAAATCGGCTGCTGGATTTCAACTACCATGTTTTTTTAGGCCTCTTGCACACGAACGTTTATTTTTTTCCGTTTATGTTCCCTTTTTTTGCGTTCCGTATACGAAACCATTAATTTTAATGGATCCGCAAAAAAACAAAACGGAAGGTACTCCGTATGCCTTCCGTTTCTGCATTTCCGTTCAAAAATAGAACATGTCCTATTATTGTCCGCATAACGGACAAGGATAGTACTGTTCTATCAGGGGCCATCTGTTCCGTTCCGCAAAAAACGGAATTCACACGGATGTCATTTGTATTTTTTGCGGATCCGTGTTTTGCAGACCGCAAAATACTGAAAAAGCCATACGGTCGTGTGTAAGAGGCCTTAGGCCCCTTTCACACGGGCGAGTATTCCGCGCGGGTGCAATGCGTGAGGTGAACGCATTGCACCCGCACTGAATCCTGACCCATTAATTTCTATGGGGCTGTGCACATTAGCAGTGATTTTCACGCATCACTTATGCGTTGCGTGAAAATCGTAGCATGCTCTATATTGTGCGTTTATCACGCAACGCAGGCCCCATAGAAGTGAATGGGGCTGCGTGAAAATCGCAAGCATCCGCAAGCAAGTGCGGATGCGGTGCGATTTTCACACACTGTTGCTCGGAGACGATCGGGATGGAGACCCGATCATTATTATTTTCCCTTATAACATGGTTATAAGGGAAAATAATAGCATTCTTAATACAGAATGCTTAGTACAATAGCGCTGGAGGGGTTAAAAAAAATAAAAATAACTAAACTCACCTTAATCCACTTGCTCGCGCAGCACGGCTTCTCTTCTGTCTTCTTTTTTGCTGTGTGCAGGAAAAGGACCTGTGGTGACGTCACTCCGGTCATCACATGGTCCGTCACATGATCTTTTACCATGGTGATGGATCATGTGATGACCGAAGTGACGTCACCACAGGTCCTTTTCCTGGACACAGCAAAGAAGAAGACAGAAGAGAAGCCGGGCTGCGCGAGCAAGTGGATTAAGGTGAGTTAAATTATTATTATTATTTTTTTAACCCCTCCAGCCCTATTGTACTATGCATTCTGTATTATGAATGCTATTATTTTCCCTTATAACCATGTTATAAGGGAAAATAATACAATCTACCCAGCACCTAACCCAAACCCGAACTTCTGTGAAGAAGTTCGGGTTTGGGTACCAAACATGCCGATTTTTCTCACGCGAGTGCAAAACGCATTACAATGTTTTGCACTCGCGCAGAAAAATCACGCATGTTCCTGCAACGCACCCGCACATTTTCCCGCAACGCTCGTGTGAAAGAGGCCTTAGACTTAGAGGAGAAAAGCTGCATTATACTTCCCCTCTTGCACACGACCCTATGGCTTTTTCAGGATTTTGCGGTCTGCAAAAAACGGATCTGCAAAAAATACAGATGAAGTCTGTATGCATTCCGTTTTTTGCGGAACAGAACAGCTGGCCCCTGATAGAACAGTGCTATGCTTGTCCGTTATGCAGACAATAATAGGACATGTTCTATCTTTGAAAGGAACGGAAATATGGAAACGGAATGCATACAGAGTACCTTCCATTTTTTTTGCGGATCCACTGAAATGAATGGTTCCGTATACATACGGAACCCAAAAAACGGAACGTAAACGGGAAAAAAAAAAACCATTCGTGTGCAAGAGGCCTTAAAGGGACACTGACAGGCCCAATAAGCATAATTATCTATATATATATATATATGCATGCACAGGTCTTCTAATGTGTATTAAAAACATATAAGTATAACCCCTGTCCACCTTATAAATACAGCAAACTCATGTTTTATAACCTGAAGTAATCGACTTTTCTTTCTGCCCAAGGGGCGGCGTTTCAGCTTCATTTCTGCCCAGCCAGCCGCCCCCAACCGCCGTTTTGAAGCACCGCCCAGCTCATCAATATTCACTTCGCTGGGCAGCTTCTGCTGTCCCCGACGTTCCGAGATCACGCGCATGCCCAATAGAAATCTACGGGCATCGGACTCACTTTCAGCTTCTGCGCATGCGCCCGGCACCCATAGCTTTCTATTGGGCATGCGCCGGAGGGAAAGCTGTTGACCAAATGAACCTCATGTTTAGCCTTAACAGCTCAGCAATGAGTAAACACCATCTAAACTACAATGCCCTGCTCTCTAGTATCAGGAAACATGTAGACTTCTAAATTCAGCTTTGGATGTGAACAGAGAAGAAAACTATTCAAAATAATTTCTTTTTTACACTAAATCATAGCATTACATGTACAATACCTTGTATTGTGGAGATACCAGATGTGCAGATAGAGAGGGTAGACCAAGATCTAGAGCGACCTGTGACAGAGTGCCAGACAAGAGAGAGAGAAAGAAAAGGTGACAGCATAGATATGACTAGAAACATGTGACGGAGAGACATCCATATGTGAGGGGAATATATCCCCGGCTATCTGTGTGTTATATGGGATTACGTCCTAACAAATGTGTCACAGTTCAAAAATGATTCAAATAGATTTTAGAAACTTTGTTAACCCTTTAGTGGAATACAAGCAAAATGAAGGTGAAATAAAATTTTTTTTTTTTTTTTGCAGATCTTCCATTTGAATCCATCTGTAATACAGCAAGGGTCAACAGCAAAAAAAAAACAAACACCTTAATATTTATTAGGCCTTATGCACACGGCTGTTGTTAGGCCGTTCCGTGCATTTGGGACTGCAATTGCGGTCCCCAATGCACGGGAACCATCTGTGCAGCGGGCCGGACCCATTCAACTTGAATGGGTCTGTGGTCTGTCCGCACCAAAAAAATATGACATGTCATATTTATTTGCGGTGCGGAACAACGGAAAGAAACACCACGGAAGCACTCCGAAGTGCTTCCGGTGTTCCGTTCCGTGACTCCGTTCCACATCTTCGGAATTGCGGACCCATTCAAGTGAATGGGTCCTCATCCGTGATGCGTGGTGCATGAGGTGGCCGTGTGCATGAGGCCTTACTCTGATTCCGCGATTTATAGAAACACTCCATATGTGGTCATTGTGGCGAAAATAACCTCGCCACTGGGTTTTGGAGGGGCCTGTTTGCCAGCCTCTTGCCTCAGGATTATGGCCCATATACTAACTTTGAAGGAGAAGACAGACCGGCTGCACAGCCTAGGGCTTGGTTCACACGGGCGTTGCGGAAAAATGTGCGGGTGCGATTTTTCTGCGCGAGTGCAAAACATTGCAATGCGTTTTGCACTCACGTGAGAAAAATCGCGCATGTTTGGTACCCAAACCCGGGCTTGGGATCGGTGTTCTGTAGATTGTATTATTTCCCCTTATAACATAGTTATAAGGGAAAATAATAGCATTCTGAATACAGAATGCATAGTAAACTAGCGCTGGAGGGGTTAAAAAAAATAATTTAACTCACCTTAGTCCACTTGATCGCGGCCCCGCATCTCCTTCTGTCTCCTTTGCTGAACAGGACCTGTGGTGAGCATTAATTACAGGTAAAGGACCTTTGGTGACGTCACGCCGGTCATCACATGATCCATCACCATGGTAAAAGATCATGTGATGGATCATGTGATGACCGGAGTGACGTCACCAAAGGTCCTTTACCTGTAATTAATGCTCACCATAGGCCCTGTTCAGCAAAAGAGACAGAAGACATGCCGGGCCGCGATCAAGGGGACTAAGGTGAGTTAAATTATTATTATTATTTTTTTAACCCCTCCAGCGCTGTTTTACTATGCATTCTGTATTCAGAATGCTATTATTTTCCCTTATAACCATGTTATAAGGGAAAATAATAATGATCGGGTCTCCATCCCGATCGTCTCCTAGCAACCGTGCGTGAAAATCGCACCGCATCCGCACTTGCTTGCGGATGCTTGCGATTTTCACGCAGCCCCATTCACTTCTATGGGGCCTGCGTTGCGTGAAAAACGCAGAATATAGAGCATGCTGCGATTTTCACGCAACGCACAAGTGATGCGTGAAAATCACCGCTCATGTGAACAGCCCCATAGAAATGAATGGGTCGATATTCAGTGCGGGTGCAATGCGT